>NC_088909.1:82187976-82818601 GCF_037157495.1 Lathamus discolor | reverse complement strand
CACTACTCTGGCTTTACTCAGTCTTCAAACAATGTTCCTATAACTTTCTTAATAAAAAGTAGCTAAACCAATTCAGCACCAAGTGTTGTACTACGGCACTATAAAGAGTAGCTCAGTATGTCCTTGAATGTTCATTCCCATAATAACTAACAGCACCAAGAGAGGGTTATCTTTTATTTTTCCACCTGAATATCTTCCACGACAGGTGATTGTAGCTAGAAATAGACAAACTGGGCATTTAAGTTAAAGACAGGCCCAAACTTCCCCCCAAAATTCAAATGGAGAAAACTTTCTTATAAGCTCATAAAAATAGTTTAACCTGTTTCACTATAGTCTGTTATTTTTAGCATTTCTTTTGACAATACCACAAAAAGGGTGGCCCAGTGCACTCCTTTTTAGCCCAATATAAAATAATAATATTAACAGTGTAAAAATATTACAGATTAAATGACTGTTATCTCTAGGTAGGTGACAACCAATGAAATCTAGTTCTGAAGTATTAGCTGCTGAAACTTAGGGGACATTTGCCTTTGTCAAAAGATGGCATGACCTTGTAACATCTACTGGTTTCAAGCACACCAAACTGATACAAAGGTCTGAGCAGGCTCTTCTTTCAGGCATTAAATAAAAGAAATCTATAAAGGGAAGACCCATACTGAGAGTTAAAACTGTTAGTTTATTTAGCTTTTTATTTGTCTCTAGAAGGAAATCGTTTCATCAGATTGCCTATTAACACTGAAAAAGAAGAAAAAACATTGTCAGATAGTGCCTGTACAGAGTTTAAATTCTACCTTTATGTATAGCCATGTCTGTATACCTATATAAACACACAAACTTTTGGGAATAATTGATTATATATGAAAAAATATCTGTTTTCAAATATCCTTTTACAGAGGACTGATGCAATTATAACAGCACACTATACAAACATTTTCTTACCAGGACACCAATGAAATAAGTGGTTTATCCTGTAAGTAGGATATTTTTTGCATTAAGAAATCCTCATATGCTTACCCTTCTTTCCTCTTCCTTTATTTACATTTTCTCTGGCTGTTCTTGCTGCTTAAAACATATGTTCAAATGAATTTTCAACTCTCAGTGCTTCCTTCAGAGCTGAATTTGTGGCATCTTTCATTTTAGCGGTAAGAGAATATGATATCAAGAGGCGTGTGCAACTGCAAATTCATTGCAACAATACACCTATCAAAAAGCTCAGCTTAAACTAAATTGCAAAGCTGAATAACCTGGGTCAGAGGAATAAGGAGAAAAGAAGCCTGGAGGCTGATAATTTCTACATTATCGCAGAACCTGTGGCTCAGACACATCTTCGGAAAAGAAGCTGGCTGGCAAGAAAGAAAAAACAGATTTGAATAGCAGCATGGACATATTGTTTTCCATGTTTTCTCTCTGAGAGATATGTCTCATTATGAAAACACAGCTCTCAATAACACTTAATTTTTGCCATTCTCTATTGCTGTAAATGTTCTGTACATAGATAAGAAAAAGAACTCGTGGAGTTTTTCCCCTCTCTTGTTTAAATAGGTCATTGTTTACAAACCTGGCTGGGACTATTCTTACTTGAGGATGCAGGTGGCACCATCTGTCCCTAGGAGCTATGTGCCAGACAATTCTGGCTTAGCTTTGTATGTGAATATTTTTCCTGCATAAAATTGCCATATGCAGACCATGTGAAACTGACTGCCCAAAACGCAGAGTTGCAAATGCACAGAGTATACAAAATAACAGACCTCAACAATTCCTTTTATTTCAATGACATATAAAATGTGAATTTCTATTTGATGCTTTCTCTTGAGGCATTTCAATCAGAGTTAAAAATGACATCCTAAATCCCAAAGGTAATATTTGAACTGTTTTAGAGAGCTTTGATTTTCCTGAAAAACACAGACTTTGTCTGCCTTGTGTCTCTTTCTAGGTAGCCTGAGTAAAACCTCTCTCCTGTGGCCGCAGGGCAGTGAGAGACAGCAATGTGGAGCTCACCTTCTGTACCTGCACTGCCAGCTCTAAGGGATGAGCCTCCTACTTTCCCCAGACATCCAAACCAGCCCATTCCAGAGCAGGAGCCTTGTCCTCCCATAATAAATTAGCTTGGTTTGGGTGGTGAACATGATGAACCTCGTGCCCACATAAAGACACTTCGTCAACTGTTGGAGAAGCTGGGCCCAATGGCCTCTGAGGTCCTGTTCCCAGATGTCTTTCCTGTAAGCTGCAGCTTCTGAGATTGTCTCCCCTGCAGGACCTATGCCTCTGCATTGACCCAGGGACTTGGACTGGAGGATTCCCAGAACTCTGCCATTTCACAAGAAAATAACAGAAACCTCACTGTAACTTGTTGTAAAATTAACCCACCAAGCTAGAGATGTCTAGTAATGAAGCTAAAGGCACTTAACTGAAGAATAGCATGAGTCTTATCTCAGTTATGCCCTGTGACTCCACTGAAGTCCACTGAACTTAGTTACTGCAATGGAGACCCACCGGGATTAAACTCTCAGTTACATGCATGCAGCCCCAATGGGTTTAGTGGGGATGCAAAGACATATATGACTGCAAAACTTGGCTTGTTGCTGTATGTCGAGATGCAGGTGGTACCATACGCAATGGGTTTCTAGTCACTTGGCAGATGTTCACAGCTGTCTAAGAGCAGAGAAAAAACTCTGTTAATTCACATTTGGGCAGTGATCTGTTTGAGAAAAAAATACATTTGTTTGTGGCTTTTTCGGTTTGCTGATGTTGCTTGTCACTTTGAAGTTTGGTGCTATTGCTAAAGAGAAAAAAGAGGGTGTTCCCCCCTTCCCCACATGATTCATATAGTTATTGATTCCAGGACAAAAATGAAGGGACAGGTATTTACCCAGATTTTATACGGTATATACAAAATTCTGCTACGCACAGGTTGGGTAAATGTTACTTCCTGTCTGTTTTTCCACTCAACACCATTGTTTTTGTTCTGAGAGTCCTTTAATCTAATCTGTTTATCTATGCAGGTTTAAAAGCTTGCACTCAGCATGTATTTTGGAACATCAGAAATGTATATCACTGTTTCATAGGAAACCTAAATAACTTTGTTGTGATAAAGGACATGGGAAAAAGAAGTGCCTAAATGTAAACAGTTGTGATTTTTATCCTTTGGAAAATCCAAAGGAAGCTATGTTTGTTGGAAAAGTTTATTACTCTGAGTAGCGTGAACAATTTTCTGATCTCCACTGATCTGCTCAGTGGCTTTTCTTTTTTCCCTCCCTTGCTCTGTCTTTTCCCATCAGGCATACGTTCAGGCTGTAGATAATAAAATGACCGCCACTTACGCAACATATTCCCATTTGCAGTGTAGCTTTTTTCAACTATATTGCCACGGTTTGACATCGCAGATTTGAATGCGTTTTTTTGGCAGACCTTGCTTGTTCTGGCTGGCCCACAAACTCTTCCCAGTCATACCAAGTATGTCACAGGATTTGCAAAGACGACTGAAGAGCACAGCCGACCCTCCACCAAGTAGCTCTCAGAAAGCCGAATCTGAGCACCTCAAGCTGCGCTGCAGGAGGAACCGGGCTATTCCGCGGTTGCCCACAGCCGCCACGCAGGCTGGGAGGAAATGCTGGTGCTTCCCTCGCAAACAGTGAAGGCTCACTGCCACCTGTGGGCAACGACTAGCACCAGCACGTAGTGCGAGCCTGAAAACCCGCCGCCAGGAGAAGGTCACTAACCGGCCGTGCTCTGCTTACGGAGGACCCTCTGTCGCTGAAGCAACTGCAGAGCCACCCATCTGCAGACAGCAGTGTGCTGCAGGGCCTGACGTCTAGATCGCTTTCTTTAAACCAAGCCAGTGGGAGCGGCTCTCTGGCTTTCAAGGAGCCTGTCTCCTGGGGGCTGGGTTATGCTCAGGCTGGGCAAGAGCGCTGATCCACTGTCTCTTTTGGTGAATGAAGCCTTTGTCATGGCTCTGTCCACTTTGAGCCCTCTATCATCTCATAAAGGATAACCACAGGTGTCCCTTACTCTCACTGGATGCTGTTTTCCCCAGGCTTAGAAAAACTTGGTGATACCAAAGACTTCATCTCTTCTGTTAGACTGGACTAAATGCACTGATGTTCAAAACATTATTCAGTAGTGAACAGGATGAACAAATAGAAACAGACAGCAGTTCTAGTCTCACAAGCCTTATTTGCTTAAAAAACCTGAGCTAAAACTTTGAGTTTACAATTTAAAGATATTCCTAAAATCAGTGATCTGGATTAAATCCAGAGATAGATTAATACACACACACACACAAAAGATATTTTAATCATATATTTCTGGAATGGCAATTCTGTTGATCTAATGTCATATGATGTTCTGTAGGGGGAAAACCAGCCTACATAATTTCTGCAGAATTATACAGTACCTCAAGTTGGACGTTACCCATAAGGATCATAGAATCCAACCTGCTGCTCCTCACTCTAACCTGAAACTAAATAATGACTGAACGCTGTAAGGAAGAAATTCTGTTGAATTACAAATTATTGGCTTGACCCTAAATAATTTTTTCATGTAAGGAGCCATCAGGGAAATACAAACAAAATCACTGAAACTATCTACAAAGAAAGCGTGCAGATAAGAAATAGCCTTCATTATTAAATTTCATAAACTTCTTACAGCAAAAGAAGTAGGTAAACGACAGCAAGCATATATACCTGAGTTTAGATTGGTTCTGTATGTACTGTTTCATAATTATGAATGTATACATCTGTGTATGCATATTTGCATATAGTTTTCTTTAAGCTGTGAGTGCTAGTGTCATACTTCATGTGTTCATTTGCACTCATGAACCTGTAAGCCTCTACGTCCCTGAACTGGTAAAGACAGAACAGTGTATCCAAGCAGAATCCAACCACACAAAAACTGAGGTCTATGTGTGCACTGTGGATTGTAATTCTCTTCACTGTGTTACACACACCAAATGAGAATTTGGCTAGAGGAAGACTTTTTACACTAAAAATACTCATTAGCAGTTCACTGCATTAGGGGCTTAGTCGCTTCCCTTTCACTGAATACCATTTCATACTGCTACTCAGCTGCAGCTGGGCAGGAATGTAGAGGTTGGGAACTGCACCTTTAGAAAGCCCTTGATTGAGCCGCTCTGTGCAGAGTGGCACATTGCGCAACACTGGTCAGTTAAGAGCTTAGGCACCGACTGCAATGGAGTTCGGCCAGACTTCTTGGCTCTGAGTGAGTTGCCAAACACCACAATAGGTATGTGATCTTATCTTCTTAATAGCGTGTAAAAAACTTAGCACAATTTGGACACAGTATAAATACTGTTGACAGTGTTCTTTAACAAAATTATTCATAGCAGCTTAGTTCCAGCTGCACAGCTCCTGCTGTCTCTTTCTTAATAATACTCCTGTAATAAATATTTAAAACGCAGTACCTGTTTTCCCAGAAGGTACAAAGATTTGTTTATGAATTCTTCTTAAAAAAAAAAACACCTTTTTTTTTTTTGTGTGTGTGTGTATTTCCAGGTTTATAATAATTTATTATAGTTTTGGCAATATCTGAGATGGCTGTACATAAAAGGATTTAGGACATCTGTTAATCCTAGGATATTTAATTAAATATTAATATATAAACATAACAGCTTACCAAATATTTACATGTGGAGTAATGTGGAAATATGAAATTTCATTTTATATCTAGTCTTGTGAAGACTGATATTTTCATCAGTGTCCATGAACCTGGGCCAGAGTAAAATACATTTCAGCAAATTCAGGATGAGCCGTAAAAATAGCAGGCTCCCCTAACCCTGAGAAAAGTACATGTGTATGCATGTGTGCCATATGCATGCCTGTTTAAGAGGAGTTAGGTAAGCTAATGGAAGAAGATTTATCAAGGATTATCTAACACGAAGATGCTACCTATGGCTCTGAAGCCTGTGATCTCTAGGCATCCGGAAGCTGGAAGTTCATGCTGGATGTTATCACTCCGTGACTGCATTTTCAGCTTTTTACTCTTCCCTATGCCTTCAGTGCTGATCTCCGTGAGATAGTAAAGATGGCTGAATTGACCTCTTTCCAGCCATACTACAACTATTGTTATATTAAGCTTGTAGAAGAGAGTGTGGTGTCACCTGAGAGAAATCTGTTCTTTATCTAAGGCAACTGTTTCCTCTGGCTTCCCAGCTCTGCCACTTTCCAAGCTGGGAAGGGACCTGGGAGCAGTGGCACTGCAGAGAGGTGCAAAGTTTTGAAGCAGACAAAAGCTAGTAGAGTGAATCCTTGGAAGTGGAGCAGGTGGACCACGGCACTGTATTGTTCTATTGCTCTGCTTATGCAGTCCCAGCCTGATCCTAACTGATCTTATCATTCCTTCCTTGTTGGTGTGACTGTTACATATGTCTTTCAGCAATTGATGAACAGAACCACTGGTATGAAAGCCAGCTGAATTCGTTCTGCTCTCAACCCAGCTTGCATTTGCTGTCCACTGCCTAGAGATCCAACTGCCTGCTTTTCTGTGCAGCTGGAAAAAGCATTGCTCCTCCTTTGAAAATGGCAGTTAATGAGACATCTCAAGTACTGGGTTCTGCATTTAAAGCTTGCTGCACAGTCATTCCCAGCACAAGGGCTCTTGCACACCTTTGAATACTGAAGTTTGTGAAGGAAAGGTGTCACATCACTTAAGCCAAAGAAAGATCACAGTGAGGGAAGCAAAAGAAAGAAGAGGGGTCCCTACAGTTGACCTCTAAAGGAAATTTCCTCTGGCCTGTTTTCAGTTCCCAAACAAATGCAAAAGTTGTGCAGCTGCATTTTATGCCATTTCCATCACATGCCAATTTCCATTTCTCCCTGAATATTTAGCAAACACATTGCTGCATTTGCCTGTTTGCCTTTCCTGTTATGTATGGGGCCTTGAAAGAGCAAATGCAAATATAAGGCTCATAACTGCTGCTTTCTCCTCAAGCACCTGCAGAGACAGCACTACTCCATTTTGAGGATGAAAGGTGCTCGTACTGCTTCTGCTGGAAGCAAAGGGATATTCTCACACCACCACCATTTAATTTAACTTTAGACCTCAGGTTTTTAAGGGACACATCACTGAGTACTCACACTGAGTACAGAATGGCTTTGCTTTATAGTCCTGGTAGATTTCCTTCACCGCCTTTGTTTTAGAGTAGTTGTACTCTCCTGAAAAGCAATGTAGAAAATACATTCAGGATCTGGGATCTAAGTTTAGTAAGTTTAAAAGCTGTTGAATACTGAAGGTCATAGAACAAAGGGAGACACTGGCATATGTTTTCTCCAACCATGATGATTATCTGATTCAAGTCTGAAGGTGAAAGTATAAAGCAGATAATGAGAGATACAAAGAAGAGAGCTATGGGGAAACAGGAAGTCTTTTATCTGCCTTGTACGCTTTCTTTCAGGGTTAAAGCCATCCAACAGTACCTTATCTACCGCCCATGCTGGGAAACACAGATACAAGGAAAGAGTGGCCCTGATACTAAAACATCTGATAAGGAGCTCTCTTGCTCTGCTTCGCAGTAGGCTTGGTACCATAGTAAGACATAGTGATGGTGGATAGCTCAGGCAGTAGGAAAAAACATCTCACTGCAAGTGGTTTGCACAGGCAAGATCATCTTTACTGTGCCTCTGGAGGTGCTTCCTGACAGAGGTTAATGTAGATTGCACACAATATACTTCAAAATGAATGAATTTGTCTCAAAGACATTGCCAGCCACAGGTTCCCCAGCCTTGGCTTGACCCAGTGAAGCACATGTACTTTTCCTACTCATGTTGCCCCTTAACAGGAAGGAAAGATATCTCAAAAATCCCTGCTGACCACTACCAAGTTGCCTCAGAAGCATTTTGCTAATGGCAATCACCCCCCTCTGAGATACAAAGCAGCCTCAGATGATGCACCTCCCAGCTGGAGCAATGCTGTTCCATGGTTACCTATAGGTCCAAACTTCTTTTGCTCTGATGAGCCTAGGATGCCCTTCCTATCATCAGTGTAAGCTGGTCTCCTATGTTCTTTAGGCTTCCGGTTTTCCACCAGGAAAATGCAATAAAAAAAATGAAATATCTGGAAAAAAGGCCACATAAATACATGTGGATGCCCTTACACTTTCCATTCAATATTACTGACTTCTGCATCTTTTTCTCTTACTGAATTTTAACCTTCCCTTTCTTTTCTGTCTCCTTCTTTTCAATAACTAATTTTCTGAAAGGGCAGCAACACATGCATAGATACTGTGGTGCCAAACAGTGCAGGGATGCTTATTCAATTCTACACTGTTCTGAGCCCTCCAGTCCAGGGTCAAACTTGCTGTAGAAGTGTCTCTACATCCATCTTTTTTTCTTTTTTCATAAAAATAAAATGAATTTTATAACATGTTAAACATTTCCACCTGTGTTCACATTTGCTGTATGTGTGATTTATTAAATCATCTTTAAAATTGTTTATTTCTGTAATTTCTTCTTTTAAACTTTTGCGTAAGTGTGTGTGGTGGAGGAAAGACATTGTTGGAACACGCGTATTTTGCAGTGTTTACTCTGGCCATGAGATTGAGGAGATGTACCTGGCCAAGATTTGTCATACATAATAAGCAGTTTTAGTTTGCTGGGTTTTCTTTCAGGAGATGACAGAAATTACAGGGAAGCCTGACCTGAAGGACCCTAAAAAGGAACTTGATTTTCAGAAAATAAGAATAATTTTCCCCTTTGAAAACAGATGTTTTGGCTGGGCAGACATCCAATTGTTCCACTCTTTCTACTGGTGTCCAGAGGCATAGGGGCAAAGCCAGCCAAGCAGTGAGAGAGCAGAAGGTCACTGAAAGGGTAGCTGCTTTTTCTCCAGGTTCTCATTGCTCCCACCGAATGGCCCAACATCCAGAAACATTAGTATCATCTGAGACAATAAAGTTGTTCCTCTTGGAAATGCTGGGGTAGTCTACTACCTCAGATCAAGGAAAATAGACATCTATTTCAGATGCGTAGCTTGATCATGAGGTGCGGGCTGCACCAGTGAGACAGCAAGGTATTACAATTTGTAGTTAAAAAGGACAGCTTGACCCTCTGAGGAGGAGGCTGCCATCATGCCAAGGATATGAGTTCCTAGAAAACTTCCCCTTTCATTTCACGATGCTGTAAACATGGATGTTTTCTGTCATTGCTTGTTGCTTCCTCACTTTGCATGGAGAAGACCTGTTCCTGGTTAGAAAAGCTACTCCTGCTGGAGGGAGAAGTACAACCCAAAGCACTCAGCTGCACGTCAGCATTAACTTCAGCTTTTTTTCTTATGATGCGTGAGCTATTTTTTTCACAGTTTTTGTTTTTGCAGTGGAGGTCAGTGTGACTTTCCGGTCCTCTGTCTTTAAGTGCCTTGCTGAGAACTGGGCCCTAAAAGACATCTAAAACATTTTGCTGCAGAAAGACAAGTATAGAAAGAGCTTGTATGAATTGATTTCCAGTCTGTTACTGTAAGGGAAGCTTAACAGTCAGCTTATACTGTCAATTTCCTTCTGACACAGGTATTGCCAATGTTATCCTGAGAGTTCCTGTAGTTCCATGCAAAACCTACTGCCCATCCATCAGCAGAATACAGGCCTTTTAATTTAGCCATGGTGATATATGTGTAACTGAGCCCAACAAAAAAACACAAGGAAAAATGCAGTTCCCCGTTCCCAACCTCCTCTCCAGCTCCCTGACCTCCCTCCTTCACTCTGCAGTTGGAAAGTGAAAACAGAACTTTAGCTCTGTTTTCTCTCTCCTGGTAATCCTCTGTCAAGAGGCCGTCTGTCACTCTTTCCACCTCAATGAAAACATCATCAGCTTTTTCATTTTAAGTGTTGACTTGAGAGACAAACCAGCCCTCATTTGTACCTTAATGTTCTTCTAGAAAGTGTTTCAAGATTTCAGGTTACACTCAGCAAGCCAATGCCCAGTGGGTCTAAGGGCTTAGATGGAGCTGGCCTCTCAGCTAGGAATTTATTGATTTGATACAGTTTCTTTTGTTACTTCTGAAACACAAGGCATGGCACAGGAAAGGGGGGAGGACCATGATAAATAAAAGCATGAAATAAAATGCATATGTAAAGTGAGGTAAACAACAGGCCGGGAGCAGAAAACATGTAGGAATCGAATTTGTAAAGAAAACACACTCTCATGTTGTTCGAAAACAAAGATTAAAAAAAAATTAAAAAGCCAAGCTTTCCATTCCATGCTTCTTATGGTCCCAAGCAGCGCTGTGCATGGTACTCCTTTTCAGGGGGTCTGTCCCATGCTGCAGCTGGGGCTTGATCAGAATAGTCTACAGGTCTCCCTGTTTTGGTTTATTACCCTGCACTAGCATGTCCTGCACACGGAGGAGTACAGTTTATAAATCTAAGACGAAAATGATGGAGCTAGTTAAACAGTTTTACCACAGGCTATATGCAAGTCGTTATTTACCAGGTGTTGTCATTTAGCTGTCATTTAGCTAACACCATACATGTACGAGAATGAGTGGCTTTTGATAATACTGAGTGGATAGATGCTGGTTAGCGCAGACCGTTTTACATGGGCTGTGCTGACGGTAATCCATTTCTGTCTCAAACGCCCATGATTTTACTCCTGAAACACAAACAGTAGGGACTATTTTCTTTCCATACTTAGGGATTTGGTGTCTAATAAATAGAGAGAGACAGAGAAGCTGTAGATGCTGGCATGATGGAAAGGGTACCGGGGTGCACCCCTAGTGAGCTTGTAAGACAAAGCAAGTTGACAGATAATTTGATTTAAACCACAGACCCTACCCCCATGGATTGAACCAGGCAGAAGAGGGGGATTAAAAGGTTCTTTATGAGGAAGCTGAACCCTATAGACATTTTCTATGCTGTTGTGTCATAGAATCATAGAATAGTTAGGGTTGGAAAGGACCTTAAGATCATCTAGTTCCAACCTCCCTGCCACAGGCAGGGGCACCTCCCATCTCCCACCACCTGTACCCTTATTGACTTATTCTCGATTTGCACTGGAGTAGACAAGGGTAGGATCACATTCATGGTCTAATACAGTGAGTACTAAATGACATTAAGCACCCAACAATACTTCTGAAAAAATCAGGAAGTATAAAAATGATAGAAGAAGAGAATGGGAACAAAAAGTGGTGTGCTGAATAGTTTACAAAGCTGGAGTCTTCCCGTGGGACTACTTAAAAGCTGTAAAAAGTTGGAAGCGTTTAAGTAACAATTGTTGAACTGAAGCAGCACAAACACTGCCGACACAGGCTGACATTAAATGCAATGATTGGATGGAAAGGCTGCTTTTGCTACCGCATTATTTATTACTTACATTAATATTAGATCCCTGGTGGAGTTGAATAATTTGAGGTTTAGAATTTGTATTTTTCTCCTACTTCATTTTTTCGCTGCATAATTTTTTAAGGAGAATGTTATAAAAAACTCACTTCAGTAGTTATGTGGGAAAATACTGCAAAGAGTCTAATCCACAGGCATAGGGGAGTTTAGTTTTTCTCAAAGTAAGAGAAGAGGGGTTTAAAAACGTGTAATTTCCATTATACGAATTCTTCAGTATCAACAAAATGAAGCTTGTTAAAGGAAAGAGTAATGCTTCCCCCACCATCTTACTTGTAACACTAAAATGATAGGATTGATTCACTGTTGCTCTTTTCCCCTGAACAAAAATGTATGTAAAGAGTATTCTCTTTTACAAAGGATACATTTATAAATGAGTTTAACACATGATTGATATTTTAATCCACACTTAATCTACTTCGCTAGGTCTTTAAAGAGTCTAACAACTCAATAGATAGTTTATAGCCATCTAGAATACATTAATCTCTCTAACATGACTATAACATCTGTTAATCATTTGTTACCCACTTGTACGCCATTTATAAATGCAACCTTTACACAAAGTTTGAGTGAAATATTTTGTGTTTGTACAACACGTTCCTTTCAAGGAATGCAAAGCACTCTGTAAGCATCATTTAGTTGAGGCTTATTACTCCCACATGTTATGGGGAAGCTGTATTCCCATTTTACCAATAGACAGACTAAGAAATAGGGTTACATCCATACTGGAAGAAGAAAGTGGCACTTGTGAGCTACATCAAATCAACAGACTTCTGTATCCTTCAGACTTCCTGTATGAATTCCTGCCTGTAACTAGTACCACACAGTATCCGTATTGTGAGTCTGAAGACTCATGCCTAGGCACGAGACTTAGGCTATTGCAGTCACTTCCTAAAGTGAACATGAATAGGCACAAGCCTTCCAAGGAATGGTCAGCAATCCCTGACAAATATCTGCTTGAAACCTAGGTCTGCGTAAGCTTGTGTCTCTCTGTATTTAGTACTCTCTGCCTGCAGGCAGAGGGGAAACAGGCTTTGCCCATAGATACGCTTAAAAGTATGAGTGAACCCTAAATCTTGGGTTAAAGCCTTGTCTCTGAGGAATTTGTATGTTCAGGCATGGATGTTTACACATGTGGAGGATGGTGGGTGGCTGTGGTCTTTGGAGTATGCTTGGACGCATGCTTCATTTTTGTTTCTTCAATACCCCAGGTCTCATTGCTTTCATGACATGGTGGAAGAAGTTGTGATATGACCAAAAACAGAGGTCAGAATTTCTTGCTCCATCTCAATCACAAATCAGTCCTCTCTCTCTGAACACCCATCAGATTGTATATATAGGGTTATGGCTTGAGTTTCTTCGCTCCTGTTTCTTCAGAGCCAAAGCCATTACTGTGCCATTTTCTGGGCTGAGTGAGACAGTGCTATCTTTGTAAGTCCCCCTTGCTACTGTCGTTAACAAGGACCTCATCTTTATAAACCACCATTTGGTTAGTTAGTTCCACCTGCCCTCCTTCATCTTCTCTGTTCCTGGACACCATGCATTTCTACACTTCTCGTTGGCAGTCTTTGATAACCACAGAATCCCTCACTTAACAGACATCTTCTGTTCACTCCTGAATGAGGTCAGTCAGCAAGCTGATGGCAAAAGACGTGTTAAAGTTCAATATGCAGCACAAAGACTGAGTGACTCAGGAGATGAAGAATTCAGATATGAGTGATTGTACTGGTTGCAAAGTTTTACTCACCTCATTTCCAGTTCCTTGGATGCATTCATCTATCTGCTTTCTCACTTGTGATAGGATTTTTTACTGAGTGTCTTAATCATAAGCCTCCTATTCTTCTGAAACCAGTACTTTTTTTTTCTTTTCTTTTTCGTACTGTTTTCTGCCTAGAAAAATAATAACCAATGCTTTCTTTGATCTCTTTTTCCTATTTAGAATGAGTCAAGGCTATACCAGAATACATTTAGAGAGACTGAATTTGATAAATACATCTGGCCTGAAAGGCTTCCCAGCCACGGAAACAGTTGCTGCAATGTGAAGCCTGCTCCAAAGTATCATGAGTATCTTGTGGTCATCACTGTACCTCAGTGACCTCTGAATGAAGCAGGATCTGCAATTTGCAGAGTTGGAAGGAAAAGCTGCTCAAGTGGGAGATCCAGGGAGCACACAGCCTCCCTGTGTGAGATCCTCCACCACAGCCTCCAAGGAGATAGCCTTGTAGGTACCTACAAGTCCTTGTCCAGACTCACAGCAGCCCTGCTCTTTACTTGTACCATGAAGCTGCCCATAGCTGCTGCTGGTCAGGAAGGCTTGGCTCCAGATAGTGAAACAAATGCTGATCTCAACCATCACAGCACTGCACACTTATCTGCAGCACAGCATGGATCTCTGACTGAGTCCAGTGGGGCTCACTGAAATGGACCTGTGAGGTATCTGCCTGAGTGTTATAGGCAGATCTGGGTGAGCTCTAACAAAGCTGGACAGAATTCTGAAAACAATCTTGCCATGGTAGCATAGTACTTGGCAATACTCCAAATTAGAGGCCAACTCATTTCCACAGCTTTAAGCCTTTTCCCCACTTTTTGTTACCTGTTTGGGCAAGCATTTGCTGATGGCTTCCCTCTTACTCTGGTAACTGATAAGTCATACTGCTACTCTGTCATATAGTGACAGCCCCTCAGACTGCAATGTACCTTATCCATGACCACTCTTCCAGCTCTCTGACTCTGTGATGCCACATTTTGACCTTAGTCCTTCTGCACAAAAGAGACATAGGCCTCCGCTTGATCTTATTTACCATTCCTTTTCCTGTCAGACCTAAGCATCACTTCCATAGACTTTTCATATCAACTCAGAGACTACCCACCTTACTATCAAAACCCCTTTGGATACCAAGCGCTACTCAAATGTGGGTCTCTGCAAATACACTCTTTCCCAAGTAAATGGTTGAACAAGCACTGATGGATGTGTGTTTGCCTGAAAAAAAAAATATAAATAAATCAAAAAATAAAATTGGTGGCTGCCTTGTCTCCTAACATTTTTCCCTTAATGGGAAATATTTTTCATCCTCTGGTTCTTCAAAGGCAACTGCAAAGGCTACAGCAGGATAATGTGTATCTCTGCCTTCTTGTTTTTCCTTTGTAAGAAAGTCAGAGATCTCCCAAGGCACTAAATAGTACGACAGTTGGACCTCTTCAACACAGACCTTGTACCACATTGAGAGCTATTTTGTCATCTTCCCAGTAATTAGGGTCCTTTTCTCCTCCACAGAGACTCCATGAATTAACAACTTGTAAATATAATTGTGGGTACTTTGTTCTTGTACATCTACAAATGTCACAGTCTCTCAGTTGTTGTTAACAGGTGTCCCCAGTTGAGACATTCCATGAATGACAAACACATCATTGTAGAGCCTAAGATTTCCTGTTTACCTTACAGTGTCTGTAGCTTGTTCCAGAGCAAATATCAGTGTTTCTGGTCGTCTATAGGCTTGCCTATCAGTGTCCAAATTTAACTTAATAAATGATTCACCCTATTTCAGGATGAAAGTCCATCCTTTGCCTATGCAATGTTCTCTATTTCTCCAGTAAGGAATTCTCATGGAAGAATGGTGTTCTTACACAGCCACAGAAGATGTCTTTGCAAGGGATCAAAAAGCCATCTCTTCCATCCTTCTGCCTCAGGGAGAGTTAACTGCATTAAACCATTGCTGAGTTGTCTTCACTGACTGCTGTTATTGTGAACTTCTTGCGTAAAGTTGTGATCCACTGAAGTTGCGCACCTTTCTCCTAGTGCTCATTGTTGGAAGAGATTGCTAGTATGAGTGTAGCCCTAAGGATACTTTCTGAGGACCCTGTGTATTGCCCAGCTTCATAAACCTGCAGTCCAGCCTGAGCAGCTTTCCAGTGCTTTTCCTTCGTCATTGGCCACTTCTGGTTGTTGCATTAATTTGTCCATGCATATTTTATCACAAACCCATGCCAACCTCTGGTTTCACCTTTCTGAACTCCTTGTGTAAAACCAGTGTATCTAATTTGTTTGTGGAAGGTAGGCCTCTTCAAAAGTTTCTGCTACCATAACATATATAGCCTTCTTTGTCCACGTCGCTTGAAACCACTTAAAACATGAAGCTCCACAGGAATGCCTATTGTCAAAAACAGAACTTCTGTCAGGAGTCACCTTTTTTTTCTTGTAGGTACATGCAGGACAATCAACTGCATAAACCTTTTCTACTCTTGACTGCACTAAGTTGTGGCGATTCTGTTCATTGCTTCATGCTGCTACAGTGGATACTTTTTAGTTCCTTCAACCCCCGGTACTCCATGTTGCCAGAGAGCACGGCAGAGATGCCCCTTTCCACAGTACTGGAGGCTCTATTGGCCAGCAGTGTGTAATGAGTTTGCTGGAATAAGACAATCTGTTCCAAGGTATATTTAAAATTATAGTTCCCCACATTATCTATCCTCTTTGAGAAATAAAAATCACTTGTCCCTTTATGACTGGCTGAGTCACCTAAATGTCCATGCTTCAGGTACGTGGCCCTGCCTGAAATCCAACCAGATTGCAGAGAATACCAGGGTAATAATACAACAGCCAGCCCCTTTCTTGATTTGGTACCTAGACTGTCACTGACTGGACATCCAGCCTTGCATTGCGGCTGACACAGCTGATGGAAGCAAGGGGAAAGGGGCTCTGTGCTTGCTGGTGCACAGAAGTCTTTGACTGACTTGAAGAAACCAAGATGTTGCATGGAGACAGGAGGTTACCAGATTCCTCACCTGAAAGAAACATTAGGTTGTTTCCTTGTTGTAACTATCCGGTTGCTTTGTCATGCCTCCTCTCAAGTGTGGCTTCCTTGATGCAGCCCAACTGGCTGGCTTGGCAAGCTCCTTGTCCATGTGGCAGAGCCACCGGGAGCCTAAACCTGCCCAGTGTGGAGCAATGACTGGCCTGCACTCTCTCAGGGGAAGTAAGGTAGTTCAGCAGTTTGAAGAAGTTTGTCCTCTAAAGGAATTCTGCATAACTCAAAGGGTGAAACTAATTCCAGGGAACACAAGAGAGCAACTTGTTCCAAAACCCCTTTCTGAACAATGCAAAATAGTGAACAGATGCAGCATGGACTTGGACTTCTTGGCAGTGCCTACTCTTACGAATTGTTGCTGAACAAAACCAGAGAAAGACCTCAGGAGGGCAGCCACATTTTCAGCTTATTCTTGAGGGTCTTGCAGTATTTTGGCTTCCCTTTGATCACAGGGCCCAGAAAGGCAAAGTGTGCAGAAGTGATGTATTCAACATGACATGAACTGAAGGCTCTATAAAGGATGATACAAATTCTTACTCTTGGAAAAAGCCCTCAGCCTCCTCAAGTTTTTAAAATTAACTTATTTAAGTGTTTTGTTCTGTTTTGCCCTTCTTGTTGTCCATCTCACACTAAAGCCATAATAAGAAATGCTTGTTATTCCCACAATGGACAATCTGAAGACTCAGTTGCATGCACCTCCTCTAGGTTCTCAACCTTCCTTAATTTACTGCATGCATCTCTGATGATTCCTTTCTTTCAGTTAAAGTCACTTGAATTTTGTTTAATAAAAAAACATTAATTCTAAATTCTAACAGGTTCTGAAATTATATTAGCCATAGGTTTTTTGTGTTTTTTTTTTTTTTTTTTTTTTAAATGTGTTTCAGGCACATCTTTTTCTTTCAACCATTTTTGTGTTTCTGATACCAGTACATGTGAGTGGTGGTAGAGTTCTGAGTTTTTGGAGCTAGCTTTTCGGCAGAAGAGAAATCAGTCAACTAAAGAAAGGGAGAGTTCAGTGCTCAGAAACCATAATGTAGCCGTCCAGTATGACAACATGGAGTAAATACGTTTTCCACAGCACCAAATTGTCTTCAATGCTATGACTAAATATGTGGCAGTCTTTATGTTATAGATATTCCATTGCATATGGAATTAACATGCTTGAGGAACTTACAGATAGCAAGAAGACTTCCAGTTGCTGTTCAAGGCAGTGTTCACCATCAACAGATACAGGTGAGTCAGATGGCTTTAAAGAGAAAAGAGATAGCTCAAGACATGTCACAGTCAGTAAAAACACAATTAAACCCTTTCTCTAAAATTAGCAGTGTTCTGGTCACTGTGGACCAAATCTTCCCACTTCATAAATCAAAGTGCCCCTATTACATGGTACTTAAATGCACAACAGCCTGTCCTACAGCTCTGTATTGAGAAGCTGCCAGTAGAAGGACTTCAGGAAAGCACTGCTTGAAAAATCAAAGACTAGCTTTGATTTAGGGAGCCGATTTTGTTAAATACAAAAATAAACTGAAGTCTCCAATTTCCATGTATAATACATACATTTTGTAAAACAGAAACAGCAACAGCAACTGAAATCCAGCTACAAAATTAAAATAGTCTATAAAATCTTTTTAAAAATATAAGTAATATTAGCAAGTTATTTGCTCTTATTCGTGAGTCCATGAGTGCCATGTCACTAGCATCTCACACATTATATGTCCAGCTAAAACAAAGAAAACTGTCTGGAGTGTCAGAGCTGATATGATTCTCCAATCCTTTACCTTCTTGATATTTACATGGATATGATCTGTCTTTAAATTATACTTTGTGTGTAATGAAGTCACCTGAATGACAACTTTCTACAGTATTTTGTGACAAGAAGCAAATACTGTCTTTAGACCATGGTGAAGTTTCACCGTTGCAGTTTGATTTCTAGCAGGGCACATTCCACTTTGAATTAGTTTTCAACCACTTGCCAAAAAAAGAAAAATAAGCTGCTTCATTTGAGTACTGAGTGTGAAATCACCCGGATGGGAGTAATGGGAGTGCACATAATTGTACACCTGTTAGCTATTTCTGAGAAGCTAACCTGTTCATGCTACAATTAGGTACAGTGTAAATCACAAGGACAGAAAACACATTCAATCATTTGGACACGGTGATGGAAAAAAAAAATCAGATTTCATGGCTTGATAAAAAAATCGCATTAGGGTCTAAAGGAATTATTTCTACGACTCAAATAAATTATCATCCAGGATTATGTTGGTACTAACAAGATGAACATTTTGGGGAGAGAGGCTTATAAACTCCAGGGGAAGGTGGGTGTAAATCACTGCAGTCAAAGATACAGGGGTTTAGCCAGGTTATGCACAGAGAGTACTTCTAGAGAGGAGGCCAATGAGAAATTTCCTTGATGTGAATGGTATCGTATCTGGTGCATTTTCCAGACATAAGCCCACAAAACTTCCATTTGCAGTGTCAAAATATGATTTGCTGGCACTGTAGCAGCAACCCTGTGCTTTGAAGACAAATATAAGCTAAGACTGGGGCAGCAGCCTTCAGCACCATATCAGTTACACAGAATGAGTTTGCACTGCCATGTTTTGGTGCAATAGAGAAATGGCCAGAGCTTCAAGTACTGCTGCAGACTTTAAAACTTGACTGTTCATTACTGGCAAACCAACATGCCAGTGGCCGGGTGCCACTTTGGTGCTGGCAGCTTGACATGATGCCATTCCCTTTCTTGGTGGCTGCTGTCTCATAGAATTCACTGGTGTGTTGTTGTGTGGTGGATTGTGTGTCAGGGTGAAGTATCTACATGCATTCTTTTCCAAAATATACAGTACCTCTTCAAGACATTGTCTCACCCACTCAGTGCTTCTACTCAAATAAGAATGCATATAGTATGTCAAGCAACTGGCTTTGCAGGTTTCTGCGGCCTTAAAAAAAATAATGATCACATTTTACTCACATACTTTCAAAACTCTAACAAAAGGAAATCTCCTGTGGAGCCTCAAAATTTTTGCATGAGAGCTATAAAAAAGCTTGTATGTGTGGATACATAGCTGTATTCACATTGTTATGCCTCCTCATGCTAATTCTGTATTACTGTGTGTCATAGAATCATAGAATGGTTTGGGTTGGAAGAGACCTTGAAAATCATGTTGTTTCAACCCCTCTGCCACGGGTAGGGACACCTACCACTAGACCAGGTTGCTCCAAGCTCCATCCAACCTGGCCTTGAACACTGCAGGGATGGGGCAGCCACAGCTTTTGTGGGCAACCTGTGCCAGTGCCCCACCACCCTCACAGGGAAGAATTTTTTCCTAGTATCCAATCTAAATCTCCCCTCTCTCAGTTCAAAGCAATTCTGCCTTCTTCTGTCACTACAGGCTCTTGTAAAAAGTCCCTCTCCAGATTCCCTGTAGTCCCCCTTTAGGAGCTGGAAGGCTGCTCTACGGTCTTCCCTGAGAATATGTCCTGAAATAATGGTCTGCATCAACAACAAGTGTTATGTTAAAACAAATATTGCTAAATAATATTTTTACATACAACCTTTAGCTCGGCAAGCCCTGAACTTTATTCAAAACCCCCTGAAGGCAGGAGTCCTTCATTGTCTGCAAAGCACATAACTTTCTGAGCATCCTTACCATTTCCTTTCTGTGATAGCTAGTCACATGCAAGGCAAATGAAGTCCTGGTAGTGCAACTATACAAAATGAGTAGGAGACGAGCACAGGGGCAAGGATATGCAGCAGCTCTTATGAATCATCAATCATTTAATTTTTTCTAAGATATTTAAATTTATTTTGATTGGAACTGTTCCAAGCCAAAATATGGTGGCACACAGCCAACATCTTAAGGCCATAAATATGATCCTCAGTCTTTGCATATACCCACTGTTAGTGTCAATTCTACTTAGATTTGCCTTCTGAAGAAGCAGTAGATTGTCCAGATAAATATTCTCCTCTATTATATCTTAAAACTTAACAGCATTTGGGCTCATATTGAAACAGATCTGTCTTTGATGCAGTAAGTGTATGTTTATGTATCAGCAAGTGTCAGCTTTAGTGCTTATAAATCTTGCATAATCACTTACTGATCCAGGTGGTATTGAGTGGCATCTTTGTAATGATAAATGAGAATAAACCAGTGAATACAAAAGAGATTATCACAGCAGGACTGATGGCTAGGTGACTTTGGAGCTTTATTATGTCATGCTTACTTAGCAGTTATAAATATTCAAGCTATGAAGCAAGTTAGATTTAATGATGCTTTATCAAAATATTAAAAATCAATTATTTTTTAAATTAGGCTTTTAAAATCACATCTTAATGTTTTGTAGTAAGATAGAGGATGGTCAGCATTAATTCTACTCCAGCTAAGAAGAAAAGGTAAGGGGGAGTCAGATCAGACCATCTCTGGGGAATGTGCTGCTAGTCCTCTAACAAGAGTCATTGCGTCTCTTTTGAAAGAAAAGGGTGGAATAGTGGATTTAGTACGGCTGAGCTGGGGTTTATAGAATTTATCTAGAATGAAGTCTAACAGAGCAAGTGAGTCTGCTTAAAAAGAGAATCTGTACACCATGGGTACACCATGGTTATCTTTATGATGCCATTGTTCCTCTATCAGTGGAATATGTCCCACTGTTGGCCACCCTTGATCTGAGAGGAAGCAGGATGCTGGCCACCTCAGCACAGCTGGAGCTGTGCCGTTTTCTGTGTCTCTAAAGTAACTACCGTGCTTTGAGCAGTCTGCTGCAATAATAAACACAGAGGTGGATGATGGGAGTGGTGAAGCAATCAGTTGCACTTTCTGCTAAGTTCATTTTAAGACACACTGCAGAAGGAATATTTTTGATTTCGTCTGAATGCTTAAAGCATAGCTACAGCAAACTCAACCTGGCAATTGTGAGCCAGATGAAATAAGTGTTAATTTGGTAAATTCTTGTACAAGATCCTCTTTCATGATTAGCAACTGAAGTGTGGACACCAGGCCTGCTTGAAGGGGTGCGTCTATCACCATTAACAAGATTAGAGCACACACTCTTTGAAACAGAGGAAAGCTGATCTCCTAGTGTAGCTTGATGCCTTCAACACAATTTCCAGGGAATCAGCACGTCTGTAAGCAAAATAAAGCAAGGACATGCCAGCTGAAACAGTTTGCAAAAGAGCAGGAGAACAGACAAGGCTCAAAATGCCTTTTCAGCCTCCAGCAGTGGTCTCCTGGCTATCGGGGAGGTGCAGAACAGAGAGAGGGATGGGCAGATGAGCTTTCCCACAGGGTAAAAATCTTTAGGTCTCACAGGGAGATGAGCAGCCCAGAACCTGGAAAAGGAAAGAGGGACTTCCTTATAATTTTTGTCTTGGTCAGTGGAATGGTCGTTGTACAATCTGTTGGACAAACTGCGCAGCTCAGGTAATTGTGTAAGGTGCAGTTCTCACACTTTGTTCCCAGGAAAGAGCTAGAGCAGGAGATTGCATGTTAGGAAAAAAAAAAGGTAAAAAAATCTTGATACCAGAAACTAGAAACAAATCCATCTCCAACATGTTAAAAAAGTGTAGTCATTACCCAGGAAATCTGAAGGAAATACAGTTGTATTTCACCTTCTATAGGAGAGACTGCTATGCATCTTAGAAAACCCAAATGGAGACATAGGTGCAGGTCTTGTTGTCAGAGGTAGCAGAAACAGCGAAGGACATGTGTTGCTGCTGCGAACTTGCTGAACTCCTTGGCTATGCCTGGTTTGGACCTGGGTAGCCACTTCCACCTGAACCGGCAGTTTACAAGTTCCTCTGACGCTGTCAGTGTCTATGGTAAATATAAGATGACCCCCCCCCGCCAAAAAAAAAGAAACAAAAAAGAAAAAAAAAAAAAGAAACAAAAAAAGAGGTAATCATTTAAAGCTTTTAATTTAGAATGTTTCAACTTGAATTAAAATGTACATAATGAAGGCAATAAAAAATGAATGCAGGAGGATGAAAAGCGGACACTCATGAGATGTCCTGAAAGAGCAAAGCAATTTTTAATGCTTATTCCTTCTTTTTTTTTCTTTTTTTTTTTAATACTTTTCTCTCTAAGTCTATTTATTGTCCAAGTCCGGCAGGTTTTCAGTGTCAGACTGACATAATGATAGCTTTGCTGTCTCTGTCAAGAGAGAGAAAACAGTTTGCTACATGCTTGCCTGACACTCCTCATTATCATTGGTGCAAAACGAGCACTGAAAGAGAAGAAGAAATAAGAAAAACTAACTCCCTGTTCCTGGAGTCATTCATCAAGAGCTTTAGTAGCAAATGTTCCCAAACTTGCAACACAACCTCTTGAAACAAGAGCTGACTTCTTGCTAAATTCCAATATTAGTCACAGTTCTGCGGTCACAGATCTCTGTTTTTAAATAGAAATCTTTCTCATGGCTGTGACAAGTTACTTTGTGGAGGTAAGAAAGGAAGGTAGGTGAGCTTAGGCTGCTGTTTGCCGTCCTCCGTTGCAGGTGACCACAGAGGGCAGGGCCATGGGGGAGGCAGGAACAAAATAAGCTCTCCAGAGGCTGACAGATGCAAGGCTTTCTGGAGGGTGAACAATGCAGACAGTGTTATACACAAATGGGACCTTTCAACACCCTTGGAAAGGAGCAAACTTAAAAAATTAAACACTCTACAGTGCATTTCTAGTGGCTTACACTCGTAGCCAGCTATAGCCAAACAAGCCTGCTTGTATAAGCTTGTTAATGCGGAGAAACACATCTGATCAGTATGGCATTTGAAGATGATTAATGAGTGGGCTTCCGTCAGGATAAACTTTCTTTCCTTTTATGTGTCTTTGGCTTTAGGCAGCACCTGCTCACTTGCAGTGATGCACTATCGGAGATCTGTCACTGGAGCTGGCCATGTGCATCAGCAGGACTTAAAGGTTTCCTTCATCAGGTGATGCAGAAAGATGAATTACTGTCCATAACGGTAGCAGACATAAGGGGGGGGGTGTGCGGGGCTCAGGGCAAAGGTCCCACTAGACATGCACCCCAGCACCCCGTGACCACATGAAATAGTCATGCAAAGGCTCATGTCAAATGTGCAGTATCAGTCCTGTTCCTAGTGGCCTGTATTCATACCCACCCACTGCTCCTGACCGCAGCATCAAGGCTGCTGACTCCTAGGGCCTGGATATCAAGCTGCTCTGTCAGTTAATCCACCCTGGAGCCCCCTGGGGAAAAGGTCTGTTCTGCTACTGCTAGTGCCCCTTCCAGCCCGGGTGTCAAGTATGTGCAAGCCCTCAACATTTTGACTGTGGTCTCTGTCATGCCTCTGATCACCCACCATCACGAAAGAATTGCCCCTTGCAAAGGAGGAAGACACGGGACTCAATCACATCCAGGGATACCAGGATCTGAGAGGGCTCTTCTGTCTCGTAGTAAGCCTCATTTGTGATGAGACAAATTCAAGAAAGTTGAGGTCATTGTCTTCATGCTCCAGACAATCTGTCAAGTTCAGCCTTTCTTTTAGGGGTGCCAGGTAGACCTAGGATGGTGGTCATAACATGATACAAACCAGTTTTTGCAATACTACCTCAAGACTATTCACAAAGGAATTCCACCATAACTTCTTGAGGATTGTTTTGAAGCTCTACTAGTTGACAGATCCTGTGACCTTTCTTGTTGTAGAGAGTCTGTGATTCATGGTGTGCTTACCTGATGCTGCTCCAAGTAGTAGAAGCAACAGCAATTCGGTATGTATTTTCAAGTGTTAAACAATAGCAGATTTGGATTCGTATAATTTAGACTGGTTTTTATTTGAAGTCACACTAAATTCCTTAAAAAGCTTTCTTAATTTCAAGAATCTATTTGCCTTGTGCATGTAACACTTGAAACATGTAATAGTACATCTATTAGATACAGTGTTTGTCTACTACTTTAAAAGTGAAAGTAATGTTTTATATAAAAGGACTATCTGGAGATTCTGCTGTACTAATTTCTGGGTTTTTTTAGATAGAAATCCACCATTCAGGAATAACGGAATTATCACTACGTTCGTCTTTGAATGATGATTTTAGAGCACAAACTATGTGGGGTTTTTTTTGTTTGCTTGTTTTTGTTTTTTTTTTTTTTTTTGTTTGGGTTTTTTTTTTTTTTCTTATAGGAGTGGAAGAATGAGAATAGAAAAACTAAGAGAATGGATGTCAGAAATACTTTCTATCACATGCTACTGCTTGCTTTCAAGCAGATGTGAACAAAGAGTTATGAGAATTTAAACTGGGCTTTTACACAATATTAAACTGTTGACTCCATAAATTTCACAATGGGTAGATCTGGGAGGCAAAGAAAGTTTCTGTAACTTTTCCACAATTACTTATCAACATATTTATTTTCTAATTAATTATTTATAATATGTTAAAAAGGATAATTAATAACATTACCCTGCCAGCAAGAACAGGCTAGACGTTTCACTACTTTGTGGGAGATTTGTTCATGATGAGATGTTAATAAAAAGCACTCTACTGTGAATGCATGGAATGTCTATTTCCAGTGTAAACCCTGAAGAGACTACTAGAAGCCAGAGTGAACAGCTGGACTTTAGTATGAAAGATGACAAGGCCTATCAACTGGGGAGAAGAGAAACAGTGATACAGGAACAAATTCTAATTGCTGTTTCAAGCACACCACTTGGTCAAGCAATAGCTGAAGGGTTGGTAACACAAGCAGGAGACCACTTCCAAAAGAAAAGAAGCAGTGAGCCGATCACTTGGAGGCAGAGCGACTTCTGAAAAGGGATTCCATGGTTTGCTGTAATGGTGTAGCTTCACCAAGCTTGATAAGGCTAAGCACAACTGCCCAGGAGGTAACACTCAGGACTGCTTCAAAGGAACTGAGGACAACTGAAAAATCCTAGATTCCAAAGAGGGTGTATGGTGGAATTTTTTAAGCTGGCATTTTTGTTTTTCATTCTTTCTCGTTAGAGGATATGAAGTCCACAAGGAGTTGATTCTTACCCTCCAGAAGTTATGATCACACCCCCAGAATACAGTACGAATCCTTCTTTGAAGTTTTTTTAAAGATTAGAGGGATCATGAGGGGTGTAACACAGATTGACTTCTCTTTAGCTGGGCTATGTTAATGGCAATGGTCTATTTGGCATGCAGTCTGGGTTCATAGCTGGCTGGTGGCACATTCTGGATGTGCCTGGTAGTCTTTTGTGTCCTTCTAAATGGGAAAATGGGTGGACTGAGCCCAGTAAAGCTGGAAGGTAATGTGTATTTGAGAAAGACAGCTCTTCACACTTCTCTGCATGAGTAGATTGGTGCTCTGCTGGGATTTCAGTGTTCAAGAATATTGACTAAATATAGTAAATAGCTACGCATCATAGGGAAAGCATGGAGCACAAGTGATGAGGTTCTAGATCTGAACTTGTACTGCATATGGTCAGTCTTGGCTTTTGTGTTGTGCTTCAGTGACTGTACTTTGAAAAGCTAGCTGAGGTGAAGGGGTTGGGTCAACAAACAGTTGTAGCCCTGTGGCTTGCAGTAGGAAGCAAGAGGTGAAATATTCAGATTAATTTGTAAAAAGCCAGGAAACCTCTTTACTCTGTAATGTGTCTTTGCCTCAGCATCTCACCTGCTTTGGTAGCAGCTGGAGAATTACAAAATAGTACTCTGATCATTGAGCTGAAGCAATGGATTTTCCTTGTCCAAGAGGAGTTCCAGCAACTGTAGGTATAAAGGATTAAGTATATTGGGTCAGACTTAACACATGGTCATGCAACAACCTGGTTCAAAGAAGAAAATCGGTTACAGATAATGGAAAGTTAGAAAGAATCATTTCCAGACTCAGCATTTCTGCAATAGTCCTGATTCCCCAATTTGAGTTCTGCAGCTTTCACATGGCAACACAGACACACAGTTAATGCAAGACTCTGGTAAAAAACAAGTAAAAAATCTGGCTGCTCTGGATGGTTCTTTAGAAGTTAAGTAGATATGTACATTATTCCAATTATTGCTGAAACATACGTACAGCAAAAAGATCTGTAAGTTGTCAATGTCTGATAACAGTGTTTTTTTCTAGATTGCGGGGTGGGGGGGGGGGAAGTGCTTCAAGTTTCATGGGCTGTAAATGCATAACCTATGGTGTTGTTACAATGGTAAAGTGCAAAGATCAGGGAAACAGCTGAGGAAACTCCTGTTTGAGAGAGAAACTGAGTAATCATTGGGTGCAAGAATCTTGCCATTTTTCTGGCATAAAAAGACATAGATAACAGCTTTGTAAAGCAGCTCTAGGAGTTCTCTTCATGTTCGTTTCTGCCTCCTACCAAGCCAGCCTGTATTCTTTTCACTGTGTAACTTTCAGTTCTAGACTTTTTATGTTTCCAAAACCAACTTCAAGCAAGAAAAAAGCCATTTTCTTCAAGTAAATAATAAACTTAGGAAAAAAGAACCCAAACCAACTAGATTTGCTTCATGTACTAAGTAATGTACACAAAACCACTTCCACAACGCCAAAAATAAAAGCTGTTGCAAGATATTTAGGGCAAAATATTTAGGAAAACAAAGGTCTATTAAACCCATTTTTAAAAAGCATTAACTTAGAACAAAACTTAACAGAACAAAATGACCTGATGAAATCCTCACACTTTTAAAACTTGTTAATAAAGAAGTGCTGATAACATTAGTGTAGACTCTGTGATTCATCATGTTCTTTTAAATATTTGGCATTTGGTACTGCAATTCTACTTAAGAAAGGAACTTCACATTTTATACCTCTGGATGAGGTGCTAATATGTTTCCAACTCCATTTCACTGGAGAGGTTTGTGTTGCATACCATGAAAGGCTATAGTAGTAGTTATCTTGAAAAGTGTTAATGTTGCCAGCAAGAGGTCTTTTATGCAAAGGCAACTGTGGGCTTCTTTAAACAACACCCACCTGCCTTCAAGGTATCATAGAATGAACGAAGTAGAAAAACAAACAGTCCTGGAGACAACTGGACAATCAGCCACACAGGAGACTGGAGCCAAATGCTGAGAACGAAGTGGTATCCCTGGGTGTACACATGAGGATATAGGATGCTGACCCCGTCGCTCTTGTGTGGGCTTTCTGCAGACTCCTGACTCAGGTTGCTACTGCCATGGCAGGGACTGCTCAGCTGGGTGTGGGTCACCTGGTACATGAAGGCTGATAGATGTAGGCAGATTTCTTAGCCATTTACAACCATCTAAATGGCATGCCAGCATATGAAATCAGCATAAGTAGAGTACTCTAGCAAAAATTGAAAAACAAGCCTCGCTTCTTACCTTGATCATTCTCTTGGTTACTGACCCCACTCTCAGCCTTTGTGAAGGAGATGCAGACTCAATTTCTGTGGGCACATCATAGTCTCTGATGTACTGATAAACATAAAAAACCATGAGAGGATTACAAGGACATCAGAATAGAGCGCCAAAGGTCTATTGTCTCAGGACTGCAAAGACTTTCTTAATTCTCAGACAACAGGAGACTTTTGGAGTTTTTCTATATATTTGTTTAAACTGAATAGACCAACTGTTCTTTAGGTGTCCATGTAACAAAGAAAAACCCATGCTGTTGGTGGAGACAATTATGGTTTTCCATACTCAGGAATAAAACTAGACATAACTCTTGCCAAATCTGATGCGAACTTTGCTGAAGTGCAATTTCTCTGGAGCAGCAATGATACCCTGCTCTGAAAGGCTGAGATTGTGTCAGAAACAGCCCCACCAGTATAATGAAGAAAATAATAGATAGGATCTGATTTCTGTACCTAAGCCCTTTCTCCTGTAACTAGAGCTGGGACGTTGCTGTGAGCTTCCTGAAAATGACTGAAAATGTGTGAAATGGAACTAGACCAGCCTAGTTTCCATGAGTGGTCAGAAATGTCCTTGTGTGTCAGCTGCACGCAGGCATCACGTTGCAAATGAGCTAAGGAGCAGTGGCTCTGTGGTGACAGCCTAGGTTTAGTGTGGAAAGATCTAGTCGTCTTATGGATTATCGTGAGAGACTGCAGCAGTCCCTTGTGTTCCTTTTGGGGATAAAGTTTGAAATCTGGTGATTTACAGACTCATGACATCAGTTCAATAGGAAACATTTTACAGAGGCATCCAAATCTGTGAACCTGAAGTATATTTGATTCTTACCTTAGAAAAAAACTGAAGGCTATCAAATTAGGGCAAGAGCTTCAACCAGATGTCAGCAACAAACTGTGTCAGTTTTCTGTTGTTACGTCTTGTATGAAGACTCATAGCTGTCCTAACTCATGTGCATTTTCAGCTGGACTGACATCTCTGATCAAATCAAAATATCCACCTATCACAGCATCTTAGTGACCAAAAGCAGATTCTGGAAAAGAAATAAGTTATAAGAATAAGCATGTAGTGTAGTGATACAGAAAAGTTATTCAGCCCATAAAAATTATTCAGCCTCCAATAAATTGTTCAGGTAATTTCTGAGTCAGATGTGGTACCTTTGTATTTTACATACCTTGATGGATTCCTTATCCACATGTTAACCCAGTTGTTTTCTGAACTTGTTTAAATTCTTAGCATCCCTGTTGTCCCATAGAAACCTGTTTCACAGAGTATTCCCAGTTTGCATGGAAACAAACTTTTATTTTGTTTGGAACCTGCTATACATTAGTTTGATATGACACCCGTAGCTTTTGTGTACATTATTTCATACCTTTTAAAAAGCTGTGAAAGAAAACTACTTTACATTTAGCTACAAATACTTCTAACTACTTGAAGTTGACTTTGGAGCATGTTTAGATCTTTTTTATCTGTCAATTTAATAGTTTTCTGAGCTATTGTCAGTGAATGATAATCCCCACATAACAGCAATGAAGAAAAGGCGACAAAAAGAATGCGCACCATGTTTTAAATACTGAAGCTGCAAGAGAGCAAGCCTTAAAAAATAATCCATTAACAGGACTTCAATTCTGCAGAAACAAATGTATTACTTTCTTCTTGCCCTACTCCAGATGGCATACTGCGAAATTAATGGGGAGCAAGATGAAGACACATAGAAGGCAGAAAGACTACCATATGTAGTAGCTATCAGACTATCAGCCTGTGAAGTTCACCTTCCATGAAATCAAGAAGGTAGTTTGTTTTTATGGAGTGGATAACTTTAGGAGCAAAATAGCACCTATTGCAATAGTAACCATGACAGCTAAATTCTGAGAAATTCTGCTCTGACAGGGAAGGAAAACTCTCTTGCACACCACAGTTGTAATTATTTTGTTCTCCTTTTTCCTGTAGGTCTTCCTATCATCACGAGAAAATGGCGCCTTATGTAAAGTTGTTTCTGAGATCAGTGTCCATGCTGAAACCATGAAAACCTTTGCAGTTCAGGAGAACAAGATACCCATAGAAATCACTGAAAACATGCCAGAGGGTGAAGCAGAAGATGCTAGTTAAAGTACACTTTAACTAACACAGGTGATTGTTAGACCATCAGATA
The DNA here is from genome assembly GCF_037157495.1 of Lathamus discolor. NCBI lineage: Eukaryota > Metazoa > Chordata > Aves > Psittaciformes > Psittacidae > Lathamus > Lathamus discolor. The sequence continues at coordinate 82,789,006 of NC_088909.1, read as the reverse complement.
TTACTCATACTTCATAAGCATCAGTGAGGCAAAAGCACTCAAACCCAACTGGACAGGTATTTGAAGAAAACCTTCTGGAAGGTAATGTTAATCAGGAAATGCATACTTTCTATATCGATTACCTAGGGCAGACTGCTTTAAACATTACTTTACCTGGTACAGTTTGAATACTGAGATCACGCTTTAAAAAGTGCCAAAAATTAACAGCAAGGTCTTGAACCAAAAGGTTTCTTCCTTATAGGTTGAATGTGGTTTACAAGCACACATACTCCCCAGACTTAAACCCAGGCCTTGCTTAAGGTACCATGCACAGAATTCTTTCTTCCATACCCTCAATATGCAGCAAAGCTCTGAAATAGTTAATCATGCCAAGTGACACATGGGTATTTGCCTCTTTTTTGAAGTTTTAAGGAGAGAAAAAAAGGCTCCATTGTTTGCAAATCCTATGCAAGTTCATGCAGGCCCAGCATAAAGGTGAAAAAGCCCTTCCACATCTGTGTTTATTATGACAAATACCATTTAATCTCCCAGCCTGCATTGCAACTGCTGGTTATTTTTAACAATATGACAACAAAGGGGAAAAATGGAAGGTGTGCCCCACCCTCCACCTCTATGCCATTATCTGAACAGTTACTTTGAGCAAATTACTATTCTGGGTTATCTGTCAGCTCTCCACTGTCAATGTCAAACTAAAACAGAAAGACAGAAGACTAGTCTTGTATTCTTTGCGTCTGAATAAGTAAAGGCTTTTCCAGCAATATCAGCACAGAAATGAGAGAAATTGCCTGTTAATAGACAATCCCACTCATAGAGAAAGAACAAAGTAACAAGGAGGTTAACTTGAGGCTTAATTAAGTGATTCCATCTGTTGAATTTCCTCACCTCAGAAACTTCCTCAATCTCAGAACATGAGAAAAAACTCAGGTGGAAAAGCGGGACTTAAAAATTCTCCACTTTCTTCTCAGTCCTTCTGCATTAGCTATAGGTACAAGAAACAAGCAGCTGTAGCCAAAAGAATCAGATGGCATACACAGAGACTGCATAAACATTTTCATAGTGGGAGTGGCTATATACTAGGATGGTTTAAGGGGAAATTTGGATGAAAAAACAACCATCTGAAAAACTTTGGTTTCCATGGCATATTGTGCCATATTATTTCTACAGAATTTACTATGTATGGATGAGGTACTTTGCTCCATCCGATTGTAAAATAATGAGATAACTGTTGCTTGAGTATCACTACAAGTCTGCACTCCTGCCTGTTCTATAGGCGTCTGTTTTAGGTGACTTCAAAAATCTCACTCTAAGACAAGAGGACATACCTGCACTTCCTGATGTTTGGGCTGAAAAGACTTTAGCACTGGCATCCTAGATATTGGTCACTGGCTGACCCAGAAGCTTTGCAAAGCTATATTATTTTATATGTAAAATGTCATTATTCAATTGATCTATTCAAGGCATTAACAAAACACTCTAAAAGATACTTCAGGAATTTTAGGACCCAGTTTAGAATAGGTCTGGAAAAACACAAATAAGAAATACTTCAACAAAGGAGACAGCAACAGTCTTTAAACACAAAGTGAGCTGGATTTCAGACTTAGATGTAGAGCAAAACATGACCAGGAAGCAGACTGAAGCAGTAAAAGGTCACAGGGCAGAGTAGATGGTAGAACTGAGAAGTGTTTTGAGCTCTTAGAAGGAGTTGGGTTTTCTCCTTTTCATAACACTTTCACAAATGCCTTCTCTGAAAGTCAAGTATCTTCACGTTAAGTGGTGTAGGTTGTTGTGCTAATGTGGTTTACAAAGGTAAAACTATTTGATCCCTAAAATGATTAATATGACCAGCCTGTATTAGCCTGAGCATGGCTGAGTGGCTGTCTAGACCACTAAATCAAGTGCCTGAAGATAATAAAATTACTAGAACAAGTTTCACTGACTTTAGCAAGGCTTAAGCTTTACCAACAGGTTTTTGGTTTAAAGATCTTACCAGATCAAAAGGAGAAAAGCGTTAGTAACATTTAGGAAATCCTGAGGAGTACACTATGCCTTCTAGTGATGTACAAGTGACAGTAACAAGTAAATCTTTAGGAAAAGAAAAACACCCAAAATCAAAACTTTTAATCCTGAACCTGGTTATATGCCTATGGCTTAGAAAATTACGTGAATATCAATGCATAAAAGTACCTATATAGTATTAGAGGCGTATATGGTACTGTGAAAGAAAGCTCTCTAAAGGCTGCTTTCTGAGTTAGCAAGTGGGAGGCCACTGGAACGATCTTCCTGGTGGAGTTCTTGCTAAGCATATTTACTTACACATAGAAGCCAGCTACTGAAAAGAAGCCCTGCTGACTAGCCACTTTCACTGCTGCATTTTTCTATTGGCATGTTTCACTCTTCAAACCCAGTTAAAGGAGTGTTGCAGACACTGTAAGTTGGTGGGACCCTCCCTGAATACACAGAGACATACCTGAATGCCTGCTCAGTTCAGAAATAATGAACTTTGGCCAGAGTTTTTGTTGGTTTTGTTTGTTGATCATTTTTGGTGTGGGTTTTTTTTTGTTTTTTTGTTTTTTGTTTTTTTTTGGGGGGGGTGGGGGTTGTTTGTTTTTTTTTTTTTAAATAAACACTTACTGTTGGCTGTTGGTCTGAAAGTAATTAAAACCCTTGCTGCGACAATATTATCTACTGCAGTAGCTGAGTTCCAGCCTTCAAAAATGTAGGAAGCCATTTCCATCTGCCATAATACTGCAACTTGGGCTCTTGGGCAAGACACTGATGTCAGGGTCCTTGTTCCCATTTGGAAGACTACTTCAACTATTCTCTACTGTTTCTCCATGACTTTCTCATCTGCAGCTCTATTAAACCTTCCAGAACAAGACAATGATGAGGTTTATTGTAAGCCATGTGGGATCTGGGAGAAAAGAATTGTGCATGCCAAGTGTTTTGCTAAGCCCCTGGGAGAAGAACAATGAAACAGGACCTTGTAAAGGATTTATGATGCCTGGGATTAAGGAAATGTGTGAATGCTCTTGCTTAACTAGTCTGAGATAAGAGAAACATGTGGAACACTTCAATGCAGCGTTACTAATGTTTCAGTGCAGGTGCTAAATAAAACAAATACTTCTATCAAAGCTCTTGTTCTAGAAATCAAATAAACAAATAGAGTGAAACATGTAGTTCAGAAGTGAACTTAGGAAACTATTTCAGTGACTATAAACACAATGGCACCTCCTAGGCTGTTCTGGGGATATAAATTGCATTCTCATTTACAATAGAACCTGACTTCAGTTGCAGTCACAGGAATCCTATTCCGGTAGTCTTTGGACTGCAGTTTCCATCAAAGGGTGAAGGACTGGAGGGAGGTATCTATCACTGAAAAGCTATCCCGAATGTGTATCCTACTGTTAACATCCTCGAACTGAACCTGTTACATTTAAATTCTTGCTGTATCTTACTTTCTGGAAGACCTTGCAAAGGTTATTTTGTGTTTGTGCCCTGTCTCCCAGGCCGTAAAATTACGATAATAGCACACTGTGGAGTAGTATCATAGGAAGGCGCCAAGAGACCATTTGGCTTGATATCAGGAATGACAAGGACCACAGAACATTTCCCTGTGCCTCTTACACCATCTCACTGCTGAACCAATATGCTTCAACTATACATAAAATTGTCCCCTAATTGCAAAGACCTAGAGATTTGACAGTATGACATAAAAATGGAGTCATCTATGGCACTTGTAAAACTATTTGCTCTATCAGAGACAAAAGTTACAGCTCCTTGCTCACCCTCAGGTCTGTGATGATCAGCCAGAACTTGCAGGTTTCTGTTACCAGTTTCTTACTGTCTTCTGCAGGTGCTGAACTACCATAGCAGCTTTGCCATTGCAGTATCAACCAGTCTCTGATCATTACTAGGAATTACTTATTTCTGCTATTATTTTCTGTACCCTTGCTTTTGAGTCAAAAGATACACCTTTCTGCTGAAGGTATGGCAGAGCAAAATCAGTGCCTATCGTCAGGTCATAACTACTGTAAATTCACTATTCTTAAGTGTGATTACAAGACAGCTAAGGCTTCTGTAACTGGAATTTACAAATACAAACTCCTGATGACAAATATGAGAGCATTTCAACTGCCTGAGCTTACACTGCTTCCTGCATCTCCACTTTTGCTTCTTCCTAGCCACCATACCATTCTAGGACTTCTCCTTCCCATACACAGAAGCTGTGCTGCACCACTCCTAAGCAATGGAGGTATGAACTTCTGTAGACCTAAAATAGCTGTGAGTAAGCTGATGAAATAGGGGGGTTGGACTAGATGATCTTTTTAGGTCCCTTCCAACCCTTGGGATTCTGTGATTCTGTGATTCTGTGAAAAGCTGCCCCGATACATCTTATTAGGCAACAGAATTAGTGGTAGTTTCAGAAGTTACTGTTTCTAAACTACTGCAGAAAGCGTGCGTTGCATATTACAGTATCCTTGCCACTATCAGTGTCTCTAATATGTCATGCATGATGATGAACTCCAGAGATCCCTTCCAACTCCAATGATTCTGTGATTCTGCAATACGAATACAGGCACATGCCTTTTCAGAGTAGAGCAATTTATACACAGTTAATTATTGTCCAAGTAATGTTAAAAAAGACCCTTTGGAAGGTGGGGATGTATGGGATGATATAAGAGGTACCATCTGCTCAGGTTCTGTCCTGGAAAACTGATGTAATAGTCCTGATCAAAATGCTACTCATAAACTTTTCCACCATCTGCCTGTAACTGTTGTTGAACACAAGTGGTCTACAGAACCATGAACATCTTGCTTGATAAAAGCAACAAGATGTCACAAAAGCAATAAAACTGACATTTCTGCAAATGCAGCTGCACTAAGATGGAGCGCATACCTGAGAAAGAAACGGCTAAAGCTCCTTCACATTCCTAGTCCCTGAAGTTGGAAAATGTGCTGTTATCTTGTGACAGAAGTTTTAGAGCAGACCCCTCTTTTTAGTCCTTACAATGATTTTATGGCATTGAAAGAACTAGAAATTATTTGGGGTTTTTTGTACTGTGGAAGCCCATCCCTTTGAAAGTTAATCACCTAGTTTATTTCATGAATGTAGAATAATGGCTTTCTGGGCAAAACTGACAAGTTTTGTTTCTGGCTGTTCATTTGATACTGCCCCCTTTTAAACTGAAAAGTGATATGTGATTTCAACCAGCTAACAATGGCTCCCAGAATAATGATGTGATGTGTCTGACACAATGTCTGATGCATGGCATTTTAGGATTTGTTTTGTAAGACAGTGTTCTGAATCAAAATATACCTTGTAGTCTTAGGATATTTACCAGTCACTTGTACTCCATAGGCAGTACTTTGCTTCCCCCATCTTTCTCACATGCATATTAGATGTTATTACCAAAAAAAAAAAAAGAGGGATGAAAAATATCAGAAAATCTGTGCTCCAAGAGAACTCTGAGCATGTATCAAAACTGTAAAATAACATCTTACTTTGAGATGGACACAGTGTACTCTGACTCTGTCTGGGAGGCCTGGAAAAAGAGCTGTTTGCTGTGCTAGGCTAAGGGACATACAGAGCTGCTTCTCCCAAGGAATAAAATACCTATCATTACAAAGCGTCCTTAGCTATTATTATAAATAACTCCCGGCTGCCCTGTAGTACTACACAGAAATGCCAGATAAAGGTCTGGGCTTTGGACAGACATTGTTTGATCTCCCTCTTGCCTTGCATACAGTGTCATTTTCAGAAAGCCGTTTAACCTTTTTTTGTAATGGCAAATGTTTAAAACATCATATTTTGCTGGTTTATGTCCTTTCTGGGTGCTGGAGCTTCTGATGTTGCAGTTGCAAAGGGCTGGGGGAGGGGAAATGCGACTTTATCTTCCCCCTGAAGCAGATTCTGTAATTAAGTGTGAAGACTGCTTTCAGTCTGAAGTCCCCTCTTTCTGGTCTCCTGTTTCCTCTCCCTTATAGTCCTGTCTGTTCTTTCTTGCATTCTTTTGAATCCTTGCTACTCTCACCTGTCCTTCCTGGGCAAGCAGCCAATTTCCCAGAGCACTTGGATTCCCAGTGTTAATGTTCATCTCTTTTGCTCCTGCTGCTGAACAAGGGTTGCTTATGTGTATATGTTTGTATATGTATATGAATATGAATATGTGTATGTGTATTATGTATATATACATCTGCGTATGTGTACGTGCATGTATACGTGTATATAATATTTTTGTTGTTATAATAAGCATAAATTTCTAAGTACATAATAGGGCCTAGTTAGATGACTAGTCCCAAGGTGATGAGGAACAAAGAAAGAGACAGAGGTTAGGCACCTTCAGTGTTTAACTTATTTTGCAGGATCTCTAACCACTCATTTCCACCTGTGGCATTGGGCTTTTGAATAGACATTTTCTTTGAAATGGAGAACCTTCTGCTGTTCCTTTTCTATCAAATGAAATGAATTAAGCTATGTTCAATCACCAGCTTCAAAGGCAAAATTGATGGCTTATGTCTCAGGTAGTGAGTATATTAATGCCAGTGCGTCTACTGGGTCTAATGACTGCTGCTGTTTGGAGGAAGGCATACAGACAATGGTCTCTGAGAGACACAGAAGAAAAAATTGCCATACAGGAACAAAGTACAGAGGGACCTTCTTCAAACTAGTATTCTGGAGATATTCTTTGTTTTGACAACAAAGACTATGGGACTGGATCTACAACAGCACATAATACCAGTCCCACAAAAGATAATTCTCTACCTCTCAGGCACCTAAATCCAACATTTCCTTCATCCCAAAACTCAGACACGCCAGCTTCCCTTCATATGTAATAGTCTGCTTGCAGCAGTGCCTTCAATAGTGCCAACCAGCTAAGAAACTACTCTCAGCCCTGCTCCACCAGCAGAAAACAGTAGGGACTTGAAGTCAAGCTTCTTGTAGCAGCTAGATTGCACTAACTGGTACATAAAACCAGGTGCCGTGAAGTTCCCTTATCACCTCTGGAACAAAACATACACTCAGGTGGCCATGGCTTTGCCTCCTGGAGCTGACATGTCCTTGGCTTTGGCCTCTGGATCTGCCATCCCCTGAAGGTGAAGATTTATGTGCTCCTGACCTGAGTGAAGGGTTTGGCATGCTTAGAACAATAATGGTGTTATGTATTATTTCTCCAACATTGAAAAATTATATTCTCCCTTCAGCGAAGGCAACTTATTTAGGGAAGAAGTCAGCTCTAGGCCACAGTAGACTAAAAGCTAGATGACTCTGCCTCCATTTCCCTTCATTTCCCTCACTCATAGCATCTTTAGGAAACAAATTTTCCTTGTTTGACTTTTCTACACCTCTTTCCTGACAATACTCTAATTGTATAATAAACTTCTAAATTAGAAGGTGAATGAGCAATGAAGCAAGTTTGCATCTGACAGTTTTATTTGGGCTCCTAAACAATTGTCTTTTTTCCCGTAAAGCAAACAAGAGAATTGTAATGAAGAGCTTTTTTTTTTTTTTCCTTGATCTTTATATTAGCCTGTCTGATGTATTTCCCAAGGAAGTATTTATGTCAAAAGAGATTTGAATTGTTTCTCTCCTCAAATGTTTTAAGGAGATTTCTTTTCTTAATTGTAATCCCAATTAACTACGAGAGTGAAAGTGACCCTGGCAAAGAATGTTCTTAACTACTTGGCTGAACTGGGGCCAAATAGTCAATACTTTCTGTCAGGAATTTCTCAAAAATGAATCATTTTGTTCCCAGGTAATTTACACTAATTAATTTGTATTGGAATTTTCGTAGGTAATGTCTAGATTACAGCAATGTGACATACCATGGAAATGGTTGTTTGTGCTTACCCATATGACTGAAAAAAAAAGGAAGCAAAACATATAAAGCAGATTCAATCCTCAGATTTCAATAATCACTAAGATCAGAGAGGGGAAAAAAGCCAAGCACTAAAAGAAGGCAACAAAACCTAGTCACAGTAAACAAACTTTACTTGTGCCTACAGCTGTCACATACGTAAGAACTAGATGAAGGACCGAGTATCTGCTCACAGGAATAGGCTCAGAATACAGTACTGCTTAAAATCTTTTCTGGCGCAAAAGGAATTACTTTGAATTTTATGTGATGCCTCTGTTCTTTACTACCTGTAGTCAATGAATATGTTTTGTTTAGTTTTATTTTGGTTTCTTTGTGTGTGTGTGGTGGTGGGGGGGGGTGGTGGTGTTGTTTGGGTGGGTTTTTTGTTTTGGCTTTTTTTTTTTTTCCCCAAAAAGTATCTCCAATTTATTTTTGGTGATAAGAATATTGACTTTCTGTTGCATAGCTTTTGGATGGTATATCAAGGCATTGCCAAAGACTGAAAACTGTGAGGAAATATTTAATTTTGCTTTTTGTTAAAATAAATTTCTTATCCTTTTCCTGTCATACGTAACCTTCAAAATGCAAATGAATCATCTGAGCACTGCCAAACAATACAGGTGTTTTTTTTTACCCAATGCTCGGCAAAAGTGGACGTGAAATTCCCAGACCAGCAAGGAGTGTTATCTGAGTCCCTGTGGCTCAAGGAGGACTCCAAATTCCTTTCTGAAAACACTGGTTTAATGATCTTGCTTGAATCGGGTCTGGCATTTCTCTGATCTTTCTCCATGTGGTCTATCTGGAGTTTTACTAATTTAATTCCTTTAGTAGGCCAAAGCATCTGTATTGTGAGGCTTTCTCATGCATTAAGTACTTTTCTAAGACAAATCTAGAAATAAGTTTACCAGATCTGATACGTTTGGGAAGAGAGTGTTTTTCCTGCATGGGAACAGAGTTCTGGCAAATCATTTATTAGTACAGTATGTCATAAAGCATTTCTCAGGATAATGCAGTTATAGATCTGTATCAGTAAAATCTCATTATAGAATCATAGAATCATAGAATAGTTAGAGTTGGAAAGGACCTCAAGATCACCTAGTTCCAACCCCCTTGCCATGGGCAGGGACACCTCACACTAAACCATGTCACCCAAGGCTACATCCAACCTGGCCTTGAACACTGCCAGGGATGGAGCACTCACAGCCTCCCTGGGCAACCCATTCCAGCGCCTCACCACCCTAACAGGAAAGAACTTCCTCCTTATATCCAATCTAATCTTCCCCTGTTTAAGTTTTAACCCGTTACCCCTTGTCTTGTCACTACAGTCCCTGATGAAGAGTCCCTCCCCAGCATCCCTATAGGCCCCCTTCAGATACTGGAAGGCTGCTATTAGGTCCCCACACAGCCTTCTCTTCTTCAGGCTGAACAGCCCCAACTTCCTCAGCCTGTCTTCATACAGGAGGTGCTCCAGTCCCCTGATCATCCTCGTGGCCCTCCTCTGGACTTGTTCCAACAGTTCCATGTCCTTTTTATGTTGAGGACACCAGAACTGCACACAATACTCCAGGTGAGGTCTCACAAGAGCAGAGTAGAGAGGCAGGATATCATTTATTGTTTCTTCTTTTAAGAAAAATATTAATAATTTCCATTTGATTTGATATAAAAAATTCTTAATAAAAGATATCACTTGTGGTGCAGACTTTATTGCCTCTAAACACTATAAAGTCAAATTATTTTTTAATTTCATTAGTAGTTTCCATTGAATTTATCCTGACCATTTTTCATGACCAAGTTGAAAAGACATCAAATGGTAGTAACAAATAAAGGCATGTCAAGGTCTATGCAGATTATGCTAGATTATGAAGGTGAAAGAAAAACCTCCCTTTCTATAAACTTTACATATATCAGTTGCTACCAAGTGGAGAAAAATCAGAGCTCCCACACAGGACAGATGGCTCCCAGAAATATGTAGTGCCCATGGAAAAAATGACTAGTCTTAGGAATGGCTCATACAACAAATATTTGTACACTTGGCTTCCTTTCATTCCATATTCCCAGAACACCAGTTGGTCTACAAAGGCACCCTCCTCTTTTTTTATCCTGCTGGGGTTACTTTGTAATGGAATTCACCACCATGCGTTAAATTCAGAGTGCGCAAAAAAGGTACTTCCTTGGTTAGTGCATGAAAGGGAGAAAAAAAGATAAGTCAGTGATCAGGTGGACAAAGACCCTTTTAACTTCAAGAAGCAGGAAGGTTGTCAGCCTGAACAGTACCTACCCACGCACACCAGAGCAGGAGTGGGAACAGTCCTTTGCAAAATCACTGGTCCGCTGCTGGGTCAGTGTGTCTGCATGCATTGCTCCAGGCTGGTTAGCTAGGACTGGCTGCCGTACAAAGCTTCAAGTCAGCTCAGTGCATCTGTGTGAATACAATTATAACAGTGATTTCAGTAGAGGACATGACATAACCCAAAAAATACTGCTGCCCCCAGATGTTTGTGTTCCAAAGTAGTTCTAAGGTGCTTCTGTGTGGGAACAGATGATTAGAATGTATCTGTGCAGGTAAAGAAACTGACGTAAACTACCTTTTCTCTTTAAGTTGCTTCGCTTCCTTTTTTAATAGCTGTAGGGAAAAAACGAAGAAGTGTTAGATTAAAGACACAGATTTTACTTTGTTGCACTCCAAGTTTGAACTGCAAGGTCTGCAACAAAAATGGAGCAAGAATTTTCAGTAACAGTGACAAAGAAAGAAAAGATCCCAGCTCTGCCAGAGACATGGTCTGAAACTGTGCCAAAGATTTCAGGCTGGCAAATCAGCAAAGGAGCCAGATAAATCAGAATGAGTGTAACAGATCTCATCTATTTCAGCACAGCTTATCCTCTTTACTGTGTCGTTGTCATCAATACCAAAAAAATACTTAGTTGCGGGAATAAAAGTGTCTGGGTAACCATTAAGAAGAAGAAAAAAAAAAAAAAAAAAGAGAGAAAGTGAAGAAAAAGAAAGTGAGAAGTGTGGCCATAACTGTGGAATAATCATTTGAATGAAACTGAGCTATTTAGAGGAAAGGAAAAATGTTTTGTATACTGAAAGCAGAGAAAGATCTGTGCCTATTGTATAAAACAATTTAGTTTCCTGGTTTTGATTTACATTTACTGGTAACAGCTGCTTACAGGTCAGGTAACATTAGCATTCAAAAAGCAGCCTTAATGAATGCAACCATGCAGCTAATATTGGTGTTAATTATATTTCATGCTCTCGGACTCCACTGTATGGGGAATTGTTAAAACTGGAAATGTCTTGAAAACATACGCTACAAAACTCACAAATACCCACAATCTGCCATCAAAGCAATATAAAATACAATTTTTTCTTGCAAAAATGTACAGTATGTACAGTATGTACAGTAAATGAACCTCCATCAAAGGCAAATGTAGTCCTTACTGCTGCAGAAAGTCTGAGCACAGCTGAGACATTATATTTCAGCATTGTGGGAAATATGTCATACAGAGCACCCTTGTGCAGGATCTGTGAACATCTGCTGGTTCCTCTGAGTAGGGTGAGAGCTGGGTGACTTGGGGAGATGACGCATACTGAGGCTATGGTCAAGAAACCTTCACATTGTTTGGTCCACATACTGTGTAGAGAGGGTATCAGCCTTTTATGCCTCCTCTGCAGCCTGGTGCTCAACATGTGATTGTGCATCCTAAGATCAGGGCAGTGAGTCCTGCTTTTACCCTTTACCCAAATGTGTGCATGTGTCTCCTCATCACCCAAACTGTGCACTCCTGAATACCAAAAGAAAAAGTTTAAAAGAAAACACCCTCTGGAAATAGACTTGCATGTGTAAGACGTGTGTAAATTAAGAGCATATCTGATTTCAGAAAGTGATTAAGCAAATTAATGGAGACAACACTAAGGGAGGGTTGGAATAAAAGACACAACCTGGGATCAGGATGGCACAGGGGTCTAATGAGTATAGACTTGAAAAATATTATATTATGTTTTTGCCTTGCTTTTACACTATTCTTTGGGCATCTGTTGTTGGATACTACCAGAGCCAGACTACAACTGTAAGCTGACCCACAAAATGTGGTTTATGCTTTTGTATTCACCCATTGAGTTTTAAAGATGTGTATCAAGGGCATAATCACATTTTGCAAAGTAACATTTTAAGCAGCTTTCAGGTAACACACCTATTTTGTTAATAAACCCCTCTGATAACAGAGTAAGGTCTCACCAGTTTTCCCCATATGGCAATTACTACATCCTTTAATCCCATAACCAGGCCATGGTTTGCCAACGACACTATCCACTGGAAGGTTGTTGGCAACAACACCAGCACTATAGTTTTGTGCATAGGGAGAAGGCATGGGGCCCAGTGGTGACATCTTGAGAGGTTTGTAAGACTTGTTCTGACACCTTGGATGTGCAATGCTGCCCTTTAATCCCAGCTCCATACTCACTATAAGGAGTAGCTTGATTCCCATGCTACATGAGCATCCAGTGCTCTGGCTCCTCTATCACAGCTGGGCAGACAACAGGAGACAAGAACGGACAGGGATAAATCAACATCAAGGAATGAAACTCAGTTCAGTTAAATATCCATCAGACGTTCTTAACTTGCATTCAAAGTAAGAGTATTCTCTAGTTGCCATACTAATGTCATCAAGCTGAGGAGGGGAATGCAGTTAAGATATGGTCAACACCATCAGAAAATGAAAAACCAACTAGCTAATGTAAATTCACCACAAGTAAGGACTGTTTTTCTATAGGTAACACTATCAATAAGTCACTGCTGCATTTTTCTAACAAGATACACTTCCCAAAACACCAGCTGTTTTGATAGATGACTGTACCGCTGGACAGTGTTTAGAAAATAAATAGTATTTCTCTTGCTTTTATCTAAGACAGTAGTGGCCCCTTATACACTGCAGAGTCTCTGGAGCTACAGTGGAGCCAGCAAATACTAAATTGGCTTAAGCTGTGTTTACACAGATATTGTAAACTTTAGCAATAGTTTTTCAGTTGGTGTAGTTACATCACCTCTCCAGACTACATGAGTTAAGCTAACAGCGTCACCCTGCTCAGACTAGCTGGGCCTGCCTGAGGGTGTGTGCCAGGATACAGTGTGAATTTTCACATTCGTTTCTTCTCCTGCATTCCCACAAAAATGAGAACAATCAATCAATCTGTAAGGTGAAACAAATACCTCTTGGAAACCTCATTGAAAGCTTTTGAAACACTTGGAAAATAAGGTAACGTAAACACCCAAGTGACTGAGGGCATTTCTCCATTGCACATTACGGCAACGTGTCAGCAGCAATGACACAAGAATACAGGTCAGGTCTAGGAGCTGGAAGCCCAGAAGACCTGGACTGAGAAGCACTCTATCCACTGTGGTGTAGTGCTCCAGCCACCTATTGAACTGGTAGACTGGGCTTTGACTTTTCTGTTGAAGAGTCTCCATTTGGCTTTGAAGAAGCAGGTCTTATTTGAACTGAACTCTCTGTGGCCATGAAAGGGATAGTTCAGTAGGGAAGGGCATTAGTGGATCTTGAGATTACTTTATTAGCAGTTCCCCAGTAAAGTTGGACACAAACCATTATAACGCGCAGTAAGATATGTGTAATGAATAACGATGTCTTCCAAAACCAGGGTTCTTATGCTAAGAAGACTGCTGGTCATCAGTTTTGATGGGGTACCTAAGAAAGAGGAAACCTTCAAATCCTGGTAGAAATTAGTACATCTATGGAATATTTGGGAGCTTTATTTTCCTGCTTTGGGATTAAACTAATTTACATTGATTTTAACTACATTCTTACAGCTGGAAGTGGGGACTGAATCCCTGTCTAGCTTTGACAGAGATGATAACTCAGGTGTCCCATTAGAAGGTGTGGCCGTTCAAGCATTTTTCTTTATTTGACAGTGGTAGAGTTTAACTAACGGCTTTACATAGCAGAAAACTTATAGCAATGAAACAAATTCAGGACCTGTTTGTTATTCTTAGTGTCCAGCAGTGACTTCACTTCTGAAGGGGGCTGATTATTTTTTAAATTGAGTTTATCAATATCTGGAAAATCCCCTCACAACAGTCTCACAAAACCAACTGGAGCTCAGTTTTGAATGAACAATGTTTGTACTATCACAATCACAGTGGCGTTGTCAGAATTAAGCCCACTTTACACCTATAGAGATGACAGAAGAATTGGGGCATCACACCCCTTTGCTAATGGGATGGGAAGATGACAGGATAATTTCTGTGTAGAAGATCATACATGTTCACACAAATTGTCTTTGCCTTTTTGTGTCTCAGTGATTTTCAGTTTATGATCTGTAACACATGGTCGGAGTCCATGAATTTCTTCTCAGAAGACTGCAGGGGTAGAAGAAGCAAGCCTATTGCCAGTGGATTGGCAATATGCATCTGCTGACATAAGTCAAGGGGAAAACATTGAAACTGTTAACAGTCAAATGCTCGATATCCTCTTCTTGTAGCAATGTCATGTACCTTACTGGACCCACGCAGAAAAATAGACCGGACCTCAATATCCTGTCCAAAATCGTAACAGCAGAGGTGGTGCCGTGGCACCCAGCTGGACAGCACGTACATGTGCAGTTGATGAAGTAGTAAGTATTCGTAGTGAAAAAACACAACAAACTCTCTGCAAGTCTCGTCGCGGCGACTGGGAGGCACAGTAAGTAGCGTAGTGCGCATTGCCATCTTGTGGCTGCAGGGGAGATCGTCCGAGCCACGCAGCAAAGTCGCCGACAGTGCACAAACCTACCCTTGCCCCAGGAGGCTGCAGTACCTATTGTTTCTTGCTCCTACATTGTGTCACTTTGGCAGCATAAGTCAATCTCATTGTATGTCTCAGAAAACACACTTAGCATCAACAGGTGTTGAGGATTGTTTTAGACCAAATGTTCAGCAAAGTTGGGGTGCCTGCAGGTTAAATTATATGGCACTTTTTCCAGCAAACACTTGAGGAGCCTTTTGGTGAGAAAACATTCTTATGTTATTTTGTGGGTTAGCAAGTTGAACTGTTTCTACAAGAGCTTGTTAGTATTACTAGTAACTACAAAAAGCAAGGACCAGAATAGCAGGTGTTGAGCGAGTTTTTCAAACTATCTTCAGGTGAAACCAGATCTAGTTTTGAGAAATAACTGAGAAATAATTAAGAAAAACTTGTATGAGAAAACAAATGCTTTTACATTCAAAACCACCCTGCTTTCTGAATCCAAATTCATGACATCTCAGTCAGAAAAGAGCACATTAGTTTGAACAGAACAATAAAAGTCTCAAACCTGCACCCCACGTTTGAATTTCGTAATTTCTAAGGCTTCATAATGTTTGAATATTTTGGTGTTGGCATTTATGTTCAAATCCCTTTTCTTTGGTGTCATGCAAGCTGGAAGAAAAAAAAATGGCTGAAACAAATAAATTCTTTGATACTGCCATATGGTCCACATGAAGTAGACCAGAATGTCCCACTAAAAGTCAGTAGTTCAATGCTTCTGATTTGCTGCTTCATACTATGGCAAGCAGATTGGTTTTGCTTGGTGCTCTTTACTTTGCAGATTATTGTACAAGTACCGAGTACGGTCTGCAGGAACAGAACTCACATCAACCCTTGAACCTGGGTCAAAGCCTAATTGGCACCTTCAGCAAGGTTACAATGCAGCTACTAAACAAGTGAACATGGCAACATCGCAAAAAGTCAATTTTTAGAAAATGCTGGAAGTCAGGCTTATGATTTTCACCCACTCCTTCATTTTATCCCCCCCACCCCCCACCCCAAATAGATTGGGAAAGAGAAAGAAATCTTCGAGACCTCTAAGTTAGTTGCCCAAGGATGAAATCGAGCTCTCTGGGGGAGCTCAGAGGTTAACCTTTTCCTCCTGAACTGAGCTGCATCAGAACAGCCTTATGGATAATTAAATGTGAATGAACAAGTTGCACATTTCAAGGACACCCTTTCTTCAAAGTACTGGAGAGGGCAGCAAGTTTCTTTACCCTGGAACTTAGCTGAAGTCACCCTGACACTTTTCTATTTTCTGGGAACCCAGAAGTAATGAAGTACTTCTGAATAAATCCAGAAAGTTGCCCCTTCCGCTCCAGTGAAGTGTTTGGAGTAGACTCCTTTTCTCTTTTTTTTTTTTTTCCCAGTCTTTTCAGACGGCGCTCAGCTTGCTGTTTATCTGCCCAATAGCTTGTTACACGTTTCGAAGAATTCAGAGGGGTAAGCCTCGCAACAGGGATTCAAGCCAAGAACAGCTTAGAAAGTATCACTCTGGAGTACACTCTGCTTCTCTTGTTTCAATTATCTAGAAATCAGAGACATGCAACAAAGAACAGGAAGAGAAACCTTTTATCTGCGAGAGAGCCCCAAGTGACACACAACTCCAAATTAACAGAGAACACAGGTTTACAGAAAACTTGCTAGAAGCATGCAGTCAGACGATTTGAAGCGTATTTTTGTTTTCTTTACACTCAAAGTATTTGTCCTAGGGAACAGACATAAATATTGAAGTTGGTCTTTCATTCTGATTTAATCCATCAAAGGGCTTAAGAATTATTTTGCTAGAAAGCATTCAACTGAAACTGTGGGTAACTTCTCCCTCTCCTTCATCTGTAAATGTTGATATTTGCCAAAGATACCAGCTGATCATGTTATTAGCTTTTTTTTATTCATTTTATCTGAAGATAAATTTAGTGGAACTTCTCTTATGTTATGAAGACGTAAAATGCTGTATGAAGCCTAGACATTTCAAAATCAGTGCAAGATTGAGTTTGCTCATCCCTGCCTGTGTAACCTCAGTTCATTACTGTATCCAAGATATTACTTGATCCAGGAAATACTCTGTGCATTGCTGGAACAGCACAGCCTGAGAGAAAACAGGCTCAGGCAGTGATATTGTTCACATACTAACTCTCGGTGTCATATAGGGGGTAGACTCTGAAATACAGCTGAGGATCTGGGTCTAACTCATGGAAGCTGCAATCTCAGTTACCATTGCGGGGCTGAATAACGACACACAGGTCCAGTCACTAAAGTGACTTGTAATGTGATTGTCAGTGTATTTCACTGTGCCATAAAAAAATTAGTTGGAAACTCACAAATCATCATCCAGAAGCCTAAAGTTTTTACCTGTAATCTATGTATGGAGATAGAAAAGAGTTCAAAAACCTTCTTAAAAGTATTAAAAAGCTATTTTAGGTCTGTTAACATCAGAAATATTCTTATAAACTTTGGAGACTGGATGAAATTTAGAGGAATTAATAATTTAGGATTCTTTAATTAAAATCAACTGTTGCTCCAAGGTCAAAACCTCAACAGTAGTTCAGATTGGACACCAAATTATATTTGCTGCACAGTAAACATATGTCCACACCTGGGAAAAAGGACATTATGAAAGACAACAAGGGGTGGATTCTGGAGAGCAATGAGGGAAGGAAAAGAAAGGAAAGAGGGAAAGGAAAGGAAAGGAAAGGAAAGGAAAGGAAAGGAAAGGAAAGGAAAGGAAAGGAAAGGAAAGGAAAGGAAAGGAAAGGAAAGGAAAGGAAAGGAAAGGAAAGGAAAGGAAAGGAAAGGAAAGGAAAGGAAAGGAAAGGAAAGGAAAGGAAAGGAAAGGAAAGGAAAGGAAAGGAAAGGAAAGGAAAGGAAAGGAAAGGAAAGGAAAGGAAAGGGTGTCTGAATTCCAGTGTCTCTCTTCAGAAATTCTGAAAGCATCATCCAACAAGAATGGAAGTTGAGAGACCCTTTGGATATTTGCTGTGAATTTATACCTGCTGCCAGTTGCTGACCTTGCAGGAAAGGCTCAAAGAGCCTTTTATCTCCCCTGACACAAGGAGTTAATTATTCGAAAAACAGCTGTGTAGCCCAATCTCAGTAAATTTCCACATGTTCAGAAAGGGATTAATTTCTGCATCAGTGTCAGGACCAGAACAAACATAAAACTGGGGAGGCTTGGCAGTTACCCATCATAGGCTGCTCAAGGATTTTGGGCTTGATGACCTTTCGCTCAACCTCCAAAAGGAGCTGGTGCAGCAGGAATCACCTGTGCAGTTTCTGACATCTCTGTCACATTTCCTTCCAGCTCTGACATATCTTCCTTCCCTCCCCACCATCCCCAGTGTCCATTGGTAAACACTTTCAAGGTGAATGTGCTTCATACTCTCTTTCATCAGCAAATACCTTCCTTTTACTTGGAGACTCTTATGGGTCATACATAGTACCCTCCTCATGTTGCTCAGGACAGGCACACTGACTTCAGCAAATGATGCAGTGACTCTGGGAGCTCCCCATCTGAAGTCTCAATTGACTGCCTGTTTTAGTCTAGGAGCAGTGAGGTGATCACAGCCTTTCTAAAAGTTTCTAGGACCTCCTTTGTTGAAGAGCAGGCAGCCTGCTGGCTGAGACTAGTGACTGTCTGAAACAGTGCTGTATAGCACTGTCTTCTAGTAGCTGATGTGTAGACAGCCTGAACCATCACTGCAGGATCAGCTTATCTCTACACCTACTTCAGTCAGTCTTTTATTCAGGACATATTCTCAGAAAGCAGCAGAAGAATATACTGCCTCATCTATCTGCTTTACCAACACCCACCCAGAAATCAAAATTAGGCCCTGTCTTGGGAAGTCTGTTTTCCAGGGCTATCAATGACCACTCTGAATTTATTCATCACAATTACACCTGTGGCAGCTCTTAATGCTGCTTGAGCACCTTTGTAGCAAAATGAGCCTGATTAAGCTAAAGAAAGAAGCAGCTTGTTTCATCCAGTTGTAGAAGAGAGAATGGGCTGATGGACATTTTGTTAGTCTCATTTCTGCTAGACAGTGAAAGTTTATTCTGACTGATGGCAGCTGTATAAAAAACCAGTAGGAGTGTTAATGAGAGTTTGACGATGAAGGAAAGGTTCTGGTAGCTGGGGATAAGGAATCACAGTGGTAACATTATTGTCCTCTCCTTTTCCAGTTGCTTAGTATCTTCTTATTTGCAAAACTCCATGGCCTTCTTCACAGTGAGCTTTAGAATGGATTTGGAAAGAAATAATTCCTGGAACATATCCAGGAGGGTGCTATGGTCTATGGGAAGTGTGTGTGGGAAGTTAGTACCAAAGATATCAAAGAATATTGCCTGACAGATTTTAAAGGAACCAAGGTGGCTTTTCAGGTCACTACACTGCCAGGAATATTTGGCATAGGTAGCAATGAGTGTTGCTTGGATGCTCTTCCACTCTCTGAAATCTGTGCAAGTATTCTGGATATCTTGTGAAAATGAGGTAACATGAGACTCCTGGTCTGTTACAGTCTGAACGGGAAATGTTGTTGCAGTGTTTTGGCTTCATTCATTGTGTCCAGATGACAGAAGAATTTGTGAAAAAGAAATATGATGGAGCAGAGGTGAGGATAAACATGTTAATCCATGACAGTATTTTGTACCTTACAAGGTTTTTGTATCTTAAAATGAGCCTTTGCTCAGGTTCAGATGGACAAACATGAAGAAAGTATCCTGAATTGTTCCTAAATTGTTGGCTTGTATTCAGGTGTCCCTGCCAGGCTGAAGCTGCAAGCAAAAGTCTCTGAGAAGAGAGACCCCTTTAAAGATGGGAAGGGCCTCTGAAAACAGACAGGCTGAAGAAGGAAACATGCTGCAAAATAAGCAAAGAGAATTTATTGTGGTCAGCCTGAACTATCTTGCAACATAAATTCCTCATTGCAAACTTCATCAGTTTGACCAAATAAGCTTTCGGAAGTGGTAAAACTTGTTATTTAAGGTAGCAAACTGTGCCTTTGCAGCATGGAAAAAATATGAGAATACTGGGGGAATAAGCTTTCTCTTCCCTCTTGGACCTCTATGCAAAGATTTCAAGCTTAAGGTAATCCTCCCAACATTAGTCACTGGGAATTAGCATGTCCTCCCCAGCTGTTGCTTCTAGATGCTGGGCCAGACTGTAAAAACTAAATAGACTTCAGTGGAATGCCTAAAATTCATTTTCTCACTCAAATGCTTTCATCTCACTCATTTCATTGTGTTTACAGGCTGGCAGGTTTCCTGAGGGCAGCCATGATTTAGATTTACAGTCCCCTGGCCAGTCTGATTCTGAAGAAAAGTTATAACACCTGTAACGTAATACTGTTTCCAAAAAGAGTGAAAAATGTCATGGTCTGAAAAGGAAGCCTCTAAACTCCAATAATCACAGTATATCACATATCTCTGCACCCCACGGTGGCACCCGAGGTTGCTATTACTTCAAAACAGTTTCAATTCCCTTTCCCCTGTCTCCACCCACTCATTTTAAAGAAACCAAACCTGTCTCATCATGTTGGAGTGTTGGCTTTAAAAATATCTCTGGGATTTCTCCTTTCTCTTATTCAGGTTAGGCTGGGAAAACTCTGGGGTCCTTGGGAGGGAAGGAAAACAGCTAAGTGAAAGTGCAGTGTCTCTTCCTGACTGCTATAAATGGCTGGACATCTTTGTGATGTCCTGCCAGGCACTGGACAGCCAGGTTTTCACTCCTCAACATTTATGGGCTCCCACATATGGGCTGAGGGACATCAAAGCGTGGTATAAACTTCACTGAGAATAGTGCAGATTTAAACTTCAAGATGCAAAGAGCATGTGGTTAGAAACATTACCAAAGGGTTGCTTTACAAATAACATTTAGAGGACAGGAGAAGTGTTGAAGAAAGAAAGGGTGAGTCAGGAACAAGCCAAACACTCCTGCTTTCCTCTGAGCACCCTGTTATTCTTAAAGTATCTTTTATTTTATCATCATATTTAGAAACTGTTCACTGATATAGAATTGTAGAATTATAGAATGGTTTGCATTGGAAGAGACCTTAAAGATCATCTAGTTCTAACCCCCTGTGTTGGGCAGGGACACCTTCCACTGGACCAGGTTGCTCAAAGCTCCATCCAACCTGGCCTTTAAAACTTGATCTAAATCTCTCCTCTGTCAGTTTAAAGCCATTCCCTCTTGTCCTATCACGGGCCTTTGTAAAAAGTCTTCCTTTCCAGACTTCTTCTAGGCCCCTTTAGGTACTGGCAGACTATTGGAAGATCTCCCTGGAGCTTTCTCAAAGTCCAGCTCTCTCAGCTGGTCTTCATAGCAGAGATACTCCAGCCCTCTGTTCATCTTCATGGCTCTCCTCTGGACTCACTCCAACAGGTCCATGTCCCTTTCGTGCTGGGGGCCCTGGAACTGAATGCAGTACTACAGGTGGGGTCACATTGACAGAGGAGTAAAGGGGGAGAATCATCTCCCTTGACCTCCTTTTGACGCAGCCCTGCATATGATTGGGTTTCTGGGCTGCAAGTGCTCATTGCTGGCTTGTGTTGAGCTTCTTGTCAACCAACACTCCCAAGTCCTTCTCCTCAGAGCTGCTTTCAATCCATTCTCCGCCCAACCTGTAGTTGTGCTTGGGATTGTTCTGACCCAGGTGCAGGACCTTGTACTTGGCTTTGTTGAATTTCATGAAGTTTGCATGGGCCCAACTTTCCAGCCTGTCCAGGTCCCTCTGGATGACACTCTTTCCCTCCAGTGTGTTTGCCCACCACACAGCTTGGTGTCATAAGCAAACTTGCTAAGGGTGCATCAATACCATTCTCCATGTCGCCAACAAAGATGTTGAATAGGATCGGTCCCAACACTGACCCCTGAGGGACACCACTCATTACCTGTCTCTGGTTGGGCATTGAGGGTTGACCGCAACTCTCTGTGTGCGGCCATCCAGCCAATTCTGTATCCAACAAGTGGTCCATCCATCAAATTTATGTCTCTTCAGTTTAGAGACAAGGATGTTATGTGGGACAGTGTCAAATGCCTTGTATAAGTCCAGGTAGATGACATAACTGCTCTGAGTATGAGAAGAATACGAGCTTTTACATTTTCTGCAGCTTTCTAGCTCCCTCTTTTTCAGTTTTCCATGTACCTCTCTAATTCTTGTTACCAGACCATTTACAAGCAAGAAGTTCTCAGTGTCTCTTGAAAAATGCTTTTCTTGCAATAGTGGCTGCTGAAATGTAAAAACCCAGTGTTACATATCTCTCTTGGGTGAATTAGAGATGTAAATAAATTTACACTGGTAAGTAAGAAAAAAGAAACAGGCCCAAGAATTCTCAATAAACACCTTGAATTTCAGATATTGATATCAATCTTTCTATTTGGGGATATTCTACCTTCATCAATGGCAGAACAATTTTCAGCCTTCTAAGAAAGTATTTGGTGATGATAATTCAAGCCCCTGAGGATAGAAATAGAAATTAATGTATTGTAGAGATACTTTGAAACTCACATATTATATTATTTCCAGATCTGACTATTCTCACTACTTACTGTCCCTCACTAGGTGCTTAAGAATCACAGATAATCCTATGAGGTTTCTTAAAAAATGCCATTCAACTTTTATTGGACAAAAGAGCTGCTTCCAAAAAAAGTAAGTCAACATTACTTTGATCCTCCACCCATGTCCTTCTGAGTAATCCAGAAATTAGTTTCCCATATCAAGCTTTATGCTCATTCAGATTAGCTTCAGATTTGAAACTATGCTGGGAAGGAGCATACCATGTACCACAGTCCTTCAGACTGGGGAGAAAAAGAGGGACAACCAGGTCACAAGTGACTTCTATCCACAGCAGTGCATAGGGACCTTAGCCCAAGCCAGGATCTGATTTATTTCTTTATGGCAGTTCTTGGCACCTGCAGCTGATGCCACGAGAATGTGTGGGCAGTTCTTGCCTGTAAGGTGGTAAGTTGAAGCTCTGTCACCTTCATCTGTTTCTAACATAGGGCTGGTATGTTTAATCACTGCTTTAATCCTCTGTGGGCATGTCATTTGAACACTGGTTTCAGTGTCCTGCAGGCTTTAAAAAAATATAGTCCTGCTTGGAGGAGCAGGTTGAACCAGATGACCTTCTGAGGTCCCTTCCAGCCTGACTTACCTTACCTTGTCACTTCCAAGTCTTGGTCCTTTTGTGGTGTAGAGAAGCCAAGGCAGCCAGGAAAACACCTAAGTTTGTTACTTGGATCTGTGCCTGTGAGAGTGTGAAACTATGCATGAGACACTGAAAAAAAACCACACTGCTTGCACTTTTTGTCTGCTGTAAAATACTGGCCAATACTTTTAGAGAATGAGGGCTGTGACATGCAAAATTCCAAGTCACAAAATTGCCATGTCACTGCAGATGCTCAGTACCTCTTCCTCTGCCTGTGGCACATGCAGCAGTGGTGTGATTTCTCCCCCTCTGTGCCCTCAACAGTAGCAGCATTCTGTGTAAGGTAAAGATCAGGAGCTCAGGAAGG
The DNA here is from genome assembly GCF_037157495.1 of Lathamus discolor. Taxonomy (NCBI): domain Eukaryota; kingdom Metazoa; phylum Chordata; class Aves; order Psittaciformes; family Psittacidae; genus Lathamus; species Lathamus discolor. Next base: position 82,765,843 of record NC_088909.1, on the reverse strand, counting down.
CTTAGGCCTGCCAGCATTCACGAAGTATTCAGCCCATATGTGTTTTCCGAATGGTTCCAGCCCTGTTTCAGGAGCAGAAAGCTGAGGTAGATCTGAAACAGAACAGTACCGACAGTGTAAATGAAGGTAGCACACACGTCACTTTTTTCACTTCAAAAATTTAAGCTTTAAAGGAAATCACAAATATGCAAATCTGATTTCCTTCTGCATTTTGTGGGTTTGGGGATCCACTCCAAAACAGAATCAGCTAGATGCTGCCAGAGTTCATAGAATTTTGCCTCTCAGCTATCAGGCTAGTCTGCCTTTGTCTTATTTCATTTAGAGCATGCTTGCACATGCAGAACATTTGGGCTTGACAATATGGTTCTCTTTTTCTACCTCAGGAATCCACAAAACCTGAAATAACCTCTCCTGGGGTATAAAAGAAAAAGATGGATAATATGCTTCAGCCTTTAGTGAAATATAATCCTTATTATTCCTACAGTAAAGAGAATAACCCCGTAACTCAAATACAGAAGATTTGGAAGAGACAATGATTTTTCATCTGACCTTTTATGTCAATGCATTTTTTTATTTTGCATATCAACACAAGTGCAATGCTGGAAAAGTTCACGCTGTTGAAAGTGATTAACAAGAACCTGTGACTTAATATTGTGTAAACATAATAAAAGTTGGAATAAGAGCAGTACGTGCTTGAATCTGTGCTGTTTAGCAAGCATCTCAAGATCTCATCACAAACAGCTCTCTTTTCACAACAGGATTGTTTGAGAGTCGGCAGGCAGAGTCTGGGAACCTGCGCTGAGATGCAGCATTCCTCCCTGTGTTACTCTGTTTCCAGGTATCTTGTTCTTACATGGCAACAAATGGAATTCCTATCAAGTGCTGGTAGTCAGTAATTCTACAGCTTGTATGGAGTTTTTCCTGCAGACAGGAGACTTTGAGTAGAGTTAAAGGGAGGAGGAGACTCCTCAGTACAGGAAAAGGCAGCAGGGTAAGATCAATCTTGTTATAGTTATTTAGTTGTTACTGGAGCCAAAGCCTAGCAAATTTGACCATGTATAATTTCACTTCTGAGGTCACAGCTCCATCTGCAATTACCCTAAGGTCATCCCAGGTAGGGTGTGGAGAATTAACAGCCATAGGTATAACTGGGACGTTCATGAACCCCTTTTGGGCACTGGTTGCTTTTGAAGATCACAGAATGACAGAATGACTGAGGTAGGCAGGGACCTCTGAGGTCATCTGGTCCACCACGGCCACCTAGAGCCAGTTGCCCAGGACCATGTCCAGACAGCTTTAGAACGCCTCCAAGAAAGGATACTCCACATGCTCTCAGGCAACCTGTGACAGTGCTTAGTTACCCTCAGAGTAAAAAAATGTTTCCCAAAGTTCAGAGGAAACCTCCTGTGCTTGTGAGTCTCATGTGCTGTCACTGGGTGCCACTGAGAAGAGTCTGCCCTCTTCTGGTTTGCTATCATTAAGTGCCCAAGGCGGGCTTGGCTGGGGATAAAGGAGTATTCCCCCACCAATCTCCATCTGGGTGAGGGCAGCCTTTCAGGAAGTTAACTGGCTTAGGCTTTAGCTAGCAGAAAATATTTTTCTTTTTTTTTTAATGATGTATCTGTCCCAGGTCACTACACAGCTCGAAGAGAAGTTGTCCAAACTGCTTAGCAGCTCCGTCCACATTTCTGCTAGAATCAGAATTAACCACAGCTATTATTCTGTTATTCCGAGTGGGCTGTAGAAACAATACATATGTCTGTGTATTTTACTGTTTAGAGATGGGAGATGACAGGGAGTCCTCAGCTCACTTGTTTGCTACAGGGTGGACCTCACCTGGTGCTTGAGTCCAGACTTCTAACAGATTGTGATGATGGTCTTAGCACCTCCTCATTACTTGATTCTTCTCTTTCGAGGGAGTAGTACAGCCAACATACCTATACTAAAATATTACCCTGCTATAATCTGCTACCAGCTTATGTGGGTGCCTGTGGTAGGCTGACATGCGAAGCCAAGACCTCATTCAATTGTTTGCTCAGCTCCCTTCAGTGGGTGGGGGGAGAATTGGAAGGACAAAACTTATGATAGATTGAAATACAGTTTAATAAGTGAAGAAAAAACCTCAAAACAATGACAGTTAATGCAAAGCAATCACTCATCACCACCTCCATGTGTTCTTACTGACACCTGGCCAGTTTCTGAGCAATGGTTATTTTGGAAAAACTCCCCACCCTCATTTTATTGCTGAGCAGGATGTTACGTGGTATGAAATATCTCTTTGGTCAGTTCAGGTTAGCTGTCTGTCCTGGCTGTGTCCCTACCCAACCACTTGCCCACCCCCAGACTACTCACTGAGCAGACAGAGAAAGTAATAGAGAAAGTCTTCACGGTGTGCCAGCACCGCTCAGCAATATCTAGAACATCACTGTGTATTCAACTTTGGTTTGGTTACAAATCCAAAACACATCACCTTGGCAGCTGCTGTGAAGAAAATGAACTCCATCTCAACCAGATCCATGCAGTCATTAGAAAGTCATACAAACTGCCCACCGCACTAGAATGGCAGTTTGGTTCCATGAGTCTTCAAGAGCGCAGTAGTATGGCATCAATAACATTGTAACGAACCTCATACTTTCATGTCTCTGCAGAGAATCAGTCTGATATTTTATTAAATTCACAGGCTGTGCAGAGATAATGCCACTGTAGGTAATGTTCTGTGTATTTGTAATGACTATCTTCAATGCAATTCAAAAATAATATTCCAGAAAACAGTGTGTCCTGAAATATAATCACAAAAAGGCACTCACTCCTGCTTTCAATTCATAGCATAACGCTCCCTTCAGTCCTTGGTTTATTAGCCTCAGTTTTGACAATTTTCTGACATCTTCACTGGGACTGGCTATTTCTTTCTGGAGTCAACAGACAGTCAGCACCACAGTAGTGAAAAAAAGAAATTAAAAATTAGACAAGTATTAGAGAACTTACCATTTCCTTTGAAAGAAAGCTAGCAGGAATTGTAATGTCAAATATGGCCGTTGATGTTCAGTCTACTGTTTATAAAAGGCCATCTGTAAGATCACAAGTTTTGCCTTTGATAAGCTTAAACCAGTTGTTAATCCACCATGCTGCTGCAGGGATGAGGTGGCCTCAGTCCCAGAAGTAGAGAGCTTGCCACTGAGAAAAATGCTGTGGAAGGAAAAAGAAATATAAACTAGCTGACTAAATCATAATTGTGCTCCTAGTAAAGCATAAAAAAACCCCGAAACCAAACAACCTCCACCAAAGACCCAAATCAGAAAAGGATTAGTAATCCACAGTTTACAGAAGAAGTTTGGGAATTAAGACACTTCTTAATTTCTTTAACATCACAAAGTCTAAGATCATAGAATTTTATTTCATCTGACCATCTCCACTCCATACACTGAGGCCAGGATAAAACTGTCATTTGAACACAGGGTACTTCTAGGAATACATCTTGTGGTCATTTTAACATTTCTGGCTTTATTCTTCAACCAGCCAATGGTTCTTGCTGTGTAAGGGCATTTGAATACCCAGTGTTTTATGTCCATGGGGGTATTTGTACACTGTAATTAAGCTGTATCTCAATTTTCCTTTTTCTTTCTAACTTAAACTGAAGTAGGGGTCTCTAAGTCCTTGCTGTAAGACACTTCATTCATGCCATCAGATAATTTTATGGTTCCTTTCTGCACCTTCTCCATGTCTGATGTTTGTGTGTGTGTACATATCTGAGTATTAAGTATGTGAAGTTTAAAACAATACAGACGCCCAGCATCCAGCTCATCAGGGTCAATACTCAGATGGAAAACCGTACTTTAGGCTTATATCCAAATTTCCTCTTTATCCATCAAAGAACTGTAATAATTTGCTTTGTCTCTGCATTGACAGATAGATAAACTCCTGCTTCTCACACTGCCATCCACGCTGCAGCCCATGCATTTGTTGGCATGACTTACAGGCCTTCCTTCTATAACCATGGCCATGGCCTTGTAGTAATTGGTCTCATTAAAGCATATTTTGTATAAGTAGCTTCAATTTTCCAAGTGATCCAGGTTCCATAAACACACAAGCATATTTGTGTGTGTGTATACTTAAACCTCATACATATTCTATATACATATTATGAATTCAGATATTTTATAGATAGTATCATAGAATCATAGAATAGTGAGGGTTGGAAAGGACTTCAAGATCATCTAATTCCAACCCCCATGCCATGGGCAGGGACACCTCACACTAAACCATGTCACCCAATGCTTTGTCTAACCTGGCCTTGAACACTTCCAGGAATGGAGCACTCACAACTTCCCTGGGCAACCCATTCAAGTGCCTCACCACCCTTACAGTAAAGAACTTCTTCTTTATATCCAGTCTAAACTTCCCCTGTTTAAGTTTTAACCCGTTACCCCTTGTCCTATCATTACAGTTCCTGATGAAGAGTCCCTCTCCAGCATCCCTATAGGCCCCCTTCAGATACTGGAAGGCTGCTATGAGGTCTCCATGCAGCCTTCTCTTCTCCAGGCTGAACAGCCCCAACTTTCTCAGCCTCTATATGTTATATGTTTTATATATATGCATGCATTACAGACCTCATGGTTATTTGCCACCTTGTCATTTTGTGCCATCCACAATTGTTAGGAGCTCTTGTGATTACAGATCTCTGCCAGAGCTACAGCCTGATCGTGTGTCAGAGGCAGTTCTCCACAGGTATTAAGGACCTACTGGAAAAGCTGGGCTGTCATAACAGTGAGCAGATAGATGAAGTGGCAAAGAGGTGAAAGAGTCCTTATTTTTAGTAAAAATGGGATTTTAATGTACTGTAACTCTCAGAATTTGTCAAACATGCAGACTTAGCTATTTTCAAGTTATAAAGCTTAGCAGAAGCGGCACTCTTACATATTGCGGCTCTCACACACTGTCTCCTTCATAATTTTTCTAGTTTGCCAATCTGAAAGGACATAACTGAACATATTGTAAATGTTTAATTCCCCACAGCCTGTTCAAAGCACCACTGCGAAAGCCATCTCCTTATCACTGTGCTGCTCTGCCTGACTTACTCTCTTCACTCACTTTCCAGTCTTCAAATCCTGCATTAGGCTTTCATAGAAGCATGGAATAGTTTAGGCTGAAAAACACCTTTAAGATCATTGAGTCCATCCACTAGCATAGTTCTGCCAAGCCCACCACTAAACCAGGTCCCTAAGCATTACATCTACACATCTTTTAAATACCTCCAAGGATGGTGACTCAACCACTTCCCTGGGCAGCCTGTTCCAGAGCTGGACACACCTTTCATCAAAGAAATTTTTCCTAATATCCAATCTAAACTTCCCCTGGTGCAGCCTGATGCCATTTCCTCATTCAATCACTTGTTACCTGGGAGAAGACTCCCCCCCCACTTTGCTAAAACCTCCTTTCAGATAGCTGTAGAAAGTGACAAGACCTCCCCTGAACCTCCTTTTTTCCAGCCTAAGCAAGCCCACTTCCCTCAGGTGTTCCTCATCAGACTTGAGTTCTAGTCTCTCCACCAGCTTCATGCCCTGCTTTGGACACGCTTCAGCAACTCAGTGTCTTTCTTGTAGTCAGGGGGCCAACAAAATATGTATATAATATGTAAAAAGTGCAATTAATGAATCTGATTCAGTGGGTGAAAATCTTGATGTATTATGCCTATTCAGTATACAAAATATGATGTAATACTGTATCAACAAGCTGCACTTCACTACAATATTTACCTGTATATATGACAAATTTCTTTATTCTTGATTCCAAAATGACTTTTTAATTTCCTTCAGTTCTCAAGCAATCTAACCTACTCTTTACTGCCACCACATTTTCTGATCATCTTAATCTTCCAAAGCTTGCAAAAAATCTACTATGGTCTTTGTTTCAAACACTTCCCCCTGGCTTCTGCCAGCTGGATTGGAAGGTACCTGCAGCCCTGTGGATGTTTTTGCCTGAACAGCTCCATTAGCTCCGATCCATGTACACACCTCTATACATGATCCAGCCACTAGAGGGGACAGAGCTTTATACACTGATGTAAAAGCACCTCAGATGAGATTTTGTGAAATACCTGTTTCTAAATAAGGTTTTTTTCTCCGGCAGAAGAACAGGTCAGACAGGTGACTGACACACCCCCTATTCCTCCCTCCCCCGATTTTGTTTTAAGACTTTTAGGTTGGTGGCACAACAGCTTGTGAAGAGAGGCAGGCTTGTGTTGCCAGGGTGTTATTCCCCTCTGTAGAGACAAAGAGATCTCTCTCCCAAGGTATTCTGCTAGGAATGGAAATAATTGTGCTGACATTGATGAGGCACTTTGAGATCCTGAGAGGCAAAGGCATGTCACACAACAAGAGTCGGTGTTAATACTCAGCACTCCCCACCACTGTGCTTCCTGTCTTTTGTATTCCCTGCCTTTTAAAAGGTTGCAGCTGCTTGCCATGCTGCAATACCAACTCCCTTTCTGGTTCTTTAGCTCAATTTGGTTTGCTTTCTCTCTCACACAAACTCATAAGCTGTGTATATAATAACTGTAATGTATAGAAAAAGCTCTAACAATCTGATCCTGTTAAGAACTTCTCATAGATGTAAAATAATTCAAGTCTCCTGTACTTTGTGTCTTTCTGTTGCTCATATTCTGTGTGCTTTGGTTGTGCTACTCTATAACTTCTTGGTTTAATTTGGCTGGAAGGAAACAAACATCTTCTGTCATTTATGAACTGGCTGTAGGGCATCTGAGAGTTTTATAGCTGAGTAAAATAAATCTTAAACTAGAAAACTTGAATAGCTTAGCCTGTGGTTTGAAGGCATTAAATGGGAACTCGAGGGCATGCACCAGCTTCTCTAATGGCTGTTGAAATGCTGCTTTGGGGGAACATGTCAGGTCATGCAGACAGCTGCACTTTAGTTGGAAATGGTGAAAACTAATAATACAGCATTTAAATTAATGAATATTTGGCGGTATTGGTGTGACTGTGCTCCTGTGGGGATCTGGAGCTATAGCGGGGGTAAAGAAACTTTAACCAATCAAGACAATTCACTTTCCAATTTTGTCATTCATTTAGATTAAGAGATCATGGTGAGACTGTCTATGATGCTGGCAGGTTGTGGTTAGTCTTCCTGTAATGCTGAGAGTGAACTGACTTCCAGGTTAGTAAAACATATGATTATTATCTGGTTAATAGCTTCTTGAATATATGACTCATAAAGCTGTATCACTGTGTCTTAAAAGACTTGGTAAGGTGAAAACACTGTTTAAGCTTGAAGCTAGCAATGGTATGCAATAGAAATATTAATTAAGAGATCTTAATGGAAAGAGGATAAAAAATGACCCAAGCTCCTTTTTAGCACATAACATCCCTACAGCTGGTGTTTGGAGGTAAGGAGCTGTTAAACCAGAAGATGGGGGAGGGGGAAGGAGGAGGCATTTCTGCGTACATTGGGGAAAAAAACTTCACTAGATTGCCTAAAGCAATTATCAGAGGTGGCTCCTGTAGTCATCATTAGCCATAAAAGCAGAGAAGACACAGCTATTAAACTCTTCAGGACATGCCCGCCTTCAAGGACACTACAGAGACTGATTAGAATCACAGGCAACTGGCAGCACTGCAGTAGCCAAGGAAAATATTTATTATTAAATATAATATTAACAATGTGTTTGCTATTGGATCTTTTTGGTAAATTTCTTCCATTATTGTGAATCTACAATTTTTAAGTGTTCTCTTATTTGCAAAACTTAGGTAGTAAAAAAACCTAATAGTTAAAACTTAGGTCTGGAAGAATGATCAGACACAAGGCATGCCATTCCCAGGGGGATGGATGTCTTACAAACCCCAGGTGAAGACTATTGCCATAGTATATCCTAACTTTTCAAAGGCCAAAGGATGCATCTAGTTGGAGGTGGGAATGGCAGAATTTCTGCATAAAGAACTTTTTATGCTTGTCACCTGAAGATGACATGATTCAAGATCATGGATTAAATGTCAATGCCTCAGGACCCAGACTGTGAAACGAAACACCAAAGGTTGCAATCCCCATAAACTGTAATCTGTTCACATGAACACTCATACTGCATCCAGCAGTACTATGCAGAGAAGGCATTGATAAGCACGGATACATATTTATCAATGCCCTATTTTCTTGAGACACAAATACCCTTTTTATTTCCCCCTTTTCTTGAGTTTGCAGAGGACTACAGCCTGCACACCAACACTTTGTTCAGTTGCTCAGGTGCTGTAAGTTTCTATTGAATTTTCAGCTCTTTTACACTTTCATAACCTCAGACTCCAGTTGGGTTGCTGGGGAGTAAGTACATCAGTGCGCAGGCTAACATAGGGTTTAAGAGTGGCTAATTTCTGAGGCAAAATGATTTCCAATGAAGTATGGAATAGATTGCTAAGTGATAGTGCCACAGAGGGTACTGCATCCCCCTTTCTGTTACCTTTCTCCTCTTCAGACTTGGCTGCTCATGCTCCAGGGATTTAAGGCTCAACTCTGCTCCCACATGGCTGTATAACATTGGCTCAGACTGCTGGTGAAGCTGCTACCTGTTACAAAGTACTGTGCAAACGTCTGTAGAAAATAAGAAATTAGGATAACAAAGATAAAATTACAGATCAAGGTATCTCAAGAAATTGAGAGGAAAGATACTGACATGAGGAGGAATAAACTTCTAACAGAAGAAAATGGGGAGCTGGTTGCTGGTTTATGGGGTGTCTGTAGTATCGATGGAGCTGGTGGAAGATGTTTCTTCTGTAATCCCAAAGGTTTGCTCTAGGGAGCCACAGTGGTGCGTGCACTCCCTCAGATGTTGCCCACTGGGACAACAAAGTCTCTTTGGTCGCCTTACAAGAGGTGGTGAATTTAGCTCTGTCTTGTAGCTCATAAAATCATAACTACCTTTTGTGTATCCTAGCCAGTAAATACTTGCTGTGTACTTGTAAAGATCTGCATATACTGTTTGCAAAGTCTCTTCGCCTGACTACAGACACCTGAACAAACAGACCCAAAAGAGGGGTGACAGCAGGATCTTCTCTGCAAAATGTCACCTCCAAGCCATTTCAGCACAGGCAGACTGTATGTGAAGCCACCAGTACACATGGAAGAGGATCTCACACACATATTGGGGTTTACCTAGCACAGAAAGACCAAAGTCCCTACCTAGGGGACTTAGATAAGAGCTTTAACTTTTACAACAGGTGTTCTGTGCCTTGGTTGTTCTGATTTATTAACAATATATAAGATGATCCAATATTTGGCCTCTGCCTTTAAATCATAGGATTTTCCATTTTAAATTACAACCTTTGCATTTTATTAGTGTGGCTTAGTCTTTTCTAAGCCTTTACTATGTCCATATATCTTACCCACATTCTAAGAACAAGCTTTTGTACTTATAAATTACCTTGGCAATGGCATGACCATATCCACAGACATACTTGAGAGTGTGATGCTGCTGCCCTGGATCTCTGCAAGTGCACACAGAGAAGGAAGAATTTGTATTGTAGTCACACCAAAAGGGGAATTTGTAGTCTAGTAGTGCAGGTGAATCTTGGGGTGATGAAGCTTTCTGAACTATTGCCTCTGCTGGGACAGAATATCTGTAAGCCATGTGAAGGTGTTTAGGTCCTCTTTCTCAATTTCCTCATTCCTGGAAAGGGTGTTTTAGTCCTCTTCCCCTGGAGGGACACAAGAATTGATTGATTGATTAATGTTTGTAAAACACCAAAGAGAGAAGCACTGTGTAAATGCCATGGTTGATTATTGCTACTCAACCTTTCAAAGAAGCATCAACTTATGTCTAGCCTGAGAGCTCAGTTGGACCTTTGGGGTGAAACAGAAAACTATTCCATAAGAGCTCAGAAGCTACAGCTTGACAGCCTCTGTAAGCACAGCAGGCCAGCATTTGCTGTGTGCCCTATGCTTTTGGCATTTGCCTTACCCCTGATTCTTTTAGTTTTAGCTGGGAATACATTATTACATGTTAGTATTGTTATCAAAAGATGAAGTTGCTGGTTGGTATTATAAATTTATTGCTAATTTCCATGGATGCCTCATCAGTCTCCCTTAACTCAAAAATCAGATGTCTGAATGCTGATTTTTAATCCTCTTGGAGCAATGAATTACAAGTATGGACACCCAGAAGACACCTGTTCGATAAGTCCCTGCCAGAACCGTGGCCAAACATGACTGGGTGTTTGGCCCATCTGAGCAAGGACTGGAGAAGGAGATGTTGTTATCCAAGGAAAGGATAAGAAATCATGAAATTGTACTGAGCACATTCCAGCAGTGGTGCTGTGACCTTTGTCACCCTGCTGTGTGAAAAAGGGTGGCACACATCTTTGTCTGCCCGAAAGACATCAAGATAATTTCTGGAGGCATTTCTGGTAGTTTACTACAGTAATTATTTCTTTGGCCTGTGTTGTGCAATAGTACATCATGAAGCAAATTTCTCATCTTCAGACTTCAGTCCCTGGAGACGGATATTTTGCATTTTGTGGGTCTGGAGCATCTGTGATGTGGATAGTCCCACCTAAGACTTGCTCCACTGAAACCACTACAGTGAAAGCTGTTCTGGTTCAGGGACTGCACAGCTTGAGAAAAAATGAGTGTCAGTTTTTTCCCTGCCTAATTATGGTTTTCTTTTGCAATTAAATGTGTCTTGAGAGTTATTAGCAGAGACTGAATTGCTCATTCTGTTAGCTGAATGGCACCACCAGGGTTGTCAAATCATGAATGTAGTGACCCAAAGGGTTCTGAAGAACCTTTGTGAGAAGAACAAGTCATTACTTACTTGGTATTGGTGTCAGGGCTACTAATGGGCTCCTTCATGGAAGGAGGAGATAGAAAAGTTGAAAGGGACTGCATCATCTTAAGGTCACCTCATTTCATACACTACTCCAGAAAGTTTCCAAGCAGTGGGAGAAGCGGGGTACATGTCCTTGGAAACTTGCAGCCATCCAAAGCCTCCAGGGAAACCCAGATGTCCAGATAGAAAGGCAAATGCTCATGGCATCTGCAATTCTACAGCCTTCAATCCTGCAGTAACTGCAATCCTGTCCAGACTCCTCATGTCCCCTGAGACTGTGCTGCTGCAGGGGATGGGCTATCAGCTCCTTGCCAAAAGATAAATCTAATGTCTCCTGCCATAGGAGGAGCATGTCATTCACTGGAAGCCAGTGTGACAGGCTCAGCTTCTTGCATCCCCGCAAACAGTGCTGCCAAGAGATCTCTCTCAGGCACACATCAGAAGAGGGTCCTGGCAACTTGGAGCACACCTTCCTGCTTCAGCAGCAATCCACAGCCTCAGGCTCTACACCTCCAGTCAGCATTACCTCTGTTTCCAGCTCAGCTCTCTCTGACCCTGACAGTCTGCAGCGGAGGGTGCCATTCCCACATGCCCCAGTTCAGGATTGCATTTGACTACACCACAGACTTGATAAGTAGAAAACACAGGGGTATACTGCATATCTTGCTGCTTTCTCTGACAACCCTTTCAGTAGTGTGAAGGTTCATAATTCGCTTTCTTCTGAGCAGATTCTCTTCTCTTTTAGCTGTTCCTGCCGCAAGCCTATCAACACAAAGATAAACACCTCTGTGGGTTAAGTCCTTTCAGTTTTTTGGGAAAGGATGCATGTCACTGAGCAGTCTCCTGGTTGGGAGCCATTCCTGTGGCACTTGACTTCATCCCAGGTGCTTTAAATGCCTGTGTTACCAAATGCAGGGATGTAGCCACTGTATAAGGACCATAGTCCCTAGAAGGGAACTAGGTCTCAGCTGGGGTAAGTGACTGTGGCAGGAGGCTGCAAAACATACAGCAGGGGCCATAGGTACCTGAAATCAGGTGGAAAGTTCAGGTCTTTTGTGGCATGATGCTCTGCATTGCATCAAAAGATATGGCTATAGTATGCCTACAAAAGGGATTATGTTGACTGAGGCTGCTTTTACAAGGTTACAGTCCATGGCTTGTCTAAAATTAGCAAATAGACATACTTCTCATGGAAAATCTTATTCTGGAAGCAGGTGATTTCACAGGAAATCAAGATGTGGTGTTGCAGTGTTCTCTTCAGCTAAAACAACCTGTGGAAGAAGTTTCATAAGACTCAATATTGAATATCAGTGGGTTTAGATAAAAACTAATCCCACTGCATGGTTAATGCTAGCAAAACAACCAGTGAAGGAGTGGTTTGGATTAAATTTTTTATGTGGGGCTGGGTGAAAATGTCTCAGCTCATATCTGCTCCTGAAATTGTTAAACTTGGCAATAAATATTTCCTAATTCTGTATTTATACATATACTTAAGATGTTTGAATGCCAGAAGTGATCAGAATTATGCCTCTTATGTTGTTTCATAATATGCTATTTTATCTTACACCAATAAAGACAAATTACTTTATTTGGACTTCAGTTCTCAGTCTTTTCAGAATCAGTCTGGATAGTTTGCTACAGAATCAAAACTCTTACCAGTTTTTATCAGTATTAGTGTGACTGTGCAAAATGCACCATTCATGGTTTACTTTTCATTATCAGCAAACATAACACTAGTTTTGAATGTGGCTCATTTCCAAGCCAAATAAAATTGCTTCATGATCAGGTCTGTTCAGCTTCCACTGATTTGATACCACACTAGTGCTACTTCAAACAATTTCTGCTTTGCGTTGATTGGTGGGGTTTTCTTGTTGGTGGTTTGTTTTGTTTTTGTTTTTTTTTTTGGAGGGGGGGGAGGTGTTTCCTTTTCTTTCCTAAATTCAGACAGTCACTGACTTTTTGTCTACTTTGGAAATTTATTTGGGTTCTCTTGTTTAGTTGTTACACATTATCTGACACTGCACTGCAACATCTGCTCTCCGAGTTGAAAAAAGTCCTTGTTTACATTTCTATAAGTGTTTTCCACTTCATATGTATTATCAGATGAACTTTCTGACCTTTTCTAGAACTAAATAATTTGTCAGTATAATGAAAGAATACATTTGCTCTATGACTTGTTACTTGTTGTACTGGTTTAATTGATGAAGCAGAAAGTATCTCTGCATCTAGATTGAATTTTTGCAGCCTTCTGATTCAAAACATAATGTAGATAATGTGAAACAATGCCATGTTTTGAGTGATTTGCCAGATGGCTGCATGGACGGGGATATAATTTAGATGAGTCTGCTGTTACATTCTTCCATGTATGTGTTTTATGAAAGATCATTAGCACATTATCAGTGGAAAAAACAATTAGGAAACTTCCAATCAGATCAGTATTTAGCATCATGGATTGGTTCTTTTTTTTTTTTCTTTTGCTACACCAGTTAATGATTTTACAATCCTATCACTTACATACCAAATCATCACTCAGTGACAAGCCAACTTGCCTTGCTTATTCAAATGTATTCAAACCTCTTATCTGCTGGGTTTTTTTCTGTAGGACTAGGGATACATGAAAGTGCTGCATTGTGCCACAGTTTCCCAAAGCATATTTATCCAGTCAGGTCTGTCTGGAGTACAAGTTCTCACAGCAGAATAAGTCTCTAGAATATTATTGAATTGGAGTCACAGACAATAAAACAACAGTCTTATTTAAAGGTCTGCTATGGTAGCTCTACTACCAGTAGTGATATCTTCCATCTTCTGACACGGAAATATTATCTACGAGGACCTTAGGACAGCCTTTCCCTTATGGCCCCAAAAGGGATGGTGACAGTAATGGATGGAAAAGGTAGGGTAGCCCACGCTGTGCAAAAGAAAGCAAATGAAAACCATCTGAGCGCTTTCCTACCCCCAGGAAGGATGCAAGCTGAGATAGGGTCATGTGTGTGCTGATTTAGAATAACATTTCCTTCCTATGTTAGTCTCTATGAAAATGCAAACAGGTGTTAGAAAGCTAGTGTTACATTCTGACAAAATCTGTTTCAACAACAGGCCCAGGCTTGCCCCCCTTACAGAGGCTGGAAGGAGAGATGGAAAATAATAAGCAAGCTCCTCCTAGAGGCGCTCTGCGGCTCACCCTGGCTTTAGGTAGCATTTCCTTTCCTTGATTTGCTCCTCTCCCCTCCATCCCTGGATAACACTGCACATCAGCAGTGACTGCCGGGAAAAGAATGAGACTTTGGTCTGTGTCAAGAGCTGGAAGCATGCCCAGCCCTGAAGCAGAGGCAACAGGCTCCTCCTAAGGCTGTCATCCTTCCCCTGCTGCCTACAGACAGTGCCAAGGAATAATCCCTTGGCTACATTTACCTGCCCTAGGGCCAAATCCTGGCACAGGTAATGGGCCTGAGCAGGAGAGCTGGGGAGTGCATTTCATAAGGCTCTTGCATCAGCCGTGGGCAGGAGAGAGGAAGAGAGGAGGAGCAGCTATCTGTGCTTGCCCCTGTGTGCACACAGTGAGCAGGGAGCACACAAGCAGAGGCTCTGCAGATGTTTGGGTTGGTAGCCTGTCCTTGCCTGGCATCAGGGTGGTGTCTCTGTGCTTGTCAGGGACAGATGTGTATGGCTCCCCATGTGTCAGGTGTATGCTTTTCTCAGAAGCACATGCTGGAAAAAATGCATTATAATCTACCTGCCTGCTCTCCTCAGCCTTACATAGTTAATACAGCAATGTACAGCCCTCCACGTAAGATAAATGCCCCAAATTTAGCCTGTAATTCTAATTCTGAATATTTTTGCTGTCTCTTGCAAGGTAATCAGCTCTCAGAGCCACAACAAGGGAGTAGCAATTCAGCCTGTATGCTTGCAGTCATTACCCACACAAAACCTACGTGGACCCGGTACCACAAACTTTAACCACACATCACGTGAAATTATTCAAACCATTAACTACCTTCACCCATGAATTTCATCTGTGGGGGTTAACTGTTGGCAAAATGGGGAAAAGATGTTGCCTTGTGCACAAAAGCTGCAGCTCATAACTTAGCAATTCTACACCTAAACCACTTGCAGCATTCAGTGTTGCTTATAAATATTTTTTATATATAAAATATAATATAAATTGCCCCCTTGCATATTTGTATTGAGGTATTTTGGGAAAAGCAGGAATAACATTACTTGCTCAGGTTTATGAGTATGCAAGGAGCAAAGAGAGGTTCCTGATACTGAAACTGGTGAACATCAGATCTGCTAATGGACTTAATACAGCTCTGCATTAGCATAATTTAACTACAGAATTTAGCCTTCTTGCTTTATTATATAAAGACTGACTGGAGTCCTGGATGGATGTCTGAACACTCAAGCCAACTTTCCACTGATTATCTGTAGGTGCGCTGGGAAAGTGAAAAGGATAATGCTTTAATCATTTGGGGTTTTTTTTACTGTAATTGAAACTCTATTCCTTGTGAGTGGAGAGAGAACAGGTGCCTAATTAGAGCGCATGATAATTCTCACACAAATATAGCTAAACAAGAAGATCAATAAAAATCTCTTGCTGGACTGCTGCCATTTTGGGGATAGAATTTAAGGTATTTAGAAAAAATCCTTTCCCTGGGAAGTACATGGTGCTGTTGTTTTAGGAAAAAGGTTTTACTTGCTTTGTCTTTGCAGTGACCATGTTACTCATGAAGATTAGTGGCTAATGTTTTAGAGGAAAAAGAGCTTCACCATTACTGAAAAATTGCATTAGTGTACACAGGAGTTTAAATAAAGACGTAGATTCTGTAAGAAATTGTTTGCCTTTCCAACATCTTCTGAACATTTTTGAAGTGTTTCACTGAAATTTTATTTTTAATGTAGTCATGGAGCAATTGGAGATGCCTTACATGGGTGAGAGTGTTTGCTCCTGTTCTGAACTTCTGCCTGCTGCCCAGTGAATTTGGCTACTCTGGTTGTGCATGAAGAGTGCAAAGGAGGGATCAAGTGACAAACTAAAAAGAAAAGAGTCCATTGCACTGTGACTTAATGTGCTGGACACCTCACTTGGAGGGTACAACTAACAGAAAAAAAATCACACATATGATAACCTCTCGAAGCAGCAGACCAGGTGCATCTCCTTTCTTTTCAATATATTCTGCATTAATCTTTCATTTTTGTACCTTTAGACAATGCTATAGTGAAGAGAAAGGACAATGAAGAAAGCATAATGAAAATAAGTATAATGAATGAAAATAGTTGATCACTAGATTGACTTTCTATTGGGCCACACCCTCAGAGGTAAAGGTACTTGTTTTCACCCTCAAGTCTGGTGCTCTACCTACAACACTGTATCCCGTGTGTGTCTTGGATGACATAAGCGTAAATACATGGTTCACCACCCTGGCAAGTCCCTCCATTCCAAATATATCTTCTGAAAGTATATTCTTTGGAAAATGCTATAGTACTTCTGGTAATGGCACCACAGTGTCTGAAAACGCACTTTACCAGAATGATCCAGGTGATGAAGGCTGAATTACAATGAAAATCCTGGAGAAGTGCTACGACATCCTCTACTTACGGCAAATGTGTTCTTTCTGGTTAATGCTTTTATAATAAAACACCATGGAAATTAGGCCATTAATTTAGAAAGTTCTGAAGTAAAACCACAGCTGACTGACTGATGCTCAGTGGCATCATTTGTTAAAGCCTTTTCTTCTCTGAAAAGATTACCACAGAAATGATGGCAGATCTCTTAAACTAAAAAGTTACTATATAAGTTATATAATAAAAGAGTATATAATGGCGTACATCAGATCCAACATTACATTATTACTAAAATTACATTTTGCTATAAAGAAGTTTGGTCTTGAATACAGTGCTGGTATGCTTAACATTCTTAAATACGTCATTAACTATTTCTTATTAACTTCCGTCAGTCTTTGTTTACTGTTAATTACCTATTGGCAGGGAATGAATCCCTTCCAACCCAAATCATTCTATGATTTTATGAATGTAGAAAGAATTCATTCGCAAGACCTGAGATTGATATAAAAAATGATACATACAAACATTGTGAACAACAACACCCAATTTTGTTTCAGCTTTATTCCCTCCTGCTATACACATATTCAAGCAGAGTAGTAAATAAGCTGTCTCAAAGGCCTGGCCACTTTGTCTACAAACATTGTGGTAGTGAGTTTTCTTTAAATATAGAGATATTTTGTTACTATCCCTACAGATTGCTCATGATTTTATGTTTTCTGTAACTTTGCAAGTCTTTGTTATGGGATGGCATAATCAACTTGTTTATCTTTTATAGGCTGGCTAGAAAATCCAAGGAGCTAGCAAGATCTTTCAAAAGTTTCTGAGGTAGTTGAAGATCTGATTGATAGAAGAATAGAAGTCTATTGTTTTTTCCTTTATCGTTTCTACCCTCTGTGGGAGAACGGCTCTTTGCTGGCTATTGTTCTCCCTGTTGTTCCTGCCTGCTGCTGCTAGCACATCCACTGAACAGAGAAGCATATGTATCAATTATAAAATTTATCTGTCTAATAGTCCAGGTTAGGCACTGAGCACTAATTGTACTAGTCAAAAGGAGGCAAACACCTTTTACTCACATTTGTCCTCAGCTGCATTACTGCTCAGATGAAGGCTGTGGAAATTTCAGAGGTAATTTACTTTTGCATCTTTCTCAGGTCAAGCAGATTAAGTTACCTCTGATATCTTGAGCAATTCCATAAGGAACAGAGAGCGAAAAAGACACACTCTGGTAGACTGCACTTCCAGACCAGTGAAAGTCAGGTTCTGCTGTTCTGCTTTTTAATGCTTCCCAAAATCCCTAAGGGGTATCCTACTGGCCCTTTTAATGTTTGCTTGCAGATCACAGCGACCAGAAAATGTGTGCATAATGAGAACAATCAAGGCGCATCTGAACATTAAGGCTGTTGCTGCTGGTGAGTAACTGTGTAATAGCACCTTTTGGTTGTAACTACAAGCATTTCATGAGTACTTGAAGAACAGTGTTGCATCATCAGCACAGGAAAAAAACCGTGCCTATATTTGGTCCCTTCAGCTTTTTTTAAATTATTGGTAACTATTTGACTGAGAAAATAGGAACATGTGGAGAAGGAAATGTGAGGGAATTAATGTGTAGGTAATGGCTGCTGTGAGGCAGTCCTTAGCACTCATCGTTCTGTAGTTTTCTTAGGCTAGAGACTGTGGAATAATCTGTTTTAATGTTGATTTTTTTTTTTTCAAGCTAGAGCAGAAGCTGTGGAAATGATTCACTTTGACAAGAGTATGAAAACTTGTTTGCTGTCTTTGTGCTGATGTCAGTTGTCTTGTGAGTTCAGATGTACTCCTGTAGAGTGAAGAGAAGGAAATGTGCTTTTTTTTTTTTTTCATAAGGAATCCTGTATGATTATTCTAGTCCCCAGTTAAAATGCTTGTGTGTTTTGGGCAAGGAGGCAGTTCACTTTGGTTTTTTTTTAGTTTTTTTTTTTTTTCTACCACCACTTATTAGAACAAAAATGTGCTTCTTTTGAGGGGAAGTCTGAAAAACTAAAACACTGTAAAGGTTCAGGTGGAGCATTTCAGCTGTAATCCAGAGGAAGCAGCATTTACAAACTACAGAGATGAATTCTGATCAACAAAGAGAGCTTTTGTCCATCTATTTGCAAAGTTTAAGTTTTTAGAACTGAATTCTCAAAGTTTAGGAGAATTTGGGAATTAAAGGGTAGGACTAAAATGACATTTTTATGGGCTGAATGCAATCTACTTTTATTTTAGCAAAGATTCTTCAGACTATGCATCTTACATATGCACAGAAAGTGTGATGTAGCTTCTTGAACAATGGCCAAGAGGGGCTGGGGTCATGCTCTGACCTGTGATTTTCTTGCTTTGCACAGTGCAACCTCAAGTTGACTGTGAGCCCACCTGATTTCCTGAGGAGAGTCTGTTTGGTTCTTCATTTCTCCCACAGAGGCAACTGGATTTCCACTTACGATTCTCACTCTCTTGGACAAAGCTCCTCAAAGATGTGGTTATCCTGATGGTGAATGTGGTCACTCTCAGGACTGTGGGAGCTAGTACACATTGGAAAATCCCTTTGAATCCTACCTAAAGGACAGGGAGTAGGCACAGGAAAATGACCTTCCATGGCTGTCTCCTAAGAATGAAGGAAAGAAAACAAAGCCATATGGTTCAGAGCTGAAGATGTGGAGGTTACTGCAACTTATCTTTCTCCTCTGCTACAACCAGTGTGTCCCCTTCCAAAGCCAACAGCAATTGGCTCACATCTGCAGTCTTTCCAGAGCTGACCTCTTTGACCACCGTGAGTCTTCATCCCTCTCATCCGACTTGTTCTTCTTCACTGTTGGCAATGGCATCCCCAGGTAACCTTGTTGTTTCCAGGAGGAGGTATGCATTTTTAATATATTTGGATGAGTGCAGGAGAAATGTGTAGTTAACGAGCCTCTAAGTGTTGAAAAGATCAAACTTGATCATTGGTAAGTTGATGGGCTTGTAAGGAGAATTGCAGTCAAACACCTACAGGTATTAGACAAAACAAAATATCATTAGGGGAAACTGAAATGTGGCCTTTTAGTCCTATTTTCTTAGACCTCTTAATATATGTAGATGCATGTCAGAGCACTGTTTAATGTCAGTTTGCTGGGTTGTCCCTGTGTCCACAAAGAGCTCTGTCAGGCAGGGAAGGAGACAGTGTTCTCTAGAATTATTTGAAGAGTTAAGTTCAAGTGCCATACTTCTTGAGACAAAAGCGAGATAAAGGCACGCTGACAACAATGGAAACAAGGCCAGTACCTCGTCTGATTATTTCTTGCCTTGCCCGCATGAAATACAAATGGAAGAATCAGCAAGAAGGCAAGTTCAGTATGGCTGTCAGTTTATTTGCTGGATGATTACTAAAACCATTTGGAAACATTCCTTCTTGGAAAACCACAGATCAGGAAAGTGCCTTTTCAGCTAGAAATATTCTGAACTCTTGGATGCAGGCACCCAAATACACAACTTGCACTCATACCTGTCCTGGGTTCAGCAGCAGCAGTCATTTTTTCTCCTTCTTAGCAGCTGGTGCAGCGCTGTGTTTTTGACTTTCGGCCTGGGAACAGCGCTGATAACACCGATGTTTTCAGTTTAGTCTGTTTAGTCTGTTTAGTCTGATCAAGGACTTTCTGAGCCTCATGCTCTGCCAGGGAGGAGGGGAAGCCAGGAGGAATCAGAGACAGGACACATGACCCAAACTAACCAAAGAGATATTCCATACCACAGCACATCATGACCAGGATGTAAACTGAGAGTTACCCGGAAGAGCTAGTTCACTGATGCATGGGTATTATCAGTTGGTGGGTGGTATTGTACTCTCTTCCCTTGTTATTTCCTTTATCATTGTTATTGGTGGCAGCAGCAGTGATTTGTGTTACACCTTAGTTACTGGACTGTTCTCATCTCAACTGGTGGGAGTTGCATTCTTTCAATTCTCCTCAGCCCTCCGGGAGCGGGGGGAAGAAAGGTGGTTGTGGGAGTAAACTCCGTGGTTCTGATTTACAGCCTGGGCTTAAACCACGACAATACCCCAGGCTCAACCATTTAGGTTGCCTCTCCATTGCTGGAGAAGTTAACAAGCTGCTAGCATAAGCATCCAATCTCAGCTGAATATCTATTTAAAAGGTTGGCAATGAATAGCTTAAGATTTCACATCATGATGTAGGGCCACCTTCGACCTGCTTGCCAGAATACCATATACTACCAAGACCATTTCACTGCAGTTCCAGAATCACTAATGACACACTTTGGTAACATAATAACTGGTGCTTTATTGATAAAAAGCACTATTTCAATCAATAAATATACTTTCATACGCTGGCTAACATGGATAGCTATTAAAAATATTGACTACACCCACAATATGATGCTGTGAAAATGCCTAATAAGCTGACTGAGCTTTTTTACTCAACAAAAGGCAATGAATGAAAATTAGTAGACCTGGTTTCTGAAGGAGTAGGAGCTTAAATTATCAATTTTTCAGTCACCTGCACTCTGAAATCTTGAGAAAGGATTCAATAAAATTTGATAGGGACAGATTCCTCAAAAATAACTGAATGTACATAAATCTTGTGAGAAATTTAAAGTTGGCTGTAAGAGACATTTTCAACTAGTTCTCTATTAACAGCAGAGAAAAAGTTCACCCATGGCCTTTTTTGCTGGCTAGCTACCAGCTGTCATCATGCAAGTAACCTGGAACCATGTTGTTTCATTTTAATAGCACATGGAATGAAGGAGGTTATCTAGGATTGCAGAGGGAATCTGAAGGCAGTGCTAGACAAATGATAGAGGGAAGGGAAGCTAGTTATTGTGGAGATGTGACTGCAGAGGTACAGGACAAAAGCCCATACAAAACTAGGCTTATTTTCTTGTTCTATGGAACTTTCTTTTTAAAGAAAAATAATAGGTATCAGAAACAAAATAACAGTTGTGAGACGGGGGGGCACAAATATATATATTTAATGCGAAAGCTTTGTGGCTTTTCGACTTTACAATCACAGGCTTTTCTCACATTGTTAGACGTGAGAAGAAGCTGCATTAGTATTTTGTGATGTTATACTGCCAAGTGCTAACCTTTCCAAGACTAGGAAATGCAATTTTATGGAAGACAAAATGCTACTGAAAACTGCTCATGTGTCTTCTTTAAGGGGAAAAACCCCAACAAAACCAAAAACTGCAAACCAACAAAACACATATCAATTTCGCCACATTTATCTAGCTGAAAGGTATAGTTAAACTTGGTGATCAAAGGCAAAATATCTCTCATGGTAACAGTGTTCTGCTTTCCTCAGAGAAGTGGGTACTGGAGATAGAGCCTTCCACATCTTTGGAGTCAGGACTCCGCTGCAGCCTGCAGTCGCTGCTGACAGTCCTTGCTCTCAGGGAAGACTGGCAAGCTAAACAGCCTTCTGAAATCATGTGAACAGCCTGTTACGTGAATAATTGAGGAGGAAAGCTTGGAGGAGTAAGTTCCTGACTCTCCCCAAAATTTCACATGCTTTCACATCCCTTTCTTGTGAAGGGACTGACCCTCTTATTGCCAAGAATTCTGTGTAAGAGTTCCATGTCTTGGCATTCTTTTCTGTTTACAGGATTTTAAAATTGCTTGATCACTTGAACACACACACAGGCTTCTGTACCTGTAAGTGGGCTACTTTGCTTGGGCACCAGAGCTGTGGCTAACACTTGATAGTCCTGGCTGTGGAACCTGGCAGCAAAGAGTCGCTCAGATCTAGAGGTTCTTTATTTTTGTCAGTTTTATGACACTCTTGTCATGAAATATCCAATTGCTTATACTAATGTTTGTGAGATTTTTCTTTCAGCTACATCTTGCCTGGGCTGAGCTAGGTGGTCTAGCACGTGGATTTGGGTTTGAAGGAGGCTTGGATCTGAGTATTGATCCTAAC
Source organism: Lathamus discolor (assembly GCF_037157495.1). NCBI lineage: Eukaryota > Metazoa > Chordata > Aves > Psittaciformes > Psittacidae > Lathamus > Lathamus discolor. Next base: position 82,743,529 of record NC_088909.1, on the reverse strand, counting down.
TGCAAGCTGTGTCTTGTCTGAGTGACAAGAGGAAGTGGTGTTCAGATCTAGCGAAATTTACCAAAGCTACACAAATACTTTTCCTTCTTTACCTCAGGATTAAATACCAATGGTTTTCATAATTTTTAAGGAAGTGGCTTCCAGAATAGAAATGGTAATGCCAGTGCTGAGATGCAAGGAAACTCAGGGTTAAGTCTTGTGTTCAAACTAGGATTTTGAAACGTTGTGAGCTGTTATCTGAAAGTGTGTCCATACAGTACATTCACCTGTCTTTGGGGATTATTCCAGCCTTTTATATTAACTTCCAGTGCTATTCACAATATTGAGCTCTCCATCTTCAGTGTTTCTGCAACAGAAAACTGAGGCTGTGCTATTGGTTTGAGAAAGTGCTGTCCCATCCAGTTCTTCATTCAGGACACCTGAAGCACTCAAATTCCCTTAGTCTCTTTACTGTAAATCCTGCCTACTCACCAGCTCTGCTCAATAAAACTCAGGCACATAGAACACATACAAAATTAGATGTATGAAATAGCCTTGCCTAATTTCACTCTTTCTTGATAGGCAATCAACACCTGGGACTTCAAGACATTGTGTCACTGAAAAAAAATTGTAAGAAATGTGTCACAGAAGCTTAATTCTGCTTGGAAGCACTTAAAAAAGGACAACAGAAAACCCCTTGTGTCTCACCCTTGTATTTCTCAACTTTTTGCATGCTTTGTATTCTTATAAAACACAGTCCCTTCTGATCCTTTAACAAATGACCTTATCTTTTTAATAGGGTCATTAAGAACTCTAATGTCCCAGGTATAAATTCCTGCTACCACTGTGCACCTTAATTTACTATTCATGTGTGAATCCCTTTGGGTTCCCAATTACTATCCAGCAACAGCAATTGGCTCTTGAAATTATTCCCACAGGACTGACTTTGTAAAGGACACTGCAGTTTACATCTCAGTTCCCTAATTAAAGATACAACACTCGATAAACCTTGAGCAACTAGTAATTGGAAGCTAACAGTCTCACTAAATCCCTGTTGGCACAGGTTTTGCTGCCTGACAACTGACCACAAGTGGGTCATGTTAGGAGTGCAAGATAAATATTGAGGTCATACGCTAGTGAAACTGAACCAGTAGGAATCTACTGAAAAATGTCCCTGGTGACAATGGTGCCTTAACATACATGGTTTGTTGCAACTCAGTGCACAGAATCTGAAACACCACAGCTGCTGCAATTCCAGCTACTGGCTGGGGCATGAAACAAGAGGAGATGTTGGTGGTGGGAGGAGGGAAGAGTTTCAAAAAACTTGCCATCCTGCTTACTGTGCTCTCTTCTCCTCCTTCACCCCCTTCCCCTTCATCCACCTCATTCCTCTCTCTCTCCTCTCCCCTCTTTCCCATCTCTTTCATGCAACTTGACCATAAAACAGCTTACGTCAATTTAATCGAAGTTGTGGCCTTCGTGGTATTTCAAGAGAAAAATGTTCTTGTTACTATTTTTTTCCCCTTCAGATTCAAGCCCTTTAAAGCAACTAAGAGCAAATTATAATTTATTTGACCATAGTCATATTCTTTTTCAGCAAGTGCAAAGCAAGACATTTTTTGCACAATAACCTTCACTCTGCCGTGCACTTAATACAGTTCCCTCATCAAAGTACAAGTGCAGTTGTCTTTGAAAAAAGACACATAACTTCACAAATGTTCCGACCAGGGATACAAATACTGTAAGATTACTAGTAAGAATGACTGCAGATGAAAAGAATTATTGAGCAAGGGGCCAAGTTAAGGTTATTGTGCCTTGATGAAATGTGCTTTTCATTATGCCAAGTAGGAAAAAAGTTGATGTGGAATTATGTGAAAACTGTCATCCTAATTTTACTACTTCCTTTGAACAGGAGCTTTCACAGATTCTTTAACATTTAAGTATTAAGGGAAAACAACGTATTTTTAAACAATTCATAATTTCAACACTCCACCTATTTTGCATCAATCTCTTTACCTCCTGCCATTAGGCTTGTCATGACAAAAGGACAACATACGTCCTGCATCAACCCCAGCAGCCCATCTCCGTCATTTACCATGAGCAGATGTCCAAACAATACAAACATATCTCCCCGCCATGTGCCCAGGACTCCCACATCCTCCACCTATTTTCTGCACAGGCGATTTCCTGAGCTTGATGTGATTTGCTGAGCAACCTACTGTCTTCTAAACATTAATCCCATCTTCCTCTGATGGGATACAAATGTTTTGTATCCATGGATTCCTTTGGGAAAGAGCTCCACAGATCTACCACCTACTGAGTGATAAAACACATCCTTTTGTTTCTTTTAGACTTGATTCCTTTGATAGTCAGTAGTTTCTGTACTGAAATGATGTTTTCCTTAGTTCCAAGGGAGTCTAGTAATGCATTTTGCAAGATCCTGACATGACGTTTCCTGGTGCTTTGTATAGACATTCAGACCCTTAGCGAATATCATAGCTGGTGGCAAGTTACACATGCATGGCACTGCTGTACCTGGTACAAAAGCTTACACCAGGGCAGCAGAAAATACGTCAAATCCAAAAGCTTTACCTGTGACACCTAGCACTCAACCAGTTCCATCTACTGACAGGCTTCAGATGTAGGGCATGGTTTGTAAGTTTGTTCACCTGGGTCCAGGACTGACCATGAGCAGGACTGCAGTGCATTGGCATCATCCTTCCATGACACCAAAAGCAGAGTACACCCAACAGGTCCAGGCTTTAGGTGGGTTAGCTTTCTTGGCTCAGTCTTAAACATTCTCATTAGATACCAGAGCTGCCTTTGATTTCAGCATCTAATCACTATGGAGTGCAGCATTACAGTAAGTAAAAACACTAAAATGCTTTTATTTCTTAACCCCCAGAATGAGGCTCTTTAATGAAATTCGAAGGTAGAATGACACACAGAAATGAAAATACTACATCTCCAGATGGCAGTAAAGTTCACTCAATTTGAGCACCTGAGGCACACAATGAAACAGCAAAGGTGGATGTATCAAAAGATCACTGCAATTCTCTCTCTGCCTCAGAGAGGCTGCTCATTAAAAGTGAAACAATACAGCTTTAATGGCAAAAATAGCAAAATGTATGATGTACAGATGTGGTGACATGTTCATCAGTAACTTCGTATTTGTTAACAAGAACTTCATTCACAGGGAGATAATTAGCCTGTATTACAAAGGTTTTCCCTGATGTTATTGTAGTAAACTAGTTTTAAAATCAGGTAGTAGTAAGAAAATACTTAATTTTTTTTTTTTTATTAGCTTTCACGCTAGTACACATAAGAGAAGGTGGGCACTGAGTACAGCAGTAGTTGTAATCAGGTTTGGATTTGTTGCTGCTAGAAACACTAGCCAGACTTGCTAATGCCAATCTGGCAGCTCATATCCTGGTTTAAACTCTGCTGGTGCAGAATTATTATTACTACTACAGATAACAATTCCTTTCTTATCAGTTTGCTAGGGGCAGTTGATGTGGCCATTCATTCACGTGTTTTTGGCCAAATCCAGCGAATAAACCAAGTTTATGGAACCTTTTGTTCCATATCCATTTATTATTGGGGTGTGTAGCCAAATTAAGAAATTTCTGTTTCTCCCACAATGACTTGCCCTTGTGCTGCAGCTAACTCGTTGTTTTCCCATTGCCCTATCAACTGCAGGGTGATTCTGTGCAATTCTCTCTGGAATTGCCTGGATTCAGACAAACAAAACCCCTCTTAGATTGAGAATTTGAAATATGGGGGTCCACGAGGATCTTCAGCGCCATTTTCCTGTTCTGGTTTGCAATGCAGATAAACTTGAGACTGTTGGGGTTTTTTGTTTTTGTTTTGATTTGCTTTGCTGTTGGTTTTTGTTTGTTTTTCCCCTATTCACTTAGTCTATAGTTGCAGATAATGGAAATGCTTAAGTTACCTACATGCAATATTATTGAAGTCAAGGAGCTACTTTGTAGATGTTCTGAAGGAATAGTAAGGAATATTGAGGTGCTGGAGTGGGTTCAGAGAAGGGCAGCAAAGCTGGTGAAGGGTCTGGAGAATAAGTCTGATGAGGAATGTCTGAGGGAACTGAGGTTGTTTAGTTTGGAGAAGAGAAGGCCCAAGGGGTACCTTATCCCTCTCTGCAAGTACATGAAAGGAGGATGAGGCGAGGAGGTGTCTGGTCTTTTTTCCCAGGTAACGAATGTGATAGGAACAACGGGTTATGGCCTCCAGCTGTGCCAGGGGAGGATTAGACTGGATATTAGGAAAAAATTCTTCACAGAGAGGGTGATTAGCTATTGGAACAGGCTGCCCAGGGAAGTGGTGGAATCATTGTCCCTGGAAGTATTCAAAAAACATGTAGATGAGGCCTTCAGTGTCATGGTTTAGTGGTGGACATGGCAGTATTGGGGTAATGGCTGGACTTGATGATCTTAAAGGTCTTTTCCAACCTAGATGATTCTATGATTCTATGAAAATAGTCACAAGCATGGCATGAGCCAGGTGAGGCATGAATGGAAGAAAACAACTCTAAAAGTTCTGTTTTATTTCATGTCTACCTTGCAACAGCATTAATTGAAAGAACAGTCACACGAATGTTGTAGCAGACCCTTGGCTGTGCTGGGTGATATCAGCCAACAACTTCAGCACATCCACTCTGGTTTGCCCCTTACCTTTTCCCCTTTCTGTGGTCGGGGAGGTTGAAAGCATGTCTCATCTGCAGTGTAGGAGCGCAGGGCTAGCTTCCTTCACTGTGCCAGGCATTGTGTACACAGATGTGTGCAGTCCCACCTTCATGGCGTTTCAGCTGCAAACACAGAGGAGACAGCAGAAACAGGGACAGCAAACAAAGACAAGGTCAGTAGGTAGTGTGTGAAATACATAAGGACTTTCTCCATGCTTCCTACCTGTGAGCTGTTTGACAGGAACACCAAATAGTACTAACTTCATATGAACAGAAGGTTATTGTGTGGTACGGGAAAAAAAATGAGGAGAAAACTTTTTATAGGTTGTAACCAACCTAGGTCTTAGATCCAGAGGACCAGGGATGTCTGGAAAGCCCTGTCTAGTGTGGTAGAGTTGCGTTATGGGACAATCCCAAGCCTGCTCTAACCAGCTGATGGGGGGACAGCTTCCCAGGCAGAAAACACTATTCTTCTGGGCCCATTGTGAATGCAGCTTCTCATGTGCCCACACAGTGCAGCTGAACAAGCACATCAGGGTGCTAGGAGGGACTGACGCTGTCCTGAGCTCCTCAGAGGAACTGCTGCCTTTGCAGGCCTGCACGGCCTCTGTTGAGCTGCGTTCCAGAGGGGCTGGAGGCATGCTGCAGGACAAATTACCTGGTGCTGTGCATCAGTGAAGCATCACATGTGGCTGCAGCGTGTCTGCCAGCAGTGCCACTGCCAGCTCAGAGAGCCCGGGACCTGCAACTCAGTGCTATGGGTCCTCTGCCTGACTTTGTTCAGATCCTCAGCTGGGGAGGAAAGGCAACTTTGAGCAGGCGTGAGTGACCACTCACAGTGCTCTGTTATGACATGGGGTCAGCAGCACAGAGCTGCTGGAGCTGTAGAGTTCCTCTCCTTCTCCTGAGCAGAAGGGGGATTCCAGTCACTGCATGCAGAAATACCGTTGTTGAAAAGGCCAAATACCGTTTTCTGCTCCTAGGGACTGACAGCTATGGCCACCTGTATGCTGGTCACCCAATACAGCAAATGATGCCACTTTTTCTCTTAAAAACAGAACAAATCTATTGTCTGCCAAATGAGCACTTCAGCTTTGCTTGACTGGAGTAAAGCTGGCTGTGCATGCTACTTTGCTGAGCGGCTGTGCAGTCTGAATAGTCTGCCACGTTGCAGCCAAGGACATTGCTGAGGTGAATAGCTCGAGAGAGGATGCCTTCAACACCGGAGCGGGGGAGAGATCAGCGTCCAGGAGCCTCAACTCAGAGCGGCCAGAGCCACCGAGGGAGCCTCAAGTCCTCGAGAGGACCAGCCCAGGAGCCGGCAGCTCCGCTGACGGAGCAGGGACTCACAGGGTGGGGGCCAGGAGCAGCGGCACCAGCCCTGAGTGGGTAAAAGCCTGCCCCAGGGAGCGCGAGCGACCGGGGTGTAGCGCGGTGAACAGAGCGGGATGGAGGGCACTCGCCTTACGACCAGGGACGGTCTGAGGGCTGCGCTCGGTGCTCCTGGTGGAGGTCCTCCTGCAGCAGGGGCTGAGCTGCGGGACGCTGTCAATAGGCTAAAAGATGTAAAGGAGGCCGAGAGGAAGCAGGGCTGCTTGCTCCAGGCCCAAACTGTGCAGGGGCCTCAAGCGTCCACTGTAGCTCATCAAGGAAAGAAGGAGGCCGTTAACCCAGAAGCTGGGAATTAGTAAAAAAACAAAAACCAAAACAAAAACCAAAACAAAAAAACCCCAACCACAACCCCTCCCCCCAAAACAAACAAACAAACAAACAAAAAAAACAAAAAACAAAAAAACACAAAACCAAACAAACCAAACCAAACAAAAAAAGACAAAAGGAGGAAGAGGACACCTAAAAGCAAGGGGTTTCCTCCTAAATCTGTTGTCCCCACGCAGAACGGCTTTGCTGTCCTGCAGGAGACTAACGAGGAAACGCACTCTCACCATGAACAACCGGCTGATGCACTGGTGAAGAAGATCTCTACTGGTGCTGCCAGGAAAAAGCGGCGGGTCATAGTAGTAGGGGACCCTACTTTGAAAGGCACGGAGGCACCCATCTGTCGGCCTGACCCAGTCTCAAGGGAGGTGTGTTGCCTACCAGGGGCACGGATCAGGGATGTTGCAGGGAGGCTGCCTGCTCTAGTAAGTCCCGCTGACTGTTACCCACTTCTAGTGATCTACATGGGTGCTAGTGATATAGATAGCAGTAGCCCAGAGAACATTAAGAAGGACTACAGAGCCCTGGGAGAAGTGGTCAGGGGCTCTGGAGCTCAGTTAATCTTTTCATTAATTCCCCAGGATAAAGGGGAGGACCTTAAAAAGGCTGGGTGGATTTGCCAGGTTAATAAATGGTTAGAACAGTGGTGCCATAGTCAGGCGTTTGGTATTTAGAACATGGGACTCAATTTGGAGGCCAGGTCTCCTGGAGGCTGGTGGAGCTGGTCAAAGGAAGGGGAAGAGCGGCTTTGGTAGGAGGCTTGCCAGACTGGTCAAGAAAGCTTTAAACTAGATGTGTTGGGGGAGAGGGGCATCATTCCATCCCAACACACCCAGTCAGTTGCCAGCACCTATTATAAATGCTTGGAACAATGTAGAGATATTTCAGCTGCTTCAGCCAATGAGCTGGCTTTATCTGTAGCTTAGCTCAGATGCCTCTGTACAAACGCCCACAGCATGGGGGACAAACAAGAGGAATTAGAGATGTGTGCACATCTATGGGGATATGATATAATAGGTATCACAGAAACATGGTGGGATGGCTCCTATGACTGGAGCGTTGGAATGGAAGGTTACAGGCTCTTTAGAAAAGACAGGCCTGGCAGACGGGGAGGGGGAGTTGCTGTGTATGTCAGTGATAGACTGGAGAGTATGGAATTCTGTCTGGGGACAGGGGATCAGTTAACAGAGAGTTTGTGGGTCAGGGTTAAAGGGAAAAAGCTATGGGAGACATTACTGTGAGGATCTGTTACAGACCACCTGATCAAGAGGACTCTGTGGATGAAGCACTCTATAGACAGATAGGAAGAACATCACACTCGCAGGCCCTTGTCCTCATGGGGGACTTCAACCACCCTGATACCTGCTGGAGGGATGGTAACGCCCGGCACAAGCAATCCAGGAGGTTCCTCGATTGTGTGGAAGACAACTTCCTTCTGCAAGTAGTAGAGGAGCCGACAAGGAGAGGTGCCATGCTTGACCTTGTGCTCACCAACACGGAGGGGTGATTGGAAATGTGATGCTGCAGGGCTGCCTTGGATGCAGCGATCATGAGATGATTGAGTTCATGATCCTCAGGACAGTGAGAAGAGCGTGCAGCAAGCTCACTGCCCTGGACTTCAAAAGAGCAGACTTTGGCCTCTTCAGGAACCTGCTCAGTAAGGTTCCATGGGATATAGCCCTAGAGGGCAGGGGGGCCCAAGACTGTTGGTTGGTATTCAAGGATCACCTTCTACAAGCTCAGGAGTGTTGCATCCCAACTAGAAGAAAGTGCAGCAGGAGGGCCAGGAGACCTCCTTGGATGGATAAGGAGCTGCTGGGGAAATTTAGAGGGCAAAATAGAGATTTATAAAAAGTGGAAGCAAGGAGAGGCAGCCTATGAAGAATACAGGGATGTTGTCAAGATGTTGTCAAGATGATGATGTCAACAGGATGTTGTCAAGATGTTGATGTCAACAGGATGTTGTCAAGAAAGCTAGGGACCATGTTAGGAAAGCTAAGGCCCAGTTAAAATTAAACTCAGCTAGGGATATGAAAGATAACAGGAAGGGATTCTATAGGTACATTGCAAATAAAGACAGACTAGGGACAACGTGGGCCCTCTCCAGAAGCTATCAGGAGAATTGGCTACCCTGGATATGGAAAAGGCTGAGGTTCTTAATGACTTCTTTGCCCCAGTCTTCACTGGCAAATGCTCTGACCACACCACTGAAGTCCTGGAAGGCAGACGCAGGGACTGTGAGAATGAAGACCTTGGGCCCACTGTAGGAGAGGATCTGGTTCGAGACCATCTTAAAAATCTGAAAGTACGCAAGTCCATGGGACCTGATGAAATCCATCCACGGGTCCTGAAGGAGCTGGCGAATGAAGCTGCTAAACCACTGTCCATTATATCTGAAAAATCATGGCAGTCAGGTGAAGTTCCCAATGACTGGAAAAAGGGAAACATAACCCCCATTTTCAAGAAGGGGAAAATGGAAGACCTGGGGAATTACAGACCAGTCAGTCTCACCTCTGTGCCTGGCAAAATCTTGGAGCACATTCTCCTGGAAGGCATTCTAAGGCACATGAAAAACAACAAGGTGCTTGGTGACAGCCAGCATGGCTTCACTAAGGGGAAATCCTGCCTGACCAATTTGGCGGCCTTCTATGATGGGGCTACGGAACTGATGGACAAGGGTAAAGCAGTTGATGCCATCTACCTGGACTTGTGCAAAGCGTTTGACACTGTCCCACACCACATCCTTGTCTCTAAATTGTTGAGACATCAACTTGATAGGTGGACTCTTCTATGGGCAAAGAATTGCCTGGATGGCCACATGTGGAGTTGTGGTCAATGGATCAATGTCAGGCTGGAGACCAGTAACGAGTGGTGTCCCTCAGGGATCGGTGTTGGGACCGGTCGTGTTCAACATGTTTGTCACTGACATGGACAGTGGGATTGAGTGCGCCCTCAGCAAGTTTGCCGATGACACCAAGCTGTGTGGTTCAATTGATATGCTGGAGGGAAGGAATGCCATCCAGAGGGACCTTGACATGCTTGTGAGCTGAGCCAGTGCCAACCTCATAAAGTTTAACCACGACAAGTGCAAGGTCCTACACCTGGGTGGGAGCAATCCCAGGCACAGCTACAGGTTGGGCAGAGAAGAGACTCAGAGCAGCCCTGTGGAGAAGGACTTGGGAGTGTTGGTTGATAAGAAACTTAACATGAGCTGGCTGCAGTGTGTGCTCGCAGCCCAGAAAGCCAACCGTATCCTGGGCTGCATCAAAAGGAGCATGACCAGCAGGTCGAAGAACGTGATCCTGCCCCTCTGCTCTTGTGAGACCTCACTTGGAGTATTGTGTGCAGTTCTGGTGTCCTCAACATAAAAAGGACACGGAACTGTTAGAACAAGTCCAGAGGAGGGCCACGAGGATGATCTGGGGACTGGAGCACTTCCCCTATGAAGATAGGCTGAGCAAGTTGGGGCTGTTCAGCGTGGAGAAGAGAAGGCTGTGTGGGGACCTCATAGCAGCCTTCTAGTATTTGAAGGGGGCCTATAGGGATGCTGGGGAGGGACTCTTCATTAGGGTCTGTAGTGGTAGGACAAGGGGTAACGGGTTAAAACTTAAACAGGGGAAGTTTAGATTGGATATAAGGAAGAAGTTCTTTACTGTAAGTGTGGTGAGGCACTGGAACAGGTTGCCCAAGGAATCAGTGAATGCTTCATCCCAGGTGGTGTTCAAGGCCAGGTTGGACAGAGCCTTGGGTGACATGGTTTAGTAGGAGGTGTCCCTGCCCATGGCAGGGTGGTTGGAACTAGATGATCTGAAGGTCCTTTCCAACCGTAGCTTTTCTATGATTCTATAACTGCACATGTTTTGACAACTAATCACTGTCCTATCGCTGCTGTTTTGCAGCAGCTGAACACAGATCCCAGACAAGTTTGCTAACTGCCCACTAGCAATTGTTGAGTGATAACACATGCAATTCCCCACATGTTTATGCAGATACTCAGATTTATCTGACAGTTTTATACCCAGAAGCATGATACATAGTAATTAAAATTAAAAATGTTTTGACAGCCAAAACAAATGGCTATATAAATTAGAAAGCTGTAAAAAGCAGTGGTTTCCAAAAATAAAGATCTATAGATAAATCAGAATGTTGCAACCTAGAACACTTTAATACAAGCATATTAATGTAAAGCAGCTGTTAAATACAGGCTCATGTTCTGATGGGCAGAAGAGTAATTTTCAGAACTAAAGGCAAGGGAAGCTGTGAGAGATTAAAGTAAAAAATATCTTGCTAAAGAAGGAGTGAAGGGGAAAGAAAGGACAGACCCTTCTAGTGTGAGGTAAAACTCCCAGAGAGGTGATAGGATGGGAAAACATGCTGCTGTTTGGCTTTGTCCCCAGTGTCTTACCAAGCAAGTGAGGTGGGGTGAATGCTGCAGCATCAGGAGATGGCTGGAGGGAACCTCAGTCCTTCATCTTTTACAGAGAGGAATAAAGACAAGGTCCAGCTTTCTTCTGCTGTGCTCCTGTGGCCATGTACTGCCCTGTCTTGTGCTCCCAGAAGCGAGGAACCAACCTGACTGTGGTTGTCACTCATGCAGTTTTGCACTAGAAGGCAGGTGAGGGCAGTCTCCATCTAGAAAGAAACCCCACAATGACTAAGCTGCAAATCTCTGACATAAATCCCTTCCCCCTCCTCTCAAGAGTCTGCAGCTACTTGCCTCACTGAGTGAGCAAGGGCCTGATTCTGAACCCTTTAAGCACACCCTGTGGCTCAGCAGTAAATCTGGAGCAGGTCTTCTCTGCTGCCAGTTTACAGCCAACATCAGTCATGCTGCTTGAAGTCCTCTTGGTGCAACTGCCCCTCTGGCCTCTGATGTCAGCCTGGGAACAGTGATCTCTTCAAGGTGGAGATGTGTCTTGGCAAAGAAGTTTTCAAAGCTGAAAGCAGCATTAACAGCTATTTGAAAGAGTATTTTCTTCCACGGTCATATCTGCACTTTTTGTCTGTTTCTGCCTCAACCACGGGACACCAAGGGCTTGGGATGATGAGGGGGTTCAGGAATGGCAGCCTAGGAGGTGACTTACTGTCACTCCCTTCTTTAGTGGAATTATCTGAGACATCTTTACACCCAGCTGTATGAAAACAATCCCCATCCTTTCCTCAAACTGGCCAAGTTCACTAGGATAGATGTGGTCTATCTCTGCTTTTCCCACCCTGGGATAGCTCCAGGTAGCTTCAGCAGGATGACTGGATTTACTGTAGCCACCAGTGAAGAAAAAATCTTAACTGCAGCCTGTGGAGCTCAGAGCTGTTTGTACGGAGCAGCAATCTGACTGAATAAACAACAGGCTGCAAATTCTGGCTTTCCTAGTTTTGTCTCTTTAATCAAGTGGTTTTTGGAAAAACCCAGCTTCTGGGGAACAAGGCAGGAGTGCTGTATAGCCATTCCTGGAGATGTACACTTGTGCAATGCTTGTGAGGACTTCTGTTCAAGTAATAACTTGTGTCTGCATCAGATTTACCAGGATTCAGTGCAGGGTATATTTGTGCCTTTTGGGAATGGGTAGTACAGAATGCACTCCTTCTTTTTTAAAGACTGACTGAGCATTGCATTAACCCCATTGGCATTAAACTGCAAATCCAGAGCATTGACGGAGCTTTCTAGGTATAAATCTGCAGGACTGCAATGAATTTTGGGTCCTCTGAACCATGTTAGCATGACTTTTTTCTTATGCTAGTAGAAAACTACGGTTAGTTTTTGCTTTTTGTCCACAAAACCTTGAGGTTCCAAAACAAACATGTATCGCCTTCTCTGCTTCTGAAGTGGTATGGCAGTAGCTGAACGTGGCAAGCTTTGTTTACCTGATGGGAATGTGACCTACTGTCTGCTCTGAGATCAAGGAGCAACTTGTCATGGTTCATTCAGATGGATTGTGGTGATTACTTTGGGTTCACTATCCTTTCTTGCACATGAGGCTTTCCAGCAGCTGCAGCATTTTCATTGTTCATGACAGGCAACACATGAATGAGGTTTTTTAAATGAAATGTCTCAACAAGACAGGTGACAGTCTGTAGCTAAATTGTTCTGGAGAGAAAATGCTAACCAAGGTGGGAAGAAGATTCATGTCCAGGGGCACGCAGCTCTGTGATGTGTCTTTGCAGGCAGTCTGAAGGACAAGAAACTATTCCAGCCCCTACCATAAGCTCTCCTGGAACAGATGTTTCCGGAGCAGTGAGCTCCTGTACTGACAGACGAGGTGGTGAGATGGTACCTCTCTGTGTCCTTAGGTAACCACTCAGAAAAACAGCACTAAACCCCCCATGTCAGTCTGCTCTGCCCACTGCCCATCCAGAAACATATGTGGGAGGCAAATGGTGGTTCAACAAAAGGGCAGGGAACTGAAATGTATAGCAAAGTACTGCGGGAAACCTGACTGGGCACCTAGCATGATCAGACTGAGGAAAAAAGCGGTCTGATCATGATATGTCTTGACAACACTGAGATTGTTTTCAGATTGTTTTCATTCTTTTCTCAAAATGGTTCACACATTTATGTATTTGGGACCCATCCTCTGAGGACTGTTTAGAAAGGAGACCAGCTGAAACTTTAGGGTATCCACTGTAATAAAAGAGGATATGATTCACAGTGTCAGAGGGAACAGAATCCAATTGCAGTCAGTTTCCTCAGATGATGTCCTGGTTTTTAGGGTACTGATGAACATACCTAACACGCTTCTGCCCTCCTAATCCTTAACCCCTCTCATTTGGCTGTGTAGTTCTTCTACTAGCTAGGGTCTATACACACCGTTATCTTTGAGGAGACTTGGACGAATACACACTGGGGGAGAACACCTATCTTCTTGCTCTTTGAACCAGAGATGAATTGTCCCACCTAATCTCATATCCTGTTACACACATGCCACTGATCAAATGGCAGAGACCATGCCTAAAGTGATCAGAGTGAAGAGGATGCTGTCACTTAATTTTACTCTGCCTTTCTCAAATAAAAATTGTCATTACTGATAGCTTTTGTGATTCCTGAGAAGGAAAACCTCACAGCAGTCCTAGGTTATGCCATGTGGCATTTTCTTCAGTACTGCCTCATGATGATGAAGATGTTATTTGGTGGTAATGACTAGTATAGGACAGTTTTTAATTAATAAGGATATGGATGATGAATATAGACAGACTTCACAATTCTTCCTTGCACTCCGAAGGATAAAAATTGTTCTGCTTTGCTCCTCAGCAATGCATCTCCCTAAATGCCAGATCTGCAGCTGAAACATCTGCCAGGTTTACAAGTGTTCTCAAACCTGCCATTGGTTTCGTATACTGAATACTATGAAGTGGCTGAGATGAATGTGGAAATATTCTGGAGAGGAATATAAGAAAGCCTGTTAAAGACTGGGTCTTGATTTTGGCACAAAGACTTACAACCTGTATATGCAAGCCTGTTCTTACAGGTTCTCAACAGTATTGACTATTGCTGGCCACTGTATCTGTGAAAAATTTCTGACATGCATACCACTGTGGTGTTTTTAAAGAAGTCCCTGTCAAATATCTGCTGTCTTTAATTTCAAAGGAAAATAACATAAAGTGCATGTGTTCTTTACCACTAAGCTTAGATACCACCAGACCACCTATAGCAGGTTCAGAGAGTCATTATTTAAATTACTATTCAAATTATTTCAAGATTAAATTCCAAATGGAGTGGCATTAAAATGCGTGGTCCCCACCTGCATAATGTTCTTCAGAAACAACAAAGGACTCCTGTTTTGCAAAAGTATAAAGGAGAAAAAAAAAAAAAAGCTTGTTTCTAATTCTTTAACCAGGGATTACTGAATATGCATACACCCCAGAAAGTGGGAGACTGGCATTTCAGGTTGTGTAAAGTTAATAATGAGCTGCTGATTCACTTGGCACTAACAAACGTTCATTTATAAGCAACACAAGTGACTGAAAATTAAAGTGTTGAGTAGTAAAGTATGTGAAATAGACATAATGATAAATGAAATTAAATTAAACCTACTATAATGAAAACAATAAATCAGGACTTTTTCTTAATGGATGGGTTATTTTTTCTATGTGGCTATGGAAGATTTTCCTTTAACCTAGGAAGATCAAAGGAACAATAACTCCGTGAATCTACCATCTGACTTTTTATTCTTCTTTGTATTTTTTATTTTTTCAAGGTGCAGTTTCCCAAAGTGCTTTAAATACAAGAGTATTGTATTTTTTGTAGAGGATTTTGGCTTATTTAAGAGTTGACTTAAAGCATGAAGAAATTTCCAGACTAGATTCTGCAAAATCTTTTTAGAAGGAGTAATTATTTGCATGACAGTAACAAGCACAGAGGCTAAAATAACAGTGACCTTGAGGGCAGACCTCTCAACATACCATTTGCCAGAGAAGTCATTTGCAGGTATCTAATGCCACAGTTTCTGAATACAAGTAACATGATTTTCAAAAGTCCAGAGCAAATCCGAACAGACAAAAACATTTGAGTGTTTAGTACTTCTGAACACTGGGTCATTTCTACTTAACCATAACTACTGTGAGAGCTTTAGCCTTATGGGCCATGTTAAACTCTGAATCTCATGCCTATGGACATGCAGACTGACCAGCGTGTTTGTTGTATGTAAATTTTATTACATCTCTGTGAAACACGATCATATAACTTCTGTTGAGAGTTCAAAATCACTTCCATTGAACCCATTCAACCAGTCTTGGCCTACTGAGAAATGTAAGTTATGCTATTTGTGCCTTTGACCTCATACTATCCCAGCCAGGAGTGCTCACATCTACAGTGTTAAATTAGACCCAAGACTTGCAGGGAAAACTTTCCTCTGGGACAACAAATGGAAAACAGAGGTTTCTTTCCTCTCCCCCCCTCTTATCCTCCCTCTTCCTTTCCCTTTCCTTTTCATTTTCCCTCCCCCTTCCCTTTTTCTTCCTCTTCCCCTTCCCTTACTCTCCCTTTCCCCCCTCCCCCTCCCTTTCCTATTTCTTTACTTTTCCTTTTCCCTTTCCTTTTCCCTTTCCCTTTCCTTTTCCCTTCTCCTTTCCTCTTCCCTTTCCCCTTTCCTTTTCCCTTTCTTTTTCCCTTTCCCCCTTCTCTTTCTCTTTCCCCCTTTCCTTTTGCTTCCACCTTCCTTCCCTTTCCCCTTCTTCTTCCCCTTCCCCTTCCTCATTTGTTTCCCTTCTCTTCGCTACTGTAAAATTCCTTTTGCAAGTGCAAAAGGTAGATAGGTGCTTTTCTCCTGCCTGCATCCCAGATGCAGAAAACATATGCAGCCGAGAACAGTGACTGGACTTCTGATAATTCCATTGATTTATCAGGGAAGTATAAGTGCTGATGCTGGCTCAGGAAGAGGGATTTTTGTCATATCAAGAGTAAGCTCCACTACCAGTGTGTTGCTGAACAGTTTTTTTCCACGTTTTTCTATTTGCTATTTGGAAACTAAGAGGAGAGGCTTCAGGAAGAGGATTAGCTACATGTGCATTTACTACTTCTGTGCTGGCTGGGTCCCACTGAGCAACACAGGTCTCTCCTTGAAGCAGCCTCCACAGCTGGTTCAGACAAGGTGCAGCAAGGTGATGCCTTTCAGTGGTCCCAGTATGAAGTGGTGAGAGTGACTGCAGCTGTCACACAAGCAGAAAAGGGTGACTGAGCAGAGGGCAGGGCAATCAGCAGCAGCACAGCAGCCAACAGGAACCAAACCCTCCCTGTAGAGAAGGGGCTCTGAAAGCGTTTGAAGAGAGACACCACATAGCCCAGAGTCTGACTGAGGTCCATTTCAGTGTCACATTGTTCAGCCTTCATTACCTGTGGAGCAAGACATCTTTGCCTAACTTGTGCCACGCAGTGTTCCTTAGCTCCTGAGCCACCTCTAGCCCTAAGTATGCAAACATTTGCAGGGGGAGTGTTTTCAAAATGCATGCTACAGTTGCCATATGCTACTGAAGGAACTGAAATTGAGGTGGTGGTGGCGGAGAAAGTTAATTAAATTGTTAGTAAATAGCTACTAATGTTTATATTATAGTCATTTGAACTCAGTATGTTATCTCTCTTTTGCATCTCCTACATCTGTTCTGATTTTCTGTTTCATTGTAAATGTATACAACACTATAAGGCAGCTTTTTCATCTTTGACAGAGAGAAATTAAAAAGATAGTTGTTATTTTGGGGTGTTATTTTGTTGCTATTAGCATAAAATAAAAACTGCCCAGCTGTATAGAGTATTCAGGTCTTGCAGGTGCTATATTAAGGATTATCCATATAGGTTGTTTCACCTTTTCAGGTGTGGTCCACTTCACAATCAATAGTCAGAGACCACACTTCTGTCAGATCTGGGGTAGAGGAGGGGGTTGTATTGTAATGGCAGCTGGAATCTTCAACTTGCAACAGTGCCGGTATACCAGATGTTACTGAAAATGTGAGAGAAAAGAAAACAAGACAGTTTTTAGAATCATAGAATCATAGAATAGTTAGGGTTGGAAAGGACCTTAAGATCATCTAATTCCAACCACCCTGGCATGGGCAGGGACACCTCACACTAAACCATATCACCCAAGGCTACGTCCAACCTGGCCTTGAACACTGCCGGGGATGGAGCATTCACAGCCTCCCTGGGCAACCCATTCCAGTGCCTCACCACCCTAACAGGAAAGAATTTCCTCCTTATATCCAATCTAAAATCCAATATCCAGTCTATATCCAATCTTTGTTGCGGAGAAGTTAAAACATATCAGACGGATTGCAGGAATACAGACAGGCAAGAGGGGTAAGATGTGATGCGGCTGCCTGAAGGAGCGTCATGGTTTAAATGCAGCTGGCAACTAAGTGTCAGACAGCAGCTCACTGCTTCCTGTATTGCACATCACAACACAATGGTTTGCCACCCTCCAACCGATACCCAGCCCAACCCAAGCAGTGATCTGGGCCTTCCGGGTGACTCCCCCCACTTTATATACTGGGCATGACGTGCCGTAGTATGGAATACCCCTTTGGCTAGTCTGGGTCAGGTATCCTAACTAGCTTCCTCTTGGCTTCTTGTGCCCCTCCTTACAGGCAGAGTATGAGAGACTGAAGAGCCCTTGATCAGGGTAAGCATTACTTAGCAACAACTAAAATATTGGTGTGTTCTCAACATTGTTCTCAGACTAAAGCCAAAACACAACACTGCACCAGCTACTAGGAATTAACTCTATCCCAGCTAAAACCAGGACAAGGAGCAATGTGAGGGAGCCTGGCAACTTATTCCAGACTATTATAATGCATTTTCTAGAACACGATTGTTCTAGTTTTAGTCTCCCCTGCCAAAAGACTCCACACGATGGTGCAAGGAACTTGGTTAGAACTTTGTGTGCAGGTTAGTGAGGAGAAATCAGCCTTTGCCTTTCAGTGAAGAATTATAACCAAGCAAGGAAGTCTGAAAGCATTTTTCAATCCACTGAAAAATGAAGAGACGAAGAGGTGAGTAAGATATTACTGAATAGTTGCCCTTCAAATCATTATGCCCTTGAAATAAGTCCCTCCTTGCTTTCTACTCTGTAAATTCTCAAATAGAGTTTGTCCAAAGATGATGTATTAGGAGGACCTAAGAAGGTACTTCATGATACCTGGCTCAGAAGTGTAAAGGAGTAATTAAGGAGTAGCCAGCAAGGAATAAGGCCTTCACCTGTCTGCAGTGCTGAGTGGAGAGAGAAAAATAAGATGTAACAGCAGCACATTGCCCATCATCTGGATTATACTGGTAGTGCCCCATATAAGGTCTTGGAGAGTGGCATGGAATCAGTCCCATACATGCATCTTCCATGCATGCTGCTTCGAGGAACAGCCAGATCCATTATCCATACTTCTACTGGTCTGGGGAATATGGATTTGGACCAAATCACTAGTGATCACACAAATTTTGAGATACTCAGCTGAAGAAACTTTATAATGACCTGAGTTCTCATCTTCGTAGGCCTCTCGGGACATTTCAGACTGAGCAAGCCAGAATTACAAACTACTTCAGAATCATTGCAAAAACTCTGGTCAGAGACTTCAAAATGCTAACTGTTCATCTTCATCTGTAAATTTCCCTTGAAATCAGACATTTTGAGGATTTTCACTTTTTTGCTAGTTAAAAACAGTATAATAGGAAGATTTTTTTTTTTTTGGTACGTATTTCAAAGTCATGTGTGCTTTTACACCTGCATGCAAAACAAGATAAGTATATTTTGTTACTACTTTGAACCATATAGCCGCTTCTATTAAAAGCTGCATGCAAATAGCTATCTTTAGCGTGCCGTAGATTAGTCATATTTGTTTTCCAAGGAAGATTATAAATAGTGTTTAGGGGGGAAACAGAATATTTTGCAAATGAGCCCAGATGGAAAACTAACAGATGGCCTAGTACTGTATTTTGTATGCTCAGTCTTACATTTAAATTAAAAATTTTCATAATTAATATGAAGGTCTGTAACAACACTAGCTACTTTTCCTGTGGCAGCATCGTGTATCATGTATCACAGGTATGAACTGCAGACTTTTCGTAAAACAGTGGTAAAACATACAGAAAATTTGCTACTTAGTTAAAACAAAGGGAGGGAATAAAATGCAATTTGTGGAAATTAAAGAAAGGGGAAAATAAAAACTTTTTATACAAACATACATCATATAATAACAATGTCTACCATCAGCTGGCCTTCCCCTGCAAATTGGATGACCCACCACCTCATTTGAAAGAGGAAGGAGAAGAAGGATCACATTTGTTATGCACCTTCAGCCAAGAACCAGAAGGCCAGTAGGATTTTCCTGTTGCATTACCTGAATGAAATGGGATTCTTGAATTTTAAATATTATAAAATCAGGAGAAGATGGTTGATAAACTGTGGCCCTACACATACATTATATTCCAAAAATTGAATCGAGCTATGATTTACATACTAGTATTTTCCTCCCATAAAGTGGCACAAATATGCGTGTAGGTGTTACTGCCAGAGACTCAGTTGCTAAAGCAAGGGCTGTAACTCGCAAATGGCCTGGCAGGTCAGGGAATACAGCAGGCAGAGTAAGGGGCTCTTTCTTAAGCACTCAACCTTGATCTGTGCTCCCCACCACTCGCAGCACTGACATGGCATGGGAGAGATTCAACACCTGCACTCAGACCCAAAAGCCTCTTTACATTTCCAAGGTTCATTTCATGTCACCTGTGAGAGGAGGGAAGAGGTGCTGCTTTTACAGCAGTCCTTAAGCAGGCTGCATTGAAGTAATTTGTAACATGTTCTTGGGCCACCCAGGACTCGGGAAGGGTAAAAATGGCTTCAAACTCTTTCTGTCTTCTTGCTGTACTCCCTGAGGTGTTTCCTCACTTGCCCCAAGTCAGAAGCCAACCATCCAGGCGTAACCTTTTGGCAAGAGGGATTGCTTCTGTACAAGGCACAAACATCACCCAAATCTACCTGCAAGGCAGTCTGGAACGTCACCATGGCTCAATAAAAATGGCACTGCCAGGAGATCCCAGGCTGCAAGTCAGCAACTCATCGGGCTTACAAATCAGTTCACAGTGGTAGAAAACATGTGCTTTGTATCAGATAGCTCCTTCTATTGCTCTCACAGTCATAACATTTAAGTGCCTTACCACAGAGCATTAACTAGTGTGACTCGGAACTATCATCTGGCTCATTTTCCAGCTCAGCCTGTCCCCACAGAGAGAAATCGATGTACAACAAAGTGTCTTGTTTTGCTAGGGTAAGTACTATTTTTTCACATCGTTCTGTGTATTCATTAACAAAGGAAAGCCTGAAGCTGCACGTCTTGCATTGCAACAGAGCAGGGGAATGCTTGTAACAGTTGTTCCCACCTATGGAAACTCATCCTACAGACACAGGTCAGGTCTCAGGATGGCAGAGACAAGCTTGCCCTTTTTGATAACAAAAATAGCTCAAAAAATATGGGCAAAGACTTTATGTTTAGAAACTTACTATTCTTGATTAAGCAATCTTATAGCAGAGAGTTCTTATGCATTCATTTTACTATTCGTAAAATCAAATAAGAGTCTCTTTCCTTCCTAGGGAGTGCTGCTGTAATGCTGTCAGTCCCTGACCGCTCTTCCAGCATTTTCTGTGTAGGTTTGACATTTCTGGAAGTAAATCTTTAAGGGAAATGCCCATTCATTAAATTCTCCCTCCCTGCTTTTTCTCATGTGTGCATCACTGATCAGTTGGCTGCAGAGACATCTGCTGGTTGTTACACATTTTAAGAACTAATTAATTATAAGGAAGACAGAAAATTCCTCAAATCACATTTAGATTCTTTCATATCTTTCTCTGCTTCCTAATTATTATTTTTTTTTTAAATCAGATTTGGCTGATTGAGGCAAGGGAGGAGTAAAGAACTGAACTAGTCTGTTTCTGTGATGAGATTTCGTAAGCTTTTTGACTTGAAGGAAATCTCATTTGGGATATAGCTCTGATTTTAATGATTATGCTCTTGACATTAGCAATAGCAGAGTTGGCTTTACTCGGACGTTTATGATGACTCCCACATCCTACATGACAATTCCTATCATCTTACGTATGTCCCAAATAGTCTTTTTTATTTGCTTCCACATTGCAAGTGCAAATTCTTAGAAGTAAGGAATATTCTTTACCTGTTGGTGCACTGTTTGGAAAAGCCACACTGCCGTGAAGGTAGACCCTACCTTCTTCTTCAGTAGTTTATATGGCTTGTAGTTCTGTATGTTTGTATTTGGGAAGACTTGCTTCCAGTTCTTGCTATAAGCCACTACTCACCCCATCCCATCCTTCCCTCCCATTGACACCACTAAAATTTAAACCAATTCCACCATAAAAGGTTGACTCCACAGTTACCAACTACTTTATATCATTCTGCAGACCTGGTAATCCAGGCACTGAAACATCAGTTTGACAATCCAGCAACATGCAATCTAATCTGGGGTTTTAAGGCATGTGAATTTGACTGTAAATCAGTTCCGCACACAAGTTTGTCTCTTCTGTTCTTAATTACACCAGTCCAAATCTTCATTTGTTTATCATTGTCAAATACATTGTGTGGTCTGTTTGCATTCCCAAAAGGCACATTTCCGTATTGAACAGTTTTTTGAGAACAAAAATGTCTCAGTCATTAATTCAAACATGACACACAAAATAGTTAATATTCTCTCAGTCAGTGCTACCTGGATTTTCAGCCTATAGCACTATAAAACCTATATGGTTAAACTTAAAATCAAACTAGTGGATGAAGAAAAAAAATAATTGGCTTTCACATGAGTTTGCTTTGTAATTTTTTACAGTGTTTGTTATTTTTTTCGGTTCCAGAAATCTCTAAGACCCTGTTATGCACATTATTCACTGATTGTATCCTCACAAGGAGGAGATGATGGGATGTTTCTTCATGCACATTCCCTCAGCCAGGAAAGGACACACAACAAGCACATGTGCTCAATAAGGCTTTAAAACAAGTTTTATGTCTGTGTCATATTTAATGGAAAGCTTGTAAATAAAAGTCTGGAGTTCAGTGCTGTAACTCTTCTGCATGTGGAGGAGCTCCAGAACTAGCCTGAGGGCTCCACCAGTGGTGGGGTACACCCACGTCTGCAGGGAGGCACAAGGGAGGCAGGGCAGGCAGCAATCAGCTGCCAGAGACATGCACAGCCCTGCTCTTCCCCTCCACAGCACAGTGAGGAATCTGGCTGGCATGTGGGTTTGGTGCTGTGATAATATTCCTCCGAGGTACAGTCTCTGGAAAATATTCAAAGGATCAAATGCGAGGGCAAATTGCTGAAGGCTTCTGATGTGTCACAGAATTTTAGATAGCAGAGGAAGAAGAAATGAAATGTCAAAATTTCCTAGTAATAAGTCATATGAAGAAATTTGTGATGGGATTGTCACTTACATCAGCTCACATTAAACTGAAGAAGACAACATAAGCACAAGATCCTAATAAATCTACACAGATAGTGCACCAGATCATGTCCAGGTGACCTGCCCAGGAGGTGGCCTGTTTCTTCCATGTGGAAACAACAGATTTATCTTTTTCTCTGTCCCGTTTTTTGTGTAAGTATTTAAGACTCTTTATGACTGCAGGAGCATGGCCTTTCTGTGTCTGCCATTGTGAATAAAATAACCTCAACACTTACAATAGGGGCTCTGCCCAAAGGAAGCTGAGTGGTCATTACTGCTAAGAACTGCAGGTAGGAGATGTCAGTCTCCTTGGCTGATACTTCTGTAACTTGTACAGTAGTGGACTGGCTCTCCCAGAGCAAGCTGAAGCAGTGGTCAATAGCTGCAGGGATATCCATACTGCAGGAACTTGTGTACCTCAGTCTTGAGGGTAGACTCCCATGGCAGAGGTTTTTCTCAAGGTCTGCTCACTTTGATTTAGACACTCACCATGTTAGATGCAAAATGGTATTTTGGCAAGTGTGTGCTGGGTTGTAGCATGAGATGTGCCCATCAGTGGTTAATAGAGAGAAGGAATTACCAGTTAATGACTTTTCTCTCTCTAGATTCAGAAATGGCTATTTTAGGGCAGGTGTTCAAATACTTCCCCTCACAACAACTCTCCCACTGCCAATGGACTCATTGGGTGGAAAACTGTTGGTGTGGCAAATTAATATGCAAGGGAAAGATTGGGGACCACTGCAGATTTTAGAGTAGTGCCCTCAACACAATTGCACAGATGGAAGCAGTTATGGAGAGGCGGGGGACTAGGTATTGTGGTGTGCACAAGTGCGATCATGGGAAAGAGGTAAGGCTTGACAGCAGTGAAGAAACTTGGGGAAGGACCACTTCCTTTATTTTATCCATGGGATGCCCTTTCTCAGAGCATTCCCCACCTGCTTCAACTCACAAGTAATGAAGTGGTCATTTTTCAAGCCTGACCCTTTTCCTGGAGTTCTTCACAGAGGAAATATTTCAGTAGCAACTAAAACTGGAGTTGTGACCTTGATCTGGGAAAAAGAGCAAAATGAGAATGAAGGGAGAATTGTTTCATGGCATGAAGCAAACAGTGGAGCTCTGAAGCATCTGCCTCATTTTTCCGTTAAACTCACATGTTCTGGCCAAGTCTCGTTGTCCATTTAAAAATGTAAGTCTGCCTTGATGATCATTATGTTTTCTTGAGAGCAGAATTTTGTTTATATGTGGCACCTGCATGCTGGTAAGACTTTCTCTTCCCTAAAGAGATTCTTTTCTTTTGTTTTGTCTTGAGCAGGTTTGCAGGCATCTTTAATCATCAACTCTTGAATGTGTGGTCCAAGACCTCATTAAAAGCACCTTAACTACTGGCATATGAGAAGTAAAGACCGTACTCACAGCACGACATAAAACACGAATGCTAGGGGTACTGCTTTGAGTTAGTATATCTAAAAAAAAAAGAGGGATGATTTCCAGCATCTGTTCTTCGCTTACTGTGATGTCCTTCAGCTAATGCAGACGTTTCTGCTGCTTGCAGAAAATGAAATTGAAAAGGATTTTTTAATTTTCTAAAAAATTCAACTATGGCTCTATCTGATTAATTTTGGTTCAGGAACTGAAGTAAACAGCTTGTCTCCAGCAGGAATTTATATGAGAATACATGGCTGGGAGCAGTCGTCAAGGTTAGCTAAGGTGAGGTGAAGGCTTCCTATCCTGGCCTGAGGGGAGAGTTGTATTTTACAGCGGGCAGGACTGCCTGCAATCTTGCTGCTGATCTAAAATTCACCAGGGCTCAGCCCTGCTCCTACCAGCTGCAGCTGACTCCAGTTCCAAACACTGGTAGGACTGGTTCACTGTTTGGTATCGGAAACACAGCCCATTGTTGAAGGCAGGTCTGATAAGGATTTCCTCTCCGGTGTGTCATTTTGGGAACCTGTAAATTTGAGGTGAGGTCAAGGTAGAGGGAAAGACACGCTTGGAAACAGCAGGCCATGTGACTGATGGCCAAGTGGGTGACTGTTGCACTCCTGAGCTTTGCTTGTTATTGCAGAGCCCTGGAAAAGAGCTGGAGTCTGTTCACAGGCCTTGTGATCAGTGCAGGGATTCAAGCAGAACTTGGTGCGTAGGCCTGTCCTCTTCAGAAAGGTGAATGTTACTCAGTGGGAGAGTTTATGCCTTAAGCTGTTCTGCTCTGTTACCATACAGACGCTGTGGGTATTGCTCACAAAGAAAATTCAGTGTCCTGTCTTGAACAAGCAAGTCACTGAGACTGAAACTGCCACAGCAGTGAGGATAAATGCTGGCTAAATGCAGCATTTCTGAACACTGTAGGAATTATGTGACACGCAAAACTAAAGACAGGAAGATCTATGCATCAAGAATGCCTCCCTGTTTATGAAGGATGATACAAACAGAGCAAACTTCAGCAGAGGTACTGAGTGCTGTTTTGTTTCCTGGAGCTGAACAATGGATCAGTGGAAATGTAACAGGCATACTGTGGCCAAGAATGGAGGGTTGCAGAGGAAACATTTTCTGTGGATGTGCTTTACAAATTTTTTTCAAATTATTAGAGCAGAAATAAACTTACTCTCTCCTGTTGTTACGTGAGAAAGTGAATTTCCTGGGTTAAATACTGATGTCCCTTTTGTTTACTGTTTGGGAATCTGCCTGAGGAAAGGGAAAGTAAACAAGGGGTATTAGGCCAGTAGCATTTTACTGATGTTTCAATAAAACATGTTGAGGATCACCTGAAAAATTCTTGCTTACCTTGGTCTGGGACAAGTAGCTGACAAATGGCACTGGCACCAGAATTTATGTCCTCTTCTCAAGGTCCTTGGGGAACACACACATCTGCCCTTATGCATTTCCTGAAGAAGTACATTTGTGGGTGCTACCTAATGGCTTCAGGAAGAGCACCAGGGTCTCCACAGAACTCACCTGTCATGACCCAGGCTGCCCACCTGACTTGGATTGCTGTTGCTTCTCTGCCTGCAGTGCCATGCTCCCGAAGCCTGACCGGCCAATGTAGCCTCACAGTGCATACCCGTGCTTGTTCTGTGCTAGCCTTACCCAGCCTCTCCTATTTTAGGGTGGGTTGGCTATTCGGCAAGGTCATTTAACCAAGATGGTATTTTTGCAAATTACCACACTTCATTCTTGCTTCAAGCCACATTTCCAATATTGTCCTTGCTGCACACAGCTCCACCATCATGCTTGAAGGACCTTCTGTCCTGACCTCCTTTGTAGTGCAAGGCTGTGGGGAATAGACATGTAGTATGCAGAACACAGCTCCTTAAGGCTAACACATTGGTAGGGCTACTGGACTCCCTGGTTTTCCTCAGTTAAAGCAATATAAAGTCTTGCACAGTTTGTCATGTTTTTTTTCTCCACTTCTGCAATAGATGTGTAATTGAATTGTATTTCCAGTGTGTCAGATTACTCCAGCTATCTGCCATAAAGATGTCTTAAGGTTTTCTAAGTACCTGAGATAGATATCTTAGATAATCTTTCCACAGATAGCTCTTAAATGAGGCCTGCAGAAATAGTTTTCTAAGTCCTGTGTCATAGCAGGTTACTGGAGTTTATAATAGGAAGAGACTAAAGAAACAGGAGCAAGCTGTTACCTTGTCTTTGCTAGGATATTTTCAAACAGCTGGGATGCTGACTTTTTAAAAGCTGCTATTTTTTCTTCTTTTTAAAATTGACCCTTCAGCCTGCAATGAGAAAAATGGAGATGATTCTTATTCCTGCCTGGGGCAGCACAGCCTGTCTTTGTGGCTGGGTCCTGCTGAAGGGGAAGCCAGACACCAGCTCTGTGTCCCTTAATTTTCCTTTGTTCCCACACAGGGTGCTATGGAGAAACACAGCTGCCCGCAAAGGGCTATTATTGCAATGCTACAATCAATAGGGTACTTTGAAGCTGGGAAAAAGCAGTCACCCCTGGCTTCTCATTGTTCCTCAGGCCTTGCACTTTGTCCAATGGGTTACTTCGTGATTTTGCACTGTTTCTTGACAAAAGTACTAAACACCTTAATAAGGAGCAGCCAGACCATCTGTTTTTGAAGGGCTTTTATTCCCACTGTTGTAGCGGCAGCACAGTTATCAAAGTGAAGTTCTTGCTGCCGTCTCTGACACTTAGTGCGCTGCGGCATCGTTACAATATGGTCTGTATTTTAGGGTAGAAGATACTGACAGAGCATCAGCTGCAGGGGAATGCAGTGAAAGGACAATATTCTGTTCAAAATCAGATTTGTGAAACACAAGATAAAACTCCAGTAAAAAGATAATAAGCACAGCTGGTGCTAAACCACTCTGGTGCGCATCTTCCTTTCTTGTGGAAACTGCTCTTCTCAGTGAGCCGCAGTGCAGTCACACTCTGTGCTGCTATGCCCCTCTCCTTGTGCAGATGTGCACATATATATTAAGCCCTCACTGCTGCCATGCAGCAGAGCAGAGGCAGCGCTGACCTCGTCATTCTGTCTTGCTGCAGCCCTTCGGCTTTCCTTGTTTTCAAGACTTTTGCCCTCTTCCTTTCCCTCTTTTCATGCTTACAGCATTATGCTTTGTTCTGGGATCTCCTGGTTTCAGCTTCCTCAGCTGATTGTTCATTTTAACATTATCTTATCTGCAGAAGGGGTTGAAGTCTATCCATCTAGTTTTCAAGACTGCCGCCATTCCCTCTTGTCCCAAAGATCACATCTCTCTTCTTTGCCCATCCTTCCCCCTCTCTTGTCTTTCAGCATCCTTCCATCAGAGTCTCTGGTCTCCCCTCTATTTCTCAGTTTCACCATTTTTGTTTTCTTCCTGGTGTCAGGTTTAAAACACACCTACTGAAGC
Organism: Lathamus discolor; assembly: GCF_037157495.1. Lineage (NCBI taxonomy): Eukaryota > Metazoa > Chordata > Aves > Psittaciformes > Psittacidae > Lathamus > Lathamus discolor. Next base: position 82,716,370 of record NC_088909.1, on the reverse strand, counting down.
AAGTGCCTTGTTTGTTTTTATTTATTTATTTGTTGGTTTGTTTGTTTTTTTTAATCTAGCCATATATGCAGAGAAATCTAACAAACAAATTAAATTATCTTGGTTGTTTTCTCCTCCTTTTATTCTCCTTGGGGCAGGTAAAGAACTATTTATATGACTTTGTGCCACAATAGAACCTGGCTTATATTTTGAAGGAGAAGAATGTGTGGATGCATGGGCTGAGCCTGGAGGTACAGAAGACAATCAAGTCCTTTAGGACATAAACACTTGAACCAATCTGATTGTACTTTCAGATTTCTGGGCCTTTTTTTCTTTTATTTTTTAATTGTCTGCGAGTGTTTTATCCTTGTTCCTAAGTGGTAAAGAAATGTTGAAGATCTATCTATAAGAAAACAAAAATGCTGTTAGATTACATCTACCCTATCTCTCAAATGCAAAGTAGCAATAATGGAACAAGTTTGGTTTTTAACCTCATCTTTCTGCTGCATTTGTAAATCAGAGCAATATTACTGCTTCTGCATCTAAAGAAAGGCATAAGATTGTTTTCCTTTCTGCTTTATCACACACTTCAGTAAACAATAGTAATGAGCAAACTACCAAGTGAAAGCAGTCTTTTCTTCAGTTTGCAAATCCTGTATGCACTGGCTTACATTCTGACAGATTGTTTCATTCAGAGGAGCTTGAAAATGCTTTGTAGACATACGTAAGTTCATTATTTGCCTGCAAACAGTTTGCTTCAACTATGTGTGGGTTGATTATCCCTCACTAGTGGGTCAGCAGCAAAAAGTGCAGACAAATGACTTGTTTTCTTACACAGAAAGCAAGAAAATAGCAAACCATGCACAGCCCTGCTTATATATCTAACTATTCATGAATACAGCTATGAAAGGGCACTTCGAAAAAAAAAATAAACTGTGTAGGAATGTGGCAGAATCATTGGATAATTCAAGATTTAAGAAAATGCTCATGGATAATTATGCCTTGTCTTCTCTTTCACCCTGCTTTAGTGTACAAGACACTATCTTTTCCTCTGATCTGCTGCCCATCTCTGCTGGACCTCCCTAGTTTATTATAGAGTAATCCCTTCAGGATGGTGTTCTTGGATGGAGTATAGAAAAAGCCTTTGTATAATAAAAACAATGTAAGGGAGTCATTTATTGGATTGGCATGTTGTTGTTTCTGTTGCATGAATGGCAGATTTACAGGCCTTTGCTGTGTAGGTATTTATTTATTGCTGAGATGGGGGAGGAAACGAATCATAAACATCTTGGTGACTTTGAATAAAAGCTAAGTGCTGAGGTCATTTTAGCAGCTTGTGTTTGCAGAGTGCAACAGAAGGTGTTCAGTAGAAGACAAATACTTGCCTCAGCCAGCTACACTAGAAATCTGTTCAATTCATGTTATGAGCTATTATTTGTTTCTACGGATAAGGCACAGAAAAACAATGCTGTTCTCAGTAAGCTAATTTGTCTGCAATTTACTCTTCCCAGAAAGACTCTTCTGGTTACAATACTGAAACAATGTGGTGGCCAAAGTGTAATTGAGATTCCATCCCACTACCCAGCTAAAAATGTTATTTTGTATAATTAACTCACGTTTTGAGGGTCATAAAGTCTCTGCATTAAGTTGCTTACCCAGTCCAAAAACTAGTGTAATAAGTGGGGTTGGGGCAGGATTGAAAGGAAGCCTATCAAAGTCACAAGCTGTTCCACACCTCATGTGTGAAGGCTCATGTGTGCCTTCTTGGGCACCCTCCTTACCCATAGACATATGTCTCCTGAGAGACCCTTGGCTGCACAAAAAGCAGGGCACAGGCCTATCTTCCAGGCAGCCTGAATGAAGTAGCTGGGGAGAAAGCTAAGGATTTTGGTGCAGCATTAGCCCTACATAAAATAGAAACAGCTGGTTAGAAAATGTTTTTAAATCTATAAGTGGCAAATACTTCTAACTGTAGGAAATAAGGTATATTGCCAGCAAACATAAACACCTCCAAATATTCCTGCGTGTTTGTATCAGGAAGATGACAAAGTTCAGGGCTGCACATTACACTTGCACTCTCCAAGCCTTTGTAGCAGAACCCATTATCATCTCATGACAGCAAATGCAGTCAACGGAGTAAAAAACAAAACCAAATAATCATTTTTGCTTGGTATTTTAAAATTGTGGAGCCCCCACACACATGCATCTCACCCAGTTACAGTATTAGCCCAAATATTCACACAAGTATTGACAAATGCTGTTCTGTAAGCCCATCTGAACCATCTTTTATACACTAAGGACAATAGCCTTCTCTGTAAGTACAGGTCAGAAAGGCACTTTGAGTAACCCAAGAAATTATTCGAGCTTATATTTCTTTATTCAGAAGTCAGCATACAATACACTCATTTTGTGTTTACTGTCTAAACAGTGTTCGCCTTCAGCACTTCTTCCTCTGGTTTTGTGCCAAGGTTCTGTATCCCAGCATTTCCCACGCTTGTACGTATGTAGGACAGAAAATACACCTTGAAATACATGATTAATTTGCAGCTACACTGAAAGTTTATTTTTGCCTTTGTCCCATCCCTCTCTGATGTTTCAAGATTAATCTTTTCATGCTGACTTCACCAGGGCATAGCAGCCATGAGTCCCCATCACATCACAGGTAATACTCGTATGCCAGAAGTCAAGAAGATTGCACAAAGGTTCCTACACCTGATTTCTGCTCACTTTAGAATCTACTGCCTGTGCACCCTCAACTACTAGTAAAGTGACTGAAGAAACCTGATGTTAGGAAGAAATTCTTCACTGCAAGGGAGGTGAGACACTGGCACAGGTTGCCCAAAGAAGTGGCAAATGCTCCATCCCTTTCAGTGTTCAAGGCCAGCTTGAATGGGATTTTGAGCAACCTCGTCTAGTGGAAGGTGTCCCTGCCTGTGTCAGGCTGTTGGAACCAGATGATCTTTAAGGTCACTTCCAACCCAAACCATTCTATGATTCTATGATTTATGAAGCTCACATCTGTTTTTGGTGGCTGAGATTTCATGTGTATGAACAGCCACCTTAGCCAAGTTGTTCTTTCAGGCTTGAGTGTCTTTGCAATAGCACTGCTTTGAGCAGGGTCTGCACCAGATGACTTGAAAAGGTGCTTTCCAGTCTAGAATTTGCACAACAGTCCAAGGGAAATACCAAGTTCTTGTAATATGCAGGATTATGGTATCACAAGTCTCTTCTCCAGCCTGCATGTCATCACAGAGGCCTATAGTGACATAACTACCCTTAAACCAGCAACACTAGGGAGTGGTAACTGTATAGCTGCATAACTGCATAACTGTATAACTGTAAACTGTTCACTCTAGGAAATGAAATATTTGTTTATTTCATTCAGTCCAAATAGCACCTCATGCTGGAGAGGGGAGGAAGAAGCTTGTATATATGCTATATAATTAATAGCTTATTAATCAGCAATGTTCCCAGGACGGACCTGTCAAGATCTGCAGGAATTGTCTGTTGCATGTGATATGTAATCTGCATTTGCCGTAATGACTTTGAGGAAGCCTATTCAGCAGCTGTTCTCTGACAGTATGTAAGAGAAGAGAGAGAGAAAGCAGCAAGAGAATTTTCCCCACTCCTTCAGCCTCAAATTAGCCCTCTCAAATCTCCAACTGTCTAAAACAAGAAGGTGTCAACCTGAGTTGCTTTCAGAGCCCTCGGGATCTGAGTTTGCCTGCTGGAGAGATTAATTGTTTTCCTCCAGGCAGAATATATCACTCACTCTTCCCACTACAAGTGGGCTTTTAATCTCTTTTTAAGGGAAAAATATACCAATTAGCTCAGTTTGTGGTTTGCCAGGTCTTAATCCGAGAGAGTGGAGAGAGGTAGCTCAATGCTTGAAAAGCTGATTTGCTACATAAAAAGCTGGATGCTGGACTCAAGGTTCCCAAGCTCTATCCACAGATTTGGTACTGTGTCACAGGAGACATCTTTCGAACCTACCTCTGACACAAAAATAATCCCAGTACTGGCTCCTGAGGTGCTGTCGAGACTTGAGGAGTTAATTTCTATAAAAGTGCCTCTCTTGATGGTAAAACTTTATGTGTTCAAACTGAGCTCACGACAGCTAAAAGGTGGTGCAGCAACCACAGCGAGAAGCACAAATGCACCATTACTACATCAGGTGTCCAGCAGCATTGCCCCCAAGGTGCTCACACTACCACAGATGTGTGTGTCCAAACTAAAGCCAGCCTACCACTCCCACACCATCACATCCTGCCACGTGGTGATGAGGCATGGTGGTGTGTTGCCACACCAGACGTAGGGGTTGAGCCTCTGAATTTGCTCCATAGAGCTCCCAATACCCACCACACGTCCAACTGAATCAATCTGAGGATGTATGAGGAATAGATACTCTGTTTTCCCTTTTGCTTTTGTGAATTCTGGCGTGTCAAACTTGATGCTGGCTTGGTGCTCTGTCTCTCAGGTCTATGGAAAGGATTAGGTTTCCTGGCACCAGCCCTGCAAGACTCCTGAGAATGTGAAGTTTTGCCAGGCAATTCGATCTGGAGATAACTGAGAAGACACTTGGTCATCTTCAGACTCAAAAAAAGTCTGACAACAGGCAAATACCAACCCAGGCATTCTCATTCTGGTATTTCTTGGCCCACACCATGCGGAAGCTCACTCTCGTCCTGCCTTTCCCTCTTCTCCAACACAGAGCAGCTGTCAGCTGTACAAACCTGGAACTCCTTAATGCAAACTTCTCCTATAGGGAGATCCGTGATCATCTGCACAGAAACCCACTGTGCAAGTGCACTGTACTCCTATTGCTCCTTCTGTAACACTGGTCTCATTAAAAAGAAAAGAGGAAGAAAAGAGGACCACCAGAGGAGCTGTTAAAACCTGACTGAAAGGATTCACACAGTTTGTGTCAGACATAGACATTCTTTGGATAGCAGACAGTTATATGGTGGTGAAGCCCCTGCAAGTATTTTGTGTTTTGCTGGCCATTGCCTCAATCTAGAATGCAGGAGGCCAAGCTCAATTCATCCATCTTCTGAAATGGACTTGAATTAGGTCAGTATGGAGAGTGTAGGTGTATGCCTCATCTCAGATTGCCCTTTTAGAACAGATGTCTCCACTGAGAGAGAGCAGATGGAAAAATCATGGACTTCTGACTTAATGTCAAAAAAACTAAATGAGGGGGTCCATGGGCAGACAATTAAAACTGATGAACAAAGGTATCTGTTATTTATATCCATAGCTATTGTGAAGGGTGTGATCAAAAGAGGTGTTGTTATTCAGAGGTCTATTCAGCAGAGCTGCTCCACCTCAGCTACTGCCCATTGCTAGCAGCTGACACAGATAAGCCATGGAAACAACCTGTGCCACATCTGCTGCAAACCAGAGTGCCCAAAGAGAACTGCAGAAGGACAGAACGTGAAAGGCTGGGATAAGACTTCTTGAAGCACACTATAGCTTGGGGCAGTGGGTCCCACAGGCAGGGTTTGCTGCTCTGGTGGCTAGCTGCCTGCCACCCATAGATCTGGTGTCCTTCAAATGCCATCTAGTGGCTGTGGCTCTGCCTGGGGGCCGTGTGCCCACGGCACAGCTGGAGCAAATGAAGCACTTTGCATGGACATGCAAAGCATCACCTGGCTGAGGTTCTGAATGACTTCTTCGCCCCAGTCTTCACTGACAAACACTCTGACCTCACCACCCAGGTCTTGGAAGGCAGACGCAGGGACTATGAGAATGAAGACCTTGGGCCCACTGTAGGAGAGGATCTGGTTCGAGACCATCTTAAAAACCTGAACATACACAAGTCCATGGGACCTGATGAAATCCATCTGTGGGTCCTGAAGGAGCTGGAGAATGAAGTTGCTAAGCCACTGGCCATCATATCTGAAAAATCATGGCAGTCAGGTGAAGTTCCCGACGACTGGAAAAAGGGAAATATAACCCCCATTTTCAAGAAGGGGAAAATGGAAGACCTGGGGAATTACAGACCAGTCAGTCTCACCTCTGTGCCTGGCAAAATCTTGGAGCACATTCTCCTGGGAGGCATGCTGAGGCACATGAAAGACAGCAAGGTGCTTGGTGACAGCCAGCATGGCTCCAGGTCGAATTGCCTAGCAAAACTTCACATTCTCAGGAGTCTTGCAGGGCTGGTGCCAGGAAATCTAATGCTTTCCATAGACCTGAGAGACAGAGCACCAAGCCAGCATCAAGGTTGACACACCAGAATTCACAAAAGCAAAAGGGGAAATCCTGCCCGACCAATTTGGCGGCCTTCTATGATGGACAGGGGTAGAGCAGTTGATGTCATCTACCCGGATTTGTGCAGAGCGTTCGACACTGTCCCGCACGACATCCTTGTCTCTAAAATGGAGAGACATCAATTTGATGGATGGACCACCCAGTAGATAAAGAACTGGCTGGATGGCCGCACACAAAGAGTTGTGGTCAATGGCTCAATGTCCAGCTGGGGACCAGTAACAAGTGGTGTCCCTCAGGGATCGGTGCTGGGACCGGTCGTGTTCAACATGTTTGTCACTGACATGGACAGTGGGATTGAGTGCGCCCTCAGCAAGTTTGCCGATGACACCAAGCTGTGTGGTTTGGTTGATATGCTGGAGGGAAGGAATGCCATCCAGAGGGACCTTGACATGTTTGTGAGGTGGGCTGATGCCAACCTCATAAAGTTTAACCACGACAAGTGCAAGGTCCTACACCTGGGTGGGAGCAATCCCAGGCACAGCTACAGGTTGGGCAGAGAAGAGATTCAGAGCGGCCCTGCAGAGAAGGACTTGGGGGTGCTGGTTGATAAGAAACTTAACATGAGCCGGCTGCAGTGTGCGCTCGCAGCCCAGAAAGCCAACCGTATCCTGGGCTGCATCAAAAGGAGCGTGACCAGCAGGTCGAAGAACGTGATCCTGCCCCTCTGCTCTTGTGAGACCTCACCTGGAGTATTGTGTGCAGTTCTGGTGTCCTCAACGTAAAAAGGACATGGAACTGCTGGAACAAGTCCAGAGGAGGGCCACGAGGATGATCAGGGGACTGGAGCACCTCCTGTATGAAGACAGGCTGAGGAAGTTGGGGCTGTTCAGCCTGGAGAAGAGAAGGCTGCGTGGAGACCTAATAGCAGCCTTCCAGTACCTGAAGGGGGCCTATAGGGATGCTGGGGAGGGACTCTTCGTCAGGGACTGTAGGGACAGGACAAGGGGTAACGGGTTAAAACTTAAACAGGGGAAGTTTAGATTGGATATAAGGAGGAAATTCTTTCCTGTTAGGGTGGTGAGGCACTGGAATCAGTTGCCCAGGGAGGTTGTGAGTGCTCCATCCCTGGCAGTGTTCAAGGCCAAGTTGGATGAAGCCTTGTGTGGGATGGTTTAGTATGAGGTGTCCCTGCCCATGGCAGGGGGGTTGGAACTAGATGATCTTGAGGTCCGTTCCAACCCTAACTATTCTGTGATTCTATGAGAGCGCATGTGTGGAAAATGCCCAGTGCTTGATAAAAGCCCCTAGCTCCTGGTGATGCTGTATATAAGGTAGTGCCTGACAGCTCAGCCTTCTGCTTTGCAGAGCAGAAAAGCCAGGTTGGGAGGGAACTGGCATGCCGGTGGCAGTGGATGCTCAGCAGGCCCTCCTTGCGTTTGCACAAGGTGCAGTATTGTTTTAAAGAGCACTCTCAGGGGCAATTTTCTCTAATGAATCGCTGCTTAAATGTAGATGTAGCACTTCAGGCACCATGGAAGGAGATGAGGCATTATGTCATCCTCTGAGACAACACGGTCAGAGGCTGATGAGTAAAGGATTCTAACATAAACATCTGTTGGGTCCACCACAGACTCAAAAGAATCTTAAGACATTGAAGGTCTATTGCTGAAGGTCCTAAAGGGTAACTGGGGTACCCTGTGCAAGAGATGCAACTTGGTGAAGGAATTCAAGGCACACTGGGAGATGCAGATTTACCTAAGGGAGTGGGAAGGGAATGATAATGCTCCTTTGCTGTCATCGTGAAGAACCATGCTGCTTTCTGAGATCTCTGATACAGCTCTGCAGCCTCCACTTCCAGGCAGGGGTTCTGTGTGACCTACCTCTGAAGGTTTTAAAGGAGAAGAGCACCTTGGCTGGTTTTCCACTGCAGAAGACCATATGTCATATTGCTGTGAGAGTCAAAACAATTGACAGAGGAGCCAATTGGAAATCCCTCTCACATCCTCTCTTCATTTTCTTTTGAGTACTTTTGTCCTCTTACTATTACAGAGCTGTTATTTTTATCTTGCAGACCAGTGCTCACTGTCTGCTCCTTGGCTGCCTCCTGCTTAGATAAAGTTTGAGAACAGCACACAGCCCTTTCCCTGGTGGGTCTGTGACTGCACAGCGCTTTTGTGATGCTGGCTTTGGCATTGATAATTCCTCACACCTGCTGCAGACCTCAGTAAATTACTTTGGTCAAGTCGTTTCAAACAGTTGCACTGCCTGTGTGCAAAGTGGCAGCGTTAAAGAAATACTGTCTGCTGTCCTCGTTCTCTGCAGCTGTATTGAGCTATCTGGGGCAGCAATCCCCTTTTACGGCATCTGTAGAGCACCTAGCACAATGAGGTCCAGAGGCCTAATACTGTCCTGTCCAGAAAAGCAGAGAAGAAAAAAAATAAATGTGAACACTGCCCTGATCTATGCTGTGTGTGGATGTGTAAATTACAACAGATGATGCACTTAGCAATTATGTTCTTTGCATGCATAAGCAGGAGCAACAGCTCCCAAACTGCCAATATCTCTCAGTTCTCACCGAATGGCTGCGTGTCACACAGTCACACAGCAAGGGAGCTTGAGGAGATGAGAGGAAGGAGTGACAGAGAAGGAAGCTTCAAATGGGGAGATATATTCCTCACCAATAGGGAAATGAACAACAGCATCCGTTTTTTTAAAGAGACTGAAATTCACCTGCATTTCAAGCCCTCTCTTATTTCAGGGAGTTTGATTTGAGCAAGAGACATTTTAAACTGGCTTTGAAAGCAGAAAAGTGTCTTCAGGTAACCATGCACCAGTGTATGCAGCCTGGGGCTATCTGTGTGGTGGGCTGCCTCTTTGATCAGCTCTCTTTTCTACCCTTCCCTGTGTGTCTCCTGGATCTCAAACTAAAAGATAAACATGCACCTCTCAAAAAAAAAAAAAACAAAAAAACCAAAAAACCCACCAAAAGCCCCACAAAACAAACCACCCCCCCAAACCCCCCAAAAAACAAAACCAAGAAAAATCAAAACAACAAAACCCAAGATGAACAAGCAGGAACAGCTCTGCTTCTTCTTTTCTTCTGGTAGACCACCTTACTTCTGAGAATTTCTGCACTTTATCCCCTATACTGAATTTCTGCACTTTATCCCCTATACTGAATTTCTGCACTTTATCCCCTATACTGAATTGCACCTCTGGGCTAAAGTGAAAACAGTGCAAGACAGAAAACATTAGGGCAGAAGATATTACCCTTCTCTTCTATATTGGCTGTCTATCAAACTCTTCCTACAAGCTCTCAGAAAGTTGGAGAGAAACTATGGGAGCTGTGCGTGGCATAGGACTCTCAGGCAGGCTTCTCCAGCTCTTGAAAAGCTTCACACTGACATGCTGATGAAGGAAGACTGTAGTTGCATGGATGTGTTGTTATAGAGATAATGTTTTACATCACCTGACACACAGCCTTCCCTGAATCATGGTATCTGCTGTCTTTTCAGCTTTCCTGCCAGGCTTCAGGAAAAACTCTTGGCTTAATCTGCATGCGAAAATAGGTTGAGACCTCCAAACTCAGACATTTGGAAGACGACATAATTTGACATAAGTCAGCATGATTGACAGGTCAAAGAGTAATGCTGGCTCTTGTAGCTCAAAAGCACATGGTAAACTGGCAGTGCTGTGAAGCTAACTGTGCCACAGTCTATGCGGTGCATCTCATGATATTCACTTTCTACATATACCCAGAACAGTTATTTGATAGTTCATATTACTCAGATCACACCAGGGCCCACAGACAGAGCAAGAAGACAGAAATGGAGGTAGTCTGAGCCAGTGAAGCAATGATCCCTGGTGTGAAGTTACTTAGGGCAAGCTTTTGATGCAGCCTGTTGGGTGGCGCTCAGCTCTGTTTAAAAACTGGGCCAGAATTATTGCAATGGAAACAGCTGGATACTGAGTGATTTTAGAAATCTGGCTCTTGTTTAGCTGCCTCCATGGGAACTGAGTTAAATTGAAAACCTGGCCCTGACTGGGCATGCAGAGCACTCTGAAATCGTCCTTCTGCTCTTTGAAAATTTCAGCCAAGGTTGTGTTCTGCCAGCAGTTGAGATTTCGTTGTTTTCAATGGGAAACTTTCTGAAGTATTGCTGTTCTTTGTTCTGCTCTTTTTTCTTTTTTTTTTTTCTGTTGCTGTTTCCTTTTTCAGCCCACAAACATCAGTGCCTGTCAATTCCAGAGTCTGTTCCAGGCTCGGTATGCCAGTGTGGTTACAGCCTGCTTATTCTTTGCTTACGTATCAAAAGGCAGAAGTATGTATCTGTCACCTTGCTATTTGTTGCCTTTGAATCCTAGCCTGAATGAGTGTGTGCACCTTTCAGCCTGGGTCCAGAATGATGCTAAAATTCAAGCCTTACCTGTGGGAGGAGCTCCACCAAAAGACCCAGCCAAATTTGAGGCCCTGTTGTGCAAATAAAGCCTGTATGTTCTGTGCAGAGTAAACAGACAATATTGACATGGAGCAGCAGGAGAAACAGAAGGTATAAAGTGTTGAAGCAATTTAAATATGGGTGCACAAAGCATGGACAGCCAAGATGAGAACAATACTTAGATCAAATTGATATCTTTGTGTTCCACAAACACAGCTGGACAAGTGTGTTCGGCGCATACCATCAGCTTTCAGCAGCCATTGAAGGGTTGTTAACAATTAGCAATAAAAACAAGATGGGGATTTCAAACATAGGCAGAGGAGCATATGATAAAAGTTTTTACAGGGCTGCACCCAGTTATTTAGCATGGATGTCTGCCAGTTGACAACTGAGTTTTTCAACAGCATGCTATGATGTTCTCATGGGAATGGGAGAGGCGTCAGGACAGGATACCTCCATCATCCGTGTCAGCTGCACACTGCTGGAAATGGTGATCAGTGGTGTGCAGTACATTTGTGGATTTGGATGCTCTTGGCTCCAGCACACGGTACGAATGTACCAGCAGTGCTGGCTAGATGATTATGATGTGACTTTGGGGCACAGTATAAAAACTGTGGAAACAAGCTGCTGAGTGTTTTCAGCATTCTGAATTCAAAGGGCCAAGGTAATGCAGCAGGCAGTAGGCTAAATCTGTCCTTCCACGAAGCCCTGTTTTTTGTATGGGCAAGGAGTCATCTACTGCTTCTCTAAAGCTGAGGATTGATGGTAAATAAACAGCCAATGCCAGCTGGAGAGTACGCAGATGTTTCTGCTTTCATATAAGAGGTACAAGGCTGTCCTGAACCACTTGACTGCCTGGGTAGAGGACAAATCTCTCTGCTGCTAACTCTTTGTTGGCTTCCTGAATCTGAAAATGTCTCCTACTGGGCTATAAAGTTATAGCTAAGAGTTTGGCAAAACCAGCAGTGATACTCCTCCTGCTCTCCATGAATCTGTGTACCTCTCACTGCACCACTCGGGGCTGTTCAGAAGGGAGCAGCCAGCTTCTCCTTGCCCCAAACCTCAACAGATTTAATTCCTGTGGTAATGCTGTCTACGCATTTGCATGTAAAATATGATTTGCAGTGCACTGAACACTATTTAGATTGGCTCTTATGTGATAAAAACATTCTGGTGGGTGGGGAGGTAAGGGAGGGAAATGTTGCTTTGCTGCTTTGCTTCTGCTGTCTGAGACCTGAATGGGTTTCTGGAAAGAAAAGAAAAGAAAGAAAGAAAATAAAAAGTGACAGAAAGAGGAGAGGGAGAATGAGCTTTGAGAGCTGCTGGGGAAAAGAGCCTTTTCTAGGGTAAACTTTGCCACGAATTACACTCTTCTTCCCATATTAAATACCAGCTTTTTGATCTTATGCCTGTCTGTGACCACGGACTTGAGTGCTGGAGGAGATGTCTGTCTGTCCTTTGTCCTTTGCAAAAGCTACCTCTCAGCACAGGGGCTGTTCTTCCTCATCTCTCTGTGTGGTAGCAAAGACAGGCCGCACCCTCCACAGGGCAGATGATATCCGAGCATGTTTCTGGGGTCTGCACTGCGCCCACAGTCAGTAGTCAAACCTAATACTTTAAAAATGGAGTACTTTCTGTATGGGGCACTAAATTCACTGTCTTCTTGATATTACAGTCTTACTACATGATTGTTCTGTGAGTGAATCCTAATAAAAGTCTGTCATGGATTAGAAGCTGGGGTCCAGTTCTGGGTATTGCTAACAGACCCTTTCCGATGAATGTTTTGCTGTGCATGGGTTGTTTCCAGTTTGAAGGAGATTTCCCCTTCTGTTTCTTCAGTCTCTCCAGGGCAGGGAGAGGAATGTGCTCCCTGATGTGCAGTCCTTCCCACTGCTATTTCTGGCTGCGCAAAGTCTGCTGCTTCACAGTGACTGGACCAGGGTGTTTGGTTAGTGAATAGTCTGTTAAGGGAGATTGAACAGATTTCCCTGTAAGTAAGAGAACAATAATCTTGTGATCATTCAGTGGTTGGTTATTTTTTGTTTTGTTTTGTGTTTTTTTTCTTCCTTTTTTTTTTTTTTTTGTTTGTTTCTGGTTTTGGTGGTTTTTTGTGTTTTTTTTTTTTTTTTTAATTTGGGTTGGTTTTTTTTTTTTGTGGTATTTGTATTTGGCTTGGTTTGGTTTTGTGAGATTTTTTTAGTTTGAGTTTCTTTTTATTATTCTGGGCAGTTACATGCTACTAGAGTTACATGTATCTTAAGCAAGCAGATTTTAAGATTCAAGTTCAAAACATGCTTCTGGTTTTGTGCAACTACAGTCTGCTTGTGAAGATGGAAATACAGAGATTTGCCACATATACCGTGGAGGAACATGGCAATGTGACATGAAACCCATCCAAGGTAGGGAAGGAAATCTCTCAGGAGCAAACATAAGCCTCACGCTTTATCTTCATGCCATCCTGTATTTAGGTAGTAGCCATTAGATATTTATACATGGGGCCTGAGAGCATACCCTATAGATTTCATTATGATAGATGCAAAAATGAGCTTTGGGGACTAAGAAGTAGAAAAACCTCCCCCGGAAATGATAGAAAGTCATGAAACAAAGGTTGGAAAAATAAATCCTTTCATCTTGAGAAGATTTACCATTCACACCCTCAAGGTACCCAACAATGAAATTTTGTTTGTCCCCCTCATTTTGCTTTTGAACCTACAATGTTGTGCATGTGAAAAAAAGTGGCCATCTGAAAACCCTCAGAAGCACAGACATTTCTTCCCATCAGCATTCAGTACTGCCTCCGCAGTGCACTCTCTCATCAGTGCACTAAGTAAGGCACCTTCTGGTCTCAAAGGATTACTCCCGGGACAAGAAAGGAGGCAGAGCCTGCATGCCTCTTCAGCCTGTGTGCTGCTCATGGAGCATGCTGTTGAACACTGCACGAGCAGCATTCATCAGTGTGAGGTAAAGACCTGTCCTGCAGAAACCCCAGAAGCTCCTTTTATGCTCCCCTTCCCAAGCTGTCCTCACGCACAAACACACTGCTGATGTTTCAACGCAGTTACACAAGCACTGGCTCAAATTGGACCCAGCAGTATCCAACATTCAGTGAAGAGGATGACTCAGGTTGATGGCAGGTCTGCAACTTAAAAGCTTTACTTAAAGAATAGTTATTAAGACAGTTCTTAACCAGTTGTAAATGCATTCTCATGAGGACCGTGGCAATTAGGAATTAATCTTTGCTTGAAACTGGAAAATATTTTTCACCAATGCATCAAAACCTGAATGTAAACTAGGCAGTCATTGGAGAGATTTATTTTAATGACCTCTCTGTTTCTCTTTGCTCTTGTCAGGATACAGCTAACACCGAAGAAAATCATGAATCTATGAATCAGGCAAGTCACTACTACTACAGACATTACAAACTCCTGTCTCTAAGGTGCAAACAAATTAAGGGGTGAAGTGCATAATCTAGGGTCTTCACCCAAAACTGCATAAGGATATTAAAATGACATTGCAAACGCATTGGGATCTGGAGATACACAAGAGCAGTCACCACAGTAGATCTCACAGATTTATAATCTTTCTGCACCTAACTAGAGATGCAATATAACAAGAATGTGGCTTCATGGATAAATAAAATGGTAACAAACATGTCCATGCAATGAATTAACAGGAAAAACGAGGTTTGCACATATGCAGTAAAGTAGGCATATGTTGCAAATTTATGTCTCTACACTCTGTTACTGCCCAGAGAAATGTACTTATATTTAATCTGGCTCTAGTACACATGACAGGAATTCTGCAGCTGTCAGTGTTTTACGTACTGCAAACTCCACACATCCATTGTAAAACCGTGCTCATTATAAGAAGTAAGATACGGTACCTGATTCTTAACTGAAGTATTATTAATGAAAATGGATTACATATATCCTGTTTGCTAAGCAATTATTCCAGGGAAGGGATTGATTTTAGCTTTGCCTCATTGACTGAATGGCAGAACAGGTATTGCATGCAGCGTCTCTGACCTGGAGAAAATGGCAGAAAGTTTACAAGCTTTAAGGAGAAATGTTGGGTTGTTTGGGGTTGGTTTTGTTTGGTTTGTTTGTTTGTTTGTTTGTCTGTTTAGCTACTCAAGTAAAAATTTATTATCTGTGCTAATTCGTAGAAAAAAGAAGTTCAGAAACAATTCGTGTAATATAACGTAACTTAATCAGAAGTCTGCATAGTCATAAAATAGTCTACACTGGAATGTGATCCATTTTCAAATGTGTATCATTAAGACTTTGTTGACAGGGCTGTTAATGAGAAATTTGATTCTGTGTAATGGGTACACAGTTAGGTGGCGTAGTAGTGTTTAATTTTACTACAAGCTTCAGAGTTGTAGGCTGCCTGAGCCACTTACAAAAGTTCTCAGTTCCTGCTTAGCTGTTATGTGCAGAAAATGTATGAAACACTTCACTTTTACCTGTGTGCTATTCTGGGCCTCTATGTCCCAGCCATCAGCCCTGTGCACAGGACAAGCTCTGTACATATCCCAGCACAGGCAGCCTGATTTCTTCAACTTCTCTTTGAAGAGCCCTCTTGCCTAGATAGGAATATTGATATAGTGCACTTTCCTACCTCAGAATTATGCTGAATCAGAACAAAATGCATCTTCACTATGCAGTTTCAAGGGGAACGTACCCTGAAGCCTTCAAAGTTTTCTCTTTGAAGGAAGCTGGCCTGATGTAAGGAGCAGGAAACACAAAAGCCAAAACCTGTCATGACAATTGCAGGTCGCAAGGATCCCTTATTGCTCCGCACAACAGCAAGAATCTACCTGAATTCATTGATGACATTTCTTGTTGTGGAAGGTGTTTCGGATTTCTTCTAAACTTAACCCCAATATAGACCTGTTGGAGTGAGTCCAGAGGAGGCCACAAGGATGATCAGAGGGCTGGAGCGCTTCTCCTGTGAAGACAGGCTGAGAGGAGCTTGTTAAGCCTGCAGAAGAGAAGGCTCCAAGGAGACCTTAGAGCAGCTTCCAGTACCTAAAGGTGCCTTCATGAATGCTGGGGAGAGACTTCGTATAAGAACAGATAGTGACACAACAAGGGATAATGGCTTTAAACTGCAAAAGTATAGATTTAGGTTAGATACAATGAAGGAAGTCTTTACTGCAAGTGAGGTGAGGCACTGGCACAGGCTGCCCAGAGAAGTTGTGACTGCCCCACTCCTGAGAGTGTTCAAGGCCAGGCTGGATGTGACTTTGAGCAACCTGGTCTAGTGGAAGATGTCTCTGCCAATGACAGGGGGTTGGAACAAGCTGATCTTTAAGGTCCCTTCCAATCATAACCATTTTATGATTCTGTGATTCTATGTTTCTATGGTTTGAATCAGAATCATTTCACCTAAGGTCAATAAAAGTGTGAGGACTTTCCTTTTGTTTGCCCTTCCATAGTCTGAAGCTGCAACTGCAGAGCAGTGTCATGCCCTTTGAAAAGGACCATTCGTATCTGAAGGAGCAAAACCTTTGAAAGCAGAAGAAGCACTTTCCAGTGCTTGCTGCCTCCCACAAGGGCAGGATGGGGCTGCTAGCAGACAGTGAGGCCATCCCATGTGTGGTCAGTGCCTTGGGATGCATCCCAAGCCTGTGAGCAGGCTGCTGTATCCATGGCAATAGGCAGTTCAGCTGCTAACTTTTCAACACATAAAAAGGGGAATTATGTTATTTCATACTTGATGTAATGACTGTCTGGTTGGACACGTACAGCCAATAAATTAAAAGCTTGGGGTCAGGTATTTCTTTGCAGCTAATGGCCACCTGTGCTAAAAGCTGCCAGCTCCTGCAGTAATTCAGTAAGTGATGGGAAATGGCCTTTACATCAGTCATTATGACACCAGTAGAAAAGTTTCATTTCAGATGTAACCAGCTTTATGACACTAACGCCACTTTTAAGTGAAAATGGGAGTAGCCTAATTCATGGGGAAATGTAGTGGACACACAGCCAACTATGGATTCTTGCAGGGAAGAGACCCAACTTGTATGAAGTGTGTTAATGTGTTAGTGGCAAAAGCAGAATTTTGAAAGGGCAAACTAGCATTGTATTTCTCGAAGGAAAACACTACATGTCCATTACAAGTTACGCTTTCTCTGGGAGCTGTAGAAGAGGACCCTGCTCCAACACTTACTGCTTTAATTCCACTTTTATGAAACTATGAATAAGTTACATTTCTTATCAGGGTGCGAGAAGCTGTCAAAAAAGCAAAAGACTTTCCCAGCCAGTGTTTGATACTGATAACTACACAGGTATGAAGTTCCAGTCAAAAAACATTAAAATTACAAAAGCCATGCAAATTTTCACATGAACCTCGACCACATTTTCCTGAGTACACCATTTGTACTGATAACACTCCCTAAGAGGCCCAAGCTTGCTACATTTCAAAGGAATTTATTTTCAAATTTTAGTACATGCCTGATCTTTCCTTTAACATGCAAACTACATACAAAAATTGATTTCTACTCAGCTGAGAAAATGTAATAAGGAAACACCAGGAAATGGTCATCCTCTCTCTTCTTTCTTCTCCATAACCCTTTCCTCTGCCTTGATGAGGAAAACATTGCACTTAAATGGAGCTGTACACTAAACATAGGCACTGTATGGTGCAGCACTTAGGTCCAGGCCATCCAGAAGGTCAGACAAGACGATTGTAACAGCCCTACCAGCAACTTTAAACATCTGTGTTGACTACTGGTGTTGAATTCATAAGCTACTCATCCCTCAAAACCCATGCAATATGGACTGGATACAGCAGAGCAATTCATGCCACCTTATAGCTGTTTGATATTTAACAGGCAATCGCACAGCTGACAAAAAAGCTAATGGGAGCCACCATGCCTGGCCATGTCCGAATGCTACCTGACTTGAGGGCTGGAAGGGTCACCCCTGGCTAAAGTAGCCAGCATTTTCCAACTGCATCTTTCCAAAGCGGCACCTCTGCCACCAGAAACTTTCAGGTTCCAGCAGGCTTACATGGACCTAGGTGCAGCCAGCTGCAAAGAAGGGCACAACTGGGCAGCTGTGCTATACAGAGGGAATAAAAAGACAATTGACTCACTCCTCATTTGTCTCCTTCTGACACTATCACCCCCCCCCCCCCCCCCCCAACCCTCAGAGGTACTTATCTGCAAATAGAAATAGTGCTCATCATTTATGTTAATGAGTTGCCAGCATCCTCAGGAAACAAACGAAGGGCACAGAATTCCATGGGAATTTTTCCCCCAGTACCAACAGCCTAGGATGGCACCAGCAGGCCCCATGCCCTCATACATAATATTTGTCATTGATGTGCACATAGGAAAGAAAGAAGGAGGTCTGTCAGGGATAAAAGTGAATAAAGACGGAGAAGACAATCACATCTGCACTATTACTTGACCTCAGGCTTCTTTCTCTAGTTCTATTACCTTTTTTATCATTTGGATCAATGGAAACACTTTCACTCTTCTTGGCAAAGGTAAAATGGCAGGTACATACGGAATGGCAGGATGGAGAAAAAAAGCCAAACCATTCTAAGATTCTATGATCAATCACAGAAAGAAAAGCAGCAAAATAATGAGGTAGCCACACTGGCAAATGGAAAGAAGCAGGTAATTTGACAAGAATTGCAATACAAAGGGCAAATTAGAAGATTAAACTTTTAAATAGAAGCCAACTAAATGACAGTGTAGAAAGAATTAGGGAAAAAATCAAAAGACAGATGTGGAAGGTGGTAAAATATTGCTTTCATCTCCTAGTGCAAAATGTCTATTAATACTTGAAAAAAGGGACAAAGTGTGGAAGCATTACATGACACCATAACTTTAAATGAATGAGAGAGCTCTTGCAGCAAATTAATATATATGTATGTGTGTATGTAACAAATGTGTGTAAAACCACCCCCGTTGCAGAAATTCCTGTCAGATTTACCTGCAGAATTGTTTCAAAGTCTGCCTTATCTTCACTAATAATGCCTCTAGTTCTCATGCTTTCTGAGGTGAAAATGAAAAGGTGAACAGTATGCAAATCACAATGTCTTTTAAAGTTTGCTGACAGCCTGAAGAAACATGGAAGATCTGTGAACTTCTAGAATTCTGAAATGTGAATTTTATTGTCTACACCTTATGGAAAATAAGGACAATATAAAATTAAATATAATACCCCAGTATTAAGAGGTTGACCGAATGCTTTATTACTGTACTGAAGCATTCCTGTATCTTCCACTGTGTTTTGCAAACTCCAGAAGACCCTCTATGAAGACAGAATTGGTTGCAAGTGGAGCACATGAAGACCTTGCTATTTAGCAGACAAAGGCTGGCAATTTTTTGTCATCGTGCAACATAGTGCCTCGTGTAGTTACACTCACTGAAAACCATGACCTTGAGAAGATGTGGTCACGTACGTCTGCAAATTCATGCTCTTTGTCCCCTTGAAGATGACACACCACATACTTCTGCAGAAAGACTTTAAAATACAGTGAAAACCTACTCAGACTTGACATTCTGTTTTGTTTCCTTCACAAAGAGACAGGGATCTAAATGTCATCTAATGGAGGCACATGTCATCGCACCAACAAAGAAAATGACTGAAGCAACTTATAACAGCTACTATGAAATTATGAGGTCAAGAAGTGCCAGTGTTGTGGAAATGCCTTAAGGTTGAGTCATTCAAAGAGAAAGTTTTGAAAACTTTTAAGACCTATTTACTTTTAAGCACAGATTAGGAATAATGTTTTACAAATGCAAGAAGGAATACAGAATTCTCCTCTGCATTTTTTGTTCAAGAAAAGTCACTGAAAAATAACGTAGACACTGATTTTAAAGCACAATGCGCCACACAAACTCAGCATATGGAATCACATCTTTCTGTAAGCACTTAGTGGTGACTGGGCTTTATCCACTTACGAAACAGACAAAGCTCAGGCCATGCAAAAGTCTTCTCATGAACATCCTAAAAATGGACATATCCAAGGAGAAAAAAATGAGTGCATCTGCAAAAAATAATTATTGCAGATGAAGCTTTTGGGTTAATTCTATGTGAAAACAACGGTGGTGGGGCCACCTGTGCTGTACAAATAAAAATTAATCCAAAAGCAGATGAATCCTCCAGGACCTTTAGAAAAAGCCAGGTTTGTCCACGGTTTGGGGACCAAAACTGGGCTCAAGCTATATTACCTAATAGGTACTATACATTAACTAATAGGAAAAAATGCAAGTAAGTCTGAAATCCCCCCAAGTTACCATGGACTGTTTTTAGTGGCAAGGACATCCTCCCATATCACTGATAGCACCAATTTCACAAAGAAAAGTAAGTAACAGCTCGTCTTGAACAGCAGGTAATGATAGTATTGGTCTTTATTCTCACTTGAGCCAAAACCCCTTTTACACCAGCTCGGGAGACGAGAGAGATCTAAAAGCAGCACTTTACCAGGTACTGAGCAACCTTAATGAACATGAAAATTAAACCCATTTCTTCAGAGAGGGTATGACAAAGTGCCTGGCTGCCAATAACCCACACACAGGTTTCTCACTCACTGGAAGATAAAGAAACACATCAAAGTAACTAGGAAGGAAAATTATTCCATTATCTGCAGAAATCAGGGGAAATCACTTCCAAGTAAGGTGGCATCGTGTCCTTGGACAGAGGGAGAAGCTCCCACTCCTCAGCTGGTTTTGTAGACAGCAAAAGGTGGTGGGGGAAAAAGAAAAAGGAAAAAGGAGGTCTTTCTGAAGTTTGAACACTGGTCATCTGAAGGATCTGACTCTGAAAGGTAGTGGACTGAGCAGACAGGCGCAGGCAAAGATGCCTGAAGAGATGGGAAAGTTAAAAAGAGGAAAAAAAGAAGACAAAAGCTGAGAAAATATTACTGGGGAAATTTAGAGGGGGAAAAGAATAAAAAGGGAGAAAATTTAAAAGAAAAAATAAAACAAAACCACCAAGCAAGTAGTGCTCCAAACTCAAACCAGATTTCTCTAACAGGAGTTTGGGCTGCTAACACAGTGCAAGTCTGAGCCTAAGAGAAAACACAAGACAAGGCACAAGGGGATAATTTTTCTTCCAAATTGTCCTTGTCTATTACATGTTCTGATAAAAAGGGAAACTCCCTGGCTGAGAAAAAGCCTTGCCTTTTTTCTGCTGTTGCCATTTTCTTTCTCATCTTCCACCCCCATTATTGTAGTTTTTTTCACATCAACTATTGACATTTTTTCTATCAATAAGCAGCTGCATTGAGTGCATCACCTGGGTACAGTGGGATTTGGGAAATGGCACTGGGGACAAAAGGGTGGTAGGGACACTTAAAACACACAGTGGTTTCAGAGATATTTTCTATGAGAAAGGCATGAAGGCATCATGCACCCGCACGGAGACCACCAAAGAACAGGGGTATAAGAGGTGCTGTTTCAGTGGCACTGAAACATTTTGTGGATGTGCCTTACACCCAGGGCATAGAGGCGGTAATAGGTAACTTCAGCAGTGCTTTAGTTAGCTGGTGCAGCATGGCACCCCTGAAGCTCTGCTGATCTCCACAGCCTCTCTGACACCAAGTCTGGCCCCAGTGGTCCTTCAGCTTCCTCCTCCTCCATTCTGCTCTATCTCCTGAGGCCAGAGGGAATTTGGTCCTGCAGGGTCCTGGTTGTGTGTCCACAGCCTCTGTCTCTGGAAACCCTCTGAGTCTGACCTTGGAAAATGTGCAGCACTCTTCTCTGCAGGTTTCCTAGCCATGGGGTGGCCTGAGGCAGTGTTTTTTACTGTGTGAGTGATATTCCCCTCACTTGTAAAGGACAAGCATTTAGTGGACCATCTGTCTACGGTCTTCTCACGGTCTACCGTGTTCCTAGCAAAACTGTGGCTCCCATTATGTTTTTAGCTCTCTTTCTCTCAGATTCATTAGAGCACTATGTGTGTGATGTCAAAATCTTGATGCAATAGGCTGGGATAGAAATGGCTGCGGAATGGAGGGGAATTATACGTATTTCTGAAATGGTAGCAGCTATTGCTTTGCATAATGCCTACCCAACCCCAAATTGATGCAGCAGATGGAGGAAAGGAAAACAGGTTACATGCCTGCAGTGTTAGTGTACTGACAGGCTTTGTCCTGCCAACTAGCTCACTGACTGCCATGCCTCTGTTAAGAGTGGTTTCTAGGAGGACATGAAAATGCAGCTTAGATTGTAATTCATCAGTCCTTTTCACAACAAAATCACAAGTTCAGCCTTTGGGTTAGAAAATAATTATTTTGTAAAAGGCAAAATATTTATTGTTTCTGTATAGAGAATAAACAGTAAGCCTTGATCTGAATCTCCTAATAAGAAACACCTTGGAAATTCCATTATTTGTTATGATCATGTTAATGTCACACTGTGATTTTAAAATAAAGAAAATTGAAATAAAAATTGCTCACTTTTATTTGCCTCCAAATTACTGTTGCCGTTTGCTGTTTTATGACTTCAATATGCTGTTCTGTTCTGAGCTTCCAAACCAGCACACACAAGACTGGGCTATCTAAATTTCCCTAACTAAATACTTAAAATCAGATCGAGGAACTTAGCCAGCTAGGTGCTGAATCCCTCCAAATACCCACTCCTTAAGGACTGCCCTGGAAGCACTGAATCATTCACTCTGAACAGTCAGCAGTCTATCCTGTTTTCAGTCCTATCATGAATACTGGAGTGGATTTGAAAAAACAAAATTGAAGAGTTGCATAATTTACTACCAAAGCCAGATTTTTGTGTACCCTGTGCATGGCCCATGGATCTGTACCTATGCTTCACTGCAGGCTGCACATAAAAATGATTTTTACAGTATTTTAACAACAAATTGTATTTCCTATTATACAGCAATAATTATTTCAGCAGTCTTTTTCATTTCAGAGGCATGCATGAGATAACTGAGGGCTGAAGCTGCGTGAAACAGGCTGAGGTTCAGAATTTACAGAATATTGGCCTAAAATATGTTGTTTTAGACCCAACAAGAGTCTGCAGCTAAGCATGTACAATTAACACAGTTTAGAGGTGTGAAGCTCTGACTAGCCAGGAGCTAAGCTGTTTTAAAACTGTCTTGCTGAATGCATTTTTTGAGAAAGCTCCACCTGTACGCAAACCTAGACAGGTCTATGTATAGCTAATTTGGGCAAGAAGAAGAAAATGCTTTTGTCCCACCTTGAATTTATGCTTCTCAAGAACCAGTTTCTTTCCAGAGTCCTTGACTGTAATCATGCCTCCCCTCGCCGTCTGAGGGCTGCAAAGCCTGTCTTTGCTGACAGCTGCGGTGAACAATCAGGCAGGGGGTACCATGCTCCCCTTGAAGCGGTGGTAGCTCAGGCACAGGGATGCAGCTGCAAGGCCTGGGAAAGCATTCGGGACCCTAGATGCATGTCTTGGTGAGGTGCCTATGCCTTGGGGAATGACACCATCCCACACTACCATTTTTTCACAGGAAAGAAACTGAGGCGAGAGGGCCTGAAAGGAAACAGTCTGTTCAGACCTGGACAGGGAAGGTCAGGCCTTCAAGGCTTTCTGGGGTATGTACTCAGCACCCACCATCCAGTGGCCCAGAGAGGCCAAACATATGCTGACACCACATAGCACAGACATGTTCACATCAGCTCCATCCTCTTTTGTCACACCTGCCTGTAATGACCAGAACAAGGGCCTGCAAGCTCCATGATGAACATGATGAGGCTCCTTGTCTGAGTTAATAGGATTTTTCCTCCTTTTGGTGGTGAAAGCAGCATAACAGATGAAGGGGCTCCACATCCAATTCCAAGACATGCACATCAGCATGTTCACGCAGGAGCTGTGGGATGGAGCAAGGAACTGAATATTGGTTCAACTTGTCACAGTAAGTTGCTGTAGTTCTGGTGCATTTTGGATGTAGCAGAACTGCACATACCTCTCTGAACTGCACCTGAAGTAATCTGCAGATCATTTAAATGATACAGTCCTTTTGTAAGTTGATTTGAACCAGCATTACAAAGAAGCCTGTGTTTGCCTGGGGTCTAAATAACTGGAATGGGGTTTAGGCGCATGCCACTGCCTGCCTCACCACTGTATACTCACAGTAGCCTCCCCACAGCAGCGTGATTCAAAGACTCAGTGTCTTTCTGCCTCCTTGCCCTGTTCACAAACCCATAATCACCATTTCCTTCTCCTCCATCATTTCTAGATCTCAGCTGCCGCTCCACGCAACCTGACAGCAAAGATGACAAACTGTCACAATGGGACCAAGGTTCAGGAATTTCATCTGGGGTAGCAATATATTGTGGCTTCTCCCTAGTCTCTGCTATTTCCCTCTCATTAATTAGTAAGTATTGCCTTCACTTAACCTTTCCATTGCTGTCCTTTCACTTTGTTATTGTTAGCTTTTGGTGGCACGCTACCAGCCATTTGTCCCTCACAAAGCCAGCTGATGCTAGCCTTTCCTCTCCTGGTGCGCTCTGTCCTTGTCAGGGATTTTAAATTCAAGTGAAGTATACCTTCAGCAGCTTTCCCACCCTTGAGTGGATAATAGCAAGTGCTATGGCACCAGTTGGGGCATAGGTAGACAACTAAAAGAAAGCAATTTGTTCTAACTCTGATCCCTTGGAGACACCACTTCTCTTTGCACTGTGTGTCACATTTAACTCCTGTGTGTGTGCTTCGAAGATCTCTGTCTAAATTAAAAAAATAAACCCTTTAAGATGAAACCATTCTGCTTTTGTAGATCTCTGGCTGCTACACTGCCACTGAAAATCAGTAGGTCACATTTCTTTATTCCCATATATCAATTCAGCAGCAACAACGAAGCCAAATGAAGTTTGTCTACTCATTTGGCTTTCGTGGTCTCATACTAAGCTCTTTGGCTTACATCTACAGCCTCCAGGATCCTGGAGGCTTCCAGCGAGAGGTGGCTGAGCCTCCAAGATTTTAGCTGCTGTGGACAGCACAAGCCGTGTGCATTTGTTTCACTGAGGCCACAGGCACACTGTATTCAGGCTGGATCTGCAGCTCCCAACAGGTCTCAGGGAAGAAGGGAAACACCCTGGGGACTGGTTTGTTTTTGCAGAAATAGCTAACAGCTCTTTTTCATTTCTGTGGCCTTTCTCACTAATGATGATTTCATGAAGGGACATTTATAAAAACACTGGCATACATAAAGACGCTATTGGCAACTGGGAGACCTAGCAGAGACGGTTTCAAAAGCACAACAATGCAAGAAATGTATTGAACTATGAAGGACTAAAATTTTTTAAACCGATTTTAAATAATTCCAAATCAGTGGAGTATACTGCAAACACAACTATGAAAGAGTAACAGTGCAAGAGTGGACTTGTGGTGCAGAGACCAGTAGATTTTTTGGCAGCATCCACATCAGCCCTTTAGTTTGGATCAGAAGTGTGCAATTCTCCACCATTCCCACTTTGGTTTGCATCACAGAGATTGGACCAGTCTCCCCTTGCATGAAGCCAAATGAGAATTTTGCACACCATGAGGACACCTACTGCACTCCTGCCACAAATGTGCGTTCAGTCTGGTGGATCAGAGTAGACCAAGTCCATCACATTTGAAAAATCATGGCAGTCAGGTGAAGTTCCTGATGACTGGAAAAAGAGAAATATAACCCCTGTTTTCAAGAAGGGGAAAATGGAAGACCCGGGGAATTACAGACCAGTCAGTCTCACCTCTGTGCCTGGCAAAATCTTGGAGCAGATTCTCCTGGAAGGCATGCTAAGGTACATGAATAACAGCAAGGTGCTTGGTGACAGCCAGCATGGCTTCACTAAGGGGAAATCCTGCCTGACCAATTTGGTGGCCTCCTATGATGGGGCTACAGAACTGATGAACAGGGGCAGAGCAGTTGATGTCATCTACCTGGACTTGTGCAGAGCGTTCAACACTGTCCCACACGACATCCTTCTCTCTAAATTGGAGAGACATCAATTTGATAGGTGGACCACTCGGTGGATAAAGAACTGGCTGGATGGCCGCACACATAGAGTCGTGGTCAAAGGCTCGATGTCCGGCTGGAGACCAGTAACGAGTGGTGTCCCTCAGGGATCGGTGTTGGGACCGGTCTTGTTCAACATGTTTGTCACTGACATGGACAGTGGGATTGAGTGTGCCCTCAGCAAGTTTGCTGATGACACCAAGCTGTGTGGTTCAGTTGATATGCTGGAGGGAAGGAATGACATCCAGAGGGACCTTGACACGCTTGTGAGGTGGGCCAGTGCCAACCTCATAAAGTTTAACCACGACAAGTGCAAGGTCCTACACCTGGGTGGGAGCAATCCCAGGCACAGCTACAGGTTGGGCAGAGAAGAGATTCAGAGCGGCCCTGCAGAGAAGGACTTGGGGGTGTTGGTCGATGAGAAAATGAACATGAGCAGGCTGCAGTGTGTGCGCTCGCAGACCAGAACGCCAACCGTATCCTGGGCTGCATCAAAAGGAGTGTGACCAGCAGGTCGAAGGAGGTGATCCTGCCCCTCTACTCTGCTCTTGTGAGACCTCACCTGGAGTATTGTGTGCAGTTCTGGTGTCCTCAACATAAAAAGGACATGGAACTGCTGGAACAAGTCCAGAGGAGGGCCACGAGGATGATCAGGGGACTGGAGCACCTCCCGTATGAAGACAGGTTGAGAAAGTTGGGGCTGTTCAGCCTGGAGAAGAGAAGGCTGCATGGGGACCTCATAGCAGCCTTCTAGTATTTGAAGGGGGCCTATAGGGATGCTGAGGAGGGGCTCTTCATTAGGGTCTGCAGTGGTAGGACAAGGGGTAACTGGTTCAAACTAAAACAGGGGAAGTCTAGATTGGCTATAAGGAGGAATTCTTTACTGTAAGGGTGGTGAGGCACTGGAATGAGTTGCCTGAGGAAGTTGTGAATGCTCCATCTCTGGCAGTGTTCAAGGCTGGGTTGGACTGAGCCTTTGGTAACATGGTTTAGTGTGAGCTGCCCCTGCCCATGGCAGGGGGGTTGGAACTAGATGATCTTGAGGTCCTTTCCAACCCTAACTATTCTATGATTCCATGATTCTAAAGCAAAAAACTGACCACCCTGAAATGTGCATGTTGTGCATGTGGGTCTCTGGCACCACATGTTTCATGTTGTGGAAGCTCTCCTAGAGCAGTAGAAGCAGCCCACACCAC
Organism: Lathamus discolor; assembly: GCF_037157495.1. Lineage (NCBI taxonomy): Eukaryota > Metazoa > Chordata > Aves > Psittaciformes > Psittacidae > Lathamus > Lathamus discolor. The sequence continues at coordinate 82,689,601 of NC_088909.1, read as the reverse complement.
TTCATAATGCAAACATCCCATCACAACCTCTTCTGTTAAACTGTAAATATGAGAGTATGAACTGAGCAGTATAGGATGAACCCTTAGTGTCTGCTATCCATGTGGGAAGATACAGCTAGCTCACCACTAGCATACCACTATTACTACTACTAATTTTATAGTAACACCCTTGACAGGCCCTTGACAAGCATCAGGCCACTATTTTAGGCAATGCTTAGACTTAATAAAGTAGTTCCTACCCCAAACAACATGAATTGAAAAAATATACTGAGCTACAGCCTATTTATAAAGAGAGCAAAATAGAGAGAGAGGTTACTGCTGTAGCTATATACTTCTCCGGACTAGACATAAATAGGGTCACAAGTGAAAAATTACTGTAGTCTCATCCTCACCCAGATTTGAGCTCACCACTAAACTGCAAATAATTTTGCACAGTTAGTCACCCAGTCTCCACTGAGGCCAGCCCTGAGAACACAGAAATGCTGGAGGTCGTGAGCGAGGTGAGACAGCCAAACTGGGCAGGGGAACCTCCTGCAGCCTCTGTCAGCTGCTGGCTCTGCCAGGAGACCTTTGTCTTCCCAAGCACTAAATCATCCCTGACAGCAACTGAACGTCTTTCATTTGTATGAATAAATTCCAAAATGCCCTATGATTACAGTTTCGTAATATTCTGGAAGCAGATGGCAGGCACAGCTGACAGTGACAGTAGCTGTAAGTGCAAATAGGAGGTGGCAGAGAGGAGGGGGAAGATACGGAGTTGGCTTGGTAAAACTGTAGGAAAAGGAGCTCTTATTTTGAAGACACAACCAAATGATGAAAGCAGGCTGGGAGGATTCAAGTGCCACTGGGAGAAAACCACCGAGTTCTGCTACTTGAGCACAGTACAATGCTCTCAAACGTCTTACTAAACAGACAAGACAGAGACAGAGAGGAAGAGGGAAAGACATTAATACATTCAACTGCACTTGACCCTTAGAAGTGACACTCTGCTCTCCTAGGAAATAAACAGCAGTAGGCATTTCAGAAACTAACAGTCAGCACCTGGATAAACACATACAATAAATCCCAGGTCCCCCAGGACACCTTCTTTACTTCCGGGCCAGGTGATAAAGTTCACCAGTCTGAGATAAAGCTCTTAACTGTTTTAAATCATGTCAGGGAACAAAGTAGCTGGCATTTATCAGCTGATCCTACCAATTCTTTAAAAATCATTACACCCTCATTGCAATCCTTGAGGTGATGCTTACTTCATTAAGATGCAAGAGGGAATGTGAAACCATCCATGGTGCTAAACAAAGTTCTTACAGTGTCTCTTCAGAATACTTCGCTTCTCACTCCAGGCAACAAGGAGAGATTATTTCCTTCTTTCTATCTTCTAAAAAGTTAAGCAATGGAGAGGAAATCTCAAGGAAGACATTCAGTTCATCTTTTTCCTCTATCCCCCTCCCTGCCTTTTTTTTTAAACACAGCACACATCAAAGTAAAAACTGACATGCAGTGCCCTGAAGCTCCCTGCAGCATGCTTTTAGGTTTTGGAAATTTAATTTTCTATCTTATGATGTTTACATGAGAGAGGATGAAATGCTTGCTTTGAGGTTCATCTTAGACAGAGATGCAATAAACGTTGTGGCTTCCCACTGCAATGGAACAAATTCTTTTGTAGATGGGCAGGAGGAGAGTATGTGGTTCAGTTTATACTTGAGCACTTGCGTATGGGTAGAGATGCCATAGTGGGTGTATTTGAAAAAGCAGAATGAGGAAGAAAGAGAACAAAAAGAGGAACTGGTGGCTTATCCAGTGAAGTACTTGCTTTTGCTTTAAATGCAGTCCACCCTAAATTCAGTCCCCACTGAACTGCAGCCGTCCATACACACATATACACAAACAAAATCCCAACCCTATAATAAGTAATTCATCATATTTTACAGCTTCTCCTTAGCTAAGTTCCAAAAGTGAGGCAGCACAAAGACACATTGCATCTGCTTTGTAACAACAAAGTTGGTTCCTCCAAGTTCTTGAGACAAGATGGAGATAATTTTTATTATGCCATACTATGCTGGATTACTTTCTTGCTTCCTTTTGTCTTTGTGGGCTGCTGTTGCTCAGAAGGGACTACACTGAGGCTGATAAATTCACCTGACTACTGAGTTTCACCTAAGCTAATTCACCTAATTCACCTCAGCTTCTAAGTAGGAAAATACAGCTTTGTGTTGCCCTGATGTTCCTTTCATGAAGTTCATAAGAATTCCTAAGTGCATCCATACCAAAAAATAAAAGACCATCTGGTCAAAGCCCCTGACGAAGACATGTTTTCACACTGATCCCTGAGTGAAAGACCCCGCTCAGGTTTATCTATCAACAACATCCAATGCTTTGGCTCTCTTTTAAAGACGTCTTTTAAGTGATTTTGTTGTCTTGACCTGTAGGTCTACCGTCAGTGCATAAATCGTCTTCCTATGCACCATCAGAGCTGGGCTGCCTTAATTCCAGAGATGCTGGGGCAAAGATTATAGGGCAAGGCTAAGCAGAGCAAGCCTGCCTCAGCAGAGATGACATGGAAAAGTAAACTTGTCAGGTTCTCTTTCAGACCATAAACAGCTGGATTCATGACGGACTCCTTCAGAGTATCAACAGCTGGCACTGGTGCTGAGCTCCAAAGTGGGCATTCAGCTATATCCACTGCACCTAGGTCTGACGAGCACTTGTGTGGGCATTAGCCAGGTATCATACTGAAATTATAGGTTAGCTTCCCACTTTGTCCATTCCATATGATCCATGATCTTTTGCTAATCTAGTGATACTGCTTGAGAGTCCTTGTGGTACACATGTGGCAATTGCATTGTGTAGGCTGGTTGTCTGCAAGATTGGAGCCTCATATGCGCTGTTTAGCTTCACTGTGGCTGCAGCCTGCAACCTATCTTGGTGTTTTTTCTGTCTGTGTGCAGGATTAGTGTTATGGTGGATTGATTTCATTTTTTTGCAGTTTATATCCCAGGTTTGACCTTTGGCTGTTGTCAGATTGATCCCTTCCCAGCAGCTCTGTTCATCCAACATTTAGACTTAAAATCCTGTCAGAAAAGGTTAGGGATCTTTTCTTTCAGCTACTCCTATAAATCAGTAGCAGTATTGTAAGAAGCAAGAGTACACTGAAAATCTCAAATCAACCCCAAATGCAGCCAAGCCTTTCACACAATGAGACCTAATTCCATCAGAGCTGGAGCCAGCCTTTCCCAGTTAAAAACCTCTTCATTTCACCTCCACTTCTCCAGCCTCTCTGTTGTACTTATTCACACTTGGGGATCGGGGGAAGAAAGAGATAAAGCCCATTTCAGAATGGAAGTATTACAGCTATAGAGTTGGAAAATTTGAGGAAGAGTCACACATGGCCTTGCTATAATGTTGGGAAAATAACAAGCGCCGGACTGTCAGAGCCATGTGGTTGGTTGGATGTGAATTATCCCCTTCACCAGCTCTGGAGACTACGGTATCATCTTGTGGTGCATTGGCACTGTTGCTTATGCTCATTATATCAGGGAGTTGCTCTACACAGAGAAAAAGGGATTGCTTCTGGATATCACGGCATCACTAGGCTTTAACCTACAAGATGTTGGATGCATATTAGGGAAATTATTGAATGTGACATAACTTTGTCACATGGAGGCTGCTTCTGAAACACCATATTTTGGGTCAATTTGTCTTGGAAATAAAAGGTTGTGAAGTAGTTAGCATCTTACCTCAAAATAATTGGACTGCAACTGATAGTGATCCCGGAGCTATTAAACACACAGCTGAGTTGTCCATGAGGAAGGAATAGGTTAGTTAGCCAAAAAAGGTCACCTTACTAGCCATCCCATCAATAAATTCTCCTTACACAAGTTATGCTTAGCCCATACATATTTTACGTTTCAACATTGTTTCAGTTAGGTCTACAATTTTCCTACAAAAACACTCTGGTCAGCACAAACTGCTATGTGAATGTCTTTTTCACAGCATATGGCCTGATTACTTTTGAAGCAGCTTAGTAAACTAAGTTTTAAGTATAAGCACTGCCTTTTTGAGGCCTGATAAAGCTCTATGAATGAAAAGATTCTCCAAGTGCAAGCTTAGCCATGGTCCAGGAAGTCCTGAGGAAGTGGTCAGACTAGCATTTTAGGGAATCCTGACCTCAGCCTAGTTATCCCTTTAGAAATGTGTATCTTCATTTCCTGCTACATGACTCCTGGATCTCTTTACAGGTGCAGAATGGCTTTCTAGAGTTCCTAATTTAGTCACTATGAGTGCTGTCCTCAACTGCCTATTTCTTTGCTTTCAATAGACAACTTAATCTGTGAACTCTAAAAATTTTTCTTTGCATTTATGCTTTCCCTAAGATTTTATTTGGGGCATATTGTGAGTAAATATGGAGAAAAGAAGAGAAATAAACCATGGGATTCAATCCACTGGCTTTTTCACCCCGCCTCAATGTCTGTCCTGGATGCAGCAGCCTGGATTTCTCCTGATTTATTTCAGGTATGTAGGCTGGCCTTCCATTCATGTGCAAATCAACTTCATTTATGTCACATTAGAACATATGTGCCTGGTTTATCAGAAGAATTTACATCTAAAAATATAAATGTTACAAAAGCAGTATATCTTTAATATTAAAATCCCACAGTACACTGCCTAGTTAGAAAGACAAAATTTTAGAATCACAGAATGGTCTGGGTTGGAAGAGACCTTTAAAAATCATCTTGTTACAACCCCTTGCCACAAGCAGGGACACCTTCCACTTGACCAGGTTGCTCAAAGCCTTCCAGCCTGGCCTTGAACACTGCCAGGGATGGGTCAGCCACAGCCTCTCTGGGCAACCTTTGTCAGTGCCTCACCACACTAATTGTAAAGAATTTTCCCCTTATATCTAGTTTAAATATACCTTTTTTTACTTTAAAGCCATTCCTCCTTGTCCTGTCACTAAAGGCCCTTGTAAAAAGTTCCTCTCCAGATTTCTTGTAGGTCCCATTTAAGCACTGGAAGGCTGCTATAAGGTCTCCCCTGAGCCTTCTCTTCTTCAAGCTGGATAACCCCCACCCTCTCAGCCTGTCTTCATAGCACAGATCTTATGCTGGTTAGTGTGAGTGTGGACACTTACACTTGTTAAGAGTTATAATGAACTGACAAAAAAACAAACCTTTTCCTCTCCATTTTCCCTGCCACAGCAGAACAGCAGTATCACCCTTTTTTTCATATACTCATAAACTACCTTTTTTACACATATGTTTTATTAGGCAATGGTAGGCTAACAGGAAAGAAATAATGACTGATAATTTCACGTTTCATTAGAGGAGTATCTGCTGTGAATGACTTACCAATAAAGTAAAATGGAAATTGATTTTTTTTCTCTGTCAGGAATAAATGAATAAACAAGAAAACTTTCATTTGAGCAGAGGATAAGCACTTTCAACACCAAGGGAAATTTCAGGTGGTTCACTGTATAAATATTTTGCTGTCTATCAAAAATTAATCCAGAGTCTTTACTCAAAGTTATAAATTGTTAGGTCTATGTCTAAGATATATCATCATAGAATCATAGAATCATTTAGGCTGAGAAAGACCTTTAAGATCACGGAGTCCAACCATTAACCTAGCACTGGCAAGTCCAACACTAAACCCAGTGGCACACGTCCCAGGTGCCACATCTACATGTCCTTTAGATACCTCCAGGGATGGTGACTCAACCACTTCCCTGGGCAGCCTGTTCCAATGCTTGACAACCCGTTTGGTGAAGAAATTTTTCCTAATATCCAATCTAAACCTCCCTTGGCACCATATCAGCTGATGTCTTTGCTTGTCAGCAAGATGAATCCTCCAATGTACCCTTCCTACTCTCAACCACATTATATGCTCTCATATGCATATGAGCACACACCCATGTATGCTTTGTACTTCCTACTTTAGATTAATTTCTTAGCGTTCTAATTGTTAACAGAAGAGCCAGCTTAGTCTATGTTTTCATAAAAAAGTTCTTATATTGAAAGGAGTTCTTACTCATAATAATGTGCTTGTGAGGTTTTCTGCTGCCCGCCCTGTGTAGTACTCAGGTGTCTAAGAGCCAGAATCTAATAAATCACAAGATTTTACATCTCGATAAGAAAATCACAAAGACCTGGGGTAAGCCAAATAGAGCCATGCTCAACAATTTAAACTGCTTCCTGCTACACATAGCAAGCCTTAGTCTTGAATTAAATCACCTCAATGGCATAAGTATAGTCTGAAAAATAGATTATCATTAGGCGTATATTAACATATTCCCCATGCAGAGATATGATTTTTGTGTTATTTAAGAGCCCCACAAAGCCGAAACTACATTGAAAATATATTGGACTGAAATGATGTAAATATAAATCAATATCAGAGCCCCCATCTATTCAAACAGAAATCCAAATTAATTTTAAAATAGAGGGGGAATCTATCATTTAGGATATTTTGCAGTGTCACTTTCTGTTGTTTCACAAGCTTTCACTGGAGCCATTGCTAACAAAGATCTCTTAAAACACACCTTCTATACCCAAGAATCTGTGCCAAAAAATCCAACAGCTCTGAAGCATGGTACTTTCTGGAGCTGTCTTTGGGCTCTAAAGCTGACCACAGCAAACATGGACCTTTTAAAGAGAGCGAACACTTTCAGCTTCCTTGTTCGAAAGTGAGCTGTAGCTCTGGAGAACTGGAGGAGGAGTTCATTTCAGATGTCTCTATGCAGAGAGAGCAATTTTGTGTCAGTTCTTCAAAAATGTGTGACTGAGGCCATGTATAATTTAGTCCTGAAGAAAAAGTGACAGTAAAATCAGAAAAAAGGTCAGGAACGTAATTTTCTTGTTCCTTTCATACAGGAACTTCCAAGACTTTTAATTTCAAATTCAAAAGGAAATGCAACCTGGGCTGTAGGTTATTCCCTCTGCCACATTTCTCCCAAAATGGTGAGAGCTTCCAGGGGCACTCCACAGCCTTTTGCAAATGTTTTCAAAAAGCTTTTGCCTTTAACACCTTGGCAAGGTGGCATGAGTGGCTTCATTCACACACTGTTCCCAGAGTAAGCAAATAATCATCAACATATTCATTACTAAAGTGCTCTTTATGAATTAAGTTCTTACCTGTCATTGTGAGCATAAATGTAATTTCCAGTGATGAAAGAGATACAGTTCCTTACCCCAACTACCCCAACATTTTTACTGTCTAACTCTCATTTACCTGCAATGTTTAAGGAATCTCGATAGCTTGCCCAGGTAGCTGAGATAGGCGAGAGTGCTGAACATACTCATTGCTATAAAAAGCATACTGAACAGCAGTGGTCATCATTAGTTTGGTAATTATTCCTGCATTTTGTCATTTCAATATGCCTCTGAAGCTGCACAAAAAACTTTGCTTTTCAACTATATTTATGGGTATTCTCAGCTGTTTGCAGTTATTGTGTAGCTCTGATTAATACTTCCTCCTCTCTGACACAGAAGGAGCTGCATTCTAATACTGTCTTTATTATTTTCCATCAGATTCCATACTTCTGCATTAAAAAAAAGTGTAAATCAAGGAAGTAGTGTTGGAGGTCCATAAAATGTGAGACCATGAAAATGTCATCACTGTACGTTTTATTTTCCTGTCTACTCTGAATCTCCCGTATGTTGTTAGTTTGTTTATGGCTGCATTGTTCCTTTGGGACACCTTATTTTTTTAAGAGGTAGCCCGGCCCAGACCTCCAGCTCCACTTTCATGGTTTAGGCTGTATTTGGAATGGTTATTTCAGCTTTCTTCTTCATATGCAAGCTCACATCCATTCGTCAATCACTGTTGTAAGCCCAGAGTATGTATTGAGTAATTTAATTGTGTTTTTTTCCAGCTCTAGAAAAACCACTGTACCTTGGTCACACTATTTCTATGTATTCTAACTACCTTCAGTGACCAATGCCATTTTTCCTTCGACCAGAGCAAGCAGTAACAGTCTTCACAGAAGACCTTGGCAAGGAAAATCACATTGTACAATTGATTTCATCCCTGTTTGAATTATTTGTGTGAATCAGTTCACCTTGCAAAAAGATGGAGCAGCTATCAACCTGGGTGTTTATTTTCTTTTACAATAAAATTTGGATCAAATACTGGCCAGGGAATTTTAGTCTTCCCTTAATGGGAAGTTACACTTAGTTCTACTTTGGCCTTTTCCTCTTGAATCATAGACTGCAATCAATACAATCACAACTCTTGGTTCAGCCTGCAAAAAATAATGGCAATTATACCTCTGCATTTCAGCAATGAAATAATTGCTTTCTCTCTTATTCTATGATCCTAAGCTTAATAACGGCCTAGAGGACTTACAATTTCTGTCTGCAAGTCCTTTACAGGCTGAAGGAAATAATCCAGATCAATTTCAAAAGGTCTGTGATGCCTCCATAACCGAAATGCTGCTTTCAATATTAAGACAAATATTTTTCAGATGTATGCTATTGTGTACTTCAAGGTAGTAACTCATCTTCTTCAACAGGAGTCGCCACAGACGTATTACAAATTTACCTTCAGAGAGGAAAGTGTTCTCTGTGCAGCATCTGAGGCCTGCTGTGTGTATGCGTGTGTTTGTGTGTGTGTAAAACAGGTCTTCTGTATTTCCCTAACAACTGTTGATGAAGGGGAGAATTAAGGGAACAATTACAACATACAGGAAGTAGTTCCATTGGGTTGCTCTTCAGGAGGTAGACAGAGCCATCCTCAGACCAAACTCATTTATTGTGGTAGCAAGACAAATATCACAGCTGATATCTAACATTTGAAATGTCAGGCCAAATAAATGATAGATTAGTAAGGCCAAGAACAAAATAGTGGAGAAAAATTGAAATATAATGATGCCAGAGCCTTATCCAGGTTGCAGAAAATGAAGTTGGAATGGAAATAGCAGGAAAGTTTAACATAGGTTCCCCAAGCAGGAAAAAAAAAATCATCCTGCTCTTTAACATGAGTGTTTCCTCAGTTCTTTGATGGTGAAGGCAGTGGTACCTAGACTGTTATCTTCAATTTGAGCTTTCATTTGTTATCTGTACTGTAACTTGTATTTTGGGAATAATCCATAAAAAAACAATGTACTATACACCACTATAACCATTGATACCAATATTCAGCATGTGTATATTTTCCTTCCTTATTGTGGATATGATAAAGTTAAACCAGTACTTTCTGCATGAACTGCTATAACACTCAAAGCAAAAGTACAATACTCAAGCATAAGTGTGCTGATAGAAAATCTAGCATTGCAGTGTTCATTTATCAGAATATGTCACCTGGTGGGTTGTGTAAATACAGAAGGAATTGTGACAAAGGCCCTTGTCACACAGAGTCATGTCTGACTCAACACACTACATTTTGAAATGCAAGTATACAGCAATGAGTCACCCTATGTGATGTGTAATAGAAAGGATACCACCAGAAAAAAAAATTTACCATAAAAAAATAAAATATATAAAAAAATAAAGAGCCTTATTATATTGTGATTTTGAGTTAGGATTCTTGACACTTTGCAATGCATGATGTAATAATGACTAAGGAAAAACAAGCAGAAAGAATGTAACAAAAATCACAAGGCAGTGGCCAGGTAATATCCAGATGCAGGGGATGGGAAGAAGATGTGCAGATGGCAAGGATGGAAGGGACATGCTTGTGAGTCAGCCCCTATGCTTTGCTCTCCCTGGAAGGAGAAGCACAGGCTGGACAGCAGACATGACCAGGCTGGCTCCCTGCACCTGCTCTCTTTCCAGGAAAAATACTATTGGTCACCCTGGCAAAAATTCAAGACTCCAAGACAACCACACAGTTGTCTGAAAGATTAAAGCTTTATACAGCCTTATGTGGTATGAACATGTCCAGTCCCTCCAGATCTCGTAAAGGAAACAGCTCAACTAGGCTAATGCATGGCATAGGCTCACACTTTTTTTCTTCAAGTGTTATGGAGGTCAGTCTAAATCAGCATCTTAGCACTGCCTTACAAATGAAATGCATTTGCTGAGCATAGTTGGGTATAAAGCACAATAAAGTCTATGCTTAATTCTTAGCATGGACCTACCTTAGCTCAAAATGCATGATGCTTCACCCTTTTTGGTGCCATCTTTCAGTACCTGAAGCCAGTTATTTTTCAGCTACACCTAAAGCAATGATGAGAACAAGTGTAGTTCATCTTATTCTTTCAGTAGTGCTAACCTTGCACGAAGGAGGAAGCACCTTCTTCTTGGTACTGCAGTAGTCACAAGAATACAACATTGTTTGGAAACCCTGAAGAAATCTGACATATACTGATCCCCTTCCCTGTTGATTCAGATTCCTCCATTGGACCTTACCAGACCTACCAACAGGCTAAACTTGTCCAGAAACACCTACTGAAATACTCCCAAAACATGGAAAACATTTCTATTGCAATTCTCCACATCTCTTTTACGTATCCTAACAATAAACAAAGAGATAAATAACTAAATAGCCTGGAAAGGCAAGTTCTTTTTTGTCATGACACTAACAGGCACAGCACTGGACAAGACACCCCTCTTTTTTAAGATGACATCCTTAAGGGTATTGTCACCTCAACTTCTACTGCATCATTAGTTTAGCAGCTTTCTTCACAGTTAGAATTAGCATTAGAGGCCTCAGCTTAAATGAGCATGTGCTTTAAGTCTCACTGAGTGCTGAGGGATTAAAACACATACTTGCAGTTAAACAAATGCTTATGTCTTTCCACAGTACCACTTCCATCACTTCTGTAAGCATGTATGTCTTCATCAGAAAAAAATGGGTTTCCTTTCAATAGAGAGGATTTGAAGATGCTCTTCAAATTTATATACCAGTATTGATTTCTAGCACAAGTTGCTTTATGAAGAGTGAGTGGTAAAAGCATCATAAGTCACAATTTAGTGGGAGGGGACAGAAAGAGTAAGCAAGTAATCAGGAATATGTGATTTTACAGATTTACAAGCCACTGTGTCAGGGAAATGAGACCAAAGTTGAAAACTCCCTGTCAGCATCTCTACCTCTCATGAACAGGAGCAGATTGAATGTAAGTTTATCAGCCATTCTCAGCTGACTTAGGAAGGCAGAGAAGGAGATGCATCTTTCAGGTGAGAGACCATGGATCATTTTTATCTTGGTAAGTCAGAACAGAAAATACTAACTTCATCACAAGTTCATAACCAAGTTCAATTCTGAACCCCTGATTAAAACCAGTGCAGGATGCACTGAACAACCTCCAGTTTGGTCCTGATTATTTTTGCATATTCTGATCTTGAACGCAATCACAAAACCCATGCAGTATCACTGATTTGTGCTATAATTCATTTACCTGTCATTTAACCGCACTATTGTTCCAAGATTATGTGTAATACTGTCTGATACTATATTGGAAAGCATCTGTATGAAAGTATTTCTATAGATACACCAACTAAGATTTGCCAGTTACCACAAAATTCTTTTGCTGACTATTATAGGACTCCCCTGTGCCATCTTCACTCTCAGAAGACTCAATACCTCTTTGTTTTGGGGCCTTATTCAACAAACACTTTTGCCATTAATAACTTTGTGTGTGTGAGTGAAAATCAGCTTGTGTGTGAGCTCTGCCCGGCAGGTGCCACAGATTACTAGTACTTTGGGCAGGATATGTTTTGTGGGCTACCCTCAACAGCAGCTCAGCTCCACACAGCCACTGATTGCTCCCCCCACCACAGTGAGACTGGAGAAAGAATAGGAAGAAGATAAGCAAGAAAACTCAGGGGTTGAGATAAAAGTAGCTTATTAAGTGGAGGAAAGAAGAAAAAGAAAGAAAACAACAAAACGTAAAACCACACAAGTCATGCAAAGGCAGTCACAGAATCACAGAATCCCAAGGGTTGGAAGGGACCTAAAAAGATCATCTAGTCCAACCCCCCTGCAAGAGCAGGGTAACCTACAGTACATCACACAGGAACTTGTCCAGGCGGGCCTTGAATATCTCCAGTGTAGGAGACTCCACAACCCCCCTGGGCACCCACCTCCCACAGGAGACTGATACCCAGCTAGTCTCCACACAATGACTACCTTCAGAAAAACCCAAACCTCCTCTCCACTGTTATTGCTGATCATGACATTTTTTGGTATAGGATATTCCTTTGGTCAGTTTGTCCTGTTTATGTCCTCTTCCAACCCCTTATGCTCCCCCAAACTACTTGCTGGGAAGGAAGAATTGGGAAAAGAGAAAGCTCCAGTGCTGTATAAGCAGTGCTTCGTAAGAGCCACAATGCTGCTCTTTAGTCACAAATCCAAAGCACCGCACCATCCAGATGAAAATTAACTCCATCCTAACCAGACTCAGTATGATACATTTACCTTAATATCTGTGTTTCCCATATTAAATTCTTAGCAAGCATGGGACTTGACCCTGCAGTCAAATCATGCAGAGCAAAGCTACACTGGCTTCAAGGAAAATGCAACAGAACAACTTCTTATTGCAGATCAGATCCCTGGGGTGTGAACATCGTATCAATAACATTTCCTGCTTCCTTAACCAGCTTTTACAGGCATGGTACTTCCCTCTGAAAATGATTTTTCCCCCAGCTAAACAGAGAAAATATTTTGAATATTTGATATTGAAAATTATGGCTATTACAGTTTTTCCCACATTTCCAGCTTTCTCTTACAAAGGAATGCAACTCTTCCATGAAACATGAAAAACAATGGGTTAGAAACAACCAAGCAGAGTGCTATTAGCAGTCCTCATCCCTCTTGACAGATATCTTGTCAAGGTGGCTGCAGCTTAAAAGGCTGCCTCGCTAGTTACCACCATCGACGAACGAAAGACAACAAAGACAAGCCAAGGACTGATGGGATTCAGTGGTGCTGCCTCACTCCACACTGTGCTCTCAACACAATGTAGGGAACTTCCCTACCTGTTCCATGCTCCCTATTTCCATGGGCTTTACAGTGTAAACATCTGATCCACAAAAACTTCAATTCCATTAGTTCATGGGTTTTAAACACACACACGAAGTGCTGATATTTACTGGACTTATACTAAAACACTATTGTGGGTTAACCCCAGTAGCCAACTAAGTACGACACAGCCATTTGCTCACTTCCCCTCCACCAACCCCACTGGGATGGGGAAAAATGACAAGAAAGAGTAAAACCGAAAAACTCGTGGATCAAGATAAAAACATTTTAATAGGTGAAGGAGAAGTGGAAGAAGAAATAAAGAAAACAAAACAAAGCAAGTGATGCAAAGACAATCACTAGCCACCTCCCATGCTAGACTGATGCCCCACCAGTTCCCAAGCAAAAAAAAAGCTAACCTTCCTAACCCCCCTTTCCCTCCATTTTATTGCTGAACATGATACATATGGCATGGAGAATCTCTTTGGTAAGTCTGGGTTATTTGCCTGGTTGTGTCCCCTCCAAACCTCTAGCGCACCCCAATCTATTCACTGTAGGGGTCGAGTGGGCAGAGAAGGCTTCAACTCTGTGCAAACACTGTCCAGCAGTACCTATAATGTTGGTGTGTTACCAGCACCACCACAGCTGCTATGGAGAAAATTATCTCCGTCCCAGCCAGATCCAATTCAAATACTTTGCATCAGCAACTGCCCACTGGCAGATGACCCTAACTCTGCCTTACCTGGCAAATGTCCTTTCAGTCTGCCCTTCGGCAGTCGCATGCTTTCCACTGTTATCATGTGTTACATTTCCAAAACAAAGACAAATGCCTCTTGGCTCTCCACGTAGTGACTGTAAGACAAATTGCTTTTGCAATGAACAGATGTAAATTGCTTGAAATTAATTTTTCTAACATGGCCTGGTCCTGCTTTCCTGGACAGGATCTTCTGTTTCTAATGGAAGCTCTCTATAGGAATTTGCCGGTAGTGGAGCATTTCAAACTTTCACATCTTAATAAAACAGTAAAATCAGATTGATTTCCTGTCTTCAGTTCACTTACATAGCTATGACAAAGAGGTTTAACTTGTCCAGTTAAGTTCTACCCAAAACCTTCTCTCTGAGTAATTTGCACTTGATGTGAACTATTTCTGTGTCGCAGAAACAGTAACCTCAGTGAGGGTGACAGTGGGACAATCTCCTTTGAAGTCACTGGAGTTGCAGTTGCTCACATCAGGCAGGCTTAGTGAAAACCCTAATGCTGACTGGAATTTATAAAGCTTCAGTAGCTCTGGGCAACAGGATAGCTCAGGGTCTTGGGTTGCTATCTGTCTATTTATAAAGTGACAGTTGCCATGGTATCTGAGCACCACTGGCAAGGCAGCTTGTTGCTGCAGGCCTAGAAACAGCACCCAGCCTAGCTGAGCTTTTAAAAGTACTATCATGCCAGGGCTGTTCAACAGCATGTATGCACTGGCCCAAAAATAAAATGAGTTAATTTGAAGCCGGGTTCTCTGGAAGCTGTGATTTTGAGCTTCACAGAACTGCCAAAAGCCAAGAGGCCCAGTTACTTGTTTTCTGGGAAGTCCTGTTGCAAAGGAAAGATGTTACCTGGACTGCCAGCCATGTTAAAGAATGATCAGACCACTGCTGCTCTCTTTTGGGATGACTCACAGCAGTATACATTCAGGTGCATGATATAAACACAGTCACAGCACTGTGCCCCTTTGGAGTTGTAGGCACAGCATGATTTTGTGAAGAACCTCTGAACAGGCTCAGGCATGACCTGGAAAGCAGAATGCTCAGACCTGACAAGCCAGCTGCACCCTAGTTATGGACAGGTACCTAGAGTACCTTCTGACAAAAACTCAGGTGCCTACTTACAGACTGGACATACATGAGTCCACCACACAAGAGGCCTGCACACAGCTCATCAGAATAGGTGCTGGAGGTCCTGGTGTACAATGAGTTGACCAACAGCCAGCAACGTGCCTTTGTGGAAAAAAAAGGCCAGCTGTACCCTGGGTTGCATTAGGAAAAGCACTGCCAACAGGCCAAGGGATGTGACCCTCACCCCCTGCTCAGCACTGGCGATACATATGCAGATGCTGGGTCCAGGTCTAGGCCACCACAAACATCCTGGAGTGAGTTGAATGACAGGCCACAAATGTGATGAAGGGTCTGGAGCACCTTTCATAGAAAAGAGAGTCTGAGAGAGCTGGGACTGTTCTGCCAAGAGAAGAGAAAGTCTGGAGGAGCTGGAGGGGTGGTGATGGGGTAGTGTCTTAAAAACGTGCAAAAATACCTAGTGGGAGAGAATAAAGAAGATGGGAGTCAGCCTTCTCAGTAATATGCAGCAAAGGGAGAAGAGGCAGTGTGCACAAACCAAAATAAAAGACATTCTTTCTAGCTACAAGGAAAAAAATAAATAAATACTGTGAGGGTAATAAAACACTGGAACAGGTTGTCCAGAGATGATGTGTGGTCTCCATCCCTGGAGATATCCAAATCCAACCAGGCACAGCCCTGAGCAACCTGCTGTACCTGACTAGAAGTGCCACCAGCCTCCGTGGCTGTGGTCCTGTCACCCTCATGGATTGCACTTAGTTTCTAGGTGCCTAAACTCTTCCACATTAAGAGACGTGGAAGAGTTAGCTATTCTGTTCCAACTGCCAACCTGCAAAACAAGGACAACACTTGTTTATTTTATAAAAATGATAGGGAAAGGGCAAAAATGTCAGTTAATATCATATTTATCCCAATCTTTGAGTGAAATTTTGCTACAGAACAAAATTAACATTATGGTTAACATTTGCAAAAGCTAATGAAATACCTGTTCAACATACAAGTCATAGCACACCTTTATACTGTGCCACATGATCAGAGAGACACTGTGCATGAAGTAAATTCTACTTTTCAACATTACAAGAAAAACAACCTCTTGCAAATCTGAAGATTGCGGAATAAATCATCCCAGTAGAGGTGAAGAACTTGTACGGAAGAAAGAATGGCTGGGTTTCAGCTAAATTTTGCTAACATGTTTCAATTAACCCAACCTAAAGAACATATTTTTCCTATTGAAAGTGCACGTTAGCACAGTTTATTTCATTTTCGCTGGGTAAACTAATGTTCAGAGAAAGCACAACAAGTCTGGCACCTGTACCTCTTCTTTTTTCAAAAACCTTAGACATCATGTGTAACAACTCTGAGGTAGCAGCTACGAGGACTGCTTTTCTTTGTTGAGGAAGCACTTCAGGATGATGCATGCCCAATTTTCAGCACCTGCAGACTTGCCAGAATTTTACCTTAGAGCTTGTTTATACACGCACTTTCCTCTAGGCACCACCCAATCTGTCATAAACAATGGAAACAAGATGAAAGTCTGACTGTTTTAATCTATACAGTTTGCCAGCTCAATTTAAATCACTCTGCAGGGTGAAACACACAGTAAAAATAGGAACATCTGAGTTCTGGTCAGCTTTGAATTTGCTCACAGAGCTTCTCAAGAAACAGCTTCTCAGCCCAAGTATCTTTCTGGCGGCTGAAGAAGATGAGACATTTTAAACATTCGTCAGCATCTGTTAATGAATCACTTACAGAAACATTAATGTAACTGGAACTCTAAAAATCATGGTTTAGCTAACCCAATACATGTAGCTGCAAGCAAGTCTGAGGATATTATTTCTGTTGAGTCGTGGCATAGATACCCCATTCTAATAAGTAGGTTTTGCCTCATTAGATTGCTTCTTTGGAAATAAGAAATTTGCTTTAACTACACTGTTTTCAATTGCTGGGGGAAAAAAATCTATCAACCACAAGGTGCCCTGCTGCTGAACTCAGCCAAAAAACCTGTTAATAACTCCAGCAGATGTTTCTGCTTTTCAGGCAACAGGACTCTCTTTCTCCCACTGCTCTCTTTTTCAAAAGCAGACACAAATATGACTGAATTCCAGCATCCTCTACAGACACTGCTAAAGCAAAACCTAATGTTAGCCAGTCAGTGTGGATAAAACTTTGGTGCACAAAGTCAGTGCGAGACCAAAAATTGGTCTCAGTACATTTACTCTGGTGAGCACTGATATTGCAGCTAAAAAAAATTTCCTTGTGAGAAAGATTGTAAGATTAGATCCATATTTCCATGACAGTTTGCACTTTAAGAAATGTTGACCATTAAGCCAGCCTTAATTATTAAGGCATTGTCTATTGTTGAGCACGTGGTCACTCATTCAACAACTTCCTCACGAAAGAGAATGGGCCTGTTAGATTCTCAGCACAATATTGCTTCCTTTCTTTTATTTCCAGATGGCTTTTCATGCTCTGGCCTTCAGGGCTCTGCAGTGTTGAGAATACGTTTTATACACACTACATCTCTGTGCTGTACTTGTGCAAACCTTGGCACAGAAGTGCTCAGACACTTCGTATCAGCACCTTCATACTGTTGAGTACCTGAAATCTTAAACTAAATGTCTGTTCTATGTTTTTTCTAATGAGAAGGACAAATGATGAAAGAAAGATTTTGTTTCCTTCTTCTCGGAAGAAGGAAACAGACATTCTTCTGTTAACAGACATTCCTAAAGCAAGGAAATAAAGGTGTCAACATACTAATGGAAAAAATGTATTGCACACTTCATATCCATAAACAAGGAAGCACTGTCTGTATTTTTCAAGAAGGGCAAATGAAAGCCTGATCCCTGACTTGATATGCGTTCTGCTGATACTTCAAAAATAACAATGGTCTGGCCTCAGCAGCACATCATCATTTACCAACTGCACTACTCGGACACAAAAGTGCTCATTTTATAATATCCTGTCAGAAGTTAAGAATTGTAAGAGTATTTCGGATTTCATACTCATTTTTAAACTCGATGTCCAGACTAAGGTCCATGAATCTGTCAGAAAAGATACTAACCCACAGAGGACTACTTCTGGTGGCTGAAAATGTGGGAGTTGTAGTCTCAGTCTTACAAAATGACTGTTGACTTTTTTTCCAAGATTTCTGCTGAGCAACTTGTATTCAGATGGTGCTCAGCATCATTAATACTCAGTCTTGTGCAAACTGGTGTTTGCTGTAGTCACACCAAGTTAAACAACCAATTTTAAACCTTTAAAAAGAAAAGAAAGAAAAAAGTGCACAGCTATAAAAACTTCCTTTTACTGTGCAATGGCAGGTGCTATCAGAAAAAGCTAAATGACATGGTGGATAAAAACCCCTTCATTCACAATGCTTAGGAAATTGTTATGTGAAAAATCCTAAGAAATTACTGACATTAGGGGAAAATAGCATAGAACTCATCCTGATTATATTTGGAGGTGTAGCTCTGTCTCAAAGCCAAACCCCATTTTTTCTCTAAAAAATTCTTCAAGTTCTGAGAAACACACAGCACGATATCTTGTAATTTCTTTTACCAGAGTGCAAATCCAACTTTTTTTTTAAAAATGGAATTACAGTTTCTGAACAAAATGTGAACCTGTTACGGGCAAATCACACCAGCTGTGAAGCATTACAGTTATTTACATTAGGGAACTACTTACAAATCATTGTGGGAAAACAGCAGTAGCATCATTTTATCACTACACTACCTTTCACCACTTCAGTGATACACAGCATATGCTAGGCCACCAAAACTCTAAGGCAGTCTGAGCAGATAACTTCTACCTGCAACCAAACCTGTTATACAATGAAGAAAGCAGGAATAAATGGGGCTTGTAGCTCAGCTATGAATATTTAATATATAAACACAGTTCTTGGAGGGTTCAAAAGGCTGTACGAGCATCTGCATTATACTGGAAACATCTTTGACTTTTTGCTTGCATTTAAAGCATACCTCACTGGTTTTATTTCAAACCATAATGGTGAAGATTAAAAATAGACATAATTTGGCACTTTTTATAAACTCCAAATATTTCCAGTATTTGCACCATATTACCTAAGAATATCTGAATTATGAGAAGCTTTAAGAATGGCTAAGTGACTGCATTGAAGAACTATAAATTAATCAAATAATTTTAATGTGTTGAAAAGATAAATTATTTAGAATTTATTATTTTATGCTAATATTGCTATTAGCATCATAGCAAGACTGGCATACACTCCTGCATCTTGTTATATTACTCCAGTTCCTAAGATTGCATAGCATCTAGGCAACTTAAAAGAATATTATATTTTTATTCAAGCTATATAGCTTATAGCTATAATCAAGCTTTTTACATCAGCCTAATTAATAACAGAGAAAGAAACAAGCAGCTCTTTTAAAACTTTATCAAGAAATCATGGGCCTTTTCCCCAGCAATTTCCCATGCCTTGTGTGACTTTGGTTTGTAAGCACAAAGAACATTCTCGTTTGGGGAGAGAATCATGTCTTTCCTGTCAATTCTATGAGCTAAAAGATGGGTCTGAAGCACCAACTTCTTCACTCTTATTAGAGAAATTGTGAGAAAATATTGTACAAGCAGATAAATGAAAGGAGAATACTATGAACAACCAGACTGCCTTTTGGAGAATGGCAGGCATTGTTGGCAGAAAAAATATTTGTTTGGATATTGCCAAATTCCTTTTTTTCCCTAACAGGCCAAATACAATTGTAGCCTCAGAGTACAACATTTCAATACATTTCTGGTATATAGAATCATAGAATCATAGAATAGTTAGGGTTGGAAAGGACCTCAAGATCATCTAGTTCCAACCCCCCTGCCATGGGCAGGGACACCTCACACTAAACAATCTCACCCAAGGCTTCATCCAACCTGGCCTTGAACACTGCCAGGGATGGAGCATTCACAACGTCCCTGAGCAACCCATTCCAGTGCCTCACCACCCTAGCAGGAAAGAATTTCCTCTTTATATCCAATCTAAACTTCCCGTTTAAGTTTTAACCCATTACCCCTTCTCCTGTCCCTGCAGTCCCTGATGAAGAGTCCCTCCCCAGCATCCCTATAGGCCCCCTTCAGGTACTGGAAGGCTGCTATGAGGTCTCCACGCAGCCTTCTCTTCTCCAGGCTGAAAAGCACCAACTTTCTCAGCCCGTCTTCATATACTTCACATTCATCAGTTGTCATTCTTCAGTGCAGAATGCAGAGCAGAAACATTTTTATTAGGGATTTCAGGGTCTCTTTACCATGTACGATGCAAAGAACTTATCTTCATGTATTCTGAAACGTGCAATAAATCAATCTGCCACAGATTACAGCAACTCTACCACTATAATGTCAGTAGTACCATGACTCCTGCCCTCATTCATGTCAAAGGTTTCCTAGCAGCTCCTTACACATACTCATTATTCCTTGCTGCAATCTGTGTATTTGGGAACCTTTGCGAATGAGTAGCATGTAAAATGGATGTTAAAAAGAGACTGAAAAGTATTTCCCACAGCATTTGTCTAAAACCAGACCATTTGAGAATTAAGGCCCTGAATTAAGGTTTTAAACTAGATGTGTTGGGGGAGGGGAGCATCATTCCATCCCAACACATCCACTCAGTTGCCAGCACCTATAATAAATGCTCGGAGCGATGTAGATATATTCCAGCCGCTCCAGCCAATGAGCCGGCTTCATTTGGAGCTCGGCTCAGATGCCTCTATACAAACGCCCGTAGCATGGGGAACAAACAAGAGGAATTAGAGATGTGTGCACATCTACAGGGGTATGATACAATAGGCATCACAGAATCATGGTGGGATGGCTCCTATGACTGGAGTGTTGGAATGGAAGGTTACAGGCTCTTTAGAAAGGACAGGCCTGGTAGACGGGGAGGGGGAGTTGCCGTTTATGTTAGGGATAGGCTGGAGAGTATGGAACTCTGTCTGGGGACAGGTGAGCAGTTTACAGAGAGTTTGTGGGTCAGGGTTAAAGGGAAAACAGCAATGGGAGACGTTACTGTGGGGATCTGTTACAGGCCACCTGATCAAGAGGACTCTGCGGATGAAGCACTCTATAGACAGACAGAAACAGCCTCACACTCGCAGGCCCTTGTCCTCATGGGGGACTTACAACCACCCTCATGTCTGTTGCAGGGATGGTACGGCCCGGCACAAGCAATCCAGGAGGTTACTCGATTGTGTGGAAGACAACTTCCTTCTGCAAGTAATAGAGGAGCCAACAAAGAGAGGTGCCATGCTTGACCTCGTGCTCACCAACAGGAAATGTGATGCTCCAGGGCAGCCTTGGATGCAGCGATCACGAGATGGTCGAATTTGAGATCCTCAGGACAGTAAGAAGAGTGTGCAGCAAGCTCACTGCTATGGACCTCAAGAGAGCAGACTTTGGCCTTTTCAGGAACCTGCTTAGTAAGGTTCCATGGGATATAGCCCTGGAGGGCAGGGGGGCCCAAGACTGTTGGTTGATATTCAAGGATCACCTGCTACAAGCTCAGGAGTGTTGTGTTCCAACTAAAAGGAAGTGCAGCAGGAGGGCCAGGAGACCTCCATGGATGGATAAGGAGCTGCTGAGGAAAATTCAAAGGAAAAAAGAGGCTTATAAAAACTGGAAGCAAGGACAAGCAGTCTATGAAGAGTACAGGGCTGTTGTCCAGGAAGCTAGGGACCAGATTAAGAAGGCTAAGGCACAGATAGAATTAAACTTGGCCAGGGATGTTAAGGATAACAGGAAGGGATTCTACAGGCACATAGCAAATAAAAAACAGACTAGGGACAACATAGGCCCCCTGAGGAAGCTCTTGGGAGAACCGGCTACACAGGATTTGGAGAAGGCTGAGGTTCTGAATGACTTCTTTGCCTCGGTCTTCACTGCCAAAGGCTCTGACCGCGCCACCCAAGTCCTAGAAAGTAGACGCAGGGACTGTGAGAATGAAGACCTTGGGCCCACTGTAGGAGAGGATCTGGTTTGAGACCATCTTAAAAATCTGATTGTGCACAAGTCCGTGGGACCTGATGAAATCCATCCGCGGGTCCTGAAGGAGCTGGCAAATGAAGTTGCTAAGCCACTGGCCATCATATCTGAAAAATCATGGCAGTCAGGTAAAGATGACTGGAAAAAGGGAAATATAACCCCCATTTTCAAGAAGGGGAAAATGGAAGACCTGGGGAATTACAGACCAGTCAGTCTCACCCCTGTGCCTGGTAAAATCTTGGAGCACATTCTCCTGGATGGCATGCTAAGGCACATGAAAAACAACAAGGTGCTTGGTGACAGCCAGCATGGCTTCACTAAGGGGAAATCCTGCCTGACCAATTTGGTGGCCTTCTATGATGGGGCTACGGAACTGATGGACAAGGGTAAAGCGGTTGATGTCATCTACCTGGACTTGTGCAAAGTGTTTGACACTGTCCCACACCACATCCTTGTCTCTAAACTGGAGAGACATCAATTTGATGGATGGACCACTTGATGGATAAAGAACTGGCTGGATGGCCACATGTGGAGTTGTGGTCAATGGATCAATGTCAGGCTGGAGACCAGTAACGAGTGATGTCCCTCAGGGATCGGTGTTGGGACCGGTCTTGTTTAACATCTTCATCACTGACATGGACAGTGGGATTGAGTGTGCCCTCAGCAAGTTTGCTGATGACACCAAGCTGTGTGGTCCAGTTGATATGCTGGAGGGAAGGGATGCCATCCAGAGGGACCTCAACACACTTGTGGGGTGGGCTGATACCAACTTTATGAAGTTCAACCATGACAAGTGCAAGGTCCTACACCTGGGTGGGATTGCATATAAGGAGGAAATTCTTTCCTGTCAGGGTGGTGAGGCACTGGAATGGGTTGCCCAGGAACGTTGTGAGTGCTCCATCCCTGGCAGTGTTCAAGGCAGGTTGGATGAAGCCTTGGGTGGGATGGTTTAGTGTGAAGTGTCCCTGCCCATGGCAGGGGGGTTGGAACTAGATGATCTTGAGGTCCTTTCCAACCCTAACTATTCTATGATTCTATGAATTATGGCCCTGCATCATTAATATACAATCTTCTTAAGCATCCCTTTGTATTAGTAAATGCTGTAAATTTATGGGTGAAACTGCAGACTCAATTTTGAAAAATTAATATTTTTATTTGGAATCAGCTGAGAAGGAATCTAGTTTGGGCAAACTCAGTGCAGAACAGATTTGATCTCCAGGCTAGCAGCTATGAGGACTGCAAGACAGGACAGGATGACCTGCAGACAAGGAAGCAAAGAGGTGCGCTGCATATGATCTTCCCATGAGACATTCTCCCAGCAAAATGGAGAATGCTCTCTTGGCAAGGAATTGACTTTTCGTTTAAGACATGATAAAACCAATCAAGCTTGAAGGGAAGGAAGCCTTGCAAACACATCCTGGGTTCTACCCAAACTCCCTAGTGAGCATACAACAAAGCACAGATTACTCTTCCAAGGAGGATCACTGTGAGGAGACCCTTCATCAGTGGACCAGTCAAGATGTCTTGGCAAGAAGATGACTAGCTGTACATATGGCACTGGAGTTTATACTAACAGCTTAGTGCAAATTTTTGTCCCTAATGGTTGTACTTGGATGAATTCTTAGACAAGTTATACCAGGAATATATGGAGCATAACAGCCCCAGCTGCTGTAAAGGGAAATAAAATCTATTTCTTCAAAAGAAATGTAAGTTCACTGGTGAAAAGTAAAGCACAATTATATTTATTTTTCCAAAATAACACCATTAAGATATTTTGTAAACTTACTACAGCAAGACATCTCCTGTTGTAGAATTCCTTCAACTTCAGAACTGACTTACAAACTCTACAGGTATTTCTTAAATTTATACACAAATATTGGCTGAATAACATTATTTTACTTCCATTTCAGGGAATAACACAAATCTATTCACTCCATTAATGACTTTTCTTAATAGGTATCTATCCCTACTGAAGCTTTTTCCAATTTAGAAGGAAAGAATGGCCTCATCAGCAATATTAAACATTGGTGTCTATACGGTATATGAAGACTAATATGTTACATATTCAAATGAGTTTTTAAAAAGCTCAGTCAGCTGAGTTCTCTAATCATACACCTGCTTCATTTAGGCTCCGAGGTGGAAATTTGTAAACATCTCAAGCATTACACACTGCTGGCAACAGTGCTGAAATCACAAGGACTGTGCTGTGTGAGCAGCTGTTCTACGTGGGCTCAAGTCTGAGGGCATTAAGACTGCTTCCATTTGCAAATTTGGGTGCTTGGTGTAGTCTAGGATAAGAGAATTCAAACTGCAACACAAATATCTGGAAATGATATCTGGAATTTTAAATATCTTTTAAATGTAAGCTGCTGACTTCAGGTGACAGCTTTGTTTCTTGGGGCAGGGGTAGGTCCATAATTTTAATATGCAGAACCTGGTTTAGTTAAGTCTGTTACTAGTTGAAAGTTTAATTGCCTTTGCTTTTTTTGTGGGAGGTTATTTTTCAACCATGACAAAAGTTTGTCAGCTTCAAGTTGAAAACAAGCTCCTTTAAATTCACACAAAAAAATTTGCAGCAAAACCTACTGCACTTTCTAATGCAATGGTCAGAAAATCAACATCGCACATGTTGTTGCTAGATCGGGCCTCCATGTATCTTCACACCAGGAATAGAGACAACGCCTCCTTTTTCTCAGTTCAGTAGGACTTAAGACACACCACTCCTCCAAATCAGGCTGCTATACAAATAATGGACAAAGAATTCCAGAGCCTTATTTTAGAGAATATTGTCCTGTTTAGTGAAAGGCAGTGACTGAAATGTATTTTTTAATACTGAATTATATTAGCCATTCCTGTATCTAGACACATGAAACTGGCTGTTGGCTCTGCCTTAGTTTTACGACTGTAGGTTAACTTAGAAAAAAAATTTTGCTGGGGTATATTGTTTTAAAATGAAAGAATGTGGAAGGGAGTCAATTATAACCAAGTAATTCATTTGAATTTTTTTAGCTTAAAGAATATTTGGAAGCAGATGAGGGGTTCTTCATACATACTTTCTTTTAAAAGATTAAAAACTACTTTCAGAATAAATAGTCTAGTGAAATAACTAAAAACTCCTTTCACCAAACATAACATTTATTTTCATCTATTTTGACTTGGTAATAGAATTCCAACACATAAGCATTTTCAAAAGGCAAATATTTCAGGAATGTCAGTTTTTTATGGGTTTGTTGGATTTTACGTATTTTTTAAAGAATGTTTTCTAAACGGTATTTGATTTGAAATTACTTTCTTTCTAAAAGAAAAGTTTGTCGATAGTCACCTAGCTTTAGAGAAACTTTCCTTTAGAAGCAAACTTGGAAATATATAGAACATTACAAGAAAATAGATCTTAAATAGAAAGAAGTTTGTTACTATAGGTCTTTCCCTGAAACATGAGGAGATTTAAAGCTTTCCCACTTCATTAGATCTGTGCATGTTGCTCTTCAGATGGATCTGCAGCTGAGTGTGCCACCAGTAAAAATCACTGCTGGAGCTGCTATGACAGACAAGCCAGTCTCCTGGAAAGATTTTATTAATTTTGTGCTCTTGGCTGAGTACGAGGCATTACAAGTGTTAAAAGAGAGCAATCATTAAGATTACAGTTGAGACATGATTAATTATCCCATCTCTTGTTACCTCTGATTGTCTGTCACCTTTCCCCCTTACCAGTTTCTATTATTTCCCCAGCATTCTGTGGACCACATTCTCATTGGTGACATCAGTGATGCTGAGATCAGAAACTGGCTCCTTGCCTCTATTTTTCCCTTGCCTTCCCTCTAATTTGCCTTTCCCTGTGCTTCTCTTCAAAGACTCTTCGCTGCAGCTCCCAGTGCTTTGCAGGTATCCTTGACTACAGCTCACATTCCCCAATCTCTGGCCAGCTGGAGCAGCTCCCTGGTATGATATAATCCAGATCAAAGGTGAGAGGGGCAATAAGCAAACGAAACACTTGTTGGCACACAACAGAAGTGACTTGGCCACTCTTTGGTCCCCTCTTTTCAGACTTAATTTTGGCCAAAAAGTAATTGTGGGTGGTGCATCTTGAAGACAGCGGCTTGTGAGTCATGGTGAGCCATACCAATTTAAAACAGAAAATGGCTCTTCTGGAACTGGATGTAGTCACATATTTACCCAATCAGCAATCCAGCTGCAAGGCAAAACCAGCACAGCCTGATGCTGCAGCAGATTTGTAATGTGCCTTTTAGAGATGGCACCAAAAATGGTCTAGGATCAGATGGACACCAGAATTTCTATTGGATTGGAAAGAAAAATGCAGAGTATCTTAACAAACCTTTACAACATTAATTGCATAACTGTAACTCTAGCATGAGGTTTGTACTCCATTTATATATATAACCCATCTGGAGTAGGTCCTAGGGACAAACAAAGCCGCTATCTGCACAGTGATTTGAGCATGTTTACAAAGCTTGTATTTGAAATCAAAGTACATCCTCCTACAAACATTTCCACTCCATGAAGTTATTCAGCAAGTTGTTACAAGGAGAAATCACTATTTATTTTCACTATCTATTCTTGGAAGACTTGTATTTTAAAGAATTTTTTACTAAATGGAAACTAAATTTAAACCTACCTGTTGTAATTCTTGCTGACAGTGGTTGTTTTCACAGAATGCCTTCAAAATATCCCTGTTCTTTTGATCAGGTAATGAATGCAGTTTATTGAGCTGAAAGGGAAACTCACCATGTCAGTAAAGATTCAACATTTCTACCAGTTAGATCACTAGATAAAGAGTTGACCTCTTGTGGTGCTGATTGTATTTCTGCCACCAGTTTGTTCTTTCTTTTAGGGAAACTGCATGCTGCCTTTGTGCTTTCAAAGTGGGGATTGTCTATATAGCAAAAATTTGGGTGCTTGGCCAGATTACATTTGCAACACAAGAGGATTATTCTCCACAGTATACTTGCAGACATAACGAAACACTGGGGAAGAAAATTCTTTGCCGTGGTATGCTGAGCCAGAAATTCTACCATCATGCGTCAACACAGCTCCATATGCCAGAAGTACATAATAAGAAGGCCAGTGTTAGGGATCTGAACAGGAGTGTTGGTACAATTTACTAACTCAGTTTAGCATCCAATGCAAATTAATGCTGCTTTCTTTAACCCAAGGTACAAAAGAAATAAAAACGGTTTTTCTCAGGAAAAGAAAAATGTGGTAGCTATGTGCAGTATAGTTCCAGAATGCTTTGGCAGCACTTCACTTGCTGTTACTTCAGTTAAAAATGACAGAATTTCCAAAGAGGGTTAAAGCCACATCACACGTGTACTTTCAGAAACAAAGTAGGAAAGGTTCTACCCATGACATTTCAAGTCCCAGCTGCACTGGCATCTTTGCCAATTCTTGAAATCAGTGCCTTGTTTTTCCAGAGGGGTCTCTGTCAAAGCCTCCTCATTAGACACAAACCTCAGCAGAACTGCAGACCTCCATTCCTTTTTGATCATTGGGTTGTACTGGTCACTTGCAGGGCTAGTGGTAACTACCACGGTGCTTTTCACAATAAATTTTCCACTCACCAGTGCCTGCTAATAGCCAGAATGTTTCTCAAGTGACATGTAAAATAATGTAAAAGAAACAATGCACCCACATGTTGAATAATCCTGCCTGAAAAATGGCACTTTGGTAATTACTGAACTTTGATGTCTTTTCTGAAGCATGACGTCCTCAGTTACCATTGTTTCAATCATAACAGAAAATAACAAAGTGTACCTAAGCCAAGGTAGAATGGTGAGAGAGTTCCTTGTTTAAAGTCTTGTCTACTTTAACCCTGAGATCAAACTCTAACCTAAAATAAGATTCTTTGCAAGATGTTCAAAAAACACCTATCACATGAAACAATGCATAAAAATTAGTTTTGAAGTTATAAGCCAGCTACCAGAAAAAGCTGTAGCAGCCATCAGGAGGCAAAAGAGCTGGCTCAGTCAAATGTGCTTCCCACTAGCTGCCAGGAACCTTCATTCCACATTCCTTGGCTCAAATGTCTTCCCATCAATGAGTTTTAGCTCTGCTTATTTCTCATTCCCATTATGGCCTCTCTCCTATTCTTAACTCCTCTTGTGCTTCCTCTGATGCTCACTGCCTTTCCTTTGCTCCTCCCTCAAATAAACAAAATTCCATTTTTCTTCCAGACAGACAATGCATACCAGCTGGAAACACAGCAATAAGTTAACAGGTTTCATTTACATCTGCAAATTTTAAGGTAAATTTTTACAAAAGAAATAGACAGAGAACATAGAAATTAGGTACAGGAAAGAGAATGCGTAATTAGGAGCAACCTTCTCTGCTGGCATACTTCAAACATCCAAATGGCAAAAACTTTGCTTGTTTGGTGAGCGACAGAATAGGGAGTAGTGAACAGCTATGGATATACTAGCAATGCTGATAATGGAGCCTCATCTCTAGACTTGACAGACTAATTCAGTACTACGACCTGTAAATGTTACACTCTGACTACACAGCAGTGAAACTCACTCTCTCCAGTGTATTTGGGTTCTTCCTCAATAGATTAAGAGGCTTTGATAACTTTCCTGTGAAGTGGTTCATGGACTGAAATACCTTACTTAGCATAAGGACGCAGAGTGAATCCAAAGGAGGGCCATGACGATGACAAGGGGGCTGAAGCACCTCCCGTATGAAGATACTCTGAGAAAATTGGAGCTGTTCTACCTGGAGAAGCTGCATGTAGACCTCATAGCAGCCTTCCAGTATCTGAAGGGGGCCTACAAGGATGGTGGAAAAGGACTCTTGATCAGGAACTGTAGTGACAGGACAAGGGCCAATGGGTCTAAACTTGAACAGGGGAAGTTCAGTTTTGATACGAGGAAGCAGTTCTTTACTGTGAGGGTGGTGAGGCACTGGAATGGGTTGCACAAAGAAGTGGTAAATGCTCCATCCCTGGCAGTGTTCAAAGCAAGGCTGGATGGGGCTTTCAGCAACATGGTCAAGCATGAGGTGCCCCTGCCATGGCAGGGCGCTTGGAACTATATGATCTTAAGGTCCTTTCCAACCCTAAACATTCCGGAATTCTAGATAGTCTGATCTCTTTCTTCCAAACTTCTTCATGTGGAGACAAACACAGGTTTACAGACCTGCTCTGCAGGAAAACTTGCCAGGCAACAAGCAAGGATAGCCTGGAGTCCGTCCAACCAGCCAATTGGTTTTTGAGTGGGCAATTTCTACTTAACTTTTGGGATGGTTTCAAAACCTAAAATGCTGCTGGTCCATTTAGGGTTAACCTTGCAGTTTGGGTCTTGTGTAAGGATTTGTGCTATACCTTGGCTCTCAGGGGCCATTTGGGAAAATCCTCAGTGTAGTGGCTTCAGAAGGAGCCATGGTTATGCATTCTCTATTTGGATTCCTCTGAATTCAGCTCTATCCTAGGTTCTAAAATGCAGCCTGCTCAGCATCTTGCAAGTGAAAAGGACTAGCTTTCAGACAAACCAAAGCAGGCACCAACTTAGAACAGCAGACTACCTGCTTTATGTGGGCTAAGACAGCAATAATAATTTGCTTCAGCAGCCTATACAACCTGAAGAGTCAGTTTTACTTTCTACTTGCATAACCCTGGCTTCAGACGAAAACGTTGAGGAATGCAAGGCTGCAGCAGAATTGAACATGAGTAACAAAAGTAGTAAGTCTTTATTTTCTCCTAGCTGCCCTATGCCATGACAGAAGTGGCAACCTTAGATAGACCCTTCTCAGCAGCCTAACAGGCAGGACAGTAGCTGGCTGTAGCAGAAGGGATGTGGGAAGAAGAGCTAAAAGAGAGAAGAGAGATAGACCTCTAATCATTCCTAATTAATCAAATTAATTAATCTTTTTTTCCATTGCAAAGAACCATTATCACTCTCTCCAAGAGAAGGTTAGGATCATAAATCCCAGTATGGTAACAATAATTCACCACTCTTTCCTAAGTACAAACAAGTCAGCTCCCTTTGTTTACTGTGATCCTGGATAATGAATGCTTTGCAAGAGACTTTTGGAGATTTCTATGTCTTTCACACCTTTTTTTGACCTTACAACTGCATCTCCAATTACACTGTTGCTAGCTTGCTTTGTTATTATATCCCTTAGAATTAGGGCTATATTAGTGTATTTCTTTGTAACTGATTATATTAGTTTCCTTGTTCTTGGTCTCTCTTACATGGGCTTCCAGTTATCTATTAAATGTGACCCTACTGTGGGGATGGTTGCTTTATTACTCTTCTGTCCCAGACTGCTTGAATCTACCCACTCAAAAATTCGTTTTCTTCCTTGCTAATTATTCTTTATGTATCCAGTCTTAGTGGAGGTTTGGAAGCTCACCAGCAAAATGCAGGTTCTCTGTGCTTTTTGAAAGGCTTCTGAGCAAGTTTAATATAATCACACATGTGCTGCTTACCAGTCTGTATACCATACATAGTAACTCACAGCATTAAATGCTGTCGACACACATGAACTGAAACTTCAGCATACACTTACGCTCAAGTGCAATTTTTCACAAAAATGGCTTCCAGAAGCACCCGTACTATAAGCTTTGTCTACTTGAGGATTTGTTCACAGAGCTGGGTACAGTGAGGAGGCATATGGCAGTCAGGCGCAAAAGGTGCACAGCCATAGCCTTTAATGTTATCATGAGCAGATACTGAGACATGGGATTTGTACCCCTGAAACCCCTAGAAAAAATCCATTTGTCCTGCTAAATACGAGGTAAATACAAATGGCCAACAAATACAGAAGACAATTAATTAATTAACAATTAATAAATTAACAAATACAGAAGACAATAAAATTGCAGTCATTACTCACAAAACAATAATGACGTATCTATTCGGTTTCATCCTCCAAGACATTTATAAAGACTCTCTGTAACTAAGAATTGTTAAGTTTACCTAGCTTAGAAGCTTCCCTGGAGTAGAAACACTGCTTTCACAAGCTTCCAACCAGAGATGATTCTTTTAAACACACACTCTTATATTGACTGAAATTATGAAGTGCACTAAACTAAACCCCTGCTAGACAAACATCTGTTCACTACAAACTCAGACACCTGATGGTCTGTTTATCTCCATACTTTCACCTTTTTACCTCAACAAACGAATTCTGAGGTTTTAAACTTACCTTTCTCTCAGACAATGGTATGTTAAGATTCTGTGTCATCTTTCTCCTCAGTAACTTACATTTTTCAAGTAATTACAGGTAATTTAAAACTGTTGTGATCCTAACAACTACCTAAGATGAATGATAATTGACTTTTTCCCAGATTTCCCTGCCCTAAGAAATGACCTGACTTCTAAGGTTCTTTCCTCTACTTATTATTGCTCTTAGCAGGTCAATATATATCTCTAATAGAGGGAAAAGTCATCATTAAAGTGATTTCACAGAAAAGTCCCAAGTATTTTTAAGAAGTGGTGAATTGTCAGAAATTAAGGAAGACTCTACAGTTTTGAGGAAGTGAAAGAAAATAATTTGTTTCTTGACAGTTGCTAACAGAAGCACTTGAAAACTATTGATGCTGCCTGTTAAACAGAACTTAACTCCTCCGAGTATCTACTCGTCAGAAACAGGTTATTTTCATGTTGTTCAAAATCACCATCCAATTCTAACCCTTTAGACACGAGAACCATTAAAAAAAACAAATCAGATTTGTAACCCTATTAACATTTTTTTTCATTAAAATATGGTTCTGATTATTGTGTCTTAGGAGCAAAAAAAGCGTGAGGCTAGATACATCTATGTTTGAGACACAGAGACTTTCACACTGATAACAGCTTTTAAAAGTCCTAAAAATTGAACAGGTGCGCCAAAACACGAAGTTTTGAATGCGACAATGGACTCTCACATATATTACAGTCCACCTGAGCATTAAAGAGATGTAGGGCTCTGACTCACAAGCATTACAACAAACTGTTTGCAACAGTTAAAGATCTTACTAACATATAGACTCTTCTGCCCTCCACCAACCAGGACAATGGCATGTCCTAGCAACTGTGATGTAGAGTCCCTTCAGTAGGCTGTATTTTCAGTTCAACAAGAGAGCAGGATGACTTTGTGAAGTGGGCAGTAACAATATCTTTTCTCCTTTGGGTACGGCATTACTACTCTTTAGCGTTCACTCAGATGAATAATTTTGTCTTTGAAGTAGTAACATTCTTTAAGCCTTCAGCATATACATCCAGTTCCATCCTACACCTTCTCAACTGGAAAGCTTTTTAACTTCAATGAAGTCAGATCCCCAGCTGATCCTCGGAACAAGCTGCTCTTCCGCATCTTTGGAAGAATACTGCATCCTCCTCCACATACCTAGCCAACCACAAAACCCCATGGCAAAAATCACCGCTTAACGTTTTTGGCTCAGAAGCAGTGCCATGTCCATACCTCAGCTATTACAGGTTACACTGGAACAGCACAAACTTCTGCCAGTAGGTTATCTCCACAAATATTTAAGAAACTAGTAGGCCAATTGGAGAAACATGCTTTTTTCTCCTGGTCCTACTCAACAATTTAGTAATGTGGCTGATAGGAGAATAATCCTAATCACGGGGTAGTACCCTATTTAAATATTTTATACAAATTTATTAGAATTTGTGTAAGAGCTGTAGTAAAAGAAGCACTATTTCAGTCTAGTGGAACACAGAAGTTCTTAATTTCTCATAGGAGATGTCTAGCAAAGCTGCAAAGAATAGTCTTCACTGCCAAGTCCCACAATTTCATCTATTGCCATTTTTTTCTGCATTTATACCTAAGTTTCTGAAATAAACACTAGATTTACTGTGGTATGAAGACAGTATGTAGCTACAGCTGTCCTGAGAATTTTCTCCGCCTAAGGCTAACTGCTCATACCTATCTCAGCCATCTAACTTAACAATTATTCCACAAGGCAAACTGGACAGAAAGTACGATTATCACTATCCAATTCTGAAACTTTCAACCACACCACAATTACTCACACGAATACGTGACTCATGGTAAAGGGTGAACAGGTTCTAATTTTCAGACAGATGGCAGGCAAAGTCAGTGCAACAGTGAATACAATCCCCATGCAAGCCAAGGTAACTGAATTTGTGTGGTACAGTTAGAAAATATATATATAAAGGCTGAACAACTCATTAGGGTTTCTGAAAGCAGCACACAGGTCTTTTAACATAGAAATAGCCCTGACTTAACTAGAGTATGTGAATTTAAAATTATTTAACTCAATTACTAATCCTCTGAATTAATTCCTGTTTATAGATGGATGCCCCTCTTTGGATTCAGCTGTCTTGCTGGATTAAATGTTGCCTTCATTTATCACCTCATTTCTGGTGGTGAAGAATGAACTTCTCTGTAATATGTTGAAGACACAGCCTGTAGGAGCATTACTTTGGCAAAATCTGATGGATTGGCTGACACCATTTATCTTAACAGTCAGAATTAACCTGATCTATCTGAATTTCTCATAATTGAGAGCGTTGCACTGCATGCAGTGACTCTTGTAACAGCAGTGGCATAACCTGAAGTACTTCTTCTGTTGGCATTGCTGATTTTAGGGGTGCCCTATTGTGAATGATTTATTTTGGCTTTAAGACCAATCGACTAAAGCTAAACAGAAGGAAACTATTATTATACTCTAATCAGGGTGTGAATACTAAAACAGTAAAAGTCTGCATATTGACAAGGCCAACATATTCTAGCTGAAATCAAAAATCTACACCTTAAATCACATACCTTATCAAGCAGCTGTGCTTCATGCTCATGCATCTGATTTAGAGAGGAACAAGTATAAACATAAAACAAAAATATCTCCAGAGTCCTACTTACCTGTAACTTTTAACAAGGTCATAATTGAGCGTGAACAGAACAACCTTAAGGCTGTATGTATCTTGACATTATTCCACAAGTTGAATGGCAGCAGAGATGGCACCAATTTATTCAGGTGCTTGATAGTCTCTGGAGCACTCAGACATCCTGGGTCTGCTATTTGCCTTTGGCTTTTCTGATCACACTGTCCAACTAAGCAGATAGCTGTCACTCACCTAGAGAAATTGTATTCACATGACGAAACCTCCTTCACGTGCTGAAAATACATTTACCAAAATAGCGAAGTAACTCTCTCTTAATTGACCATTCACCTCCCCATTTTACTGTTTTGTTTTCCTTTATCATCGCACACAATAAACATCATTGTTTATTGATAAAATACAATTTTGAGATACAAAAGCTAAAGAGAAGTTCTTAGACTTGTCACAGAAGTTCCACCTTTAGGGAGGACAGAATCTCAACATATTCTGCTACTCGATACAAAATAGGTTTTTATTTGGTTCACTTAGAACATACTGGTAAGTTTTACAATTTAATTTTATAGCTGCTATTGCATTAGATTAAAGAGGGGAAAAAAATGCCATGATTGAGAAACTACAAATAAATTATACTGCTCAAGGAGAAAAAAAATCAACAAAAACCCCACCCAACAAGAAAAAAAACCCCACACAAAAACCTGAGTACATATGGAACAGGCAAAAGCATCACAAAGTAATATTGTGAAAACAGAAAAAACTCTCAAACTTTTGTCTTCAGAGAGTCAGTTACCTTTTCTTCTGTGGTGTTTTTAATTCCTGGTTGCAAAGACAATGACATAACATCTTTGGTGCTATGAAGTTAAGTATGAGAGAAAATGCAGATTTAGGAAGAATGTAAGTCACATATACAGCAGATTTCTGACAGCAGTTAGAAAGTTTAGGCCAAATTCAGCCTTATTTTGATCCCATAGTCTTCAACAGGCTTAGATCCAGGCAAAACAAAGTTCGTATTTCAAGAAGTGGAGACAGTACCTGTAAGTGGTTCTCAAATTTTGGATAAATGGTGCGCAATAGCTTATTTAAATAATATTTCCTAGGTACTATAATTCTATTTTGTAGTCAATACACATAACTGCCTTAAACAGCAATGATGAAGGAACAAATATACTTGAAGAAAGCATTACACAGATCAAAAAAATTAGTTAAGTTATGAAAAAGAAGCTGTAAAGTGAAAAGGAGTGAGTCAAAAGAAAGGAGTTCAGCAAAGATTTTCATATCAGTTGAACATGCCTGCATTGGGGAGCAGAGGAGGGTGGAAAGCAACAACAAAAAATTCCCACAAAAAGCACCAAAAAAAACCACCACAGCAAACAGGTGTTTTCCAGCCCCTTTGACACACGTTACAGTAGGAATAAACGGTACTTCATCAAAATACAAAAAGAAAGCCTTCAGACTGACATCAGCAACACGCCCACTCAGCATTTTTGTCACCCCAAAATGAAACTAGCTACCGCACCTTCCAAAACAAACATAATCATTAACTACCCCAATGTCAAATGAACATTTTTAATT
Organism: Lathamus discolor; assembly: GCF_037157495.1. Lineage (NCBI taxonomy): Eukaryota > Metazoa > Chordata > Aves > Psittaciformes > Psittacidae > Lathamus > Lathamus discolor. Next base: position 82,654,478 of record NC_088909.1, on the reverse strand, counting down.
CTGCCTGGAAGATTAATTTTATCCTCCTTTTTTTCTTCTGTGTTTGCTTTCTACCAAAAAGAATGGCTTGCCCTGGTTTGGAATGGTTTGAGCGTTGCCGAGTCAAACAAGCACATAAACTCTCTTGCAAAGAAGCTTCCCCTCCATTATTTAATGCCATTTTTCTTTTCTAGAGAGGAAAGGCAAAGGGCCCTCAGATTTACTGTGAGCAGTGAAGGGGGAAAAAGGAAAAAAAATACTAATTGTAATTACAGTACAGTATAAAGTAAAAAAAAAGAAAAAAAGGAAGAATCCTTTTACAGCCTTCATTCCATTAGCATAATTTTCCAAGAATGTTAACTGCATTCTTTTATCTCTAAAATACTGTGTTGCAACTCGGTTTAAGACAAAGCTAAAGCCAAAATTATAAACTACTCATGGATCAAAAGTTTTACATAATGATATTGGCTATTTTGTATACACAGATTTGAGAGTTTCCACTTCTTTGATTTTGCTCCCAAGTACATATTTTTCACAAACAATGGTGAACTGAAAATACAGCACTTTAATTTTTTTATTTATTTTTCATATGCTTAATGCTGTGCAGTTAGCACTACTTCTTACACACTTAACCTTGCAGCATTTTTGGCAGGCACTTCACATAACAAGTAAGATGAAGCTAAGGATTAAGTAGTAAGACTTTGAAAAACTACAGAAACAGTAGTAATTACCACTGTATAGCCAGCATTGTAACTTGGTGATTACTGCTCCTATTCAACCAATAAAAACAGCCCAAAGCTAAACAGCAAGTAAACAACAGCTGTCACTTAATGACCACAAGGTGCATTTGGTGCTCCCAACATTGCTTCAGGTCCTTAACTACTCCACCAGGCCCAGGCAGAGAGGCTTCATCTTAAATACTGTCACCTGACCATCTGTGCTAGCTATTGATTTTAATACTGAAGTTCCTCTTAACACTTTTACTTCGCAGCATGAGGTGAAGTCCGCAGTAAAAGAGTTACAGTCACTTCAGAACTGCGAATATCGCCCATATGACTGATAGAAAAACCCCATATCTGCATATGTTAAACTAGGCTTGAAGGGGGAAAGGGATCATAGAATCATAGAATAGCTAGGGTTGGAAAGGACCTTAAGATCACCTAGTTCCAACCCCCCCGTCATGGGCAGGGACACCTCACACCAAACCATGTCACCCAAGGCTCTGTCCAACCTGGCCTTAAACACTGCCAGGGATGGAGCATTCACATCTTCCCTGGGCAGCCCATTCCAGTGCCTCACCACCCTCACAGTAAAGAACTTCCTCCTTATATCCAATCTAAGCTTCCCCATTTAAGTTTTAACCTATTACCCACCCCTTGTCCTATCACTACAGTCCCTAATGTAAGAATCCATCCCCAGCATCGCTATAAGCCCCCTTCAGACACTGGAAGGCTGCTATGAGGTCTCCACGCAGCCTTCTCTTCTCCAGGCTGAACAGCTCCAACTTTCTCAGCCTATCTTCATATGGGAGGTACTCCAGTCCCCTGATCATCCTTGTGGCCCTCCTCTGGACTTGTTCCAACAGTTCCATTTGGACTTAAGTAAAGCATTTGACACTGTGTCCCATAGCATTCTCCTGGAGAAATCAGCTGCTTGTGGCCTGGATAGGAGGATTCATTGATGGGTTGGAAACAGGCTGGATGGCCGAGCCCAAAGAGTGACAATAAATGGTACCACATCTAGTTGGTGACCAGTCACAAATGGTGTCCCTCAGGGCTCAGTGTTAGAGCCAGTGTTGTTAATATCTCCACTGATGATCTGGATGAGGGAATTGAGTGCACCCTCAGTAAATCTGCAGGCAACACCATGTTGGGCGGAAGTGTTGATCTGCTGGAGGATATGAAGTCTCTGCAGAGGGATCTGGGCAAGCTGGATCGATGGGCTTTGGCCAATGGTATGAGGTTCAACATAACAAAGTGCTGGGACCTGCACCTGGGCCACAACACCCCCATGCAATGCTCCAGGCTTGGTGAAGAGTGGTTGGAAAGCTGCTGAGTGGAAAAGGACCTGGGACACTGACTGATGGAGCTGAACATGAGCCAGCTTGTGCCCAGGCAGCCATGAAAGCCAGTGGCATCCTGGCCTGTATCACCAGGGCCAGGGCAGTAATCATTCCCCTGTATTTGTCACTGGTAAATCTACACCTCAAATCCTGTGTTCAGTTCTGGGCCTCTCTCTACAAAAGAGACATTGAGGTGCTGGAGTGGGTCCAGAGAAGTGCAATGAAACTGGTGAAGGGTCTGGAGCACAAGTCTGATGAGGAGCAGCTGATGGAACTGGGGTTGTTTAGTCTGGAGAAGAGGAGGTTCAGGGGAACCACATAGGTCTCTGTAACTACCTGAAAGGACGTTGTAGTGAGGTGGGGGTTCATCTCTTCTCCCAAATAACAAGTGATAGGACAAAAGGTAATGCCCTCAAGCTTCACCAGGGGAGGTTTAGATTGGGTATTAGGAAAAATTTCTTCACTGAGAGGGTAAATGCTGTAAATGAGGCTCTCAGTGTCATGGTTTAGTGGTGGTCTTGTCAGTCCTGTGGTAAAGGTTGGCCTTGATGATCTTAAAGGTCTTCTCTAACCTATGATTTTACATAACAACATGTATGGTAGTTTTGATTTTTGTTGTTTTTTTTAGTTGACTACTACTGGTGTTCAAAAAAAAAAAAAAAAAACCCTCAGGCTGGCGGGCCCATTAATTAAACGAAGTACCTAGTCCTTTGTTACATGAACAGCTATAGCTTCTGCCAACAACATGGGAGCTCTGCAGCACTCGGCTGCAGATCAGGTAAATGATTTACAGCGTAAAAAAATACAAGGAAGGAAAAATACAAGACTAGCATGTGGAGCTGAAATGCGTACTTCCAAACCAACAGTCAAAAAAAGCTAAAAAGGAGGAAAGAAAGTGAAAAACAACATAACTGCGTTATTTACCTTTCCTACCCCTAAGAAACGGAAGAGCCATCTGCGCTCTTCACACAGCCTCATACCTGGCAACTACTTCACCAGCCGCCTCCGGACCTGGTGTTCAGCGAGGGGCTGTGCTTAACAGCCACCCGCCAGCCCCAACGGTGCCCCCTCGCAAGCGGCCGTTGGGAGCGGAGGCCGCCTGACTGACTGGCAGGCGGCTGCAGCTGGAATGTTCTCAGCAGCCTCCCCTCGTCCACGACAGCACTACCCACCATCGGAAACCGGGGGCAGAGTGCTAAGTAAGTTTCGGGACGAACGACAACGCCCTGCCATACCCGCCTCCCTCTCCCTTTTAAGGCAGGGATTATCCACCCCATCTCGGCCAGCCGCCAGGTACCGGAGCCCCCAGCGCCCGCCGAGCAGACGGCTCCCCGCCTCCCCCAACGGCGTGGGCTCGCCCCGGCAGGCTGGGGCAGCGGCACAGCAGGGCTCAAGCACCTCCTTCACCTCTCCACCAACTACTCCCGCAGGTACCCCTCCTGAGGGAGCACATTCCCTCCCTGCAGCACACGAGGGCTGGGGACAGGTGAAAGGGCGCAGAAGAAGCCCGAGCAGCAGCCTAGGCTACTCCACCGCTGCACAGCAAGCGTAAGAGTGCAACCCTCGACATTCACGCACACACTCGCTGCCACAACACTCCCCACACCTCCTCCTCCCGGGCCTGAGCCTCCCGGTTGAGTGACAGCTAGCCAGCGCCAATAGAGCCGCCCTTTCTGTGCAGAGGGGCGGGCACTCCCTCGCCAGAGGGCCAATGAAGATGCCGCTTTCTTAGCGGCGGCGTTAGTGAGGGGAGGTGGTGGGAGGGGGCCGGAGGAGGGGCAGCAGTTTAGGAAGAGGACGGAATGGCTGTCATCAATGAAGTCATGTTCATAATCTAGTCCCTCGCTCCGGTTCCGCACTCGGGTGACTCACCGAGGGGGAGAGGAGCGACATCCAGCACGGCGCTCCTCGCGGGCGGAAGGTAAATACAACTTGCAGTTCGGTCCGCCCCCCGCCCCGCTCCGTGTCCCTGGCACGGAGGTGTCTGAGCCGTCCTTTATTGTCAGCGAGAACGCCGGCAGCGTCTTGCCCACCTTCTCTCTTCTTCCCCAAGCACAGCCTCGGTGGCCCCGCGCGCTGTCGTGCCACCTGCTTCCTCTCCCCACATTCCCCGGCGCCTGGCCCTCCCGAATATTTATATCCCCCAGTGGGTGGAGAGAAGAAAGTTTTGATCCGGTATTTCTGGAATAATCACGATGCAAATCTCCGGGGCGGGAGGGTGTGAGGGGAAAAAACCCAGCGGCGTCGCTGGTGGCTGACTTGTGAGTCAGCGGCACCGCGGAAGGGACGGGGGAGCGGAGGGGCACCGTGCCCGCCCGTCGGAGCCGCCGTGTTCGCCGGGCAGCTAGCGTTTGTCAGCGGCAACAACACCCAGCTCTTGGCACCCCAGGGTCTTTGCGGCCAAGCGAGCGCGTCAGGGGCTCCAGGCGACGCGACTGGGAGGGAAATTGATCCGGGAAGCGACAGACCCCCTATACACCCCCTGGCCAGGGCAGCTCGGCGGGCCGGGGGCGGCCCCGCTTGCTGTCCCCCCGGGTGTGGGCCGCCCCGTGGGGTGCTTTTCGGCGGCAGCCGCGTGTCGCAGGGTGCAGTGCACGGTGTCCGGAGGCGGGAGAGTGTGTGGCGGTGCAGCTTTTTCTCCGCCTTGGCACACGCTCGCGCAGACCCGGCCGAGGCAGGGGAAGTCGGGAGGCACGAGGAGGGGGAAGGATGGTGCGTGGGGGAGCGGTCCTGCCTGCCAGAGTAGCGGCGTTCGCCGGCAGATCTGGGAGGCCATGATCCGGATAATCTCCGTGCCAGCCTGTCACACGCACTACACACACCGGAGCGAGAGGAGGAGGTGGGGGCTGGGACTTCGCCCGACAGGCTGCGGCTCCTGTTGCTTAACACAGTCTCGGTTTTTAACTGGGCAGTCACTCCGGCTATAAAGGTGTCTCGATTTACTTCCCAAAATAGCTAGTGTCTTTTCCCCCCAGCTCTTTTTCCCAGCAGAATTTGTGCCGCCCACCCCAACACCCCCGCCACCTTGCAGCAGTCGGCGAAGCGGAGTAGCACAAAACATGCGCTTGCAATTTTGTATTCGCCTTCCAAGCAAAAAGCATTTTATTTCCGGTGTGCGCGGAAATTTATCCTCCCTGCCCCCCCCCACAACCCCCCCCCACCCCGGCCCTGGTCGGGCGGGAGTGAGGATGCGTGCACACGCGGATGCTCAGGTAGACGCGGCTCGTCTGCCCCGTCGGGAGAAGGGGGCGGCGGCAGCCGACACCTGGAAAAGTTCTCTCCCCTGCAGGAGGCGGGGGAAGGCAGCGGGTCGCTGCCGCAGCTAGCTCCCGGGCGGGGCAGGAAACAGCGGAGCCAGTCCCCTGGCCGCCGCGGGGAGAGGAGGTGTTGGCAAGCTCCGGTGCAGGCGGGGGTTGGCTTTTCTAGTCCCTCTGCTTGTGCGAGCGTCGGGGGATAAGGAAGTCACCGCCGCCACACAGGCACACAGACATGTTTGGTCGGCGTGACATGGTGGCGGAGGGAAGGAGCAGGGGGGGGACAGGCCCGGCCCAGCCCTGAGGCATGCCCTGGCCGCCTGCCCGCCTGCCACCGCTGAGGATCTCCCAGCACCCCGCCGTGGAGGTACGGGGCCCTGCGCGGCCCGCGGACGGGAGCGGCGCAGCCATTCCTTCGCGGAGGGGAGGTGGAAAGACGCAGCTGGGCTGGATGTCCAGGCACGGACGGCTTAGAGGCTGTCGGCAGAGCGAAAACTTTGCAGAAAGCCGGAGGGGGAGAATTGGGCTGTGCTGCCTGTGCGCGCCTGCCCCGGCGCCTCTGCTGTGCAGGCGGGGGGTGTGGGGCTGCGGGCGGCCCGGCGCCGAGGCCTGCGCGCCGCCCGTCAGGGCCGGAAAACCCGCGCGGCGCCGCCGAGGCAGAGCGCTGCCACTGGGGAGCGGGCGGCCCGCGGCCCTCCTTTGCCCGTGCTCCGTGCCGTGCGAGCGGCCCGGCACAGTGCCGCGACTTCCCCCTTCTACCCCCTCCCCGCCCCGGCGGCTTTTCATTATGTCCATGGTGCGGGGAGAAATGGAGTTATTCTGTCTCCTCCCCCTCGCCCCGCAAATTTATGATGGTGGAACAACAAACTGCACACGGCTGGAAAAGTTAGAGCTCTTGTAAACTCGAACTGAAGTTACAGTTGACTGATTGTTAACGGATTGCGTTGTGGGTTTTTTGGTGGGTGTTTTTTCCCCCCTTTCCCTCCCTTCTCACTCCCTCTCCCCCTTAAAGAGTGCGTAGAGAGACTGGTTAAGTGTCAGCATGACTGCATAGATCGCGCCGAAGCTGGTTTTCCTTGGCATCTGGTGCTTATGTTTGCTATACAGAGTGAACAAGCTTTAGATTAATGCTGTTCTTTTAAGGCGTCGAATGTTTTAGATAGGTAAGTAAAATAACTGAAGAGTTGAAGTTGTCAGGATTTTTTTTCTTACCACTTTAAGTGTTCTGCATGCTTTCTGTAAAAAAGAAAAATAAATTATAACGGATCCACGACATGGCATTGTTCCGCTTGCATTCTTTTCTGTTTTGCTTTAGATTTCTTCAGTGTCGCTCGGTTTTAAGTGCAGACCCTAAAACCCAGACAGTCAACATTGTGCCAGATTTTTAATTCCTTTAGTAGTATACCAGTCGCATGTTCGGTGGTCTTTATCTTCTGTGTAAGTTAGTATTGTTGTGCAAATAAAGGCGCATTTTCTCTTTGGGAACCTAATTGCTCTGTCACTGTCTTTGACTTTGTTTGTATTGTTCTTTTATTATTCTAAGGGAAAAAGTGTACTAGAAGGATAGGATTGGAGGCATACTTTCATGTCCGTGTCTATCAGTAATAGAATGACTATGTGCATAATGAGCGTTTAAAAGTAAATCTAAAGTTATGATACAGCATATGTGGACTTGACAGAGGTGAGAGTAGAGCTTCATTAAATACAGTATTTCATGAGTTATGTCTCAGCTTTAGGAGTGCTTTTTCTGTGGTGTTTCATAGAACATGCACCAGAAGAGTGTGTTCAAAGCAGTCTTAGATCTTCTCTTTTGTTCATTTCTGAAGTAGCCTGTGATCGTTTCTTGTCAAGTTTGAAAAATGCTTTCACAAACACCTGAGGCTTAAAAATTGACAAGAGAAAATGTGCTCCAGCTAGCATTCTTATATTAAATATATTCTTGACAAAGGTCTGTATTAATATCTGCAGATATGTTTTTGCAATTTTTGTTGGACTTTTGAAGTTGAGGTCAGAATATGCGCAGTAGTGACTCTGAAAAACGTCTGCAGTTTTACTTCCAGTTTTCGTGGACCTGATCAGTAATATTGCTGTGAACTGGTAATTCTTTTCAGAAGGAGAATTTCTATTCTTTGTATGACCAAGAACATTTTAGCAAATTACCTATTAAAATGCCCATTACATTTTTTTGTGTTTTCTGCTGCAGTCGAAATTCCGTATGTTAAAGAGTGTTCCCCTGACCTCCACCTCTTTTGAACTTTATCCGTTTAGTTTTTTATTTGTTTGATCCTCTGCTGAAGTATAAACGCAGTGTTATGACATAAAGATCACTTGTGAAAGTGGCAGCAATGTTATGACAGCAAGATCACTTGTGAAAATGGCAGGAGAGAAAAGCTTATGCCTTATTTGCAACATAAAATAAGGAAGGATGAATAAGGGAGAGAAGTAAAGCTTTCTCAAAAAAGGGCCTTGGTAGTTTGCAAACATAGACTAATTCTGAGAGTTGTTTTATTTGTTTCTGACACATGTGAAGACATCAGTTCTTAGGCGTGAACATCTTCCTGTTTGTCTCCACTTGGTAGAGAATGTTTCCCATGTATCACTTCAGCGTTTGAGCACCTAGGTGGATCATTTAGAGCTGGGACCTTTGGAAAAATGCTGAAAATAAGTTTGTTGTTACAGAAATGATAAATTTTTAAAAAAATTCACTAGTATTTTACCATAAGTAACTTGTATTTAAAACAGTCTTCTCCTTTTTTTCTCCTCTTCTTTCCCACTTAAGTGAAGACAAGGCCTGGCAGTAGTAATAACAGCGAATTCCTTTCCTCCTGGCTGTGTCTCATTTGGCTTTTGTTTTTCAGAATCTAATGTGAAGATTATGTTCAATAACTGTGATTAACACCTGTTGTAAAGGTCATGGTATGGAAACTTAACCAGTTTCTGTAACCAGTCGGTGCTGTCATGCCTTAGTTTTCTGTGCCTGAAATGTGTAAGTGGAATTCACATATATAGGAAACATGGACTTGATCTTGGGCATCGTCTGCAATTAAATTTCTGACTGCAGCTATCTGCCCTCCTCTTTTTCTGAAGGCTGTTTCCTTCTGCAGTAAAGCCATCAGAAAGGATCATATGTCTATGCTGTAGTCTCCTCATTGAAAAGTCTGGTCGCATAGCTTAGCCTAACTTTGAGAACTGTGACTTGTGGTGACGCCTGTTGACTGTCTGTAGTACATTCAACCCCCAGCTGCTAGCCAGCCATTTCTTGTTGCTGATTATAGTTTTTCATAACAGGGTAGGCTGTAAGTTGGAGTAGTTGAGAAACTGCTTTATGAAAAACTGAAACAGCTACACAGTAGGAGTAAGAATTTCTGCAAGAATATTTGTAAAGGCTTGAAGGTGGGGAGTATTAGGACTGTCATTCTGAAGTAAACTGTCGGCATGTGAAAAGGAGCCTCACGCTACATGACTTCACAGTGAGGTTTCTGGAGTAAGCACACCACTTGTTCTGCTAGTTCTGCCGGTGTGCATGCAGGCAGTCTTTGGTAGACAGCTAGACAAGCAGCTAAAGTGGTGTCCAGGGGTTTTTGTCTCTGGCCTAAGTGTCTGGATAAGCAATTAAGGTGTAGCGTTTCTGATCCTGTGGTTTTGTAGTTTAAACTGCGAATTCTCTTCAGGTTTCGAAGTTACAGTAAAGTTACACACCACATGACCATGCAAAGGCAGAATCTGGCAGTGTGTGTTGGCTTCTCTTAAGTGAGCTGAGTAATTCTGGTTTATATTCGTTTAAGATTTTACTCTTACTGATTTTTTTTGTTGTTTCATGTAAACCTACTTATTGATTAAATCATTGATGAAATGACAATATTTAAATCCTGATAAATATTAGAGTGTTCTTTGAGGTTGTACAATACGAAACATTTGATTTGCTTCTAAGTGTTGTAAGTTGTTTTAATTATGATGAGCTACTGTCATACTGTCATTATTAATCACTTCTTAAACTGTAAACATCTCAATTTGATGTTGTTTAGCAGATTAAGAAAATACTACTAAGAAAATAACTGATAGTATTGTTTCATGTTTTCTGTGGTAGTATAATACAGATAACTCCTTTGGCCTGTAGTGTATCACAGTTTATAGCTTTTCGAAGATATATTTATGTAGCTATAGCTTTTCAAAGCCACCATGATTTCAGCTGGAGATGTGTGGGGGAAGTAGACTATTCTTCTGTGAAGGCAATGTTACAGTCTGCTTTGCAGGGTGTATGTAGCTGTTGCGTGGGTCCACGCTTCCTTTCCGTCATATCTAAGTGGTGCAGCTTGCTTACTTTTCACTACCTATCCAAGGCAGGGGATCTGGCCAGAGCATCCTGGCTGAAGTTCTGTTTAGTTTGACTTAGTCATAGAAAGGCAGAAGTTACATTGGATGGTAAAAGGAAACAGCCAGGAGAATTATAAATACTTCCTGCTCTGTTGTTAGACTTAATGTGTGCCCTGTGTCAAAATAGTCTGTAATCTCTGGATCTTTTTGGGTGACCAGCTGGTCTTGAATGCCAAAGTAATGCAGGTAATTTGTAACCTGCTGTGTTCTTGTTTTGAATCTAATAATGCACACTTTCTTCATGTGAAGGAAATCTGTGCATTTGTTACCTTCAGGTTTATAGCAGGTTTATACCAAGATACATATCATGTCCTGTGCATCCTGAAATACTGAGCCAATGGAGACCCTATTGTACGGTGAATTAACTACATCTGCAAAACCTTCTAGGTGCAAATAAAGTGATAGTGCAGCAGCATTTATGCTTAGAGAATACTCCCTCAAATTCTTCGTAATATAGATGTTCATTGTCCTAAGCTGTTTGTTCTAGAAATAATTGAGCGGAGTCACTCTCTTCAGCTTCAGCTCTTGGGTTTGTGGCGCTTCTTATATTTTCATCTGCCTAAAGTTACCTTGACAATGATAGGTAATTTTTTTCCCTCTCTGCCTCAATTCTGGTGTGTCCAGCAGAGGTGGAGAAATTCTCTGAGACCATAGGAGGAACTGCATGATTCACCACAACTAATTCAATCCTACTAGTTTCATTTGGGACTGTTTACAAAAGAGATTGGTGATGTTGGTGTACATAAACCTAAGAAGGGATTGCAGTTCAAGAAGAGATATGTCTTAAATGAAGTCATGTGTATAACACTACTCTCATGAGGGGTTTGAGGAAATTTTAAGATTGGACACTTGAGAAACAATTAGGTGGTATGTAATGCATTTGAGAATCAGGGCCAGCAGCCTTATCATCCTTCCCATTTGGGACAATCGAATGGAAATTTTTATTTATGTAAGTCTTTGTAATCTGTTAAAAGAATTTATTTTTTTTTTCTTCCCCCTTTCTCCATCACCTTCCCGTTGTAATTCAGACAGTCACTACTCATTAAAAAGCAGTTCAAACAAATGGGTCAAGACTGGCTTTGGAAGGGAGTTCGCTTCATTTTGTTTATTTCATTACAGGCACCAGAACTTACCCAAACTAATACCATTGTTATCTGGATTGAGCCTGGCCACATTTGTACCTGTTGTTTCTTTGTAGATTTTTGCTTTGATTTTAATGAGACTTCCATAAGGACTTAGAGGAATTAGATACCTAGCTCTTACTGAATTTTAGTTAGAGTGGAGTGCCTAACTTTTGTGGGTTTTTTTAATACAATCTCAGTCTGAGTAAATATAAACTATTTTTGAAATGTGTTATAGGCATTTTATCAGTTCTGTTCTATGAACAGATCCTTAGTTGGGAGAGCCATGTGTAATGTGTTTTGGTATATGGCAGTACCTGTTTTTTTTTTTTTTTTTTTTCAAATTTTGTGGACGGTTTTGCCAGAGAAGACTGCTTTGTATCTTTATGTCCGTGGGTGTCTTCCGATAGGATATATTGCTTGCATTCAGGTAGTGTTTCCACAAGTGTTATGTTCCGCTGATGCAGATGTTACAAATTACTTCCTCCAAGGCTCTCCCGTCTGAAGTATGTTCTTTGGTATACGGAATTCTCAGAATACAAATCTGTTTAAGAAAATTCACAATTCTGTAGGATTGGGTGAATTTATCTTAAATAAAGATAATGAAGGGACTTGATCTGGTGTAGGGGGTGCAACATTTCCCTCTTTGAAATTACTGTTTTTCAAAGATTGGATGCTTTGTAGCCCATTGAAAAGAATTTCAAATTTTCCAAATTTGTGTGGATATACATAGGACATAATGTATATGTAAATGACAGTGTAGTTAGTGGAGCTGAGACTGGAGCCAGTTAACTTTTATGGGAACAGCAAGTTGAACTCAAAAGTGGTGAATAGAGGGGATTTTAATACCATTTTTTAATGCATAGGTGTAAGTAGAAGTTTTTTATGTATTTTGGGACACTGTATGCTCATAGTAGTTTTGTAGTTGATTGTGTTGCGGTTCTGCATCAATTTTTCTGGATGGTGGTGGTGGGGCTAGGTCCTGCATTGTTAAATGAACTGAGTTTGGCTTATAATGTGCAGAGAGTCAGCTTCTGAGAATGTGTCTTTCGCAATGTAATGATTGACTCACATAGAAATGCCTGTTGTCCTTCAGCCAAACTGTATGCTTCCCATAGGAAGCTGTGGCATAGTACGTGCAGTCGTGAACATTTGGTAACTTGATTCCTTTGGAGGTAATGTCATGGGACTATAGGGGACCAATTAGTGACTAGACGTTTTGAACAGAGAAGTTTCATAGGCATCTCCCTGTTTTACCTTGCAATGAAACAGGATCCCAAGGCAGCTTATTTCAGGTGAGGGTATTTTAGTTTAAATGAATTAAGCATTGTTCTGATTTGTTGCCTGTAATCAGAAGAGACTAGTTGCTATTAAAACATAACAAAAGGAAATTTATAAGCAAAAGCTACTAAGATGGTTTTGATCCTGAAAGAACAATTAGGTAATGGAGGGTAAATAAGTGAAAATGGTCTTGATGGAGTAGCATTTTATCTTCTGTTTGAGTTCTGATAACTAGAGACTCTTGCTTGTGAAAGAAGAAAGATGATCAATTCTGTAAGCTTGGGATTCCCTTACTGCAAGCAGTAAGCACCAGCCTACTTTTTTTCTTACATGTCCTGCAGATCAGCCTCATTTTTGTTTTGTTTGGAACTTTGGGAGGGTGCTGACGTTTTTTTTTTGACTGTCTGTTTCTTAATTTGGCTACAAGCCAGGGTGTTTGCAGTGTTACAGTGTGACTTTATATAAGCAATGTCATAACAGGGTTGCACCACTTAAGTTAGAAAGTAGTTGCTGCTCACTGTGGATAGTGATAAACTCAGATATGGAAGGTGGAACACTACTGTGGTAAATTCTGTAAGGAGAAAGGCTAGGACAGGGTATCATCCTAGGTCCTTCTAAGGTACCACTTCATTGTAATTACCTTGTAATGTACCAAATTATAATGATCTTTAATAAGACTCATTTTTCAATGTATTGGCTTTATTACTGTGGAATGTGTAATCATGAACAGGTAGGCTTACTACAAAACTACAGCCAAAGTAAATAAAGGGAACAGAGTAAGTCCATCTAACGGTCAGCGCTGTTGTGCTTCCTTGTGTTGACACTGGGAATCAAGTAAGTGTTTTTTGTTCGTTTTTTTTTCTTTTTTTTTTTTCCTGTTTTTTTTTTATTGGTGCTTTTTTGAGGGGGATGGGTGGGTCGTGGGTTTTTCTTGTTCAGTTTTTTTTTTTTAATACATGGTATTTTTTCTCTTAAATAATGAAAATGGTGCTCTTGGGAGTGGGGATATGATTGATCTTGTTGGCAGCAACTGACAATCTAAATTTTGTAAAAAATATGGCAGCTGCATCACTGTGTTACAGTACTCTGACATCAGTAAACAGTTTTTGGTATTAGACATTCATAAAAGTTCTCAGATATCTGAAGAAGAATGATAGAAGTTCTCAGAAAACTGGAAAATATTTCAAGCGTGTAGCTCACATCAGTTTGTTCTACTAATAACACGAAAATAAAAACACAGTAATAGAAAGTTTTCCAGCCTAGGTAAAAGCCTGTCATTTGTTCTCATGGCAATTAGTGTTCTGTAATCCTCTTCAGCTGCACTCTCCTGGTTTGTAGCATTGACAGAACCCCTCAATTGAATTGCAGCTCTTCAGTCCAAAGTAATTGTCTTTCCTATTGCCCATTTGATATTATGATTGCATAGGAGGTAACCAGAAGGGTCCTACATTAGTATCTAACTTTTTAAAAAAGTCAGAAAATACTCTTAATAATCTTTTTCATACTAGTTTTGCAGCATTATGATGTATGTTAGAAGTATGAATTTCAGTGCAGTCACACCTGTTTAGGGAGAGATTTTTGGACACACATTACAGAGGTGCCCAGTCTTACTTGCCTTATAATACTGTGACCCCACTTAACACATTTGGTGATAGAAAAGTCAGTTGAACTACCATGGTCTCTGGCAGGTATTTATAATAGTGTACCAGTTTCTCTGTTCTGTGAATTACATTCAGATATCCAGAAACTGACTGAATTACCAGAATCCTTCCTAATCTTTATCCTTCTAGTGAGCTTTTAGAATGGTGGTTGAACTAATGTGCAACATTAGGATCATTTAAGCATTTTCTGCTGGTGACAGCATGTATGTGTGTCTCTGTGTGTAATGACTGCCAGTGTATTTTTTTCAATGTCCCTAATGTCATAGAAATTCTGGTTTTGTTTTTGTTTTGTTATTAGAGCTGTTCTGCTAATTGAAAAGGAGACAGAAAATAGATGTCCACACCTACAGACCCTGGCGCCATGCCTCATCCTGGTCCTTCCCCTGGACCAGGACCTTCACCCGGACCAATTCTGGGACCGAGCCCAGGACCAGGGCCATCTCCTGGCTCAGTTCACAGCATGATGGGGCCAAGTCCTGGTCCACCCAGTGTCCCGCATCCAATGCCAGCAATGGGGCCTACTGATTATCCACAGGAAGGCATGCACCAAATGCATAAGGTAATAGTTTATTATAAGTGACCTTTTCTTCCTCAAGTTCTCTGTACTGATTAAAAAAACTACTTACACTGCATTTAGACCTGCGTAACTGCTATTGCACATTGTGTATCATCTGCAAAACTGCAGCTGCACTCTTACTTCTTTTATTAAAGATGATGCACTTACCAGATTAAATAGTTTCCTTTTTCCTAGCAGGCTATTTTGAACTATAGTTCGTAGTTTGCAAATCTTCATTTGTAAGCTGTACTACTCATTAAGATAGACGTTTCTAGGGGGAAAAGACATCGAATTATTATATTAAATTCCTGTGATAGACCATTTTAACAACTTTTTTATTTTTTTCCTTCTCTGTTTAGATGTGTCTTGTGTTCTTCAGGGGCTGTTTTTAGTTTTGCATGAAATTTTTCTCTTTTTTTCTAATTAATAATTTTAGCTCTTAAAGGGCTTGTGCTTCAGAATTTGTTTACTCTTCCATGTTGATGAAAAACCTGGTTTCCTTTATTTTATAAAGGCTCCATCTTACTGAGGAATTTAAAACTGCATAGTGTAGAACATGTGGCTGATTGGACACCAGTGGTTGTTGGCATACATTTAAAATTACATATGTGCTTAGACTATCATTAATATTTTTTGCTTTTAGGAGATACTTGTGTGGAATTTTCTTTGTGAGAAAAGTCTCTTTATGTATTGTCATTTTTGTTTGGTTTAGATTTAGAGCTTAGGGTAGTTTCAATTTCGCTGATGTTGTACTCTCAGAAATATGCAGTAACAGCTTATGGGGCCAAGATACCGAAAACATTTTGATAACTGTTGTTGATTCCACTTGGAATTGTTATATGCATATAGGAAAAAATTTACAATAAAAAAGTGATATAAACATATTTTAATTTTCATCTAGGTTGGCAACTTCTTGATGTTGCCATCCACATACGGATCCTTTTCATTCATTAAAACAGTTTAAAAAAATGGCAGTTGGCATTTCCTTGTTTGTGGGGTTGGAAGCTTAGAACCCAAGCTTCCAATACTCTAGTGAATACCCCAAACTTCATAGACAGCCAAAGTTTTTACATCCTTCAGTTCTGTCTTTTCTTTATATTTTTAAAAGCTGCTGTACCTGTGGAAGAAGAGGGTGGCACCAGGAACTTTAGAACAGTTGAATGCTCCATACCGTAAATTTTTAACTCCTGTATTGTTTCACTTCATGTGTTCTTCAGACACTTAATGTTACATTAGCATTAGAAACAAACCAACAAATATAATCCCATTAAGTTCACTTTAGGAGTGTCTCAAGAGTTCTGTGAGCCAGAGTAGAAGCTCTCCCTTTGAGGTGGCACTGAAATGCTTTGGAAAATGCGCCATGAATGTGAAAAGTCTGGGCAGCTAATTCAAACGTGACCAGTCAGTGCGGTTACAGTAAAATTACTTTCCCTTTTCTGTATCCTGATTCTGCTAATGGAACAAGGCTGTAATTTCACAAGTCTTTATTTTAGTAGCAGCAGTCTTTTGTCCTCTAGGTTGCCAGTTCACAAGTTCCAGCATGTCTTTGTGTGTGTGTGACTAAGGTGGAAAATGTGTCTGCTGAGCTGATCTGGGTTGAAAAAAAAAAAAAAAAGTCTTGGTTAATTTTTCAGTCTAGATCAGTTTTTTAGTCTGTTTTCCTGTGCAACCCCAGAAGCAGTGTACTGTGACAACTGAGGGAGGGTCTCCTTAAGAAATGCTGTGGAAGGGTGCCTCTAGACTGTTTTGCAAATATTGCTTGAGTGTTGTTCCATGTAATAAAAAAAAATGGTCAGCCACCTGCAGTTTGACAGAGTAAATGTTTTTTTCCTGCTTAGTGTTGTGTAAAGCAGTTGTGATGGAACATAATGCATTTCTTTTTTTCCTAATGAAATGCAGTAGAAGTGAGAGATTGCACGCTGTCCGAGTTATGCAGTTGCTTTTGGGGTACACATCTTTCATATGCAGTGGGATGTGGTTCTTTTAAAATTCACAAACTAAGTAGGGAAACACCTTAATTCTACATTAGATGTTTGACTGGCTTACAAAGAATAATATAATGCATGAAACTAAAAAGAAAAACCCACAAAGTATCCAACAGTACAGAAAACATCGATTGATACAAATTGACATTAATAAATAATAATTCCTAAAGTATGTTAACTTAAAAACAGTTAGTATGAAAATTTAAGACTGTATATTCATTTAGTAACCAGAAGAGTCTTCCATGGGAAAATCTACTGTTGATTTCTGTAACAGTTTTGAAAGAAAGAGTAAATCAGCTATTTTTCTTGAAAACTCTTTAAGTAATCTTTAGGTGATCAAATTGCCAGGGAAATATAGTTACAAATTGTTCTGAAGTATGCCTTGCGTGCAAGATAGCTATATTTAAGGGAAATGCTGAGAAGTCTATTGAGGGGGAGACCATGCTAAATGGACAAACTGTAACAGCCTCGGAGAGTCTTGTAAGGTGAAAATACTTGGAAGCTGGGAAGATATTAAAGGAAAACGTTGTTAAATGGTTGCCTTAATCTTCTCCTTGGCATCCACATACGAGTTCCTCTGGAGGCAGAACATTAGGGAAAGATGGTTTGAGTATGAACTGACACGGCCTTCTGTATGCTCTTGTGCGCAGCCTGGGTCACGTGATTTTAACTGCTTAACTTTTAGTTATGGCAACAGTATATCTATTTAATTTGCATGGTTCTCACTTGAGGAATGGGAAGAGTACTGTTAGCTCTTGGTTTATTTTCTCTTCCATTTAATTTTTACCTGAAGCATAATCACTTCTCAGTTTGTAATAGGGCGTTCTGTAAATGGTTACTGGCTGTGGAAAAAATTACCATGATGTCATGGGCAACATTACTGGCTTTGGTGAATTAGAGAAAAACCGTGTGATAGAAAGAAATTATCTTCCTACAAAAATGGTATTTTTTACTAAATATATTACTTGTTTACTCAACTGTTCATTAAAACAGAAGGCAAACGGTTTCAAGATTTCAAATATTGTTGGTTAGCATATCTGTGCACATTAAACATTCTGGAAGCCTTAAAATTCTGTCATGATCCTGGAAGTAACACCTTTCTATTCAGCAGCAGGTTCCCCGTATTATTTTTGTTGTATGTATTTACATTAGTGAAAAAAGAAAGAAAGTAGTGGTGTCAGCCTGGAAAAATCAGTGGAGATCTCATGTGAAATTGTGTTTTGGTGATTTAAAGGAGAATAACAGAATTGTTTGGCAAGTCCCTGCTGCAAGAACAACCATGGTCTGGTTGTCCACCAGTAATGCATTCAGCATTCAGCTATTCTGTGCAGTTACGTGACGACACACTGCTCTTTGGTCTGTGTAATTTTTGCTGCTTTAGAGGATGCATAGTCTAAAACAAATCAAGTCTGATACTTGATCTTGGTCTCTAATTTCAAGGCTGGTGCTTTGTTTGTTTGTTTGTTTCAAGAAGGTGAAGGAAGCAGAAAAAGATACCGTAATCTGGCAGTTTACCTGGAAATAGGTCAAACTGTGATGCAGTGCTGTCTGTCAGAAGGCCTTAGTTACTGAATTCAGAGTAAAAGCAGCGTAGGCAAAGTGTTCCTTATGCGTTAGGCATTATGTAAAGTCTGTAAGTCTGCCAAGTCTGTAGGTGTGGGCTTGCATACAGTTGAAGCTCATCCCTCATTATGTTTTTTGTAAGCGCTGTTTATATATCTGGCCTGTTTTGTGCTTGTTCCTGCTTAAGGGTCCCAATGGAAATAGTAATGTGTACTCAAAGTTGAATATCTCAACTTCCTGTTTCTGTCATACTAGAATAAGAATAATAATAAAAAAAAGTACTTCAGTTTGATAGTAGTGCTTTATTGATAGTATGTATTACATTTTGCAAACCAGCAATGTCGTTGCGAAAGATATCTCTAATAATTTATACAGGACTGAACAATTTACAGAAATTGCATTGTGTCTGAGATCCTTTCTGTAGTTTTTAACCTGTTACATAAAGTTGTAACTACAGTGATTCAAAGAAGTTATGAAAAATAACTGGTTTTCAGTTCTTGTAGTCCTTTGCTGAATTGTCTTTTATAGGGTTTTTCCATAGGCAGTTGAGGTATTTCTAGATCAAAAATAATCCTGGAAACACAAGTCTCTTTGCATAAATTAGCAGTACTGTGATCATTAAAACTAATTTTGTCTTCAAAGAAGTTTATGCCACCTTCATCTTTTGTAGCTTTTCTAGTAAAAACCAACCTGATTGTGTTCTATCTTTCCTAATCTGTTCCAGATAAATTTAACTTCATTTTTTTCACAGCATAATATCTGCAAACAAAGAGAAGCAAACTGCTTTCTTGATGTGTTTAGTCTCCCTTCCATTCAACTTGAAGCATTACAGTTTGCTGCAGGGTTTTTTTTGTGTGTGTTTGTGTGGTTTATTTGTTGTTGTTGGTTGGTTTTTTGTTTGTTTGCTTTTTTTAGAATACTTCTCTTACAAAAAAAAATTTTTCTGATCAATTCTATAGAAACATTCATTCAGCTGATGCTTTCTTGTATGTCTTTACTTTCCTGTTCGATTTTCAAATTTATCTTGAAAAGACCACGTATTTGTTGTTTTCACTGCTGCTTGTTGTTAATGCCAGCTCCTTTTTCCACCTTCTGTGTGCTGTTACTTCTGACGCCCTAGGTGTGCATGCCTTGTCCTTTTTAAGTCCCATCGGAGCTGTCTGTATTCACAGATGTTGCACAGTTGCCACCCGTTAGTGCAGTCACACCGAAGATGTGTACAGGTAGAGTGCTCTGTTCTGGAAATCAGATCCAGTTTCCTGCACAGTATGCTCCTCCTTTTTGTGGCCCTAAAGACTGTCCTTGGCACATAACCATGGTAAAATAGGAACACATCTGGCTATACAGGTGTTTCAATTTCCATAATTTTCAGCTCCTGCAAGTAGAATGTGAACTGAGTGTTCTCTTCCACATTGATTATCTTTCTTACTAGTGGCAAAGGGAGAGAAAGGTATCTTCATGCCTCAGAAAAAGGCAATGGGATTTACTTGGTTAACACAGAGGAACTATTTTTGATGTGTTGGTCATCTATCTCTACATTTCTACTCCATATCCCAAGTTCTTGTAATCACAAATAGCTTCTGTAGTAGTAACAGGTATTTTTCTGATGCAAGTTCTTTTCACAAATGTTATTATATCTTCATGACAACTAAACAATTTGATTAAACATAAAAATATCCATATTAATTCTTCTTTCCTATAACGTTTTTCCTTTCAACCCATAGTTTCTCATAGGAAAAAATGATAGTGAAATCCTTTAAAACATGAATAAACACCCCCCGACCCCCCCATGTGTCTAAAGATACTTCCAGTAAGATTTGGTAAGATTTGATTTTTTTTTTTCCCCACTATGGTAAGTGGAAATTTTGTATCAAGGGGTTATAATTTAAAATTTAGGGTAATGTTTTTCTTTGTAGAAATGATGACCTGTGTTTACTTCTGCTTAAATTGATCCATGTGCAACAAATTGCTCAAAAGGAAGAAATGTGACAGTATCTTTTTGTGTGACTTGATGTAGCTTCCTGCACACCCTTGTTGTTAACTGCCTGTGTTTCCAGTGGGGGAAGTTTTCAAGAATTCTCAGTGAACAGGTGTGCATTTAGATAAAACAGATTGCAAGCTTCTCCATTCACAATAGTGTTTGCAAAAGCATTTAGTATGTGTGCACATGTTACAGAGAGGGACAGAGTTGCATACTTCTGTAGAGAGAAAATAAGGAAGTGATGCCAGCCTATCTTTCTTAATACAAAGCCTTGCAGAGCATAATCTCTTTCTTAGTTAAGGACCTGATGTAATTTTTGCTTTCAGGAAAAAACTTCTTAGTTTTCATAAGACATCATCTTTCTAATGTTTCTTTTCCCCTATTTTCACTTTCAGAGCCCTTTAGTTTCTATTTTGGAAACTTTTCCAGTGTCCTGCATGCCTTCAGCATGTTTTTGTGACTCCAAGCTGTCTTCTCTGCACTCTCTGAAAAAGGCGCTTGGCCCTGTTTTGCATTTCAAGTGCTATGGGAACTGTAGGTTTTGAGGAGTGAAATAGATGACAGGAACTGTAAGGAGCACAAGTACTTGATTATAACTATGTCTTCCCTCCCTTGACTGCCTGTGCCTGTTTTTGCCTGCAAAGAAGTGGTTACCTCCTGCAGTGTCATCTTTGTTTTTGAACAGAAAGTGTTTGGGGCATTCCAGTAGAGCAGTGACTGAAAGGGCAAAGTTTGGACTAAAAATAACTTGAGCCAGGCCACAGGCTGTACTTTCGTAAGTTGGTGTGCGTTACACTGCTTTGTAATATGAGGCCGTTAGGATTCATATGTTTGTACTTGGACAGTTTGCTTCCTTGGGTTCGCCAAACATTTCATAAGGAAAAGAAACGAAAACCAAACCGAAAAGGCAACGGAAGGGACAGGCAGTCTAATGGTGCTCTGTGCTTCCCCATATGTCTGATTACAGGGGTAAACATTCCCAATATATGTGTTTTGAATGACTACCAGGAGAAGTTTGTACTCTATTTATTTGTTTAGGTTTTAAGTTAAAGTCCTTTGGAGTTTTATAGTGGATTTATATACTATCTCCATATAAATGCTTATTTTGTTTTCACAGTCTATTGATGGCTTGCATGAAAAAGGGATGGTTGAAGATGTTCATTGTGGCTCCATGAAGAGTATGCGACCTCCCCACCCTGGAATGGGCCCACCTCAGAGTCCAATGGACCAGCATAGTCAAGGTTTATACATACTGTGCATGCTATATGATTTGGGGCCCCTTTGTTCCAGGAAGAATCAGTAGTTTCATGTAACAGATTTCCAGTTACTTTGTTTCAGCTTTCTTTGGAAAGGCTGAAATGATAGCACAAGGCAAGGTGAATAGCTGAATCCCCTTACATTCTGGAATACCCATCAGTCATGTAGCAGAACAAAGCTGTGGCTCAGGTCTGTGGCTGGGACAAGTAATTGGGCCAAGTCTATTACAGATTCCACTTAATTCTTCCCTATCTTATATGGCTACAGTAAATATAAATGCATTAAAATATAATGTATTTTAATCCTATGGTGAAGGAGCAATAAGAGAGAACCACCCAAGCAATATCATTAATATCTGTAAGGTTTGGTCAAGAGCTGATCAAAGTTCTTCCTAAATTTTTTAATGCTAGAAAATATAAACTATTTTTACCACATTCCTATATGCCTTCTTTGTGTCATTTAGCTTGCACCATAAGAGCTTGCATTCTGTAAGCAACTCAATATGTTGGCATTTAACTGGTATTAATTAGTTTAGCAGACAGAGCTTTATATATTGCAAAAATCTATTATTTTCCAACAACACCTGAGGAATCCAACTGAAATTAGCTTGCTATACCTCTATGTCACCTTTTTTCTTCTTATACAGTTATCTTTTTGCAAAAAAATGGTGATGGCATTTGAAGATATTCTGACACATGTTGTGCAAAGTCCCATCTGCTAACTTTGTATTTTTTCCCCATTAGTGTACATATCTAAGACACAAAACCAGGTTTCTTCATAGCCTTTGAACTTGTTGAATACTTTCAGTCTGATTTACCATGGGATTGGAGTCCTGTGAGTCCTATTTCTAGGATTTTTGTGGAAACTGGCAATGTAAAGGAGACTGAGCTTACTCATGCCCACACTCATAGGGTGAGAACAGTGTGAGTTCTCTGAGAATCCATGGAAAGATGCATGGTAAATCTTCTAATCCTGACAAAATTTTCAGTTTTGTTTGGTACAGTGTTAGAAACCAAGACTTACTAAAAGGTTCACTGCCTCATAGATTCTTGGATGTCTTATAGTTGAACTTATGTTGCAGGTGTGTACAGTTTTTAACAACATGCATGTCTAATAGAAATTGCACCTCATTAGTTCTAGGTCTATTTTTTGTATGACTTACTGTTGCGGGCCTCAAATTGAAGTGGGTAAATCTACGCATTAAGTAGTTAATCCTGTGATTTTTGGATGTTTGGTGAAAGGTAGCTGAAGAAGTTTACAACCCCAGGGAATGGATGACCCTGAATTTCTGCCATTAATTTGGAAGCATAAGCAGAATGGTTTGAGTTGGAAGGGACCTTTAAAAATCATCTAGTCCAACACTCCTACAGTGAGCAGGGTCATCGTCAATGAGATCGGGTTGCTCAGAGCCCTGTCCAGCCTGACCTTGAATATTTCCAGGGATAGGGTATCCACCACCTCCTTGGGCAACCTTTTCCAGTGTTTCACCACACCCATTATAAAAACTTTCTTTGATTACATCTAGTCTGAATCTACCCTTCTTTAGTTTAAAACCATTACCTCTTGTCCTCTTGCTTCAGGCCCTGTTAAAATGTCTGCTCCCATCTTCCGTGCAGCCCCCTGTGGGTATTTGAAAGTTTCTCTAAAGGCTCCCGAGAGCCATTTCTTCTCCAGACTGGACAATCCCAACTGACTCAGTCCTTCCTCCTAGGTGATGTATTCCATCCCTATGATGATCATTCTTGTGACCCTCCTCTAGACTTCCTCCAACAGGACCTTCCTGTGTTGGGGATCCCAGAGCTGGATGCAGTACTGCAGGTGGGGTCTCATGCGGGCAGAGTAGAGGGGGAGAATCACCTCCTTTGACCTGCTGGTCATGCTGCTTTTGATGCAGCCCAGCATATGGCTGGATTTCTCATGCCAGCTGACCCACCAGTACCCCAAGTCTTTCTCCACAGGCTGCTCTGAATCCCTTCATCCCTCTGCCTGTGCTGGTTCTGGGGATTGCTCTAACCTCACGAGGTTTGTGTAGGCCCACTTAAGCTTTTCCAGGTCCCTCTGAATGGCATAAAGTCAGACTTGTCAAGCACATTTACTACTCTTTTGTGGAGATCATAAGCTAAAGTGATTTACAAAGTGAAAACAGTTGTTGTACTGTGCTTAGTGCATTATGGTATTTGTACAGTTGTCAGCAAAATAGATTCTGGCCCAGGTATAGGGTTTCTCTGTGCATCATTAAAGCTAGCAGTAGTAATGATAGACAGAACTTTGTCCTATAGGCTTACAAAAGTTGAGGAGCTTGTTACTGGGTGACATTCAGTAACAGAATGATAGCACTAAGTAAAATTAATGTGACCTATATTAAATATGTTAAGCTAGTTAAATGACATATTATAAAACTAACTAAATAGAAGGTAATAATCCAGCTGTTGATATTTATAGTTCATCTTACAGGTTGCTGTTTTGGTTCAGTGCTGTTCGATGTATTTATTAGTGATCTGTGAAAAAGTGTAAAATCAGCACTGACAGAATTTACAGGTATCACAGAGGCTTAACAGTAAAGAGAGAAGAAGTTGATGACAAAGGCTGATCAGGATGCGCTGCGGAATGCACTTATTTCCTAGCATACATTTTAGCACATCCAACAGTGCTGTATGTCTAGGAGCAAAGTATTTAATTATGTAGGTGGTATGAGACTGTATCACACAAAGCCAAAAGGCTGGAAAGAGTTCCGGTTATTCTGGCAGACTTAAATGGGTATTGCCATATACGCTGTTCGCAAACACAAGATGGAATGTATTACCTGCATAGAGAAGCTGGAGCATATTAATTGAGGAGTTGTATCACATTTTCTAATAGATTAGCTGAAGACTATATCACAGTATTGTATTCCATTCTAGTATCTACAGTTCAGGAAGATGTTGAGAAATGTTTTAAGGTATCATCAGATGTTTGAAGCGTCTTTTGTATGAGGAAAGGCTGAGTGAGCTGGAACTGCGTAGCCTGCAAAAGAGAAAGGTTGGAAGTACGTGATAGGACAGAGTGATGAAGAGGTATGCAGACTCTTTGCAGTGATTATCAGTGACAGAAGAAGAGACAATTGGCAAAAACTGAAACATACTTAATTCCATTGGAAAATAAGAAAACATGCTTTTACTGTAAACATGGCTGAACAGTACAGAAGGATGCCCAGAGAGGCTGTCTAGTTGACATCCACGGAGATAGCCAAAACCTTGTTGGATGTTACTGAGCAGCCAGGTATAGCTGATCCTATTGGAACAGGGACTTGGGCTAGATGATCTGGAGAGGTTCCTGCCAGCCTTAATGATTCTTTGAAATTGTGCGTTATTTCAAAGAGAAAGAAAAGAATGATTTGAAACTTGGAAGACTTCAGGGTTTTGTGTGTGTGTGGTTTTTTGTCTTTTTGTTTTTTCCTGGAGAATGTTAAACTCCATTTATTCTTTCTGAGAGAGAATTAAAAGATTATTTGCTCACCCTGCACATTCCCAGGTGGTACAAAGGATTGTATTAGATGATTGTGAGGGTCCGATTGGAGAAAATCCTAGCTTTAGACCCTGTTTCAGTTCATGATCCCAAGGGTGAAATAAGACGCAAACGAGGTCAAGTACCGTAATCAATCAATTGGTTTATTGAGAAAAGACAATTATTATAAAGGGGAAATTATTGTAATAAAGTGGATAGCGATAAGATTGAAAAAAAAAAACCCAGGTAAAAAATGGAGCAAGGATTTGGGGTGCAGAGGGTGAGAGACAGTTGCCAGCGTGGATCCAGTGGTGTCCCAGAGATTTGTTGTCAGATGTGGTGGGAATCCCTCAGGGTTCGTCGTCGGTATCAGAGCAGAGTGTCCCCCAAGAGTCTGTAGTAGTTGTCTGAGGTGGGTGTCCTTGTGGAGGTGTCCTTCCGGAGTTGTCCCCTTGAAGGTACCCCTGGAGGTCTCCTGATGGAGTTGCCCTCATGGCGCACGGACGGTGTCCCTCAGGGTCCGTAGTAGTCATCGGTGGAGTGTGTCCTCACGGAGGTGTCTTCCTGGAGTCATCTTCATGGCAAAGACTCCCTGGCGATGTGCCTCTTGATGATTACCTTTTCTCCCTTTTATAATGAGTTGGGGGGAGTACCTCTGTTCTTCATGTCTTGTATTACAGGTTCCTGGTGGACCAGTTTCCCTGGTTTTGCAGCCAGCTCTTCAACTGCACAGGTCTGCATCAGTTCTTGGGATAATGGGCAGTTCCTCACACCGATCCTGGAGGTCTTAAGCTCTTCCCACTCATCCCTCAGGCAGTGGACAGTGGAAGAGTCTTATCTCAACTCCTTCTGCCCATCTCTGAGACAAAAGATAGGTGGAATCCCATCTCAGCTTCTCATACCAATCTTTGAGACAAAGGACAGTGGAGTCTGATTTCAGGTCAGTCTCTCACAATGGTCCAGTGAATTTTGGTACCTTCAAATTTACATTAGGTGAATTCAGACTATAAAATATCTACATCTTACTTAACAAAGAGAAATAACCTTTGGGACAAGGCTTACCCAAGTATTTGTGGTAGGATTTCTGTCACATGAAATTTAAGTTTACATTGGCTCTTTCTCTTCTGTTCCATAGACCAAAGGGCGGAGATAATTCAGAGGGTAAGAGTCTTTGGTCTTTAGACAGGTTACGTAGACTGTTGTAGCCATAATGGTCTCTTATTGTCAGAAATCTGCAAACCTCTAAACAGGCTCCAAGATCTGAGAAGAACTGGTAAGCTAGAGGACAGGACAGTGCTTTTAATTCTTTGAGAATGGAGAGATAGATAGTTGTCATAAAATGCTGCTGTTCTTGCTGCTTTGAGTACAACAGTTGTGATGATACGTGCATAGGCAGTAGTCCTGTTGCAGTTTACAGATCAGTCGGAACTAATCACAAAATGAGATTTCATTTAAATGTCAAATGTTTCAGTAGCAGTCTTTTTAGTATTTTTTTTAAAGAAGGTCTTGCAAAAGAGTGTCTCTAAGTACAAAAGCAGGAATCTTTATAAAGCATGTGCTTATGAATGTGGATGATAAATTAGAAATAAATTGGTGGACTCCACATGCAGTTGTAGATATAATTTATGTAACTAAAACATGCAGCTGTGAATGAACAATCTTGAAATAAAGACCACTGAACTTGCAAAGAACTACTAGATACAGAATTTTGGAAGTAATGATTCATGCAGTCTGCACTAAGAAGTAATAACGGATCCTTTATGAGGTGAGGTGACTTATTTTTATGATCAAATTGGAAACATTTGTAAGCTAAATCTGCAAGAACTTTATAATTTTGCTTATGAATGCCTGTTTGCTGTTTGAATTGTAATTACTGTTCTGAGGTTTTTGCATTTTTTTTAACTAATAATAATTACTAAAGGTGTGCAGCTTCATTTCGATTCTGGATTTTTTTTTCCTTGGTGCTCAGTGAGATGCTACTCGTGTAGAAAGAATCTGTTACTAGCTCAGATAGTCAGTTTTTTATTTTGGTCATACTGCAATAGGATTGTTTTCAGAAGTCTGACAATAATTTACAGTATCTTTCTCCTCAACAGTTACTCTTTTCCACATTTTTTGCCAAATTGGAGAAAGGGTAACATTCCTGACTATTTCTGGTGACCAGTTTTCTTTTCTTGAACTTGTGCACAGTGAGGTCCCTCTTTAGTCTTGATATCTTTCTGTTAATGCTAATAGATTAAATGAAATCTATTACTTCAACCTCATATTTAGCTGTTTAAATAGTAATCTTTTTCTTAATTGAATTAATTGTGTTAGAAACTGTCGTCAGTCTCTGTGAATGAGCTGTTCCGATAAACCTGGTATTGATATTCAGGTGTGGCATTTACTCTTAAGTTATTAAACTTTTAAATAGAGATATCCGGAAGATGAAAATTATGTCTAGGTTTTTTAAGAGGAATGGTAGAAATTGCAAAGACAACTCAAATATTTATGTAAAATAAAATTCTTACAATTGAAATCATAAAAAGATATAAATGAGCTAAAAAAATTTCTGTGTTTTTTCTGGAATTTGGAAAAAAATTAAATGCAGTTACTGTAACATAGCAGTGAAATACAGACCAGTTTAAAAAGTTTGGGTGTCTTTCCTTGCTATTGCAAGTGAAACTGTAAGCGCAGCAGGGATTTAAGGTTTTTGGACTTGATTTGTGTATATTTTTAATTACAGTATTTATTAATGCAGTGTTTGTTGAACATCTTATGAAGATACTTCAATTAAGTTTAACTTACGGAATTCAATAAGTTATGGCTACTTCATAAACAGTATTCATTGTCCCTACTGTTCTTAAGTTAGCTGCACTTCCTTTTCTGATTTGCTTTACCCTTTTAAAAATGAGAAAAGATCTGTCACCTTATGCATTTGTCTGCCAGCATAAGACCTCTCAACATTTTATTTCTACAGTCTTAGTTGTAAATGATGTGCATGCTTGGCCTCTTTGTTGAGACTTTCAGAAGAACATGTGTTAATCCTGGCTGAACTACTGACAAGGAAACATTGTATTTTGCTTACCTGAAGAAAGTTTGTAGCCTTGGTCCAGTCTAAATTCATTTTCCACTGTGTTCTAAGACATGATGCTTCTTTACTGTGTACTGTGAGCATGTATTTGATTCCTTATGTTTTTTTAAAAACTAATTGATGGTTGAAGTGATAATTAACATAAATGAGTTACACAACTAAATTTCGTCAATCCTATCTGTATCTTCCTAATCCAGTCACATTTTTGAGTAAACCTGTGCCCTTGCTATCAGTTTTAGCAGGAAGATTTGCTGGCAGTCTGCACTTGCAGCCCAGGAAGCCAACTGTATGCTGGGCTGCATCAAAAGGAGTGCAACCAGGAGGTTGAGGGAGGTGGTTCTCCCCTTCTCTTGTGAGACTCCACCTGCAGGTACTGCTTCCAGCTCTGGGGCCCCAACACAAGAGGGACATGGACCTGTTGGAGTGAGTCCAGAGGAGGCCATGAAGATGATCAGAGGGCTGGAGCACCTGTCCTATGAGGACAGGCTGAGAGAGTTGGGCTTGTTCAGCCTGGAGAAGTGAAGGCTCCAGGATGACTTTAAGAGCAGCCTTTCAATACTTAAAGGGGGCCTAGAAGAAATCTGGAGTGGGACTTCTTAGAAGAGCCTGTGTTGTTAGGACAAGGGGGGATGGCTTTAAACTGAAAGAGGGGAGATTTAGATTTAGGGATATTAGGAAGAAGTTCTTTACAATGGGGGTGATAAAGTGAGGCACTTGCACAGGTTGCCCAGAGAAGCTGTGCCTGCCCCATCCGTGGCAGTGTTCAAGGCCAGGTTGGATGGGGTTTTGAGGAACCTGGTCTAGTGAAAGGCATCCGTGACCATGTCAGGGTGTTGGAACTACATGATCTTTAAAGGTTCCTTCCAACACAAACCATTCTATGATTCTATGACACATATCCTCAGATATTCATTATTTAAGTCTTGTCAAATTTTAGTGGGGAGTAAAGACCTCTGTTGAATAAGCTGGTGTTTGGACTGGTAAAACCTTGACTCCTTCCATCTATGTATTACCAGGGTTTAGAATTTGTATGTGTTCTCCTCTGTTTAATTACAGTAGTAAAAGTGGTCAAAAAAAGAGCTCTCAATTTTTATCTCTCTGGTCCTTCAGCTTTAAAACAGATGAGGAAAATGTTCTTTTTCTTTCTGTTAACTAAAGTGAAATTAAAGGCAGTTGGATCAGAAAGTTCTTGTACAGTCTGCTCTCCAAAATTACTTGTGTTCGGTAAAGTGTTATAACTAGGATTTCTTCCAGTGTCAATACTGTAACGAATATACATTGTTTTGACATGTCGTGATGTATTTCTGTCGAGCAAGTTGATACCAAAGTGGGATGAAAAGAGCATTGCTAATTATGCATACAGCTAAGAAAACACTGCTTTTTAACTGCCGAAAACTTGAGAAAGGTTTCTGATATAGCCTCTTCTATGACCTTTTGAAGGATTATGAAGACAGGATCAGGCTTTCCTCAGAAGTGCATAGCAAAAGCTCAAAAAATAATGGTTATGAGTTATGTAAGTGAAATTCTGATGGGACTCAAGGGAAAGAAAATTTACAATGAGAGTGATTAGCAATCACCATCATTAGAGATCTTCTGAACTCACCTAGATAAGACTAAAAAACTGATAAAGAGTGGAGAAACCGATAAAGCTTGGGAATTACCACAGCTAAGTGATGAGTTGGGCTGTTTGGTCTTCCTTTCGTGGGGCTGTTGGGTGTTTTCTACTCTGTATATATTTCAAAACTAAAAGTTATGTGTAATCCTTTGCAAGCACATAGAACTCTTCTGTTGCAAGTGTTCTTCAGCCTTACTATTTAGTTCTTTTGGCAATCACCTGTTCTGGAGGTTAAATGAAACAAAATGGTTTATGCAGAATAGAAAACAAATTTCTCTATGGAAAATCTAGGGGAAGAGATACTTGGCAATTCAACAAGTAAGAATTAATATGCTAGGTATTTAAAAATGTGCTGAATACTTCTTGTGGAAATTTATGTGTGCCATGGAAAAATGCATTTGAAGAGCTTCATAGCAAGATTACAGAATCACAGATGGTTATGGTTGGAAAGGGTCTGAAGATTGTTTAGTTCCAATTCCCCAACCCTGAGGCAGGGACACCTCACCGTAGACAATGTCAGCTCAAGGCTGTGTCCAGCCTGGCCTTGAGCACTGCAGGAATGGAATACTCACAACCCCCCTGGGCAACTGATTCCAGTGCCTCACCACCCTAACAGGAAAGAATTTCCTCCTTATAGCCAATCTAAACTTCCCTGTTTAAGTTTTAACCCATTACCCCTTGTCCTATCACTACAGTCCCTAATGAAGAACCCCTTTCTGTCATCTTTGAGGTCCCCCTTCAGATATTGGAAGGCTGTTCTGAGGCCTCCACACAGGCTTCTCTTCTCCAGGCTGAACAGCCCCAACTTTCTCAGCCTGTCTTCACAAGAGAGGTGCTCCAGTCCCCTGATCATCCTCGTGGCCCTCCTCTGGACTTGCTCCAGCAGTTCCATGTCCTTTTTATGTTGAGGACACCAGAAGTGCGCACAATACTGCAGGTGAGGTCTTGCAAGAGCAGAGCAGAGGGGCAGGATCACCTCCTTCGCCCTGCTGGTCACGGTCCTTTTGATGCAGCCCAGGATACGGTTGGCTTTCTGGGCTGCGAGCGCACACTGCAGCCGGCTTGTGTTAATTTTCTCATCGACCAGCACCCCCAAGTCCTTCTCTGCAGGGCTGCTCTGAATCTCTTCTCTGCGCAACCTTTAGCTGTGCCTGGGATTGCTCCCACCCAGGTGTAGGACCTTGCACTTGGCATGGTTGAACTGGTATCAGCCCACCTTACAAGCGTGTCAGGGTCCCTCTGGATGGCAATTCTTCCCTCCAGCGTATCAGCTGAACCACATAACTTCATGTCACTGGCACGGGTGATACAGTTGTGGGGGTCTATTACAGACCTCCTGATCAGGATGAAGGAGTTGATGAGGCTTTCTACAGGCAACTGGAAGTAGCCTCGCGACTACATGCCTTAGTCGTCGTGGGAGACTTTAACTACCCTGATATTTGCTGGAAGACTCACACAGCCAGTCATTCACAGTCTAGGAGGTTCCTCGAGTGCATTGATGATAATTTCTTAATGCAAATGGTGGACGTACCAACTAGGAGAGCAGCGCTGCTAGATTTAGTACTCGCCAACAAGGAGGGTTTGGTCAAAGTGGTGAAGGTCAATGGCAGCCTTGGCTGCAGTGACCATGAGATGGTGGAGTTTAGGATCCTGTGTGGGAGGAATAGAATACCTAGCAAAGCCACAGTTCTGGATTTCCGAAGGGCGAACTTTGGCCTCTTCAGTCAACTGCTAAGGGAAGTCTCATGGGAAAGTGTACTAGGCGGTAAAGGGGCTCAAGATAGTTGGTTAGCATTCAAGGACCGCTTCTTCCAAGCTCAGGATCGGAGCGTCCCAATGAGTAGGAAATCAAGTAAGGGATCTAGGAGACCAGCGTGGTTAAACAAGGAGCTGCTGGGCAAACTCAAGTGGAAAAGGAGAATCTATGGATTATGTAAGGAGGGGGCTGGCCGCTTGGGAGGAATATAGGACAGTTGTTAGAGGATGTAGGGAGGCAATTAGGACAGCTAAGGCCTCCTTGGAACTCAATCTTGCTAGTCGGGTTAAAGACAATAGAAAGGGCTTCTTCAAATACATAGCAAATAAAACTAACACAAGAGGCAATATAGGCCCACTGCTGAACGAAGTGGGTGCCCTGGAGACAGAGGATATAAAGAAGGCAGAGGTGCTGAATGCCTTCTTTGCCTCTGTCTTTACTCCTGCAGACTCTCCCCGAGGGCCCCGGATTTCTATAGCCCCAGAAGGAGTCAGGACAAAGGAGGAGTTTGCTTTGGTAGATGAGGATTGGGTTAGGGATCAGCTATGCAATCTGGACATCTGTAAATCGATGGGTCCGGATGGAATGCACCCACGGGTGCTGAGGGAGCTGGCGGAGGTCATTGCTAGGCCACTTTCCATCATCTTTGGTAAGTTGTGGGAAATGGGCGAGGTGCCTGAGGATTGGCGGATGGCAAAGGTCACACCAATCTATAAGAAGGGCAAGAAGGAGGACCCGGGTAATTATAGACCGGTCAGCCTTACCTCCATCCCTGGAAAGGTGATGGAACAACTTATTCTTGACTCCATCACTAGGCATATCAAGGATGAGGGGGTCATTAAGAACAACCAACATGGTTTTATGAGGGGGAAGTCATGTATGACCAACCTTATAGCCTTCTATGAGGAAGTGACTAGGTGGAGGGATGATGGTAGAGCGGTAGATGTAGTTTTTCTTGATTTCAGTAAGGCATTTGATACTGTCTCCCACAGCATCCTCATAGATAAGCTGAGGAAGTGTGGGCTTGACGATCAAGTAGTGAGGTGGATCGAGAACTGGTTGAAAGGAAGAAGGCAGAGAGTTGTGGTCAATGGCGCAGAATCTAGCTGGAGGTCTGCGACTAGTGGAGTTCCTCAGGGGTCGGTGCTGGGACCGGTGCTGTTTAATATTTTCATCAACGACCTGGATGAGGGAACTGAGTGCACCCTCAGCAAGTTTGCTGATGACACAAAACTGGGAGGAGTGGCTGACACACCAGAGGACTGTGCTGCCATTCAGCGAGACCTGGACAGGCTGGAGAGTTGGGCGGGGAGAAACTTGATGAAATTTAACAAGGGCAAGTGTAGAGTCTTGCATCTGGGGAAGAACAACCCCATGTACCAGTACAGGTTGGGGGTTGACCTGCTGGAAAGTAGCGAAGGGGAAAGGGACCTGGGGGTCCTGGTGGATAGGAGGATGACCATGAGCCAGCAATGTGCTCTTGCGGCCAAGAAGGCAAATGGCATCTTAGGGTGCGTTAGAAAGGGAGTGGTTAGTAGGTCAAGAGAGGTTCTCCTCCCCCTCTACTCAGCCTTGGTGAGGCCGCATCTGGAATATTGCGTCCAGTTCTGGGCCCCTCTGTTCAAGAAGGACAGGGAATTGCTTGAAGGAGTCCAGCGCAGAGCCACAAAGATGATTAAGGGAGTGGAACATCTCCCTTATGAGGAGAGGCTGAGGGAGCTGGGTCTCTTTAGCTTGGAGAAGAGGAGACTGAGGGGT
The DNA here is from genome assembly GCF_037157495.1 of Lathamus discolor. Lineage (NCBI taxonomy): Eukaryota > Metazoa > Chordata > Aves > Psittaciformes > Psittacidae > Lathamus > Lathamus discolor. The sequence continues at coordinate 82,621,719 of NC_088909.1, read as the reverse complement.
GACCTCATCAGTCTTTACAAATATGTAAAGGGTAGGTGTCAGGATGATGGAGCTAGGCTTTTTTCAGTGATATCCAGTGATAGGACAAGGGGCAATGGGTGTAAACTGGAGCATAGGAAGTTCCACATTAACATCAGGAAGAACTTCTTTACTGTAAGAGTGACAGAGCACTGGAACAGGTTGCCCAGGGGGGTTGTGGAGTCTCCTACACTGGAGATATTCAAGGCCCGCCTGGACAAGTTCCTGTGTGATGTACTGTAGGTTACCCTGCTCTTGTGGGGGGGTTGGACTAGATGATCTTTTGAGGTCCCTTCCAACCCTTGGGATTCTGGGATTCTGTGATTCTGTGAAACTTGCTGAGAGCACACTAATAGAATCGTAGAATGGTTGGAAAAAAATGGGAGCATTTACCACTTCTTTGGGCAACCTGTACCAGTGCTTCACCAATCTCACAGTAAAGAATTTCCATGATAAAAGACTGTTTCTCACACTGTGCTTATAAGTGAATGGAATTCCTCCAGATTCAAAATGCGGTGGAGCTAAATAACTGTTTCTGGTTCCCCAGTGTAAATCTGATATGGTAATTCCTGCATCCATACCCTGTTTTAACTACTGTTCCTTAAAGCACCATCAACCTTCAGAATTCTGTCTTTCAGTTAAGGCATAATAGATTTTCCAAAGGGTACCTTTAAAAATGACCCATAGCTTAGCTATTGTCGGTGTTCAGACAAAGATTCTGAACAGGATTGGTCCAACGCTGACCCCTGGGGGACACCACTTGTTACTGGTCTCCAATTGGACGTTGAACCATTGACCACAACTCCACATGCGGCCGTCCAGCCAGTTCTTTATCCACTGAGTGGTCCATCCATCAGATTGATGTCTCTCCAATTTAGAGACAAGAATGTCACGTCAAATTTTTTCACAAGTCCAGGTAGATGATGCCAACTGCTCTACCCCTGTTCATCAGTTCCATAGCCCCATCATAGAAGGCCACCAAATTGGTCAGGCAGGATTTCCCCTTAGTGAAGCCGTGCTGGCTGTCACCAAGCACCTTGTTGTTTTTCATGTGCCTTAGTATGCCTTCCAGGAGAATGTGCTCCAAGATTTTGCCGGGCACAGAGGTGAGACTGACTGGTCTGTAATTCCCCGGGTCGTCCATTTTCCCCTTCTTGAAAATGGGAGTTATATTTCCCTTTTTCCAGTCATCGGGACCTTCACCTGACTGCCATGATTTTTCAGATATGATGGCCAGTGGCTGAGCAACTTCATTTGCCAGCTCCTTCAGAACTTGCGGATGGAATTCATCAGGTCCCATGGACTTGTACGTGTTCAGTTTTTTAAGATGGTCTCAAACCAGATCCTCTCCTACAGTGGGCCCAAGGTCTTCATTCTCACAGTCCGTACGTCTGCCTTCCAGTACTTGGGTGGTGAGGTCAGAACATTTGCTGGTGAAGACTGGGGCAAATAATTCATTGAGAGCCTCAGCCTTTTCCAAATCCAGGGTAGCCAGTTCTCCTGATAGCTTCTGGAGAGGCCCCTCATTATCCCTAGCCTGTCTCTTGTTAGCAGCATACCTATAGAAGCCCTTCTTGTATCTCTGACATCTCTGGCCAGACTCAATTCTAACTGGGCCTTAGCTTTCCTAACCTAATCCCTAATTTCCTGAACAATGTCCCTGTATTCTTCCCAGGCTGCCTGTCCTTGCTTCAACTTTCTGTAAGCTGCTTTTTTCCTTTTTAAGTTTTCGCAGCCTGTTTGCATATTTCAGGAAGGTGTCTGTCTTTAATCACAGAATCATAGAATAGTTAGGGTTGGAAAGGAAGATCATCTAGTTCCAACCCCCCTGCCATGGGCAGGGACACCTCACACTAAACCATCCCACACCAGGCTTCATGTAACCTGGCCTTGAACACCGCCAGGGATAGAGCACTCACAACCACCCTGGGCAACCTATTCCAGTGTCTCACCACCCTAACAGGAATGAATTTCCTCCTTATATCCAGTCTAAACTTCCCCTGTTTAAGTTTTAACCCATTACCCCTTGTCCTGTCCCTACGGTCCCTGATGAAGAGTCCCTCCCCAGCATCCCTACAGGCCCCCTTCAGGTACTGGAAGGCTGCTATGAGATCTCCACGCAGCCTTCTTTTCTCCAGGCTGAACAGCCCCAACTTTCTCAACCTGTCTTCATACGGGAGCTGCTCCAGTCCCCTGATCATCCTCGTGGCCCTCCTCTGGACTTGCTCCAGCAGTTCCATGTCCTTTTTATGTTGAGGACACCAGAACTGCACACAATACTCCAGGTGAGGTCTCACAAGAGCAGAGTAGAGGGGCAGGATCATGTTCTTCGACCTGCTGGTCATGCTCCTTTTGATGCAGCCCAGGATACGGTTGGCTTTCTGGGCTGCAAGTGCACACTGCAGCCGGCTTGTGTTAATTTTCTCATCGACCAACACCCCCAAGTCCTTCTCTGCAGGGCTGCTCTGAATCTCTTCTCTGCCCAACCTGTAGCTGTGCCTGGGATTGCTCCCACCCAGGTGTAGGACCTTGCAGTTGTCATGGTTGAACTTCATGAGGTTGGCATCAGCCCACCTCACAAGCATGTCAGGGTCCCTCTGCATGGCATCCCTTCCCTCCAGCATATCAAGCGGACCACACAGCTTGGTGTCATCGGCAAACTTGCTGAGGGCGCACTCAATCCCACTGTCCATGTCAGAGACAAAGATGTTAAACAAGACCAGTCCCAGCACCGATCCCTGAGGGACACCACTCGTTACTGGTCTCCAGCCTGACATTGATCCATTGACCATAACTCCACATGTGGCCATCCAGCCAGTTCTTTATCCACCGAGTGGTCCATCCATCAAATTGATGTCTCTCCAGTTTAGAGGCAAGGATGTGGTGTGGGACAGTGTCAAACGCTTTGCACAAGTCCAGGTAGATGACATCAACTGCTTTACCCTTGTCCATCAGTTCCGTAGCCCCATCATAGAAGGCCACCAGATTGGTCAGGCAGGATTTCCCCTTAGTGAAGCCATGCTGGCTGTCACCAAGCACCTTGTTGTTTTTCATGTGCCTTAGCATGCCTTCCAGGAGAATGTGCTCCAAGATTTTGCCAGGCACAGGGGTGAGACTGACTGGTCTGTAATTCCCCGGGTCTTCCATTTTCCCCTTCTTGAAAATGGGGGTTATATTTCCCTTTTTCCAGTCATCGGGACCTTCACCTGACTGCCATGATTTTTCAGATATGATGGCCAGTGGCTTAGCAACTTCATTTGCCAGCTCCTTCAGGACCCGCGGATGGATTTCATCAGGTCCCACGGACTTGTGCATGTTCAGATTTTGAAGGTGGTCTCGAACCAGATCCTCTCCTACAGTGGGCCCAAGGTCTTCATTCTCACAGTCCCTGCGTCTGCGTTCTAAGACCTGGGTAGTGCAGTCAGAGCCTTTGCCAGTGAAGACCGAGGCAAAGAAGTCATTAAGAACCTCAGCCTTCTCCAAATCCTGTGTAGCTAGTTTTCCACAGAGCTTCCTCAGGGGGCCTATGTTGTCCCTAGTCTGTTTTTTACTTGCTATGTGCCTGTAGAATCCCTTCCTGCTATCCTTAACATCCCTGGCCAACCACCCCCCACACCCCCCCCCCATTTTATAATATAAAACAATAATGCAGTTTATATTTTGGTTTTTGTTGTGGCAAAATGGTTTTTCATTTAAAACAGTGTGTAGCATGGATTTGTATCTTCCCTTCTTGAAAAAAGACGAGGCAAAAGTAAGTTGGTGGAAAAAGATGAAAAAGTGGTGTAAACTTACCCTTATCTATAATTGCTTTTATCACCACCAGGGGATGTGTAGACAATTTTTATATTGACTTAGTAAATAACTTCAGTAATTTCAAGTTTTTAAGGTCTTTTTCATCCTTTGCATTGAACTACTCCTCTGACTTTCCTATTGTTCTCTTGATTTGCTTTTTTTTTTATTAGTCTTCTTTTCCTGTCTTCATCGTCTTTAGATAACTCAGTCTGTTGCTGTCTTGTCTTACCTAGTCTTTTCCCATCTCAAAACCATTTTTTTGCTATTGTACTTTTACCTTATTTTCCTCTTCCAGAAGAACTGAAGTCCTCTCTTCTTTGTCCTTTATCTCAGACATTTACAACCTTTATTGTACAAGATTTTCATCCCAAGACCTCAGCATTGATGGAGTTCCAATTCTTTAGCACTCTCATCTACCTGCTTCTATAAGTTCTAGTAACCTGCAGGTGCTGTCATCTCAGAAAAGTTGAGACTACTTTGGGATTTTGCCTGTGTTGCCCTTAAGGATCAGTAAGAAGAGTGAAGCAAAAGAGAGGGCAAAATTTCTGAGATCTGGACTGTGTAGATGAAATTGATGTAGTTTCACTTTAAAGTGTCAGGAAGAGTGGAAAAAGATAAATTTAGTGTCAGAACTATGAACTTTGGTGTTCAGTGATCCATGGCTTACTAAAGAATATGTAAGACAGCAGATTCCTTGATTCATGGGGTTTTTTGTTGGTTTATATTTACTTTTTTTCTTTTTTTAATTCTTTAGGCTTTTCAATTTGGTAAGCATTTTTTGTGCTCCACAGTGCCAGAGTACTTTAAATGGGTAAATAATTGTCTTTTTCACTCTTCATGGGACCTCTTTACAATCTGTCTGTTGTATATTACCCAAAGGATTGCTCTTTATTTTTTTTCTCTAACAAGCTACATACTCTTGGTAATCTCACCAAAAAACTATGCCATCTTGTTTCATGGATTTCTTCTGAAGCTCAAGGAAATAAGTATTAATGTAATTAAAAGTAAAACTTAAACTGCATTCACAAGTGCTATAATAAGATACAAGCACTATTTGCTTCAGAACTGTGCTTGCTTTCCCAGAACTTTATAGAGTAACAGTCTTCAGCAGCTTCTTCAGGAGGTGATTTTTGTGCTTGCAGTTGATGTTCCAAGTTTTTGAACACTGAGATGGTAAAAGGTATTAAACATTCTTTGTCCGGCTCAAACCTTTATTCTGTATAAATTAAAGAGCCATTACATAGAAATTGGAACTATCTGTTTCTATTTTTGTATGTTGGCAAGTTTTGGCAAAGAGGGCCTTTGTCAGTGAAGGGGTATTACTTGATGTGTGTGCATCAAAATAAGCTCACAGTAATATGGTGTATAACAGACAGACTTAACAACATGTGTTCCTCAAGGCAATATTTATCTAGTATTGTAGTGAAGCAGTACCACATCCTCATGCTTCCGTATTGTATTTTATATTTTAGCTTGTCTTACTCCAAATGTAAAGGTAATTGTTATTTTTAGAAATTATTGTGTGATGTAATCATAGCTCTTCTCAAAGAAGGCTCATGAGGCTATGTTGGTAGCCCAGGAACCTTCAGATTTTACTTTTGTTCTTACAGAAAGTAATACTATGTAGGTCAGCTATCCTTACCTGAGAAAGACATTGTATACTGAATGTACTCTTAAATATGATGGAATTTAGATTTGATTAACCAGAGAGGTAAGTTTGTGATCCTCTTACCTGTTCCAGGTTACATGTCTCCACACCCTTCTCCGCTAGGAGCACCAGAGCATGTGTCCAGTCCGATGTCTGGAGGAGGTCCAACTCCACCCCAGATGACTCCCAGCCAGCAAGGACCCATTATGCCAGGAGACCCGCAAGCTATGAGTCAGCCTAACAGAGGTCCTTCACCTTTCAGCCCTGTACAGCTGCATCAGCTGCGGGCTCAGATTCTAGCATACAAAATGCTAGCTAGAGGTCAGCCTTTACCAGAAAACCTTCAGCTTGCTGTTCAGGGCAAGAGGACACTCCCTGGCATTCAACAGCAGCAGCCTCCTAATGCCTTCAACAGACAGTCTGGTAAGTGAATCTAGGCATTGTGTCATTGCGCAGGTAATTCTTGAAGTTTTGCTTGTGGAAAATGAAGAAATGGGTGCTGTGCAGGGCTGTAATTTGGGATTGTATTCGGGTGTATTAAGTGAACTTTGGTTTTAAGCTTGAGCAAGTATTTAAGACACATCTTATTAATAGGATATTGTAAAAACTGAAATAAAAGTGATTTCACTGTACAATGCTGTGTCTATCCTGATTATACTTTTCATTTTTTGAATGTTAATTATACTTTACTGATCACAATTTTACTGTTTTTCACAGAGTGAATTTTCAGACTCTGGTCACTGTACAAAAGTAGATAAGAAAACAGGGAGCACACTGAGAGATTATTTAGGTTGTGAAAATAAACCATTTATAGTGTTCTTTCAAGTAAAAAACATAAGGAAAGAAAAGGGTTTTAATTTTTTCTCCTAATGGTAATAGAATTACAATGCAAGCATGTTTTGGTCCTAAGAAAAGGACCAAAAACATTAAATGCCCTTCACCTATTTGTTTGTGAACACCTCCGCTGCTGAGTTTGCATTAGAAATTGAGGGTTAAGATGATACTATTTTCTTTTAATAATGATCTTAATTTCACTGGTCTGTAATTTCTGTGGGTATGGTTTTGCTACTGAGCAAGGTTTTTTAGGAGACAGAGGACAGAGCCTTGGGTGAGATGGTTTAGTGTGAGGTGTCCCTGCCCATGGCAGGGGGTTTAGAACTAGATAATCTTAAGGTCCTTTCAAACTGTAACTATTCTATGATTCTATGATTATTTTAATATGCTTCATTATGTGTATGTTTTCACAATAAAGTCTACGTAAATTCATATTTAATGAAGAAAAATACTACTTGCCTGAATACACAAGCATGCTGGAAAAGAATGTTTTTTGAATACTTCAAAATGCTTTGTGTATTAGTAAGTTTATTTTCTCTGTCCAATTGCAGGGATTGGGTTACATACAATGAGTGGTGCTGCAACTGGACCCGGCCCTGCTCCGGGAATGCCTGGACATACAGCTGCCATTACCCCTAAAACTTGGACTGAAGGTACAGCAGGGTATAATGCTAATTTTACATCATGTGTGAAGGGATATGGTTAAGCAGCGTAGGAGAGGTTGGGGAAAAGATGCAGGGTTTAAAAAAAAAAAGGTAGAAAAATAGTGTAACCTTTACTATGGCTATGACTTGAATTAAGGAGAATCTAGCCATTTATTAATCCACGAATTACTTGATCACATGAAATTACTGCAATTCTTAAGCAGCCTGGAGATGAAGCACCTTTTTTTTTTTTGATCAGAGTGAAGTATGTAAGCTGCCTGAGAGACACCCATAAAATCTACTTAATATATTATGTTCTGACCATATTAAGTAGATTGCTTTGAAAGTTCAGTGTAGTATTTGATCTCTAATGAAGAATGTAACATTCTCCCCCTGCATGATAATCAGGTTTTGAAACAAATCATTTGGATCTGGGTTTACAGGCTGTAAAATTACAGTATCGCAGGCTTGCAAATAATGTAGGCTTCTCATACAGTAGAAATGTTACATTGTTGCTTGTGAGTAAATCTGGGGACAATGATGACTCTATGATAGGTGCTGTCATAAAAAAATTCATTAGCTTCATAGGGCAACATGAAAAGAAAATGAAATACTAACATGTAATCAGATGTAGAATTGCTTTTCTTGGAATACTCTGAAAGAACACTTAGAATTTGGGTAGGATAATAAACAGGGAGGAAAGTGTTTCTTGAGAGGTTATATGTCTGAGTTTGCTAGGCGCCGTGCCTTCTAGCTCAAATGCTGCTACTAAAAAATGCTGACAGAGATGAAGAATTGCCGGATGGATAGTTTTTATCTAAATAATACAGGACGTCGTAATAGTAACAGTCTGTCCTGTTTAACTATGAGCTGCTTATTGTTTGTCCTTTTTCACTGCTGTTTATTTAATAAGAAAAAAGCTGTCTGTCCTTGCTGTGTCTGTTTGAAAGTTTTATTTAACGCATTTTTTAAATCTTCGCTTATTCCTTTAAATTTATATTTAATTCATTATGTAGTTGTTTATGGTAGTGTATGTTTTACAGTTTTATTTGCATCGAACAGAAAACTGAGGCAGCAGAGAGGCGTTTGGTGGGCTTGCTTTCTTCCCTTATTTTAATAAGCTGAAATTCAGTGTTGCTAAATACAAGTTCTGCAGCTTGTGCTCGAGTTCCTTTTCTTGAGTTTGGTGCAGATGTGTGAATGACAGATGGTGATCTCTGACGGAATTTTTTACATAGCTTTCTGGATATTGGGTTTGAATTAAGGTTGATTACAGGATTGCAGGTGTACTTTGCAGTTAAATTCGTGTAATTCCTCAGAAAATTATGTGACATCTTCATTGTTGCATGTCTGTTGTCAGTGGCAGTTTGTGAACATCTGAATGCATGCATGACTTGTTGTCATAGTGGCATACTGAAATCTGTGACCCTTAGTGTTTGTAAATGGCAGGTACAATTTTCATGTTAACTGAGGTGTTAAATTTCAAGATGATTACCTGAACACCTGGCAGTAGTCAAGGCCAGGCTGGACAGAGCCTTGGGTGACATGGTCTAATGTGAGGTGTCCCTGCCCATGGCAGGGGGGTTGGAACTAGATGATCAAAGGGGGTGATCCACCCCTCTCTACTCTGCTCTCGTGAGACCTCACTTGTAGTATTGTGTGCAGTTCTGGTGTCCTCAACATAAAAAGGACATGGAACTGTTGTAACAAGTCCAGAGGAGGGCCACGAGGATGATCAGGGGACTGGAGCACCTCCTGTATGAAGACAGGCTGAGAAAGTTGGGGCTGTTCAGCCTGGAGAAGAGAAGGCTGCGTGCAGACCTCATAGCAGCCTTCCAGTATCTGAAGAGGGGCTATGGGGATGCTGGGGAGGGACTCTTCATTAGGGACTGTAGTGACAGGACAAGGGGTAACAGGTTAAAACTTAAACAGGGGAAGTTTAGATTAGATATAAGGAAGAAATTCTTTACTGTGAGGGTGGTGAAGCACTGGAATGGGTTGCCCAAGGACATTGTGAATGCTCCATCCCTGGCAGTGTCCAAGGCCAAGTTGGACAGAGCCTTGGGTGACATGGTTTAGTGTGAGGTGTCGCTGCCCATGGCAGGGGGGTTGGAACTAGGTGATCTTAAGGTCCTTTCCAACCCTAACTATTCTATGATTCGATGATTCTATGATCTTACAGTCCTTTCCAACTGAACCCATTCTGGGATTCCATGATTAGAATGCTGTAAGATAAAACAATAGTTTAACTCCTAGTATTTGAAAAACTTAAATACAATTAATAGGAGATTGTGAAAAAAAAAAGACATTTATGGATGACAGGTACTTCTGAGTAGAAATTTTAATACGGCTATCTATTTCTCATACTGTTGTAAAAGCAGACCTGCTGGTACTTGTCAGGTTGTGATTCTGTTGCATTGTAGTATATTTTTTTAAATACAGAGTGTCATTTGTCTCGGGTTCCCTCTTTCAGTGATTTTGAATGTTTACTTCAGCTTCACGTTCTGTCTTCAGAAACTGGCTTGATTTTTGTCCTGCTTTCCATGTTTCACGTTGCATATAAGTACTTTTTATGATGCAGGCCAAGCCCCAGACATGAGTGTCTCTAATGCACAGCAGAAGCTTCCTGCGGCACCACCAAGTGGGAGGCCTTCTCCTGCCCCTGCTGCTGCCCAGCCAGCTGCCGCCATGCCTGGGCCTTCTGTACCACAGCCACCACCTGGACAGCCTTCACCCATTATTCAGCTGCAGCAAAAGCAGAATCGCATCAGCCCTATCCAGAAGCCACAAGGGTTGGATCCTGTTGAAATACTCCAAGAACGTGAATATAGGTAAAAGCAAATAACAAGATTCAAATGCATGTGCACATTGCTGATTTTCACTTACTCAACTGAAACTGCTTGCAATTAACTACCGTAGAGACAATAATATAACCTTGAGTTTGTCAAAGAGCAGTGTGGAAACATCAGACCAAACCATGATTTACTTCAATCTCAAGTTACGAACTATAGAACAGTAGAAGGGTCATGAAGTAAAGCATACTTGCAGTATCACTGCAAAACAGCCTCAAGGACTCTGCTGTCTTAGCATATCATTTGGATGCTCTAGACACCGAAGATTAGGATATCAGGGTCCTTGTAGTGAGCAGAGAAACTAGTTTGATGCAGAACGTTTTCAGAACAAAAGTGAAGTTAGAAAGGAACAGTGAAGATTGAAAGGCTGGTGAGTTAGTTGCCACAGAAAACCAAATTTTATTAGTGATGATGGGATTGGGTGGACTGCCACAGAGTAGAGAGAATATTAAGGAGATCACAGACAATGTTATAAAAAAATAAAAAAGTTTGCCAGGAAGCATGATGTTTGAAAGTTGCCTTCTGAGTGCCCGAATTAGATGGCGAATTGTATTCATTATAAAGTAGAGGATGACATTTCATGTAAAGTTAGACTTCTTCCCTCTTCCCATCCACAAGACTATTAAACAGTTGACCGTAGGAATCTGTTTGGCAGAGGGATCTTGACCTGCACCTGAAATATGCTCCTGATTATTATCAGTCAGGGGAAGAAAACTGTGCTTGACATACTTCAGCTTACTGAAGAATGGTTTAATGACTTTCACTTTCTGAAGGTGAAACACCGTGAAGTATTTTAGAATGTGGTGCCACGTCCAGAATCCAGGCCTTGATCCCAGAAAAGCTCTTAATTTTATCATAAAATAATGCTCAAGTAATGTATTGGCATGTTGTGGTCATTTTGTCAGTCTTACCCTTTTTGCCTTAGGACTGACTGAATGGCCATAGTTGTTTCAGCATGAGCAGTCACTGTTCCCTGCCACCTTCTCCAGAATGCTTGTAGAACACACCATTATATGGTTTCACAGTTGCTATGAGTAAAGAATTGTACTGACATGAGCCAAGAGTCACATGGCCAGTATAATGTAACATTTCTGCATCAGTTAGCCTGAAATTGTTACTCCTTCTGTCTTTCCAGCCCTGCTCCTGCACTATTTGTGCAAAACTATTATGTCTTAGTATGCATAAATGGTGGAAAGTGAAGGAGTGACAGTAAATAGTGGTGTTGCTTTTACTAATATGGAGAACCAGTTGCATATCTGTTAGGTTCTAAATACTCTGATCTTTTTGGCAGAGTAAGTGAGGTGGAAGTTTGACAGAGATTGTGCAGCAGGAGGGTTTTATATTTTTATGGTAGTGTGTAGGTAGGGGTTCAAGCTTTTCTAATGTTGAACACTGTATACCAGAATGCTTTGAACTTCTGGAATACTTTCATTATTTAAAACCGTATAAGTAGCATCAGACAAAAGTTTTAAAAAAATCTGTTGAACACCTTTTGTGCTTTGGATGATACTAGACTTCACCTTAGTATACTCAAGTTTAATGCAGAACCATGATATATTCACTCTCTCTTCATAAAAAGGGGGTAGAGAAAAAGCCAGTGTAGATATTTGTGTCCTAAAACCAGTGAAGCTAGAAAAAGCTTCGTGAAACGTTTATCTCTTGAGATCTCTCAGTAGTTGACTTCTAATAAAGGGCTGTTATACTTTGAAATACTTAGAAAACTGTTTAAATCTCATTTTCATGAAAAGACAGAATCATCACATAGTTATTTTAGGGATTGATAATTCAGACATACAGATAGACCCAAAAGGTAAAATTTGAGTATGCTGCCTTATTGAGGAAAAGTGTGAGCTTTGATTCTCATTAATTTAGGAGTTCCTTGAAAATGTCAGATAAGGTTTACTCAGTGGTTCCACTGCTTTTGGCTAGGTACAATCATAGTAGATTGTATGGGGGATGTTTTGGATTTATGCTCAGAACAGGGCTGATAAGACAGGGATGTTTTCGTTATTAGTGAGCAGTGCTTACACAAAGTCAAGGCCCTTTCTGTTCATCAGGCGCCGAGTGAGTAGGTTAGGGGTGCACAAAAACTGGGAGGGGACTCAGCCGGGACAGCGGACCTCAACTGACCAACGAGAAGTTCCAGATTTCGTCATGCTCAGCAATAAAAGTGGGGGGACATGGGCAGGGGCACCCTTCTTGAGGAGTGGCTGAGCATCGTTCAGTTGGTGGTAAGCAGTTGTTTTCATTTGCATTACTTGTCTTTCCTGGATTTTATTTTCCTCTCTATTTTTTTTCTCTCTTTTCCTGACAGTAATGAAAAAAAAAAATAATTAATGATCAAACTGTTTTTATCTCGCCCAGAAGTTTTTCTCACTTTTACCCTTCTGATTGTTCTCCCATCCCACTGGACCTGGGGGGAGAGGGAGTGAGCAGCTGCATGGTGTTTAGTTTCTGGCCAGGGCTAAATTAGGACAATGACCTCGAACATGGGTTTCTGGATTAAAGTTGTGAAGTGTGCTGATGGGGAGACAGTAATTTAGTGCTAACTCATGAGCTACAGGATAAAAAGTTAATTGCCGAGGTGCTGGGGCACATCTCTTGAATACACACTTCTCAAACGTGTGGCAGTCTTTCAGGGGAGAGTGTTACTGCATAGGTATTTCTGTTTCTTAATGGTTCATGTACATGATTTATGTATTAGACCATGTCTTACATACAGAACAATATTGTAAATGTGAAATACTTTACTTCTGATGTTACAAAATGACTTTTTTTTTTCAGTGGTAGCAATTTGGTTTTGCTTTCCTGGATACTAGTAAGTTACGGAATTTGTTCCAATTGATCAAATAGGCAATTAGAAGTACAGTACAGCGATCCCGTTCATTAACCACATGTTAAATAGACCAATACAGAAGAAGAAGCAGTAATACACCTATTAATATATTGCAGGATATGAAAAAGCTTTGAGTGTAATGAAACAGCAGCAGCCTGCTTATTCTCCCTGAAAAGCCTTATAATATGATTATAAAAAAGGCTTCAGCGTATATTAAAAAAGAGAAGGAAAATGGACAGTTAATGTTGCTGTCAAATTCACGTGGTTGTGCCAAGAAACAGTCTGCAGCATATGTTGATTTGACATTATATGGTAATTGATGTTAATCTCTGTGTGACTAAAGGTAGATAAAAAGAAACTTAGATATTTTAAATTCTTATCAATATAAGAAGTTTAAATTATTCATATATGGAGAGCTGTTAAACTTGCTGTGTTCCTTGAAATCTGGTCAGAACAAAAAATTCATCCTGTGCCTTTGTAAAACTCTCCATAACACTTTCTTTTAAAATAAAGTGCTGCTTTTTAATTTCACTGAAGAGATCTCTTAAAACTAATAATGTTTATAATTTGAAGTTGTTCTATTATGTGTAAGGGCTTTTTCCACCTTTTTGTTGCTAATTAAAGAAAATACAGTTGCTGGTGTCCTGTAGGTTGTCTGGGGTTTCTTTCTGTTATCTGCAAAGTCTCTTCTTATCTATCTTCATGGTTTATTGTGTGACATCCATGCCAGACGGGTTTGAATATGCAAGCATAACCTCTCTTGTGAACCCCTAGTTAATGAGGAAGAGATGTACATCACTTGTTTTGCAAAGAGATCTCTGTGTAGATGCACTAGCCGCTTTCTAGATGGAGGGAGATAAATAGCTGAACTGCATAGATTAATTGAATATATCCTCGAAATGATGAGATTATATCCTTCAAGTGCTTGTAAAAAGCATCTAGGAGACCTTTTTCTTTGGATTCTGTTTACCTAATAGCTACTGTTGCTTTTCCATGAAGACAGCAAAAGTCCCACAAACTGCAGGCATTACTCTTTAAAGACTAGAAGGTAGCTATGGTGAGAAACACTTCAAGTAGCTGCACCTGGACAAGTACCTGTAGCTTTTAATGGAACTTTCTCATAGTGGGAAGTAACCCTTGCTTTACTTTGCAGTCTGTGTAAAAACCCAAACCTAATTCTGCTTCAGTTCTTTGCTCTCTGAAGTACACTAACTTAGTTCTCTGCAGTAATGCAGCGATACTTTCTTCTTCTTGTTCCAGGAACTTCAGAAGCCTTCTGGCAATATATATATTAAACAAAAAAACCCAACATCCTTGTAGGAAGTTTAGGAGTTCTAGGAAGGAATTAACTGTAGAAGTGATTCCAGTTGCCTTTAAGATTGTATGTAGTCATGATGCATGCAGTTTGTGTGAGATAGTAGTATTTTGATTTGTTCTGACTCCGTATATTGTGTGCAGCCATTTTGCCTAATGTGTGATCTGCTTTCCAGCTGTGAGGCTGACATGTTGAGTGTATGGGAGTTTATGTCACTGTGCTAATACTTGGAGTGATGATAGGGGGCAAAAGGGATGGGGAAGAATGATCCCTGTATGCACAGAAGGTCTATAAGAAAGTGCTTGCTTTCTTCCCTCATGGCAGTTCCGAAGTCCTCATTGCAGGAAACCGACAGTATACACCTTTTCTTGATGCCATCTAATGTTTTGTGCTTTGTGAAAGTAAAGAAAAAGTAAAAACTGAAAGTCCTGTGCAGTTTAGGGCCTCTTTGTGGGCCTTTAGGTTTTTGATTTTGGGAGAGAGAGGACTCTCCAGTTTGGGGGAATGCATGTGTTTGGTTTAACTGTGGTTTTTTTTTTTTGGGGGGGGGGGGCAGGTGGTTTGTGTTATTTTGTTGGTTTGTTTTCCTAAAGCATGTGGGATATGGAGGGCATTTGTACAGTTGAACTTAGAGGCAGTTTTTGGATTACTTACGAGTTTGGGGTGTGTTATTTTAGGGCCTTGGCAAAATTTGCAGTTCACAGAAGTACTTGCTTGTAAATAAACCCACAAAAACTTCTGTTGGGCGTGTCCACTATTCTCTCTTTCTCTCTCTCTTGAATTTGCAAATGAATGCAAAAGGAGCTTGTAAAGGAAGAGTGAAATAGAAACAGCTATGTAAGTGTGAATACTTTACTAATCAACCTTTCATTTGTCAATAAAATAAGAAAGTAGAATTTCAGATACGAAGGAAAGTTTTTTCTGTGCTGTCACTGACTACACTGTGTATAAAACAATACCCATCAAAGAAGCTTGAAAGCAGAATCCTATATAGAATGAGTAAAACAAAATTCCCAAGTTTCTTTTCACTCATAGACTTTTAGCTAAAATTAAAAGAAGGGCTAAGGGGAATTTTCAGTATTTGACAATTTATTTTCAAAGTGGAAAAGAATACCTAATGTCATCTCTGGAAAAGCCTGTTAGTTCAGAAACAATTAGTAAAAGCCAAATAAACACCTCAGCTAAATTGTTTATTTTTACTTTATGATTTTGATAACCACTTACAGATTTCTCCTGGTGTCTTAACCCAGTTTTCTGTTTACTTAGGCTTCAGGCTCGAATTGCTCACAGAATCCAGGAACTGGAGAACTTACCTGGTTCTCTGCCCCCTGATCTGCGAACCAAAGCTACAGTGGAGTTGAAGGCACTTAGGTTACTGAATTTCCAGCGCCAGGTAATGCCTTTTGCTTCAGGAAGGTTCTCATAGAAGTCACATAAAAGTGTGTTTATGTAGCAGAGGGTAAACTAGCAAGAGGCTTTGCAGCAGCACTGAGCCTAAGCATGATAGCAGACTTGACTGACAAGCAAGTCACGGAAATGTTTAACTTACATTTTATTTTGTTTTGTTAAAACAAATGTCTAAGTGTTCTTTTTGCTTCCTGCTTTATCTTCCAGCCTAAAGTATAACCATAGAACTGTGTCTTTGATAATGGACACGGCATTGGCATGAAGACAAAACAAGAGCTGGACATGCTGCAAGCTGATTTTCAGCACAAATTTCAATAGACACCTCTGTCTTGGCATACTCTGTATTTATCATGGGTCCCTTGTTTTAGGAAGAATTGTGTGTTAGTGCTGTTGTATTTCTCTGTGGTCTGTTTTCAGTATTTCCACTGTGGCATGCACTTTGAAAATTATGCGTAACAAGATGATAACTAAGATATAAATTGGATCTTGAGTACATGTATCAGCAAATGAATTTCAGAAAAGAAATCACACTGCCAAACTCTTACAGGCCTCTTGCCGTTGGTTTTTCCAGCTAATTTGGAAGAACAAAGAAGTGATTTGGCAGGTCAAGAAAAATACTTCCTGACAGAAGCCTTGGCAGTAGTGGTACCATGGTGTCCAAGTCTTTCCTTTCCTCTTCTCTTGGCACACTTTTGTGGTGAAGTTTTGTCAGAGATCAGATGAAAAGCAGCAGGCTCTCCCAGCTGTACTGCTGAGACTGTAGAAATACTGTTCCAGTGTTCCCGTAACTTCTTCCTGTTTTCTCCTGTGCAGCTGGCACTGAAATGAGTTGTCAGCTGTGTCCAGGTCCAGCTGTAGTAAGTATGTATGTTGTTCATTTGTGCTTTACTTCGATGGTGTAACATTTTGGCAAGCCCCTTTCATTGTAGCAAGATAGTCATTTGCAGCATCTTGTAAACAAGGAAGAAATGATGAGTGAGAGTGATTAACAATTTTGACCATCCTGTGGCAACTGAAGATTTGTTTAGAGAGGCAGACGTAGTTGCTGCAACTGTATAGATGCTAGATCTTTTCAGAACTGCAATGTAAATGGAAGAGGAGGTTGGGACATCTTCTGGACTTTTACTGTTTCATTCTTCCAAAATGATCATTTTATTTAAAAAGTGTTTATTTTTTCCTACTGGTAGCTAAGACAAGAGGTGGTAGCTTGCATGCGACGTGACACAACACTGGAAACAGCACTGAACTCCAAAGCTTACAAACGAAGCAAGCGTCAGACTTTGAGGGAGGCCAGGATGACAGAAAAGCTTGAGAAACAGCAGAAGATAGAGCAGGAGAGGAAGCGTAGGCAGAAGCATCAGGTATTTTAACTTACTAGCTGTTTACCCCGTGACAGAAATGCAGCTTGCTTTGTTGTGTATGTCTTCTCTATGAAATGCTTTCTTTACCTTTGGAGTTTCTAGTATTAAAAACCACCTCCAAATCTTGTGGTAAGCAATTGGAAAACAGTAACATTAAAACTTCTGTATTCCCAATTTCAAATCCTGTGCTTCGTCCAAGTGTTTGCACTGACTTGTTTCTCTTTCTAGGAATACCTGAATAGCATATTGCAGCATGCTAAAGATTTTAAAGAGTACCACCGATCAGTTGCTGGGAAAATTCAGAAGCTTTCTAAAGCTGTGGCAACTTGGCATGCCAACACTGAGCGTGAGCAGAAGAAAGAAACTGAGAGAATTGAGAAGGAAAGAATGAGGAGACTAATGGTAAGGAGCAGAGAAAAGAATATGGTTATTTTAGCTGAAATTATGTATTGTTTCCTTTTCGTATATTATATACAGTCTTAGTCAAATGTATTTCTTTTGCAGAATTAAACATCTGTTGTGCAAAAAGTGTAAATCTTAAACTGCTGTAGCTGGATTATGTGTAATTCTGATGATGTTAGTGAATACCACACTTTTAACCTGTAAGTGAAAGAGCTATAAATTCTAGCATAGCCATTTCTATATAACATTAGGAAGAAGTTCTTCACTATGGGGATGGTGAGGCACTGGCACAGGTTGCCCAGAGAAGTGGTGGATGCCCCATCCCTGGAAGCGTTCAAGCCAGGTTGGACGGGACTTTGAGCAACTTGGTCTAGTGGAAGGTATCCCTGGCAATGACAGGAGGGTTGGGACTCAATGATCTTTAAGGTCCCTTCCAGTCCAAACCATTCTATGATTCTGTGACCCACTAACACAAATGTATGACCCTCTGGGCTATGCATTTTAACAAGTTCTTTACCCATCTAGTTTTTTCATTCCACAGATCATAGTGACCTAGCTAGAATAACACATGATTACTGCATCAATTGGTTAGTGTTTCTTTGGAAGCATTTCTGTCATGGTTGATGTCTGTTTTGTATTGCTAGGCTGAAGATGAAGAAGGCTACCGTAAGCTGATTGACCAAAAGAAAGATAGACGCCTGGCCTACCTATTGCAGCAGACAGATGAGTATGTGGCTAATTTGACTAACCTGGTATGGGAGCATAAACAGGCACAAGCAGCCAAAGAGAAGAAGAAGAGAAGGAGGAGAAAGAAGGCAAGTAGTTACAGCTGATATTCTTAGGCCATCACTTTTTCAAATCCAATTTTAGTGTTGATAAATGTAGCTATACCTAATTATCTTACACTTACCGAAGTGTGTAAAATCATCTACACTGCCAGATTCTGAACACTAAGGGAATGCGTCTCTCTCCAGTAAAATACATAAGAAATTTGTTCTCATTAAATCTAGAGAAATGTGGGAAGGAGGTAGGATTAGAAAATTGTGTGCTGTTAACATTGTTTTGATGATAAACTTCCTACAGGCAAAATTGGGCCAGACATGTAAATTACTAATAAAGTATTTGAAAAGGATCCAATGGATCCATAATACATTGTATGAAGAAAATAGTAAAAGTCTGGTTATGTGGCTGTTTCACACAGGGTAACTCTTTTAGACCTTTACATTCTACACTTGGCTCAGGCCCTTTTGTGAATCACTGGAAACAACTGGAGAGAAATAACTTGGGTAGGAGTATTACAGCAAATGGGGTTTCTGCCAGTAGTATTTTTCATTGTGCATTCCTAACATTTAATTGAGGCTCTTCAAAATTCTCAAAAATAAAATATTTGACCCTTTGAGAGGGACTTACAAAAACTGAAAACTGCTTTAAAAAAAAAAAAAAATCCATATGTGAAATAATCATGAGTTATGATTTGCCATTTTGAGGACCTCTGAGTAACTTTCATCTCTTGCAGAACGGGTAAGAGGATTTTTATAATCCCTTTCCATCCCTGATTTGCTGCTGATTACTGATAAAAATATAAACATTATATTTTACATGGCTTACAAGCAGCACTCTAAATATGCTAATAAATACCAGCATAGAAAAAAATATGATTCTGAAGATTAATGGTATAAAAAGTGCTCCATGTTTTCTCCTCTTCCTCACCAAAACATCCGTACTTGTTGAGAGTATGTTCTTAACATCAGAACGGGCCACTGCCAGCAGAGTTAAGATGTAACTTAAGCAGGGTTCTTAACTGTATTACCAGTGAGAACAGACCTTATTTAATGTACAGAATTCACAGTAGAGATAATCCTGAATGAGCGTGTGTGGAGTAAATGCACTGCTCTGATGAAAAACACTAATTCCTTCAACAGTCCACGTCTGTGATACAGTCCTGTTTCTATATCAGTTTAGCTGAACTATATATGAAAGAAGAGCGTTCACAGGATTTTCTCTTAGAAATGGCAATGAGGAAATAGATGGTGGTGAAGAAGTACTTCTTGTCTCTGCCAGGCTCACATTATGTAATATCCAAGTGAACCCTATATTCTTATGAGAATAAAATTTCAGATTAGTCCATTTGTTTTCTCTGGGATACAGATACATATCTGAAGTAGATACTGAGGATCATTTCAATATTAGGAAGTGCAGCTGTTCCTTAAATATACTACAAAAAAAATCCCAACCAAACAACTGGATTATCAAAATTTATCACACATATTAATGATGCTTGAAGTTGTTTATCTATAAAACACAATTTAAGACATCTGCTCTTGTTAGTCTGATCCTTAACCACTGGTAACCAAAACAGAACTGTGCTGTAGCACTACCAACCCAGCACTGTGACAGGAGTTGTATTCTGTCCTTTCTTGCTCATTATCAGCATTGTTTAGGAAAGTTCCAAACCAGAAGCATTCATTTTTTCATATTA
Source organism: Lathamus discolor (assembly GCF_037157495.1). Classification (NCBI taxonomy): domain Eukaryota; kingdom Metazoa; phylum Chordata; class Aves; order Psittaciformes; family Psittacidae; genus Lathamus; species Lathamus discolor. The sequence continues at coordinate 82,602,131 of NC_088909.1, read as the reverse complement.
TCAAGACATTTTATTACAAGGTAAATGAGGACAGGCTTTGAGGAAGATACTGGCTTACTAGTCTGAGTGGTGCTTGGGGAGAAAAAAAAAAAATCAGTTTACTGCAATTAAGAACTGAGGGGTTCTTTAATATGTTTGGGTGGTTTTTGCACTTTAAGTAACTGTGACCTAGACTTAATTGAGATATAGCGCAAAGAACTCCGAAAATACCCTTCTAGTTAGTTGTCAGACTGGAAAACTTGTGTACACACCCAAAATAAAATTGCATGCATGAATATGCAATCTGTAGTGCTTGGTACCACCTCTGATACTGACGTTAAAGCACTTCACATAAATCACATGAAAATTAGTTACTATTTTATTTGTATTAGCACAGTTTGTAAGCACCTCAAGGTCCAAAACACTCTTTCTATACTTGTAATCTGACTGCGATATTTTTCACTTCCTCATTTGTTGTAGAAGGCTGAAGAAAATGCAGAGGGAATGGCATCTGGTCTTGGTCCTGATGGAGAGGTACGAATTTTAGAAGGTGTTTTTTGGTGTTTTATTTGTTTGTTTGTCTGTTTTTAAACTTTCTAGTGATTCTTCTCTGTGTCATTTCTGTAGCTTAAAGAGAAAATGTGACCACAAAGGTTCTAAGAAGAGCTGTTTATAACCAGGAATAAAAATTATCTAGATTAATGTTTATGCTAGCCTGTTTCAGAAAGCTGAAGACTAAAAGAAAAATACACTGAGTAATATACTCATATCACTGAGTATGCTGAAGAATCCATCTCAGCTTTGTTATAGTCTTTAAATTGTTTTCTTGCAGTTCATGTGCAGATACAGTTTATTTTCTAAAATGAGGTTGTAAACACAATACATTCTAGCTTCTTATCTTTAGAAAATACATTGTTGACATTGCATGTAATTACATTGATAGTCTGACACAGAACAGACTATAGTATTACGATGGCTTAAGACACCTTCAAGTTCTGTCTTACTCAGAAGCAAATTTTCTGTGTCATTCTTTGAATAAGATTTTTTATTCAGTAGCACAGCATATGCTGCCTTAGTAAGAGCTGTTCTGTTAATGCTATATTTCTGTTCATTTTAGTTTTAAATGAGGACTTTAGAATTGTATGTATTATATATTGTTCTACTTTTGGTCTTTTTTATACTTGCAAGGGATATTTTTAATGATGTAGTTTAAGAGTTACGGCAAAATCCTTGCATGAGGAAAATGCACATAACATTCTTGTAGCTTTAGTATTTATGGAAACGGGGTAAGTTTTATACACTGTCAGTCACTGTATTCATAGCTGTTCAGAATTATTCTTTCTTGTTCATATATATATATGTATGTACATATATATATATTAGGACAAGATTGTTCAGCAGAAGCAGTAGTAGAAGGCGATAAGTTTTTCAAATAGAAAATCTGTGATGAAACAGGGCAAAGAAATAACAGAAAATGTAATTATGCTGTTCTGGTTTTGTTAGAGCACCAGACTAAGTACAAGATTTTGGTTTTGCAGGTGCTTTATCAGCTTAGTTGAAGAAGTCAGGACCGTAAATCTGTGAATAAGTCTTCTTTACTGAAAAAGTTAGCTAAATTGTTAGGTCCTTATTTTTCCATATAAGAGAAAAGGCCATAAGGTCAATATATGGGTTTTTGTTACAGATATCCATTGGTGTGAGTAACAGGATTAAATTCCCATAAGCATACATAGCTTGTGTCTTGTTTCCTAGAAAGCAGTAATGTAATCTTTTCCATGCTGCTGTCTTTGATTTCCTTGGAATACTGTGGTATATTTGTGGCTGTCATGTAAAATGCGTTACATACAGAAAACTGTGGCTCAAGTGTTTGCTTGATAGTTACATGGGAAGGCGCGGCTTCTAATAATGAAACTTCACTTCTTGTTCAGATCTGGAATTTTGAAGGTGCTGTTAGCTGTTTTAATTATGTATTACAAGCATAAAATTCAGTTGCTGTATGGAATAAAATTGCATTTGAAATTTTAGCCCATAGATGAGAGCAGTCAGATGAGTGATCTTCCAGTCAAAGTGACTCATACGGAAACAGGCAAAGTTCTTCTTGGCCCAGAAGCACCAAAAGCAAGTCAGCTGGATGCTTGGCTCGAAATGAACCCTGGGTAAGTAGCTAGCATACAAATAGGCTGCTTTTTCTACTTACATTGATACTTTTAATGGGCTTCTCTTAGTTCCTCCTTTCTTTTAATTTACTGTGTGTAAGCTGAGTAGATCTGTTGAATCTAACCCCTCCTCTCATTATCTGTAATTCGTAATCCTTCTGTTGTCTTTGTACAGCTATGAAGTTGCTCCCAGGTCAGACAGTGAAGATGAAAGTGGATCTGAATATGAGGAGGAGGTATGTGTCTATAAAAAGAAATACTGTGACAAGTAATACAGTAAAACCCAAGTACTTCATGTGGTATTTTCCTCTTTTTCATAAGGAAGGAAAGGAAGGCAATAGCAGGTGCATATGTAGATGTTTTAAGAATAATACAATCAGGAAAAATAAGTGTATTGTTAATACTTTTCAGTTCATAGCAGTTGTCCTTTCTGTATGCTGTATGCCTAATTGGTAACTGGGTTTAGGAAAAGTAAATATTTTTCTCTGAGTGTTAATAGTCATGAACCAGAGAATATAAGCAGGTTCCTATTTAAAATTATGTGTCAGACTAAGGCTGTATTGTGGCTTTGTGCTGAATGAAGTTAACGTCTTTAGGGTCATTATTAGGACTGCTGCTGTTCAACGTCTTTATCAGTACAAGACTTAGACAGACATGAACAGTGGGAGTGATGCACCCTCATCAGATCTGCCCATAACACAAAGCTGTGTGATGTGGTGACACAAAGCTGTGTTCTATGGTCAACACACTGAAGGAAAGGATCAATCCAGAGAGACCTTGACAGGCTGGAGAGGTGACCATTGCGAACCTCATGAAGTTAAGCAAAGCCAAGTGCAAGGTCATGCACATGGGTTGGGGCAGTACCAGGAGCAGCTGCAGGTTGGGTGGAGACTGGATTGAGAGCAGCCCTGAGGAGGACTGTTTGGGGTGTTGGTTGATAAGGAGCTCAACGTGACCCAGCAGTTGTGCTTACGGTCCAGAAACCAACCACATCCTGGGCTGCAGAAAAAGGAGCGTGAGCAGCAGGTGAGGGGAGGCGATTCTTTCCCTCTGCTCTGGTAAGACCCAACCTGCAGTGCTGCATCCAGCTCTGGGGGCCTCAGCACAAGAGGCTTGGACTTGCTCAAGTGAGTCCAGAGGAGGCCATGAAGATGGTCAGAGGGCTGGAGCACCTCTTCTGTAAAGACAGGCTGAGAGAGCTGGGCTTGTTCAGCCTGGAGAGAAGGCTCTGGGGAGACCTTAGAGCAGCCTTCCAATGCCTAAAGGGGGCCTAGAAGAAATCTGGAGAGGGACTTCTTAGAAGGGCATGTATTGTTAGGACAAGGGGGAATGACTTTAAACTGAAAGAGGGGAGATTTAGGTTAAAGATACTATGAAGAAGTTCTTAACTATGAGGGTGGTGAGGCACTTGCACAGGTTGCCCAGAGAAGCTGTGGCTGTCCCATCCCTGGCAGTGTTCAAAGCCAGGTTGGACAGGGCTTTCAGCAAGCTGGTCTAGCGGAAAGTGTCCCTGCCCATAGCAGGGGGCTTAGAACTAGATGATCTTCAAGGTCCTTTCCAACGTAAATCATTCTGTCATTCTATGATTTTGTGATCTTTTAACATTTATACGCTGGAGGTTTTATTGGCAATTCTGAATTACACAGTTATTAATTTACATGTTATATTTATTAAAAATTTGGAATTATGTCAGGGATTTAAGTTCTGACTGTTCAGGGTAGGCTTGTTTGATTCAGCATTTTAAATACTACAAAAATTCTAAAAAGACTTAAATTTACACACAAAGATCACAAACCTGTAGGGCCATAATATTAGGTACTGTGAATAATCAGTATTGATACTTACGTAGTTTTTTTCAGGCAAGTACTTTCTAAAGGAGAGGAAAGCTGAAGGGTAGAGAGGACCATGTTCACTCAACAGGCTATTAGCAGAACTAGGTATAGAATTCGTTTCTCTCAAGTTTAGCAGTCTTTACAATACAGAACCAAATGACCACTGAAACTGATGGGACTGTGTGATGTTAAGGTAGTAGACATTTGTAGGACTAGTTATTTCTAACATAATTCTATAAGACTTTCACTGTTGATGAAAGGATGGGTGGGCCTGGTACATGTTAATTTCTAGGAGGAAGGTTAAAAAAGATGTGCCTGCATGTTTTAGTACAGTCTCTTTAGCAGCAGCATTTTTTAGAGCTGGGGAAATTCTTCTTAGGAGAATACACTTGCACAAGTCAGAGTAGCCTTCTGTTCAGCTTCATAAGTGAGATTTTAAGTTTCTTGGTTATCTATTACAACTGTAGGCAGAAGACAAATTGTTATTTTTAGAAGAGTAAAAATGTGGTCTGTTTTGAAAAAGTTAAGAAACCAGAAGCCTAAAACAGCCGTATTTGACAGGTTTTTAAGCTTTAGTAAATTATTACACATCTGGAATGTGATATACATGGTATTGGAATACTTTCGATGAACACAGTAGACAGAGTAAGGCTTTTAAAAGTAAGATCATTAAAGGGGAAATGCTTATTTTGAAGTATCAAGACTTCCTTTTGGTAAATATGTGTCAAAAATTATCTTTCCATTACACTGCAGTGCAGTTCTGATGTAGAATAGGTGTAAATGAAACTTTGTGATTCGAGTTTCTGTCATAAAGTATTGATCAACGAAAGCTACCAATATGTGAATACCAATTGAAAATACGATGTAGGAAGCTGTTGCACTTCCCAGCACCCCTGTTCTTTTTCTGTATTCTGTAGGATGACGAAGAAGAATCAAGCAGATTAGAAGCAGATGAGAAGATACTCCTGGATCCTAACAGCGAGGAAGTTTCTGAGAAAGATGCAAAGCAAATCATTGAGTGAGTGTTCTTTAGGTGCTGTTTTTTGTTAGGAATTGTGATTTCTTACAATGGCGTTTCCCAACATCAGCTTGCTCTAGATTACAGTGAATTGTGGTAGCTTCTCTGTCATTAACATCTGCAGGAAGAGGAACACGATCATTTGGTATTAATTGTGTACTGTTTATAAGGTAGCTTGTACCTTTTGATGTACTTGCCACAGTTGGGAATTCATTTATTTCTATGTAGAAATACATAGATGAGCTGTGGTCAAAAAACCTGTTTGTGGTGGGAATTCACTGTAGTTCTTTTTCTGCTTTCCAGGACAGCCAAACAAGATGTGGATGATGAATATAGCATGCAGTATAGTGCTAGAGGGTCTCAGTCCTATTACACTGTTGCTCATGCAATAACAGAGAGAGTGGAAAAGCAGTCTTCTCTACTTATTAATGGCACTCTAAAACATTACCAGGTGAGAAATCATCTCATATGCTCAGCATTTCAGTGTGCTATTTCAAGTGGCAAACTGAAAATTTGTTAAGAAACATAAGATCTCAAGTAGGTTATGACTTGGGATTATATGGACAAAGCAGTGACAGTTGACTATCACAGATAATGTTTCATGCAACTGCTTGAATAATAATATCACCTTTCTGCCTATACCATAACTTTTTTTTTTCTTTTAATTGCAGGCTAATAATATGTTGGTTTTGCTATCCTTCTCATTGATGTGGAATTTCAGTTTTGCTTATAGTTTTCATTTGTGTTGAATTAACAATATTTCTCTTCTTCCAATATTTAAAAGCTTAGGATTTTATTTTGTAATAAAGATTCTAGTGTTTCAGTGCAGTGAGAAGCAAACTTCAGAAACAAGAAAAATAATTTACTATAGCGGTTGATGTATCATTCTTTACAGACATTCAGTGGATTTAGTTGGCAGGAACTTCTGTATTCTGACATAGGCCAGACATAAGCATGTATGATTGAAAATGCCCTTGGTACATATTTTCAGCACTTCTGCTATTACACAGCTTTCTAGGAAACTCCAAGAATATGCATCTTTTCTGCAGTCAGAACATTTATTTCTGCATCCACATAAAATAAAGACTAATAATCACCAAGTTGTCATAAAGAGGTATATCTGTTCCTGTGTGCAGAGAACTGGAGGAAGACTGTTTCCTAAATGCAGAGCATTATGATTACAGCCACTGCTTCCTATGCTCCTCAGCACTGCTGTTACAGTAGCTTGTTTAAATAATTTAAAATTCAAGAGTTAAGAGGATTTCTCTTTTAAAACCATTCTAGTATTTTTATGTTGGGCTTTACACTGTGGGACATTGTGAGAAAACAGAAGACTATAAACAAAAGATGAAACAAGGGAATTCAGACTGGGTGTGCAGAAGAGGCACAGTGTCACTGTGGAGCAGGGGTTCAGAGGGGTTTTGCCTATGAGGTTTTTGATTGCTAACCATATAAAGCCATGAGCAGCCTGGCTCCGAGGATGCACCTACTTTGGGCAGGGGATTGGCCTAGGGACTGCTTGAGATCTGTTCCAGACTGAATAATCCCTTGATACTACTTGTTCATAGTAAAACAGCATCTGAATTCTGTTATGAATCCTTGGCACTTACAGGTGTTTAACTGTGAACCTGCAGCGAAAAAAAAAAAGAGGAAAAATACAATATTCAGGTATCTGTTTTGAACATGATAAGTTAAATAACTTGCTGTCACCATTGATAATACAGTGACTAAAACAAGATAGAATCCAACCATATAGAGAAATATGCCACTTCCTCAGCTATGTCACCCTCTTTATTTTTGCTGCCTCATTGTCAGTATGTTGTACCCAGTGAAGCATGGAGTCAACAGACACAGTCAGCAGACTCCTTCACTGCATAATCCTGATTCATTGTCTGGGAAGATTTCCTTGTTACACTAAATGCGTAGTGTATAACAGTGCTAATTTGATGGCCATATTGGTTTAAAGTGCTCATGGATGGGAAATGAAGGTTGTGATAATTCCTTTACTTTCTGAATTGTAATTACTTATGGAACATAGAGATATTCTTAAATTACTCAGATCTGTGGTTTGCTATGCAAATAATTCAGTCTGTGGAGTTACAGATACTCACAAGGATTACCAGTTAGAGCAGGCACACTTGTTTAAGAGCTCTGTGTCAGGAGCATTGAGGTTTGGCTTTGGTTATGTCAGTGGGAAAAGTTCAGTGATGTAGAAAAGACAGTTTTTCTGTTAGCAGTTCTGAAGCTGCTTTGTAGATGGGACATAGAGTTGCAGAACAAATTCTGGTCAGCTTTTGTCCTGAGTATTTAATACCTAAATATAAATTAGCCAGCATGCACCTAAAGCCAGTATATTGGCAACATTGGTTTGAAAACTCTCTCACAAGGACAACAGAAGGTTTCTTCAAGTACGTACTGTTTTCTCTCTGAACTTTATCAGGGCTTTTAATTTACTTCTCTCTCCATGCATGGGACACACCAAAAGTCTGAATCTTAGAAACTTGCATGAGTAGTGTAATACACACATACGTGGAAGTCTGTGTGACAAGGGAATAATCTGAGTCCGTTGCTTTTAGCAACTCTGTTATGTAGACATTTCTTAGCTACAGTAATCTGGCTTCCTTCCAGCTCTAGGAATTTATGTACCAGGTTTAACTTGACAAAGGGGCCTAGTCTGACATGTGAAGCTATGGATAGCAGACACTATATGGATGTGTGCTGAAAGACCTTTAACATACTAGTGTTGCAGTTGGCAAGTGTGAGGTGTACGTGGTTTGCAGACTTGGTGGGTTTGGTGACGCAGACAAATGGCATGAAATTTACACAGAAAGTTTAATGATTGACAGTGTTGAAATAGAAGAACAAACTCCTGCAATGTTAAGTATTTATCAGCCTTAAGTGTGAGTGACTGTGTTGCTTTGTATGCAGTGCAAAAAAACCTCCATGCATGAGATTTGATCTCTTTTTATGGGCTCTGTGAAACAGATTTCTGTGTAGCATACATTACCAGAAATTTACCTTGTTTTGTTTGTTGTTGTTTTTTTGTTGTGGGTTTTTTTTTTTGGTGGGGAGGAGGTGCTATGGTAAGCGGGGGTGCCTGTGCATATAGTATTAATACAGGAAGTCCGACATCTAAATAGACAGGGACTTAAGAATCTCGGTTATTGTTGCAGTTAATATATTCTGAAGTCTTTGTCTGTTGTTAAATATTTGTGTGGGCTTTAAATAACTGAAATTGTTGTTCTTGATTTCAGCTTCAGGGACTGGAATGGATGGTTTCACTTTATAATAACAATCTGAATGGAATTTTAGCTGATGAAATGGGACTAGGAAAAACAATACAGACTATTGCACTCATCACTTACCTGATGGAGCACAAAAGACTCAACGGCCCCTATCTCATCATTGTTCCCCTTTCGTAAGTAAAGGATCTCTTTCTGCTGTTACTGTTCCAAGCACTGCACACTGGTTTATTTGGAAGACACACTTGTTTTTCAGGTAATGACAATATGAGGAGCACAGTGGGATTACACAGAGCATGTATTCAGTGTTTTCTTGATCATTTCTTCCCAGGTAATTGCCTGACGTTAAAAAAGGTGACCAGAAAGCTGATAAAGCCCTTGATTCCGTTAGATACACTGTCCACTCTTAGCAAAGTAGTGAATTTACTGTAATTCACTCTGAGGCCACAAGAGGGAGCCGGTGTTTCTTTAATATCACATGCATGCGCTTGTACTTTCACTTATGTGATACTAAAAATTTGTTGCTTTATTCTTTCAACAGATGGTGCCCATCTGATATAAAGTAATCATGCTTTAATGACACTGGAGTATCTTTTAAGTGCTGTGATACTCTTCATACTTCAGTCATATATCCAGATTACAGTTGTTTACTGTGCTGCTCACTTTCACTTTTAATTAGCTTTCCAAGATGATGCTTGTTTTATACTTTTCCTCTAATGCATTTTTCTTCCTGCAAAGCTGAGGTATGGGTTTTAGTGATTTGGAGAGCCGTGGTTTAAATAAAAATTGTCAGGCATTGTAGAACTGATGTAGGATATTGAAGAATCGTTTGCTTATTTTTGTGTGTGATTTGAATGATGTGCAGAAGTTCCTGGGCTTTCATTATATAATTTGTCCCCCATATTTCCTGATCATGCAAATATGTTGTAGTATTGAGTTAAGTTTCATTCGTGGCCATCTCTTTCGGTTTCTTTTGAGGTATCCTCTGTTTTGACTGTGCTGCAGTAGTAACTAATTGGCTAACATAAATACCACAGCTGTGCCTAATTGTATAAAAATAAATGATGAGTTCTAGTATGAAAAAAAAAGCTGGGAGAAGAGCTATAAAATAAAACACAGTTAAAAATAAAGGGAAAGTGTTATTTATGACAGATTTCGTATGGGCACAGTAAAATCAGATTTAAGTACTCTGTAATGATTTTTCTTATGTTTCTAAAAGAGAGGGGCTGAAATTTCATTCTCCTATACATTTTAAAAGTCACTTTTCCCTGCCTTTTCTTAATGGCTAGTAATGCTGCCATCACAGGTCCAGTAAGGAAAAAAATAAGCAAGCAGCCAACAAGCCTCAACGGTTTTTTTGCTGCTGTACCATGATAGCACCTAGCTTAGCCATAAAATCATATTTGTTGTGATCAAACAGCAGAAACGCAGTGCAAAAAGAGACCTGCATAGTGGCACTAGGTGGCACTATGAGTAGGTCTTTTCAGATTGAAGACTGATGAACAGTTGTTACTAACTTCAGCAGACTGTATTTAAAAAGTTGTAATGTCAGTTGTTGGGTGATAAGCAGTATAAAATAACTTACAGATCTATTTTTTTCTTTCTTACCCTTAATAGGCTCCAAAATACAAAGATGCATGTGTGAAATATTACTCTGCATTAGTTTCATAGAGGTTCCTAAATATGAGCTGAAAGAGGGTTTCACACTTTTTTCTGCTTATTCCCTTCTCAGAGATACTTTCATTTTATTACAGTATATAAAGTGATTTTTTTTAAATACACTGTTAATTACTGGGGTTGACTACATGAAATGTGTTGAAAAGTTGGCAGTCACTTAGAAACATTTATAAAGTTTGACTTGCAAATGGTAAAATATATTTCTTTTTCTCTATAATCTCTATGATAGGACTTTATCAAATTGGACATACGAATTTGACAAATGGGCTCCTTCTGTGGTGAAGATATCTTACAAGGTTTGATTTGCTTTTCATATGATTATATTGTTGAAGGAATGAGAATAGAGCCATTGTTTTCTCTGTCTCTGAATGCATTTCTAAACTGTTTGCTCATGAAGTTTTGTCATGTGTATCAGTTAATAAGCACTGAGTTAATCATACTAAGAAGACTAATGAACAGTAATTGCTTTCACACAGTGAAATGCAGAATAAAATTGTAATTATGGTGTTGCAAGGCTTCTGGTGGGGGTAATAAAAGTGAAAACTACTTCACATTTTATACATCACTGAATACTTTGCTGCTTAGCTACTGTAGTTAGTGGTATGGCCAAGCAGTTTGTAAGGAGACTAGATTGCTAGCTACATGTCTCTAGTGCCCCATGAGCAGAGCTTTACAGTCTAGGAAACATTTATGGAAGGTGCCCTGAAGAAGCCTAGAATGAATTGATATACTGGTTTTAGTACTGTAGGATTACTGGTTCATGTGATTGTTCTGTGTCTGCTAATTCATAAAAATCGCTCAAAAAAGAGTAACTACTCACTTCTCTCTCTTTTAGGGCACACCTGCAATGCGCCGCTCACTTGTTCCTCAGCTTCGAAGTGGAAAATTTAATGTTCTTTTAACTACTTATGAGTACATAATAAAGGACAAACATATCCTTGCTAAGGTAATGATTGCCATCTCTTAACAGCAAGACCTTCAAGACACCTTTAGATGGTGCATAATACAAAACACTTTTTTGTTTTACAGGGAAATCCTGAATTGTTGTTCTGCCTTTCAATGAAAGTTAAATCTTTCATTTACTTTTCTATTTCTCTGTTTATTAATTGACTTCTCAGTCACAGCTTTTCTCCTTATAAATACCAGGATTTTCTTGAATGTGGCTGGGAGACAAATTCCATTGTGCACTTCTGTCAGTACTGTATACCTGCGTGTCCTTAGAAAAACATTACTTTTCTCCCTTCTGCTTAATGGCATTTAACCTAATCTGCAGCCGTGTGTTCTAATATTTTTCCAGTGTTTCCAACCTGAAACTCAGTCTTCTTAGAGCCTTTCCAGCTATATGGTCACTTTACCCAAATGATTAAATAGTTACTTGTATCATGAATTCAGTATCCGGACTCTTTACTACACATGGCCCAGTTCTTAAAGGCTCACTAAACGTCAATAGGTGTGCCTCAAATGTAGTGAATTCATTAGAAAGTTACTTTACTCTAAGCCTATTTCATGTACTACACAAAACAGACGAAGAAGGTATTTTACTGTATGGAGAAACCATATGGCCCTACTGTCCCTTTGTTTTTAATTTTCACTTTATTTCATTCTATTTACATACTGCATATTTAGACCACTCTTTTTTTTTTTTTTGTCTGATACAAAGGCAATGTATTTTCTTAGCAGAATTCTGAACACTTGAGAACAGTTTGAGACTGTACAGTTTGTCTTCCCCTCTAGTTTTTGCTTGCCTTTGTTAAGAGACAGCAAGGACAAGCACTGTGCCATTCAGCCTGTCCTGAGAAATGCAGTTAGTTAGCACTTATGAAAGTACAAACTGAGACTTTCCTAGTCATATGGTCAGTATGGCACGTTGACTGCCCATGTTGTAGTACCAGCGGAGAGCTTGAAACACTCTCAACATCTCCTGTGATTGCATTTAAGTTTTCACATTAAGAAGTAGAAATGTTATTTGAAGATCTAGTAACTGAGATGAGGCAATTGTAATTATGGTTCTTTGTCCTTGAGTAAGAACAAAATACTAGCTGAATACAAAGCAAAGTTCAGGGCTGTTTTGTAAGGAGTTACTTTGAAATGCTTTTTTATCCTGTGAGGTTCTTGTTACAGGCATGTTTATTTGGAGTTTATGTGGTTGCTTTCTTCCTCTGTAAACCATATTCTGGCCTTGAAGAGACAGTCACTCTAATCTCTTTCCCAGAAGCAGGAGGAATCTGCTCTTTTCTGTTGCAATTCAAGTTGGAATTCAGCATCAGATTCAGTATGTCTAGTGTTTATTCTGTTTTTGCAGCTTGCAAGGCTTCTTCAAGGTACTTCTCTAATGCTTGATTTGGCTTTTCTCAGAAATGAGAATGACTAATGTCTCAGACTTGAAATATTTCTGTTCTGTACGTGGTGAGAGGAATTTGAAGAAGTCTGACCTGCTCTGACTTTGCAAATTTTCTTCTTTTTCTTGCAGATTCGATGGAAATACATGATAGTAGATGAAGGCCATCGAATGAAGAACCATCACTGCAAACTGACTCAGGTCTTGAATACTCACTATGTGGCCCCAAGGAGAATACTGCTGACTGGGACTCCATTGCAGAACAAATTGCCTGAACTTTGGGCCCTTCTCAATTTCCTCCTTCCAACCATTTTCAAGAGCTGTAGCACCTTTGAACAGTGGTTCAACGCTCCATTTGCTATGACTGGAGAAAGGGTACTGTGGCAGGGTTTTTTTTTTCTTAAACATCAGAAACAAAACACTTTGATGAAAACAGAAAGGAGCTTATACAGAAGGATTAGTGTTTGAACTCTCCCTGGTACTTAGGGAATTAACGTAACTAAGAGCTACCTTTATTATAATGCCAGAAAATTTTAATGTCGGTGTCCTTTTTGACTTACAATCTGTTTGTTTGTAACATGCAAGTAACTATGGCCCATATTGAACCTTTCATATGAGAGAAGACATTTCCTGATAACACTGAGTTGCCTTGTAGTGACTTTTATAAACTTCTGTAGGTGGACTTAAATGAGGAAGAAACTATTCTGATCATCCGTCGTCTCCACAAAGTGCTCCGACCCTTCTTGCTGAGAAGGTTGAAGAAAGAAGTTGAATCTCAACTGCCAGAAAAGGTTTGCAATGAGAGGAGTTGTGGAAGGGGTTTAATACTTTTTTTAAGCATTATTTAATGTTTGGTTTTCAGATCTATTTTACAGATGACAGTTTCTTTAGCATCTGTTACTGCCGTGGTTTGTGAAAAGTTGGCTGCTGGGGAGGCCTGAATACCTGAAATTTTGGCATTCTCAGAATTCCTCACCACTCTTGCAACTTTGATTCTGTTTGTAATCATCCGTATGAGACATGCAACTTATTTCCATAATATGTGTTTGTGAGTTGTAAGTCAGTCAGCCATACACAGAGGATTAGAGTCTGTCCTATCCCATCCTCCCTGTACCAGGTGGAACCTTTGCTACCTTAGCCAGTTCACTGAAGTTCGTAAAGGACTCCTGGGCTTTATAAAGCATGCAGAATTTGGTCCTACATTAATTGAAATTGCACAATTATTTTTTGAACCAGTGGCTTTTTAATTCAGAACATAAAATTCTCTTCTGATTTGAAAGGTCATTGTTTTTGTCTCTGGGCAACTGATTTTGTCTCACCCTGTCCTTCTCTGTGATCACGCATTGCTTTTCCCATTTGCCTTTACCAGAGTAATAATAACAACTAAATAAAAAAGTAAATGTGAAGATGTGCTGGGGAAAATTTGCTGCTTAGGTCAACTGGGCTAAAACCCTGGTTAAATTCCACCTAGGTGAAATTGTTTTGAATTGTACTGTGAACTGACTAACACAGGCTGAATGAATGAAGAACTCTGTATAGATGCTTAGTGACAGTACTCAAAGGAAAGGCCCTTTAAAAGTTTCTTTTACATCTTTATAATGTTGTGAACACTGTTACTGTTGTGACTGTTCCTTCAGATGTCAGATTTTCAGTATCCTTAGAAGCATTTGTTCAAGAATGAAGCATACTTAAATTTAAAAATATTACTGAAATACTTACTTCTATTTAAATTTCTGACAGTTAGAGCCACTGTATTTCATAAATCCATTAGTAGATGTTGGAGGAGGGAGATGTAGAAGTTACATCCACACTGGTACTCAGAGGACCGTGTTTGTTTTTGTTTTCACCATCTTAACGAAAAAAGGAATTAGTTCAACTGTGGGGACTGAACTTCTTGACCAAAGCCTGCTAATAAGTTTCATGTGATCTTACAAATCTTGGTAAAGAAGCCATTGAAGAAATACTCATTTTTCTTTGAGGAGTTTATCCTCCTGTCTTTCTGAGAATAATAATAATAAAAAAAAGATAATTTTTATTCCATTTATGTATTAAACATTAGGAAGCTTACATCTTTTTTCTTTCAGTCACTACTAGAAATTCTTCTAGCCATTACTTCAGCTTTATTATGTGACTGGCTTTATTTTACATAACTTACTAAAAATAGTGACTTTAATCTGTAAATGGGGTAATAACAAAAAATGGATTAAACTGGGGTGTGAAGTCTTTGTATTACTGAATTTAAAGATAGTGCGCAGTCAAAAAATGTTTTACTAAATAAAGTTTTACAAAGCTGAACAAGAAGTCCAGCTGAATGTGGGCATCATATAGTACTTGATTAATTCAGTGTATTTTTAGTTGATGTTGAGAAAATGGTGTATTTCTAATCCAGTCTAGATAAGCATAATGCTAAGTAGGCACTATGAAGGCTGCGTATTTGTTAGGTATACAATGATGATATTTTTATAATGCTTTAGAGCTATAATAAAGTCCACAGGTTATTAAACACAAATATTTTCATTGTGTGTTATATATAAAATTGTTTTTTATTATGGGTTTAAATTGTTAAAATTACAGAATGAGGAAAAACATAGTGATTCTGCACTTACATTCTTAGGATACAGCTGTCTCGTAGTTGTGACTCTCACAAGTAATCTTTTGAGATATTCATTGCTGTGCTTGTAGTTGGATTGTTGCTCAGTGAAACCATATACGGTAGTAGGGTACACATAAAAAGTAGCAGGGTTTTGTTTTGTGTTTTAGGATAACAACTTTTAATTAGATCCTCGTAACATTATTATGTCAGTGTGTTTATGGTTGGTTTCTTGGTATTTTTTATACTAGGTGGAATATGTGATCAAATGTGATATGTCAGCACTTCAGAAGATCCTGTACCGTCACATGCAGGCCAAGGGAATCCTTCTCACAGATGGTTCTGAAAAAGACAAGAAGGTATGAAAGAAAGACTAAACAAGTAGGAAACAATGTATTATTAAATATGCTAGCAGTACGATTTCTGTTTTATGAAACTGTAGGCTCTTTCTGCCGGTATCTGTCATGGGAAAAGTGATATCTATCAGACATCATTAGACATCTGTCAGGCTTTTGTTTTACAAGACTACAGCTCATGCTGTCTATTCACAAGGAAAAGATCCTGCTTGTATTTGCTATAATTACAGTCCCTTTCTGCAAACAGGCAGTGTTTGAAAAGAGCCAGCATTTCCCTTGGCTGAGTTTAATCCAATGTGGTACCTGAATAATTATGATTGTGGCAGTGGTGGCTACAGAAAATCATTAATCTTGTCTTTCAGAGCAATTAGATAAGTATAAGCTTTGTTTTAGCCAGCTTGTATTCATACTTGCAAGATCTGTTAGTGGCATAGTTCTTTTGAGAGAACAGTAGGATTCAAAGTTGTATAGTCAGATTTAGAGTATATATTAGTAAATACTGATTTTGCAATCATGGGACTTGATCCAGTTAATACAGAGTAAAAAAGTTGCCATTCATCACCTTACTTGTGTATACACTTTTCACATTATAATAAATGTGAAATACTTTGAAGAGGTGCTGCAGAACAGCTGGTGTTTAACAGTGTATCTGCACTGTGTTATGTGTATATTACTGACGCAGTGCAATCACATCCTGTCTTTCCGCCATCCTTTTGCAGGTTGCATTGGTACAATGGGTGATATTTTTGTTCAGAATCTTACTTTACCCTCATTTCGTGCAGTCAGATTGTTTTCCTTGCTGGTGCTTATTCAAACTCTAGACAAAGCTCGTTCTTATCACTGGATGTTGGTACTCACCTTAATAGTTTGAATACTTCGTAAACATTAATTTACATTCTTCAGTTTTATTTTAATGTCATTTTGTGGTTTGATGTCTTTACTTTTGTCCTAAAAATTTAATTTTATATCTTAGGCAGACTTCCTTCCCTTCCTGATCCTTTTCCTCTCATTCACGAGATCAGAACTTTTGAACTGGTCGAAGAGCATAAACTGTTTTATTGTTTCATAAACAACATAAATTTGTTTGCTGTCTTCTGAACACCTGCCTGGCCTTCTCTTCTTGCCAAGAGTCTTAAAATTTTTACTTTCTTGCTACCCTCTCTTGATTTTTATTTTTATTTTTTCTGTTCAACTGGTTTGTCAGCTTTTTTATCCATGCTACCTGTTGTCAGCAGAGGACGGTGGCTTGTTGGGAATGATTGGCTTCAGTGATCAAACAACTGTGTTAGGAAAAAATCCTGTCTTTCTGCAGTTCTTGCCTGGAACCAGCTAAGACTACAGAGAGTTTATCAAGCTGGAAATTTGTAGGAAATTACTCTTAGAAAAAATATGAACTGCATTTAGGAGCAAATTTGAGAGGATTTTGGGAAGAACAAACCCAAATTTTAAATGTGTGGAGTACCCCCTTCAAGCATAAAATCTGTGCTCTAGATGGAATTTATTTCACTGTACTCTAGGAAAGAGTAGAGTATTACTATTACATGATATGATCAAATAGTGTACTTTTCTCTAGTTTTATTGTTGGAAATGGCTAAATTCCTTTGGCTGACATTTTTGAAATAAATCTGAATTAGTCATACAGTAAGCTTGGAATATTGCAGCCACTTTGATTACATTTTCATAAAATTACAGCAAAGCAAAGTAGTATCTGACAGCAGCAACTGCTTGGCAATGTTAATATGCTGGGGTGTTCTCAAACCTTTATCCACCTTTTGCAATTAGTTTTTAACCATACAGTTTAGGCTAGCACCATTGACTATTGCTTGAAGTCTGTCCTGGTTCTGAAAAAGATCATCTGCAGGGTAGATTTTGAGAATATATTTTGTTAAATATTAATATGACTCACAAGATTTGGTTATCTCTAGCTTTTTAGCTGCCTGTGGCCCTGTGTTTTGCTTGGCCTAGGAAGAGAAACCCAGTTAACAAACAGAAAGAGATGCTATAGATTGAAAATCATCTGGCTAGAACAGATTTCTGTTAGAGAGTTCAGACCTTACAGAATTTTCAAGGTTTCATAATGAACAGTATCAATAAAGCAATATGCAGAACAGCAGATGCTCTGCTTCCGATTGTGAAAACTGTAGGTAGATACATAATGCACTTCATGGATTACTTCCAGGTCTTCCTTTTGTCTTACAGAGCATACTTACGATAGATAATTTATACAGCAAGACAACTGAATAGTAGCTTCTGGTTTTTTGTTGTTGGGGTTTCTTTTGTGTTTTGGTTTTGGTTTATTTCATTGGTGATGTGGTGGTCAGGTTTGGGGTGAAAGTATTTTTATGCCTGCATTTAACAATATCTTTCAAAAGCTTCATTAATAAGCTAAGAAATTAGATGCGTCATTTAATTTGTACTGTTTGTACCCCTAGGGAAAAGGTGGGGCAAAAACTCTTATGAACACTATCATGCAATTGAGGAAGATATGCAATCACCCATACATGTTTCAACATATTGAGGTAAGGCTGACAGGTTTGATTTTGACGCTTGTTTTTATTCAGATGGCTAACATAATAGAAAACTGCTGTTGAAGCTTATGTGTATGGGAAAAGACATCTCTGTCCACCTTATTTCTGCTGAAAAGAACTCATTTGAAAACCACGATCAGTATGATCCATTTTCAGAAATAAATGGACGAACCACCAGCTTTTTATTGATAATCTGAAGTCTAGTTTGAAGTGAAGTCTAGTGAAGTCCACTGTTGTGGAGGCAGTGTCTTAAGAAAATTAAGTGGTGGTTTGGTGGGTTTTTTTAATTGTGGTTTTGTTTGTTTGCTTTTGTTTTCTGGTGTTTTTTGTTTGTTTGTTGTTTAGGTTGTTTTTTTCTGTTTTATTAATTTAAGATATTCCGGAGCAACTTAGTCTCTACCTAGACGTAATTTGCAATCTAGAGACACTAGTTCAAAGTACTATGTCTAAGATACTTGTAACTAGCAAGCTGCTAATCTTTCCCAATATCAACCAGAATTGTCCTATCTATCCACCTTGTTTTCTCAGCTTATCTACGTAGCATCTCTCATTAGGACCCAAAATACATAAATATAATAATATATCTGGAAAGATAGAAAGTGTCATAAATATTTGTAATACAGATACATTTATGAATGAATAATTAAGTACTTACTGTGATGTATTACTGTAGTTTTCATTCTTTGCTTTCTTGTATGCTAATTAATTAAATTGAGTAATTTATAAATGACTCTTCCAGTAATTAGTATAAATTACTTAGGTTCTGCTGTATTTGTAATCTGGTAAAATGTACGTTGGCAGGAGTTGCTTCTGCAGACCATAAATTTCAAGTAATAGCAGCTAAAGAAGACATAAAGCGGAACACTTGCTGCAAGGTGGATTCAAAGAGTATGACCATAAAGAAACTCAAACGCTAACACTCACATATTTAATTCAGCTCATGTAAGAATGTATAATTTTGTGTTCTGTGTAGTTTGTAATAATCTGTTTATTGCTTATAACTCTGCAGGAGTCCTTTGCTGAACATTTAGGCTACTCAAATGGTGTCATCAATGGGTAATTCCTTAATTTTTTCTTCCTGTTCATGTTGTTGTATTGGAACTAATGTATCACATTCTTTTTCTGGAAGGTACATGCTAACAGACTCAAGCAGTTTATAGAAAGGAAGAGGCACATATCTAAAGCAAAAGATAACAATACTAGCAATGTTACATGAGCTTTTTATGACCCTCCGTCTCTTTCAGGAAGACATGAAGAGAAAATTGTAAACTCGTGTATCCCATATCCCTATTTTGAAATAGCTTAGATAACATCTGAAATTCATTGAAATGACTCTTCAGAGATAGCAGTTGGAATTTTCTTCTCTTGTGACTTTTGTCTTCTGCTTTTCCCTCTTTACCATCTTCATTCTGAATTAAAGTAACATTTCTCCCATTATTTGAAATGAATCAGATGTAAATTTTTTCTTGGCATTTTTGTATGCACCTGCCTAGGAATCACAGAATTGTCAGGGCTAGATGGGACCTCTGGAGATCATCTAGTCTAAGGCAGAGCCACCTAGAGCAGGTTACATGGAAATGCATCCTGGTGGGTTTTGAGTATCTCCAGAAAGGGAGACTCCACAGCTTCCTCAGGCAGCTTGTTCTTATGTTGCTACCCTGGGCATAAAGAAGTTCTTCCTCATGTTGAGGTGAAATTTCTTGTGTTTCAGCTTATGGCCATTGCTCCTTGTCCTGTCACTGGGCACCACTGAAAGGAGTCTGGCACCGTCCTCCTGGCACCCACCTTTGAGATACTTACATGCATTAATCAGATTCCCTCTCAGTCTTCTCTAGACTGAGCAGGCACAGCTCCCACAATCTCTCCTCTAAGAGAGATGCTCTGGACCCTTCATCGTCTTTGTAGCTTCCACTGGACCTTCTCCAGTACCTCCTTGTCTTGTCTTGTGCTGAGTAGCCCAGAACTGGACACAGGACTCCAGATGTGGCCTCACCAGGGTCGAGTAGAAGCAGAAGATCACCTCCCTTGACCTGCTGGCCACACTCGTGCTGATGCACCACAGGATGCTGTTTGCCATCCTGGCCGTAAGGACGCACTGCCAGCTCATAGTCAGCTTGTCATCCACTAATACACCCAGGTCTTTCTCAGCTGAACTGCACTCCAGAACGTCATCCACCAACCTGTACTGGTACTTGGGGTTCTTTTTCCCCAGGTGCAGTGCCCTATGCTTGCCCTTGTTGAACCTCATTAGATTTCTCTCCACCCAATTCTCCAGCCTATCAGGGTCCTGCTGAATGGCAGCACAGCCTTCAGGTGTATCAGCCATTATCCCTACACACAAGAAAGGTGTGCATCTACCACCTGCCCTCTTCCTGTTCAGGTCTTAATAGCTTGTTTTGTTTTGTTTTCTGAAATAGGATAACAGATTATTTGTCTCCTTTTGTAGTATACCAGAGTAGTTGTCTCCGTAATAGTTTAGCTGATTACATATGTGTGCATATCAGAAGGCCATGTATCTTGTAGACGTATATTTGAGAGCACAGACCCAAGGTTAGAAAAAAGTTATGTGAAATCTATTTTTGTAAGGTGTATCGCTGTGGTGCTGATTTAGACATCCTGTTTTACTCATTTTCTCAGTTACAGCTTGAATTTCAGTGCTAAGTGTCTGTTTCGCAGTTCATAGTGTAGAAGACAAGAGCAGCTAATCAAAGCAACTAAACACTGTTCAGGACTACCAAAGTTACATGGCTAAAGAGTATATCGTTTGTCAAACTCCTCCCATTGTTTCTGTATATTAGTTCTGTTTGAAGTATTTCACTCTCTTGTGTGTAGTCACTGAGTGGAAAAGGAATTGTTTCAAACATGTGCCTGATGAATACAGCTTATAGCTGCAGTAAATGCCAGTTGAAAGCAAAACTAGCAGGTGAATGTCTTAACTGATAAAATGCTTACCTAGCTGAGAAATAATGGGGTTTTTTTATAAATAATGAAACAGAATTGGGTTTCATAATGGAAGGTATTCTGTGTGGTTGAAAGTCCACACATTTTCTGTAATTGAAGAAAAGTCCTTTCAGAATGGGAGTTCACATGGGTGTTTATTTTTTCATTTTAATCAATGTAAACATTTTTACAGAGAGAAAAGTGCTATTAGTAATTTTTATTTAAAGTAAATTAAAGTCTCTGTTATACTCTGACATAATAATGATTAAAAACTTTTTGAAATGACATTTTATTCTGGCATTTACTGTGCTTTTTCTCTTCAACAGAGCCGAACTTTATCGCGCCTCAGGGAAGTTTGAGCTGCTCGATCGTATTCTACCAAAATTACGAGCTACTAACCATCGTGTGCTCCTTTTCTGTCAAATGACATCACTCATGACCATTATGGAAGACTACTTTGCCTTTCGAAATTTCCTTTACCTACGTCTTGATGGTAAGCTGAATGAAAAAAAAAAAACACAACAGAGAGATAAATAATCAGTTAGGAGGTAGCAGGCTTCATTAGTTCGGGCTTTTTGACGCTTTTATCTGTTTAACCTGCAAACCATTTGTTTGAGGGATTGTTTTGATGGACACTCAGGTCTGTTCCTGGAATGCAGATTATGTAGAGATTTGATGTTCAGGGGTTGATCTCTTTTTCAGACAAGGTTTAGAAATCCAAGGGTCCAATCAGTTGTCACTGTGCAAGCTGCTGAAAGTATTCTCATGATGAGAGATGATAATGCCAATGTTTTGCCTAGATTCTAGCGGAATTAATTAATTTGTACCTGATTAAACTTCAACCGCTATTCTCCACAGGATAACTGAATTTCAGTGACAAGTAAAGTACTTGTAGTTTTCCTGAATTTCATAGCAGGGTCAGTAGCCTCAATTACTCTATGTGTAGATATGTTTTATTACCTTTGAATGAAAAGACTATTTAGAAACATAGTGGAGTATTACTGAAGGGAGAATAACTAAAAATAGCGTATCCTATGTGAGGCTTAAACCTGTTTGAAAGAAATTTTTTTTTGGCCTTCTTCCATGTTGATGATCTCTGCCTCATACTGACCTTAAATATTGATTATTTTTACTTAATGTGTTTATCTTACACATTATAGTAATTACATAGGGCCAGCAGCATTTATCAGACTTAACTTTTTAATAGAAAAACAATGATTAATAGAAATCTGAAGAACAACATGACTAAAATGAGAGTTTAAGGCCCTTTGAATATTCTTTTTACAACATTTCAAGTTGACTCTTTGCTTCATGCTTCATTTGGAAGAAAAGGTAAACAAAAGTTGAAATGCTGTTATCCTCAAATGTAAAATGGAGTAATGAAACTCAGACAAAAATGAGCTCTCTCACCATGCCATAGGATGTTTTTGTCAAAACTGGCAGAAGAATATAGCACTATGTTAGCAAAACCCTCCTTGCGCCTCTGGCCTATAGGTGTTTTAATGCTTCCATTCAAGAAAGATTAGTTATATTACAGTTAAAATGTTTTAAATTGCCTTACATCATGTGTTTTAAAATTAATTCTTTTTCATGTATAATGTCTATAGAAATATACAGTATAATAAATACAGTTCCTTCATTTCATTAAGGTTTTGCAGGTAATTCATTAAATTAGTTTTGTGATGATACATTATCATCATTCTGTGCTGGCATGTGTATGTAGATTCTGTCCAGCTGTCTTCTCACATAAAGGTGTTTCCTACCCAAGTCATGTGCTTTTTAAGAGAATGGGTTTCTGTGGGTCAGCAGTTTGGCTGTGTGATTGTACTGGTCTGGCTGGGATGAAGATAATTTTCCTTCTAGCAGCTGATGCAGTGCTGTGCTTTGCATTTGTGCTTTGCATTTGCTAGGCAAGATTGATAACACACTGGTGGTAAAACTCCAGTATTTTGGCTGTTGCTGAGCAGTGGTTGCAGAGTGTCTTTACCTCCAAAGGACTCCACTGCCCAGAAGGCCAGTAGCTTGGGGGTGAGCAATGACCTGGTTGGGACAGATGACCCAGACTGACCTAAGGACATGCTTAGCAATAAAAGCTAAGGGAAATGAAAGAAGATGCAGGGACATTCCTCATTACAGCATTTGTCTTCCCAAGCAATCATTGCAGTTGCTGAGGCCCTGCTTTCCAGGAAGTGGCTGGATAGCTACCTATTGATGGGAAGTAGAAAATAAATTTCTCTTTTTGCTTTGCTTGCATGCAGAGCTTTTTCTTTTATAAAGCTGACTTTATGTCAGCCGAGGAGCTTTTCTGTCTGATTTTCTCTCCCCATATGGATGAATAAGGGGATTGAGTGAAAGTCTGTCAGCCAGCTGGGGTCAACCCACTACAGTAATAGAAAAGCTTCATCTTCAGTGCATACCTGAATAAAAATAGCGGAATTTCTTTGGCTTTCTACTACAGGTAGAAGTATAACAAATAAAAGGCAAACAGTGGACCAGGCTAAGGTGATGCATACAGGCTGTTGTCAAAGCACATGGAATTCATCCAGTCAGCAGAGCGCACAGAGCTTGGGTTTTACTTAGACCTTTGTCTATGTTTTCACCATGTTTGAATTCCTTGCCTGCTCTCACTCTGCCATTATGCATCATCACAATCAAGAATTAGATGATCTCGAGGTCCTTTCCAACCCTAACTATTCTAAGATAAGAAGTTTTAAAGAGTTCTCAATCCTTTTGTATTAATTATCACTCTGAAGGCCAGCACAGACATCTTGATAAATCTCTACGAAGGTAACTTCTAAAAATAATTAGGTGCTTTGTGGCCAGAAGACATTAATCAAGCCAGAGCTTTCTTCTGTTTGTGTATATTGAATTGGAATTTATGTGAGTCCTAACAAGGTATAACAATGTTATCCAGCATTTTAAAGTCCACTTTCGGAATGTCAAGGGAAGTACTTAAAAGAGGTATTTACAAGTCTTAGAAGTGATAGCCGATGGACCAAAACGCTCATGGCCAGTGTTTATTCTGTATTACAGAAAATGTGGTAAAGATAGCAAAGAGCAAGCGAGCTAAAATTTCTCTTCCACGTTTACGTTTAGTAACAGACATTGTATTTCTATTATGTCAATTCACATCTTTGTGATAGGTTTGTGGGGTTTTTTATTTCTTTTCAGGCACAACAAAATCGGAGGATCGAGCTGCTCTTTTGAAGAAATTCAATGAACCTGGGTCACAGTACTTTATCTTCTTGCTAAGTACAAGGGCTGGAGGGCTAGGCTTAAATCTCCAGGCTGCTGACACTGTCATAATCTTTGATAGTGACTGGAATCCTCACCAGGTTACTTCTATTTACTTATCTTCATGAAATGTGCAAATAATTCATGATGCTTTTTGGATTGCTTCTTTAAATTTGGGATATAGCCAGGGAGGTGGAGGTGGGGGGGTAAGGGGGAAAGGAATAAGTCCAGGGAAGTCATAAAGTGCTGCTTTGGGAAGAATTAGCAAGGCAAACTGATGAAATCACAAAGTTTTTTGGTTTCAGTCACTGAAGTAATTCTGTGTCTGTGTATGTATATTATATAGGAACCTTATAACCTGCTTCATTTATGTAACTGTACTTATTCTTTAACCTTAGGACATTAATAAGTAGCTCCCCGTTGAGTCTTCATTAGGTAGGTTGGAATATTTTAGTAAGGGCTGTGTAGAGTACTGTCTGTCTCAGGAAGTTACAGGACGTATCAGTGCAGCAGTCTTGGCCTGAAACACTGACCTTGCACTGTGCGTTGGTGTGGGTGGGTAATAGTGAATACACATCATCAGGAAAAGGTGGTATCAAACCACTCTGTCTTATTTCAGGAAGCCAGAAGAGGTAACTGAAGTCTTTGTCACTTAATGTCTTTTCTTTTTTTTTTTTTCCCTTATATTAATGTCCTGGGTTCAGCTGTAACAGTTGTTTTTCTCCTTCTTAGTAGCTGGTACAGTGCTTTGTGTTTGGCTTTAGTCAGAGAACAGTGCTGCAAACGCACAGATGTTTTTAGTTGTTGCTAAGTAATGCTTACTCTGATCAAGGACCTTTTCAGTCTCATGTTCTGCCACTGAGGAGGGGCATAACAAGCTGGGAGGGAGCAGAGACAGGACACCTGACCCAAACTAGCCAAAGGGGTATTCTATACCACAGCACGTCATGCCCAGTATATAAAGTGGGGGGAGTTACTGGAAGGCCCACATTGCTGCTCGGGCTGGGCTAGGTATCGGTCGGCGGGTGGTGAGCAATTGTATTGTGCATCACTTGTGTTTATTGTTTTCTTTTGCTTTTCTCCTTTTAGATTTATATTCTCTCCCCTTGTTATTTCCTTTACCATTATTATTATTATTGGTGGTAGTAGTAGTGTTATATTGGACTTAGTTGTGTATATACCTTACTATATTGTATTATACCTTAGTTACTGGACTGTTCTTACCTCAACCCATGAGATTTACATTCTTTCAGTTCTCTTGCTTGACACTCTGGGAGCAGGGAAGGAAGAAGCGGGGAGTGAGGGAGCAGAGCTGTGTGGCTTTGTGTTACCAGCTGGGCTTAAACCACGACAGTAAATTAGATACTTCTGAAAGTATATAGTTTGTGTGTTTTCAACTGTTGTGCAAATATATACAAATCACATCGTAGTCAATAGCCACATGTGAAACTAAGGGAAGTGAGACTAAACAGAAATGAAAACTTCTTTTTCCTTGGTTTACCATTTTCCTGTACTTCTGAGAATTATTACATAAATTCTTCTTGTGGCATCATCTTCACTCTTAATGCATACTTCAAATAAACCTTTAGATTGCAGCAGCTGCATCACATGTCGTGCTTGAGGAGGGAATTGTGGGAAGGAAAGAGCTAACAGTGGTATCAAAAGCAAGGTGCCGGACCAAAATAGGCAAATTAATTGCCAGTTTTCTTTTTTTTTCCTCTACATTAAGAAATTTCTGGGTTGTTAGGTGGCACAAAACTGTGATAGTATTTTGAGGTTAGGTACCCTTCATTATTTGACTATGCTGAAGTAGAAATGCATCATTAGAAATTTATCATTTATAGGAATCAATGGATTTCGCTTTTTCTCAAAGAAAATAGATAAAATTTTGATTTAACAAAAGAAATTCTTCACCTCTGTCCTTTCCACTTCCATTATTTCTAAGTGCAATTACCTGACCAAAGAAAAATACTTTGATTCTCATTCTTGTATAAATGAACTTTAAGTCAGTAGGATCATATTTAAGCTTTTTTCACACACAAGTATTCTAATTTAAAAGCCGATTCAACAGATTAAATAACTTTAAGCTAACATATTTAAGAATAATCTACAACCTTTAGTAGATCAGTTTGTTTATGGGTTTTTCCTAGTAATTTTGTTGCTTTCTTTTACTGCACTCAAGAAATATTTTAGTTAGGGTTCATTCTGGTTTGACAAGCCATGATCTTTGAATACAAGGGTTAAAAATAGGTACATCAGCCTTTTTCAGTCATTGCACATGCTTTCACCAAGTTTTTAGCTTACTGCATTTACACTGTACAGAGCATGTCACTGTTTTTTCCTTTCAATTCTCCCTCTGCCTGCATCTTGATGAAGTTTTGAGAAAGAAGACAATGTGGAACCATGAACCATGTGAACTATGGTGTAGACTGTCTTTCGAGTACTTCTTTTTTTTATACCCCCCCAAAAAACCCCAGCATTATAATATCCTTTAAGCAGAGAACAATTGCAGTAGCACACTTAAAATATAAAACACTCTCTGTGTTCTCTGCTTAATAGGACTTACAAGCCCAAGACAGAGCTCACCGAATTGGTCAGCAGAATGAAGTTCGGGTCCTGCGACTATGCACTGTGAACAGTGTGGAAGAGAAGATACTTGCTGCTGCAAAGTATAAGCTGAACGTAGATCAAAAAGTCATTCAGGCTGGAATGTTTGATCAGAAATCTTCAAGCCATGAAAGGAGAGCCTTCCTACAGGCTATATTAGAGCACGAAGAAGAAAATGAGGTAATGTAGTTAGAAATAATCAGTAAGAGGATGTTTTAGGAAGTACTAAGTGATTTTTTTTCATCAGTTATAAAGATTGTAATCTCCTTTGGAATTAGAAGTGTTATCATATTCTTACCGTCCAGTCAAAGAAACAACTTCGTATTTTCTCTCTCCTTTTTTTTTTTTTTTTCCTTGTCACACTGATGGGTTATAATGTAATGATTGTGATGTAATGGTTATGATTTAGTGTAACTTCAGCCAATTCCACCCTTTAATATTTTTGGCAAAAAATTTTATTCAGACAAAGAATTTTTCCTTAACAGATTCTAAAACAGTTCCTAAATCCAGTTTGTATGTTAAACTAAGTAATCTGATTTTCAGACGTGCTGAACAACTAGTATTACCTTAGGTTCAATTATGAAAGACACTGCCTACTATGCTTCTTTTAGGTACTGGGTAAGAGTAAAAATCTGCTTTGACGTGCTTTGAGGTTAGGACAAGCCAGGAAAATAACTGTTGTCCAACCTGGCCTTCTGGTTACCACTTCCTCTTTAAGAAACAATTAGTTGTATAAAAACAGCTATCAAGTCTTTCCTTATAATAGTGGGAAGTGAGGTGATAGAATCACTGACTGTATGTGCCTGTGCTTTCATTGCGTTCTTCACTGGAACTGTGATTGTGGAATGGCAAGTCCCTTCTTGTGCTTGTCACTGAAGACTCTTCTCTTAATGTAAACAGAATTCAGTATTCGTATGACAGGTGCATTTGAGAGAGAGTGTATTAACGTATCAATTATATGAAGACATACACAAAAGAAATCCATTCTGCAGTGACATTTTTCCCCCCCTATACTAGTTAAAATGTCCTGTACTGGTTAAAGACACAAAGATTTCAAGCCTGATTTTGCCTCTGAATATGCCTTGTATGTCTGAATATGGTACACGCTGAAAGAAAAGAAGATTCTATAGTTTGTGTTTCACAGGCATCCTTCCTTATGTAAAGTTTCAAAGACCAAGGAGTTTACTTCTTCAGTAGTTAAACCTTTCCTTTTGTGTAATTTTTTTGTCTTGTGAATTTAGAGAAAGCTAGTACATCTTTAAGATAGAATTTTGTATTGTTTTAGTATTTTTCATAAGAAATTAAAGACGGCTGAGAAACAGTTTACCAGCAATTGTCTTTTATTTAAGGTGTGAATTCGGGAATGGGATGATTTAGATGTATCATTTTTTATCAAGTAAAACTGTAGTTCTCAAGCAGCAAACACCATTTATATGAGTAGATAGATGAACTTGAAACCAATAGAAATTCTCAGTAGGCCTGTGGATATGTTTTTAAATTTGACATAAATATGTTTTCAGAGCTCTCGAAAATATTTATCTGAAAATGTTTCAAAAGTTAGAACTGTGGTTCAGGCCTACTTGACGTGCTTTATTTCATAGATGGCTTCAGAGCAATCTGCTTCTTATGTGTTGTTCAGATGCGCTTAATCTGCCGTCCTGAAGCAAGTGCAGATTTAACAAAGGTTTGATAGCCATAACCTAGCATCAGTCTTTAAACCAAGCATTGGTATTGCAGTCTGACTCCTAACAGGCTGAAGCTGAACCTTTCCAATAAAATTTCTTTGTGAACAGAGACCATGCAAAACTTTGAGCAAACACTGAAAATGCCAATGGAGTAAGAGGGTTTGAATTTGCACCATTCAGCCCTGGTGAGCCATTGCTTCTTCATTGCAACAGCACTGAAAACAAAGTTTGAGTATCGAATGAGAGGTAGCAGTACTAGATAAAGCAAGGAGGTGATTTGTGTGTATTTAGAAAGATATATTGGAATGATAGGAATGTATGACTGGTCATTTGAAGTAACTTGGAGGCATTTTTTCTTGGAATGGGTGTTAATTTTTCTTCTGCCAAGTCTTCCTGGTTGGCAGCAGGATTAGTCAGACTAACCACAGATGATGCTGACATTGTGGCTTCTGCTGTGGGATCCCTTATTTTTTTCAGGTCACAGGTTGCTCTGTTTGAAGTGACAGGAAGCATGTAAAACTTTCATGAGGGTTACATTCCTCACTGATCATAAAAACAAGGATCTGTACTCTTTTTTTCTCTCAGTGTGTAACTGTGTAATTTCCTTATTTGAACATTGAAGGAGCACTAACTAGAAATGGGAAGAACTAGCTCTCTACCATTTTCCCAGTCACTTTTTCCATGTTAAAATTTAAATTACATGTACGTGAAGCTAGAGGCATTTGTTGCAAATTGCATTAATAAGAACTATGGTTTTTTTCTGAGGTTTAGAAATCTTGCCAGTAGAAGGAAAATGAGGTTTGTGGATATAGGTAAAGGCATTTTCTGTTTATTCCTGGAAAACACAAAAGCTACATAACCTTTATTTTTTTTTTTTTTGGTGCCATATGCAGCATTCTGTATTCTCACAGTGTACAAAGCATGAGTTCTCATGAAAAATTTGAAGTCTGCAGCAAACTGTAATACAGGTTCAGCAAGCCCTATGCAGGAACCAGTCTGTTCCACTGTAATGACATGTTTTGTTTGGGTTTGGTTTTTTGTGTGTGTGTTTTTTTGTTGTTGGTGGTGGTGGTTTTTTTTATTTGTTTTTTTTAATTTAACCCAGACTTTTTCATTCTTCTTGCTTTGACAGCAAAGACCTCAAGATGCAGAATGGTATTTCTGAGGGAGTACTGTAAAACAGCAGAACGGAAATGCATATATTTTAGCTGAAGCACTAGCTGTGCTTCTGACCCAGGAAAACCACAACCCAAAATTTCCTGATTGCGTATTTGCTCATTTCCTCATTCTGAATTCATGAAGGTGGTAATAAGTCACAGTTGTCTCTCTGATTATGTCCATTTTGTGTTACTTCTGACTTGCTGAATACTTTAAAAGCTTTAGGTTTATTTTGTAATTTTCACAGGTTTTGTGACAGAAGGAAGGTCAGTGAGACTGACCTGATGGAGGCCATTACTTCAAATTGCATGTAGCTTCTTTCTAATACCTTTACCCATGTGTGTAACCAGGAGGAAGATGAAGTTCCTGATGATGAGACTCTGAATCAGATGATTGCTCGACGAGAGGAGGAATTTGATCTCTTTATGGTAAGGGTTATATGATCGTATGTGTAGTATCTTCTGTGGTGTTTTTGACAAAGGCCTTACCCTTTTGTCATGCAAATTTTAGAAAACTTCGTTGGAGGAATAGGTTTTGTTTATTTGCATTGTTTTTCTGAAGAAACGATGGTTGTCTGCTTAAATAAAGAATTCTTCACAGGACAAAAAGACTTCGGAGATCCTTGCAGACAGTGTAGTGGAACAGTGCCAGTCTGGAGGAAGAGCCTGGCACAACCTGAGAAATTACAGTGCAAAGCTGATAGTCCCAGTTTGGCTTGCTAATACTACAATATACTTTTATTTCTCAACATTTCTTCTGACTTCTGGTCTATGATATTGGCAAGGACAGAGGTGGGGACTTAACAGGATAGTAAATGAGTAGACTGATCAGTGATTAGTGGGCTGACTTTGTGAGCTAACTGGGTTTGCTGATGATTTTGGCAAAGGCCCAGTTAGCTGCATCTCTGCTGCTACAGCTGTCGAACAGTTACTGGAGTAGAGCTAGTGACTGGTTCAGATGAAAGCAGTGCACTTTTATTAGCACTTCCCTTTTTGTTAGTGTTGCTACAGTACTGAAGGAATAATTACTAAAATGTCAGCATAGGCATGGCTCTTGCCTTTTAGTATGTGTACAGTGTGGGGATTGCTGGAAGACCTTTGAGCGTCACTGACACAGCAATAGAAGAATACTTTTAGGGATTTATATTTATTTATTATACTTTTAAGTACCATCCCTCTAATACTACATGGGCTGCTTTGTTCTGCAAAGCGAAATAAGAAAGATACTCATGTGTGTATGAATGAAAGTATATTGGGTAGTATCCACAGAAACAACCATTGATAGTACAACAGGTTTTTAATGTCTCCGGGATTCGCCTGTAAAATGTCACTGTACACAAGTGTGCAGGGGTCCTTTTTACAGAAGTGGCAACAAACCAAAGTGGGACCTGTTGGTTCAGGTGCACAGCTGGCAAAGGCTATGTGTCCCCCATGTGGCCAGTGTCTTCCATCATTGCTGACTTGACAGTTTAGCCCTCTTGTGCAGTTTCACTGGTTGTTACCTCGAAAGAGCTGAAATCCCTAAAGCTAGGCTGCACAGAAAAGAAGTGCTTACAAACACCTGGCTTCTAAAACTTTCCTTCAGTGATTTGCAGGCAAGGAAACCAAGAAGTGGCCCTTTCATCCAAAATGATAAATTTCAGCCAGATTATTTGCTGAAAGTACCCTGAGTTCTATGAAAGCATATCTGCTGCTGTAAAAAGCTTCTCAGTACTTCACCTTCAGACCCAGAAGGAAAGAACTAATCCGTGGATTGAAAGCACCTGATGAATTTGTTTATTTGCAGCAAAGGTCTGCAATGTTATCTTTTTGGATCAAGTTTGAAGGCTGTTAACAACCATTCAGTTAAACAGTTGAGGGCCTAGCGTGAAGACAGTTTTAGCGCTGTGTGGGCTGAATTTATGCTTTTCATACTAATTTACATGAAAGTTTTTCTGGGAGAGTAAAGAGTTAGTAGTAGGTAATAAAAATTTGAGGATGCAAAGCTAGCATGCTTTGAAAGCCAGGGGTTTGAAAATACTTGATAGAAACAGTGAAGTTAAATATTAATGGCTAAAAATAATCTTAATTGTTAATAATTTTTTTATTATTATTTTAGTAAATTGATTAGAAAAGTCTGACGAATAGGTTTGACAGTCAGGGTTGTTTGTCTTTTATCAGTATTTCAGGTCTTGCTTAGTCAGATAAAGGTCACAAAGATAGGTTTGTATACTCGTTACCTCAGTGATATTTGTGGCATCGCATTCACTATGTGTTTTGGTTTGTTTGTTTAACCAAGCCTAGAGGTGTAAAAGCATGTATTTTGCTTATTTAAAGTGGAGACAGTTCCAAAACAGTAGGCAAGAGAGTAGATAAGTTCCTTCAGAGGTTGTTCTGTGGTCACTTTACATGTTAGAAGTATTTTTTGGTGTAGATCTTGAAATGTAGCTGTAGAGCTGAATACAGTGTTCAGAAAGAGGATGTGTGCAAGTGGACTATTTGACAATGAAGTATATAACAATAGGTAAAAAATACTTCGTAAGATATGGGAGTACAGGACCAGAGGTTTTCCAGAGATAAAAGTAGTTTGAGTAATATCCTAAGAATAAATAAATGGTTGTATCTTTTAGTCTCAGTCTGAGAATGTGTTTGGTTTCTCTCCCTGAGTGCTTTTATTTCAGAAAACAGCTATTAACATATACTGCCTTAGTGTTCAGTATTTGTCTTAGAGACATAAACACGGTCATCAGGGAAAAAAAATAAAGAAGTTCAGCATTCATTTCATGTACTTACTATAATACAATGTCCCTGACTTCACTGAAGTTCCCTGGTAAACAATAGAGAAATCTATCCCATCTATCCAATTTGAGCCTTCTCTCAGTGCAGCTTGCTGGTTGCCAAGTTAACAATAAACCAAGCGACATGTCTGGCTGTGATGAGACATTTTTTGAAATTAATTCAGCTTGAATGAGATGTTCTTTAAATGATGAAATATGGAAGTCTTCTATAAAACACTAAAGGCTATACAGCCCATTCATCATTGTCTGAGGTAATGAAGGATGGTGAAAACCCACATGCATTTGTAGTTGTGCCTTGAATGTAGTTGGACCTGCAGACTGAAGGTGCGCATCTTGCATTCTGCTTTTCACTGAATTTGGAAATCAGATTGGGCACCAGACAAGATAATAAAGACCATTTGTAAGGTGCCTGAGGTAGTATTGCAGGCATCTTTGTATTTGAGAAGTGTCAGGATGAGAGAAGATTGAGCATATTGAACAGTGCCGTCGTTAAACCTCAGTTGGTAAATTTGTCTGGATTTGAGTTGCCTCTATAGATAGATAGTATCTCTGAATTTATGCATATCTATGTCTTGGCTGGATGTATGAAAGGATGATATGTCTAGTTGGCATCCTGTATAAGCGCAGCATCATGCACACAAGGGGTTTGTGCATATCTGAGAATGCTTTTCACAAATGTTTGTGGGCCAAAGCGGTAGCCCGTTGTGATGCTACAGCCAATTCTGGTGCCAGGCTAGTTATGTTAATTTTTCAAATATGGAAACTAAGTGCTTGGTGACCACCTATTTATTTTCTCTGCTTAGCAGCTTACTGCTGTTTCAGTACTTCAAAAGGCCTATTTAAAAGGCTATTCATATTACCTGATATGGGCTACTTAAAAAAATGCAAATGGAATTCACAGAACCGTAGAAGCCTAGGTCAGCGTATAGTCGATAGAGAGAGGTGGATGTTTCCCTCAGAGGATTATAAAGCACCTCACTGACAAATCTACAGTAGGTAATTTAAATGTGTCCTCAGTGTCCATATCTGTTGTATGAGGTGATTGTTTACCACACTTGAAATTAATTTATGTGATAATTTCAACTTCAGCTTAACATCTTAACATTACTTTCAGATGTTTTTAACACTTTACCTAATCTTACCTGACATTTTTGTATGGTTTGGGTTTGTTGTTTCTTTTTTTTTTTTTTCCTAGTATAGCAGTAAGATCAGGAAAAATTCAGTGCTTTAAGCATCTTTGCTTTAAGCATGGCTGGCACTGTGTAGGCAAGATTTTCTCTGAATTCTTCTCTCAATTCCCTTTTTCTAATAATAGCTTTTTTTCCTTCTGATATCCAGGCTCACAAACCTAGTGTGTTTTCAGTTATTCTTTCTAGTTACATAACGCCTCATGGGAATGTTCTAAAGGCATGATTAGTTACCTTCAGATCACATTTATGAATACAAAGAAACCATAAAACCTGTGCTGAAAAGGAAAAGATGTGTTTAATTAACACAAGTGCTTGTATCATTTAGCTGCTGCTAAGTTGTCTCAGTTACCTCACTAAAAGCTAGTTACGGAATAATGAACTGAAAATCATAAAATGTAGCTACTTTTTATAGTTGCATTTAAAAAGTATTTATAAGCTTATGGAAGGGGAATACCTGCAAATGACTTGGTTTAAAGTTTCAAGTATCATTAGATAGCCAGGGGTTTCCATGGTCCACTTAATATTTGCCCTTGAAATCATTTTATCCTTTTCCAACTGCCATTGCAGCGCATGGACATGGACCGTCGCAGGGAGGATGCAAGAAACCCCAAGCGTAAGCCGCGCTTGATGGAGGAAGATGAATTACCATCTTGGATTATTAAGGATGATGCTGAAGTTGAAAGGCTTACGTGTGAAGAAGAAGAAGAGAAGATATTCGGAAGAGGGTCCCGTCAACGCAGGGATGTGGACTACAGTGATGCTCTTACAGAGAAACAGTGGCTGCGGGTAGGTTGCCCTTTTTTTTCCTTTACAGTTGAAATTTATTCATTTGTGTTGTTTCTTTTTCCTATTTGAAGACTGCAGTTGCACCAGGAAGAAAAAGCACAATATTATAGTCAAGGCCTAAATATTCTTGTTATTCAGCTTCTGCTGCTGTGTTGAAGGCATAAGTAGATTTTAAGCTGCATTGCTGAAACTTAAGTCAGTGTTATTAAATGCTGAATCAGGATAGCTTTTTCATGTAATTATTCTATCGCCATGAATCTTGACATATTTCTTACATCTTAATTCTGTAAGTGCTGTCTTAAAGGTACATCAAGAATGCTTTCACAGTGAAATAAGACCAATGATCTGGGTATATTACAGCTTTCTGTGCTGCAGAAGCTTAATTTTGTTACGGTTTTTAAACACCTCTTAAGAATTTGGAAACTTTGACCAATCTTTTTTCTCTCATGCCGTTTCATTTCCAAGTCCGGAGCATTTCTTAGCTCCTTTGAGATTAAGACTCTTGATAAATCATACAAGAATTTAAATAAAGATCCTAAACTTAACTCACACCACATCTGTGATTTTGTTGTACTTGAGGATTTCAGCTATTCTTCTGTGAAATACACATCTGATGAACTCTAATGCATGTACCTTTTCAGAATGACAGTAACAGGTGGTAAGGAGGTGAGGGTTGATTGTTGGAAAGTCTTTTCAAAACCAGGAAATCTGTTTTTAATGTATGTCAACAACTTCATTGGAGATACGGACAGTGGGACTAATGCACCCTCAGCAAGTTTGCTGATGATACCATGCTGTGTGATTTGGTTGGTACGCTGGAGGGAAGGGATGCCATCCAGAGGGACCTTGATAGGCTGGAGGGATGGGCCAGTGAAAGCCTGCCAGTGTTCACAGCAGGTTGGACGGGGCTTTGAGCAACCTGCTCTAGTGGGAGGTGTCCCTGACCATGGCAGTGGTTTGGAACTGGATGATCTTTAAAGATACCTTCCAACCCAAACCATTTTGTGATTCTATGATAATGTTATGATTTCCAAAAGGTACATGTAAAATACTGTATGTGCAAAACTAGTCTACATCGATAGTGGTGAGTTTTGTCATTAACGTAACTACAGACCTAATGCAACATGTACAGTGTAGTTTTTGTGTATAACTTCCTAAAAATGCGTAGAAGTCTTACCTACTTCAGTTATAAACGATGATTTTGAGAGTGCATTGTGCAAAACTATGCTAATTGAGTTTCTGCTGCTGCTTTGGGAGCAAGTTTTGTGTTATACATCAGCTGTAAGTCTAAGCAAGTTTATGAAACTACAGTAGTTTGATACTTGATATTTTCAAGTAGTCAGTGGAGAAGAAAGACCTAGAAACATAAACTTTCACCTCGGACATTTACCCATTACCCGTTACTCCTGCAGTGGAGTTGATTGCAGTATAGTGTACATCTACTCAAGGTCATTTTAAGCTAATTATTTTTAATGATGGAATACCCTCACTATGGCAACATACACTTTAGCTTTGGCTTTTATATTTTTTTTGTCTTGAGTTGCTTATGATGTTTGTGTTAAGCACTTCACTGTCAAAAATGCCAGCCCTGAAATATCATCTAACCCGTCTTCCTACTTAGGGTGGAATCAGCCACTCCTGTATCCTTTATAATAGATACTCATCTGTTCTTTCAAGCCTTCCATAATAGTGAATTTCGAAGGGGAGTGTATTTACCTATTCAGCTTTCCTTTATATTTCATCTGAATTTTCCTCTTGGCTTTTAAGCCAATTACTTCTTGTTCTGATCATTCTGGTCATGCGGAACAGGCTGCTGCTTTTCTTTTTTCAACATTTCTTTATGTCTTAGAAAAGATGTTTCCCTCTTCAGTCAATTCTTAACATTAGCAACCACTGCTCATTCAGTCTTCTCCCATAATTGCAGTTTTCTAGATCTCTTGATTGTTTTCACTGATTTCCCCTGGCTGCTCTATGTGTGACTGACGCATTTCTACAAGCTTGGCCAAAAGCTAGGCAACAAAATTCCAGGTGCAGTGCCGTTTGAACGAGGAGGTGGAGTTCTCTTGCGTAATTTCTAGGATACTTACGCCTTATAATTCAGTATTTTATTTTTTTAATACTAAAGGTCTTGACTCATGTTATATTTTTGATCCAGTATAACCCCTTAATCCTTTTTTGTGGATCTACTTGCTGGCCAGATTTTCAGAATCATATTTTGTGTAGTTGATCTTTCCTTCCTAGTAAGAGGGTTTAACATATGCCCTTGTTGAAACATATCCAAGTTTTCTTCTCCAAAATTACTCTGAATTTTAAGCCTGTCCTCAGGCGAACTCCTGGCAAGCTTGGTGTTCTTTGTAGATTTAGTAGGCATACTTCCGATTCTGTCTTCCTGCAGATACTTAAGAGCACTGAAAAATGCTGCACCATTTGATAAAGAGCCATTAAGGACTATTGAGGAAACAATTTCTTACCAGTTCTCTGTGTATTTGATAGCAGTTGTTTTCACTGTTTGCTTCTGAGACTGTTGAGTGAGGCCAGGTCAGAAAACTTGCTAGTCCAGATGATACATATACTGCACCTTTTTCAACATGGCTTGTTATTCTGTTGAGAAAAATTAGTCTTCCTTTTTCTCCCTATGTAGTTAGTAAGCATGTTCTCAAATTAGCTAAGCTAAAGCCAAGTCATACTGCTTCACAGTGCATTGCAGTCACTAGTGTGAGTCTATTTTATACATACTTACATTTTCAGGTGAACTTGAGAGTATGTTGAAACAAATGCAATTGTAAGAACTATTTGTACTTTTAGACTTCAGAGGAATTATATTTATGACGTACCACTGCTTATGCAGGTTCAGAATAAAAACTACAGTGGCTGGATACTGAAATCCTGGTCAAGTTTTCTGAGGTTTTTCATCTTTATTTGCTATGTGTTTGTATGTGTGTGTAAAAGACACACAGAAATGAGAGTTCCTTGTCCCACCTATTGGCCTCCCATGACCATCACTTTTATGTCTTTGAGAATGTGTTTGTCTTTTTCTGTAGTACGTTCTCTGGAAGGTGTAGAAGAAGCAGTAATAGTCTCGTACGTTTTCAGTGGAGTCTTCATAGAAACGTACAAAATCGTGGTACATAATTTATGATCATTTGTAACTTGTGGTTTTGTCACTATAACTTGCAACAATATTATGAATTAATTATTTTGTGTTAACTTGGATGCGGTGAACTACTTAGGTCAGTAAAACTGCAAAAAAAAGAGAAGAGCTGGCAAGTTCTGAATTAAGAATAGTACATTAATTCATAAAATACCCTTTTTACCTGATGTTCTGTATCATGCGCTCTCCAAAACAACTATAAATACTTCTATTTTATTGCAATGTACAGAAGAATGAGATCTGTGTACTAGCAGCAAGTGATGCTCTTCATTTCTTCTTTTTTTATGGCTCCTCTTACAGCTTTATAGCTGTGTTCTCATGGGGTTTTCTGGAGTAAAACTTTGCATTTCTGAATGGTAAGTTGGTTTTGTAATACTGATATCCAGTCCTCAGCTGTCTCTTTTTCACTATGTCTTACGGAAGTTGATTAGATCTCTTCGTTTCTGGGGAGTTTTGCCTCAGTCAGCAGCCACAGCTTGGACTGTGGTGATCAGCTGCCTGCTCCTTTTCAGTTAGATCCTGATCCCTCTAGTGATGCACCCAACACTGAAATATTTAGTTAAGGTCATGGCAGATCCCCACAGATTCTGCCACACATCTCAAGGTTTGTATGCACGCATGTATGCTGACCAAGTGTATCAGCTCCCTCCTTGCTAGGAGGTCAAGTATCTGGGTTTGGAAGGAGAAGACAAAATAATTACAGAAGCCAAACCTGTGAACATAGTCAGTGTTTAGTAAGATTGTGCTGCTGGCCTGAGCAACCTGTAATTCTGTAACAGCCTCCAGGGAAGCTGTAAGACACAAACGGCTTCATCACTAGCTGTCGCTGCAGCCTGCTGTTCTGTAGTTGTTGGCATGACAACCGTATTTCCTAAAAAAAAAACCCAAAAACAAAAACCCCAAACAAAACAAACAAAAAAACCCAAACAAAACAAACAAAAAAACCAAACCAAAAAAAAGCCCACAGAAACCACACACAAAAACAGAAAGGAGGAATTTGCTTCCTGATCCTGTGAAGCTTTTGTAATCTTGAAGTATTTCATGCTTTAGCAGGTTCTGTCCCTTCACCACTTGTAACAGGATTGCAGAATACTTTGCTGGATCCCATATCAGATTGTTTTATAGAGGGGTCATCTACTAAGGGCTCCATTGCTTAGGAGAGGCTTCAAGAATCAGGATTTGAGTAGTTACAAGACCCTTAAAGAAGTTGCACCTGGATTCAGCTTCTAACTCAATTTAATTGCTGCATAGGTGATACGAATAAAGTTTTCTTTCCTAGTTGTGGAGTTTATTTGAAATAGCTTACCATGTTGGCCAGGGAAACACACTTGAGTCCAAAATGAACAGTGTCATTTGCCTCGTGCAGACATGCAAGCACATCAGCTATTGTGGGCTACTTGTTTTGCTGATACAAAAATTGTAAGTGAAATTCTAGCATTTGGTCAGTTTATTGAATTTAAAGAAAATCAGTGGTGGTTTTCACACCTGCAGAATATCTGGTTAATACATTTAAACAAAACTGTGACTTATTTTTTTTTTTGTTTGTTTTTGTTTGCTGGTAAGGTGAATGTGTTGTTTAATAAATCAAACTACTAGCAGGAAAACATTGGATGTGTTTTCAGCTGTTTCCTCATCAGCTTGAACACTGCATAACTTTTTGCTTGTAGACACTCTCTAATAGTCAGTTAAAAAATCTGGCACCAGAAATAGTATAGCTGGGTCAGCTTGTTTATACAACTTGTCACGAATTACTGAACACTTTTCAGTTAAGTTTGTATTTTCTGGTAAACCTTCAATTTTATGTATACAACTTTAGTGTCAATACTAAGAAGATATTTAAGACGTGGTTTGGTAAACTTTGGTAGTGAAATGTAGTCTTAGTCTAATTAAATACTGAAATAGCGGTACAGAAAATCAGCATTAGATTTGATAATTGTTTTACCTTCACTTTTAATCTGTTGGTTGTAATGGAGTTTTTTATAGTTTATACTAGGGGCTGGGATTCCATGAAGGAGGAGAAAGTTCATGTACACAATGCCTCCCCACCCCTGGTTTTGTCTCTTACTTAACTCCGCTGTAGCATTTCTGGTTACAATTGCAAAGTTTCCTGACTTGCTGCCAAATCTGTTTAACAGTTGAGTATTTACCCAGGGCGTTTGAAGAAAATTGCTTTCTGATCTCAGCTTTGCTCTGTAGTGTTGAAGTGCAAGACCAATTGAATTTGATAAGTTCTAGGGAAAACAAGTCACATCTAAAAGACTTTGTCACTGAAAGCTTAAAAAGTCCGCCATCTCGGGGTGTTGTCTGTTTTGTGACGAGCAACCATCAGAATGTCCCAAGTACCATTTTCTAATATGCAAGTTGAGGCTGACAAATTTTATGCATGGGGAAGCTGATTCCTTGTAGGAAGTTGGACATGACTTTAAGGTCTCACAAAACCAAGCCATTCTTGTGTTCTGTTACTGTCTTTCACACCCTTTTCAGGAAATTCTGTTCAGAATCTATTCAAGAAAAGGAAAAAAGACTACTTTTAAGTAGTAGTGTGAAAACTTGTGAAGCAGTTTAGAGGAAAGGGGCTTTTCATGGCTCTTGATGTATGAGAGGGAATTTAAAGCTATCTACCTGATAGCTTTGGTTCTCTGTTTTGGCAAGACGTGTTTGTCAGAATCTAGAGGCAGGATTGAGAGTATTAATTTGGAAACTAACAAAGTGTTTTGAAATGTCTCTTCGGTATTTGAGAGATACTCTTAATAAAGCAATTTTTAGCATTTCAAAAATAGTTTTTGTGTTAGAAAGACCTCAAGTCAGGAAATCTGACTACATATTTCAGAGGAGTAGCTATCAGTAAAACATCTTGCTGTATTTTCATATGATTCTTTTTTTAGTCTGTGATTTCGTCCATATGATGTTGCATGTAAAGTAATAAATATTATTAACACAATTTTGATTGAAATTGTGCATGTATTCTCCCGTAGAAAACATTAGTGTAATAGTCTCATATGAATACCCTTCTGTATTTATAAGAGATATGAGCAGTATTGTTAACATTAGACTAAAATAAATTGCATTTTCTTTGAAATGGCTGTACTTTTCTGAAGTACCATGTTTACATAGCCTGGCAACCATGAGCTAAAACTCTAGATTTCAGCCATTGTTATATTATTATTGTTTCAAATGTTAAATTTTGCATGAAAAAAATCAGCCGTGTGGTTAAGATGCCCACAGTACTCTTTGTGTGGAAGGTCAACGTTCAGATCAACTTCCAAAACTGAAACAAAAGCAGCTATTAAATACTTTACAAAATCCACAAAAAAAAAAAAAAAGAAAGTCTGCATCGAAAGTTTGAAACATCATTGTTGCTAGGGGCATTTGGCAGCAGAAAGAGAAGCAGTAAATATTTCAATACTTGGTCCACTGTATTGTTATGTTCTCTGACATGCCTTGACAGTAATGGTGATAGGTCATATGCAGTAAGAGACATTTTGTCACCTAATCAAACTTTTGAATAAGAGTCACCTGTGTAGGTGATGGGAAGCTTCACAGCAATGTTTTCCATGCAGCTGGCCCAACAGGCAGTAGTAGTTATCCTTTTGCAGGATCAGTGTACATACACAGAGCACTGCTGCTTTTATGGAAACACACAAATGAAAGCAGTATGTCTCTTCTTGCATGTAAACAAATATGGAAGTAATAACTTATTAACTATGAAAGAACAGGAAAGTTTCAGACTAAACTTCCTGAAGAACTCAGCCTATCTTCAGCATGTCATGAGTGGAAGACTTTAGGTAGTTTGCTTCCTTTGGCAACTGCAACAGTATTTTATGAAAGACAAGGTAAACAGTAACAGAAAATCCTTGGCTCAAGATTCGGAAGCCATCCTATTTAAGTGTTTATTAGTGGTCAGATATAAATGTGTTTCTGATCAGCTTTTGTATTCTTGATCTCCTTATCAGACTGGGAGACAGTAAATCAGAGGAATGTTGTAGAATTCATGGTGGTTTTTTGTTTTTTTTTTTTTTATTTATTTGGGATCTGGTCTTTATTGTTGAGTATTTTCATGACTTCACTGCAGCTTTACTAAATTGTCTTAAAATTTTTTGTAAGTTCTAATCAACTGTTTTAGCAAATCCTAAAAAAAATGGAAATAAAAAATTATCTCAGAAGTGGGATATATCCCTCCAGTAAAATACTATTTACCGAAGAAGGAAGACCTGGAAGTGAATCCCACAGTAAAAACTGAGCCATAGCAGCCTCGATTTTATTTTCGTTCTAAATGGTGAGATGGCAAGGAAAATAGAACATCTGTTGTAGGACCCCAAATGTTATGCTGTTGACTAAATTCTGTGCTAATTACTTTAAAGGAATTTAGGAAAAAGGGAGAAAAGTAATCTTCCCTTGGCACCCCTCAGCAAAGGTAGTTTTCTCATGGAATTAATTTTCCTTGCCCCCTCTTTTAAGGAAGATGTGTACTTGGTCAAGAAAAAAAAGCATAACTGGAATACTGATTGTCTTACAACACCCTTGTCATGGTCTAGTGGGAAGTGTCCCTGCCCATGGCAGCGGGGTTGACAATCTTAAGGTCCTTACCAGTCGTGACCATTCTATTATTCTGTGTTTCTATACAGTCCCCTACACTGCTGAAATAGGTTTTCCTGAGTCAGAATTCTGGATAAGTCACATCGAAAATGCTGACAAAAATAAAAAAGGAAGAAAATATTCCTCTTCCACTATTCCTCACTGAAAAAAATAGTCACTAAATGCTCCAGAATCATGTCCATGCAACAAACATATGCATCTCTGTCATACAGAACAAGATAAAGGGGGAAAAATGAGGCATCTTGTCATGATAGATTTTACTTCAGGATGGATTACTTGTGAATCTGAAGCCAGAGAACATGTATCTTCCATCAGCTTTTTTTCTGTGCTGGTAAGAAATGCATGCAATAGATCATTCACAAATGGAAACTCTGCAACAGGTACCAGGGAAGACTTATTGGCAGTCAGAGCTGTCTTTCCCTAAACAGAACCTTTCCACGATTAGTATGAAATAATGTTTCCTACTTAAGTTCCTTTCAAGAGGTTTTCTTGGATTTTCTGCCCATCCATTTTACTTAAGCAAGCCTCCAGCACCTGCAAGTATCAAAACTGCACGCACTTCAGCTGTCCTTACCAAGCTTGTTGAGAGGTTCTTAGAATTCTTTATTTCTTGACATATTCATCTTTATTTTTTGATCTGTTTCACTGTTAGCAAGGGATACTTGAAGAAATCAGGACTTTCTGTACAGAAGAAGTGTAGCCACTCATGACTTAATAGTTTTGTTTATAAATCTTGTAGATAAAAGCAAATATACAAAAGTAAATAGCCATTTTTATATGTCTTGATTATATCCACTGAATATTCATACATGCACATTAAATAATTGATAATTTTCTCCAGAAAATTTGAATTTATACTTTAAAAACTGAGTATGTATAGATAACTATATATATAATAATAACTTTTTAAAAATCCGCACATGCCATGGCTCAATCATAGTTATTTCCTGTTTTGTTGTCATTTAGTTATTTGAGGTTACAGTTGCAAACTAAAATTAGTTCTGCTAAATTAGTCTTGAAGGATAGCTTTGGTCATATTAAGTGTACTTCTTTATAACTGTGTGTCTGTAAAGATTGTTATTTTTTTCCCCATTTATTTGCTTGCAGTATTTTCATAAGTGATAGCCTTGCAGTGTCTTTCTTTAGTTGTATTCATTCAGTCTGTGAATTTTACTTCTAATTATTCTTCCAAAGATAACTGCAACTATTTCCAATGCCAGAATGTTAACGCTCTTAACTCTTTGAGTCATCAATATGCTGTAAGGTTCTGAGCAATCTGAAGGCAATCTGAAATGTGGAGGATGCCATCTATTTCAGATACATGAAATATAGGTATATGTGGTATATATGCTGTTATAACATCCGTTTCAGAATATATTTGTTTATCATCTGGCAACTTTCATGTGCAGTGTATCAGAAGTCCACAATATATTCTTCTCTGGTCTTGAATGAGGGAGTTTTTTCATTGTGTTCAGAAACAGGCTATTACTCCACGTGCAAGAGTTGTTCAGCGGGTAATCTAGCCATCTAAAAAGAAGGTGGGAAGATTTAGGAATAAACCAAACAAAGCCCGCCACAACAAAACAGTTGAGTGAGAAAGAGTAAGAGCTTGAAATCGATAGTTTCTGGCACAGAATTTGTTTGGATTCTCCACCACCCAGCCCCTCACCCCTCCGCAGCCTCTTTCTGCTGCTCCTAGGTTAGGTTGGTTTCTCAAATCAGAAAGGAAACACTGAGGATAAAAGCTTTAATCCTGTATATGGTGCATTGATGTCTGGAGGGAAGGGGCCAAGCCATCTTAATGTTCATTTCATTAAGATAAAATCAGGGAGGGATACAGGAAGAGATCTTGTGTTCTGTTCGTTTCCCATTTAACCTGAACATACTTTCAGCATTATGAAGCAGACTTACTACATGGTTTCACTTTTATTTTGTGGGTACTCTTTCTTTGACTATAAGTTGTATTAATAGCTTTTGCTATGC
The DNA here is from genome assembly GCF_037157495.1 of Lathamus discolor. NCBI lineage: Eukaryota > Metazoa > Chordata > Aves > Psittaciformes > Psittacidae > Lathamus > Lathamus discolor. The sequence goes on along the minus strand of NC_088909.1, from coordinate 82,558,309 downwards.
CTTAACTTTCTCTAATAACAATACTGTAGTTAATCTCCAATCAAAAGGAAAATAACTGTCTTACAATGTTGTCTCATTGCAATCTCAGAGACAGGCTTTAGACACCAAAACTGATTTTATGCTGAGCACGCCTATTGATTCACCGTGTTGACCACACTTGGATCTCCCGATTCCTGTAAAATGAATTCAAAACTAATATAAAACTAGCAATTGTTGAACTCATGAGACAAAACCCAGAGCTATAGCTTTTAGTGGTTACTTAGGTCCATAATTCTCTGTTGAAAAGATGCTCAGTTATGGCGCTGTGTTATGCTCCCCGGAAGTGAAGGATACATCTATATGTCCCAGTCTTCAAATGGAGAAACAAAACAGCTTCCATTTGATCTTTGCTTTGTTTCTGTGGTGGTATAGCTATATATGTGTTCTCTAAGAGTACTTGAGACACCTAATTTCCTTTCTGAAGAGGAAAATGTAATTGCAAGCAGCCGTAGGAAGGCCAGTGGTCTCAGAAGTAACTTACACTTGCCTCCTAAAAAAATCCATTTTTGGGTTGGGGGGGTTGACACGGAACTTATTTTTGGAGGAAGGCAGTTTGTCTCTTTAATCTGTGGTCATTATGTTCTTTCTTAAAAATTCTTGTGCTCTTAACTCTTTAGCAAGGAAATTGCTTTTTGTACGTGGACCAGGATGCAGCAATAAATTCAGAAAAGAAGGAACATTTTGTTAGTATTAGGCTTAACACTGGGTCCTCACACTTTCACTGGCATCACTGTCTTTCATGAGGTGCCCAATCCTTTGCAGAATTTGACATTAAATTTTCAGAGCTTTCTTTCAAAAAAGGGAGTCTCCAAACTTTATTGTACTCATGTCCCGTTTCCTTAAGGGAAGGAAAGTGTTAAATTTTTATTTGTGTACTGTTTTCCTCAACTCCCTTACTGTTCACCTCACTAATCCAGAGGCATTTGAGCATGGGAGATGTCTGTGCTATCTGGCAGTCTTGCACAGCCCATCATCTGGAACTGAGAGATTTGTTTCTGGGATTTGTATCATTATCGTACTGGTGAAGGTTTGGAAGGGCATTCTTTTCGGTGTGGCACTTCAGCCTAGAATAGTAAGCTTTTCTAACAAAGAGCTCAGTCAGATGAATTAGTTTAGTAAATACTTTATTGCTAATACACACATGCATGGATCATATCTCTAGACATAGGCACAGAGCATTAATCTATCTTCTGATAATTGATTTATACGAGGTTTTTTTAAGCCATTTTAAGCCATATTTTAAGGAAGCATAAATCATACAGGTTTAGTTTTAAATATTACTGTTTATATTCAAAATATAAATTTTCACTTGAGAACTAATGTTAGGAGCCACAATAGCAAGAGTTTTGAACTGCTGGTATTGTCACACTGATTTTCAAGTGGTGTCACTAAAAAATAAGGAAAATTGACTTTACATTCATGGTTGTAAATTTTGAAAGCTGGGTATAGTAACTGATACATTACTAGCTAAGTAGGCAGTTATGTATTTCTTTGCAGATCTGTAGTATGTTAATTAATTTGCTATCTGCTGGTCACTAATTTTGAGAGTGCAAGAGTATATGTTAGCTTACTTGGATTTTAGGGTGGGTTTTTTTTTTCTTTACTACATTGCTGCATGTGTTATTTAAAAAAAAAAAAAGAAAAGAGTTTTTACTTTTATCTTTTTAGTCCTCGGGTTTTTTTTCCAAAATATTACTGAATGCAAACATGGATTTTATGCAGAATTCTAAAATAAGATGTTAGTAAACTCTCAGGACAGCACCACTTTGGTTTTTGGTAAAGCAAACAAAAATACTAATATATTTTAGTCAACTGAGTAGCAGTTTTCTGTGAAGAACCACAAAATGTTACTAAAGTTACAAAACAATAAGTTAACTGTTTTTTGGGGGGGTTGGGGTTTTTTTTGGTGGGGGAGGGTGTGGGTGGTGTGGGGTTTTTTTGTTTGTTTTTTTTTTTTTTCTTCTTAATTTCTTACAAATCGGAGTAGATTTTTTTATCAGTGTTAGTAACCAAAACAGGATCTGTTCACTGTGGAGCAATAAGAATGCATTTTCTACAATAAATGCATTTTTAAAATGCATGCAATTTATTTCAGCTTTAAAATAGTGCATGGAATTGTCTAATTGTGCTGTTATAATTAAAATGCTAACAAGAATCAGTTACTGCCCAGCTAAAAATCTAATTTGGATGCCTGGAATAATAAGGGGAGAAATATGATAAGTAGTTGTCAATATTGAAGCAGGCTGGAGGAGGAAGGCTTCGGGCCTTGTAGTAGGTAGAATGAAACAGCAGATTTGAGTATCCACAATCTTTTCAGTATTAAATTTTCAGTAAAATAACATTACTTGTATATGAAAACATAGCCTTTCCCCAGCTCTCTTTTTTTTCCTGATCAGCTGATGAAGAGACTAGCAGCTCGCTGCTTTGCTGGCTTGTTAATTTTATCCCCACTAACTGTGATTTCCGATAGTCGGCCTGCTGATAGTGGTAAGGTAAATATCCTTTTTCATTGCCGTCTTGAAGATTCAGTAGAACTACATCACAGGCATGCGTAGGTGTGTAACACATCAGAAGTCAGTGTTCTCTGTATTTCAGTGTACAACTGAGTACTAAAGGGGAGCAGTGACATTAATTGTTGACAGCCTTGCTGTATTTATTATTAGCTTTTCTTGCTTCTAAGATAATGCAGAGAAATTTCCTTTTCTTAATCTTCTTTAGCTGCAGTGGTTTTTAGTGGGTGTCCAGCTTTATTCAAATTAATATTAATGAATTTGTGTGCAGATTTCTTTTTTTCCTTTTTTCTTCCTAACTCGTCAGATCTCAAGCTTCCTTCATAGTGGTTATCTGAACGCTGTAGAAGCATGATGTAAATTGTCTTTTGATTATTAAGGCCTAGTTTCAGGCTGTCCCTCAGGATTCTGTGTTCGTGTTTATTCTGTGGATTTGCACGTCGGAGGATGCATAGGAAACCGGTTTATAAATCCCACTGGTTTTAACATGCCAGGTTGTTTTGTGTTGTGCATGAGGTTTTGTTCACAAAATGTTTTTTCAAGAGACATTGTGCACAATTGAGAAAAATTATGTCTGGGCTGTAATCACTCTTTTTATATTGATTGTTATGCTCACATGATCATAAATATTAGCCATGTTTAGTGCTGTGGAGAAATGAAGGTAATTGCTTATGATTAGAGCTCTTTCAGCTACGAGAAAGGATTGATTAGCATTTGCATGTACTCAAGGCAATATTGAGAGGCAAAAGGGACAAATATCAACATCAGTTATGTTCTGAGAAAGCATTAATCAGAAAGCCTAGTTTTAAGATTTTTTTCCTTACTTTTGTATCTTTAATTTCAGTTCTCTTATGACCCGGTATTTCTGATTATTGTCTTTTATTGGCCAGCCCAAATCAAGAAAAGTTCAGCTTCTTGCTTTTTCACATAGATCTTGTAGTGTGTGAGCAGGTTCCCTTTATTCGTAGTTTGGCTTTTTGTAGCAATTTTTTTTATCCCTCTGCATAGTGCTGCTGGGTCTGGTTAAAAGCATACATTCAGGTAATTGAAATGAGTGTCCATTGTTCGTGACTGTGTGTGCAGTTTTGGTTTTTGTTTGCCTTTTTTTTTTTGCAGCCCATGTTATGAGTGCTTTTTATAGTAAAACACCGTACTGTCAGTGCTTCTGCCTATCTGTTGGTTACTATGCTGGTTACTATACCATTTTAGAAATGGTTTTAACCCTCAAGACAATCTGGAAGTTGCTTAAACTATTTGGAAAAGAAGAGTCGTTACTGCATAAAGTATCTGTGTGTTGTTTGTGTGCACGAAGAACTGTGTGTGATCTGCCTTTGGGAGCTGAGTGCCGTTTAGACTGTCCTGTTGGAAAACATGTGAGATCAAAGTCTGTTTTGCATGGAGCGACATAAGCCAGAACTGCTACTGACATGAACAAATGAACGTTTGTTGTACATTTACTGACATAGTACCACAGGCCATTATTGTGTGTGAAACTGATTTGGTGTGGAATTCAAGGTTCAGATAAACATTCATATATTTAGATGATAATGGGCTTCTCAGAACAATTTAAAATTTAGTGTCTCTGTGATTGCCAGTAACTCAGTTTCTTCTTGTACTCGTGTGTATAAACAAGCTCTCTTGTTTAGAAATAAGCTGAATATTTTTAATTGAATTATCTGCATCCTGTGGAGTTGGGGTTTTGTTTTTAATAGAGATTGTTATTTCCCTTTGTAATATCTCTTGTTTAAAAATCATACTTTTTGAATCCATGTTTGTCAGGCAATTGAAGACGGCAACTTGGAAGAAATGGAAGAGGAAGTCCGGCTTAAAAAAAGGAAGAGACGAAGAAATGTGGATAAAGATTCTGGAAAGGAGGAGGGAGAGAAAGCAAAGAAAAGAAGAGGGAGACCTCCTGCAGAGAAGCTGTCACCCAACCCACCCAAACTGACAAAACAAATGAATGCAATCATTGATACTGTGATAAACTACAAGGATAGGTGAGCTTGCAGATGGTCTCTGTTTCATGTGCTGTCTCCTTCTGATGACATTTCTCTGTACATTTTTTAATGGTTTCATTTTTGTTTTCAGTGGTTAGAAGGGTTTGCTGAGAGAGTATTTCTGAAAAGTAATTCCTCTTAGGGCCAGGTCCTGTAAGTCTTAATTTTTATAGAGGTTTTTTTAAAGATCCATCTGATAGGAAGTTGTTGAAACTCAAAACACAAAAAAGTAGTCACAGAGCTTCTGCTTAAAAATGGAGTCATTCTGCTCAGGAAGTGTACTTAAGAACATTTAATTTGAGTGTAATTTTTCTTCAGTTTAGTGGTGCAGTGTGTGTGAAGATTTATCTTTTCAAATACACAGCTACAGATTTATTAATGCAGGTTGACATGGGTCTCGCTATGACCGGAAAGACTGTCCAAAAAATACCAGACTCTTATCATGAGCCTCTGAGCTGCCAAAGTTAAAACTGAGCATAGTTAGTTGTCCAGAGCTGAGATGGAAGCCTGCTTGTCAAGAAATTCCTGGTTTTATCATGACAAAAGGCTGAACTTCTGGACCTTAGCAAAAATAGTGCTTCTAATGTGAATACTTCAGTTTTGCAGGTTTTCAAACTGAAAATCATCTATACTTCATGAGGAAGAAACTGAGGAATTAGTTAATAGCATCTTGAATCAGACTTGTTTGAGGAAATTATATTTTTTAACTCAACTTATATTTGCCAAAAATCAGGAAAGCCTTCTTGTGTACTTACCCCTTCTTTGCTGTACATTGAATAACTTAAATCATATAAAGAGAAATTACAAGCTAAATGAATATTAAGGGCATTCAGAGAGAATCAAAAAGTATTTGCATTAGGTGACCCACGCAGTTGTAACAGTATAATTCCTGCATTTAAACAGCTTTCAGTCTGTCACTTAAAATGGCAAGTTGCTCTCCTTACTTTTCTGCAACTACTGTTCTGGGTCTGCTTGTACAAGTTTAATTTAGGCTGTACGTGGCAAAGCACACAGAGCTGTGATGCCTGACTTTTTTGGCACACAGCTGTTGAAGCATTCTGTGATCTTTGGCCTCTCTATAGAGTACATCAAAAAGTTTATTGTATCAGAACAGGATTCACAGAAGTGGACATGATGAGCAAGGAACTGACTACAAATTCAGTGTATGCAGCTTGCTGTGAGTCTGGACTAACAATAGCTGAGAAGGAAACAGTGTTTAAGTTCACGTATTTCAGTTGGGGCTACAAGGAATCATCTCTTCATTTTGTATCCCCAGCTTTGAGATTTCTCCTGAAGCCAAGCATTTCTGATCATGTGCCTACTTCTCCTTTTTAAAATAGCAAGCAAAGTTACTTCTGCTAGTAGGTTTTAGCTACTGATAATTACTGGAGAAGTTGGAGGATTTTTGCCTGTCACTTGTGCCCCAGGAAGTTCATACCTAATCTGTGTCAAAGTTAGCAACTGTGCTATTACTTAATGACGAAGTATACTGTTGCCTCACCCGGGAGCCCACATTTGTGCAAGACAGAATTAGTTCCCACTCTAAGAAGTGTATGGAGCTCTATTCTGTCAGGAATTAACAATGACTGTTAAACTGAGCTCTTCAGTGTGATGAGCTATACAGAAGAGTTCCAAGTTTCTTTATTCTGATTTTTTTTTTTTTTTGTGAGCTTTCATCAAACCACCCAATCCTATGACAACTGGGATGTGACAGAATAGCAAATTTGGGCATCAGGAAACTTTAATATCATAAAAGCTATGGGGTTAAAGTTGTTTTGGAGTTTGATGAACATTTTGAATGATTTTCAGCTTTAGGATTAAGTGGGTTTTAGGCATTGGAACCCCTCAGCTTTGTTGGGGTTTCATGTTTGTTCAGCTCTGGGCTTTTGTGTGTGTAAAGACAATTGGGGCAAGTATAAAGGGACAGGTTTATTGAAAGAAAGTAGGCCACGAGCTTCATCTGGGGAAAAAAAAAAAAAAAGGTTTTTCATGTATTTGGTACTCGAATGCTTGAAATCATCTTTGTCATTAGCTTAGATTTTCAGTGCTAATGGGTATTTAATCTGTATTTTATGAAAGTCCAGAGGGCTGATCCAGACCACAGAGAGCTGATTTTGTCCCAAAAGGTGATCAGGGAATACCCATGCAAAATCTTACTGACTTTGTCTTGAGTTGCTTTGTTAAAACCAATTCTTAAATCTTTTGTAAGTTTTGTTGCAGTTAAAAAGCCAGCAGGCAAAAAGAAAATAAAACAAAAAAATTAATCAAGAGAATGCATTGTTAAAATTTTTCAAGAATCTCTGTGTGCTTTCTCTCATGCTTCCCCTGGCTTTGGAGAAACGCTCCTTGTAAATGCAGAATCACTTCTGTGCTCTGATTAAAACCTTTCTTTTTAAAAAAACATTTTTCCATAGCCCCCACAAAAATCTAGAGTTCCAGTTGGCTGCTTTTGTGTTTTGATTCCATATGATGTTGACACAGGAAAGGACTGGCCTTATATGCCTTCATTAGTGTCTTATATTTGACTTCCCTTGCAGGCATTCGGGGACTAGTACAATCCCTTCCTTATTTAAAAAGCATCCAACAAAATAGGCTGGGTTGCCTGTGTCTTGGAAAGCTAGAGGATACAGTAATACAAGGAATAAGCTCTAGTAAACTCAAGTTTGATCTACACAGTTATTGTATAAATGTCAAATAAGAATAAACAGACAAATTAGCAAAATTTGAGGTACATGTTCAGTGTAGAGACATGGAGCATATAATTCTTTGTAAAGGAAATTCAGAGGTAGGGCGGGGAGAAACTTGATGAAATTTAACAAAGGGCAAGTGTAGAGTCTTGCATCTGGGGAAGAACAACCCCATGTACCAGTACAGGTTGGGGGTTGACCTGCTGGAAAGTAGTGAAGGGGAAAGGGACCTGGGGGTCCTGGTGGATAGGAGGATGACCATTAGCCAGCAATGTGCTCTTGTGGCCAAGAAGGCAAATGGCATCTTAGGGTGCATTAGAAAGGGAGTGGTTAGTAGGTCAAGAGAGGTTCTCCTCCCCCTCTACTCAGCCTTGGTGAGGCCGCATCTGGAATATTGCATCCAGTTCTGGGCCCCTCTGTTCAAGAAGGACAGGGAATTGCTTGAAGGAGTCCAGCGCAGAGCCACAATGATTAGGGGAGTGGAACATCTCCCTTATGAGGAGAGGCTGAGGGAGCTGGGTCTCTTTTGCTTGGAGAAGAGGAGACTGAGGGGTGACCTCATCAATGTTTACAAATATGTGAAGGGTAGGTGTCAGGATGATGGAGCTAGGCTTTTTTCAGTGATATCCAGTGATAGGACAAGGGGCAATGGGTGTAAACTGGAGCATAGGAAGTTCCACGTTAACATCAGGAAGAACTTCTTCACTGTAAGAGTGACAGAGCACTGGAACAGGTTGCCCAGGGGGGTTGTGGAGTCTCCTACACTGGAGATATTCAAGGCCCGCCTGGACAAGTTCCTGTGTGATGTACTTACCCTGCTCTTGTGGGGGGGTTGGACTAGATGATCTTTTGAGGTCCCTTCCAACCCTTGGGATTCTGTGATTCTGTAACTACTTGCAAACACCAGTAAAGAACTCCATGCAGGACAGTGAAGATAGGATGAAGTCAAATTACTGTTTATTTCTGTCATATCCTCAGTGCAAATTCAAGCTTTTTCTTCAGATTTTCCTCTTTTATGCCATAGTGTATAGCAACTCTAGTATTTACTTTTTTCCCATCCCACATCTGAACATGGTACTGATTTTAATGCAACATTCCATTAACAATAAGTTTAATAATTCTTACAGAGCAATTTATAGCTACAAGCTATACAGAACCAAAGTTCTTCCTAGAGAACTAGGAACACACTAAAGGAGATAAACCTTCAGTGTTTATGCTGAAATTTGACTTGACTGGCAGCCTAACTGCATTAGTTTCTTGGAATTCTGGTACCTGAGGTGTTCCCCTTGAAATAAAGGATATAGTAAAAATGGAGAAAAGGACAGAGATATGAGGCACTGTGAAAATGTTCAACTGTTTGGATGCCTTTGGTGTGAGAGCAGTTGAGGTCCTTGTCAAGATGACAATACTTGCTTCTTGCAGGCTGCTCTGCTTCAGATGATAGTATTGGGTGATGTGCTTTGAGCTTTTCTTCATGTTGATAGACATTTCTTTATCATATCTTTGTGTTTATCTTTGTTAATCTTGAACCAAACAGCTGTACCTCAATTTGAAGAATTGTGGGATATGCACCTCAGATCATTATGAAGTAAAAATGCTTACTGAATTCAGTGCTATCTTCTTAAAACTGCACCTGTGCTCTTACTACTCAGCTTTAAGTATCATACTGTAAAACATTTTGCCAGCTGTAGATACAGAGCAGTACTGCAGATGCAGAGCCTTTTTTTTTCTACACTGCTTCACCACCATAGGTGAAGCTGAGTTAATCTAGGTTTCACCTGTAATGTCTTAGAAAGGAGAATAAATCTGTAATGAAGCAAAAGTAAGATTGAAAAGATGGTCAGAATCCTCTGGCATCGGATCACCTGACGGAGTGAGTAGATGTCTCTGCCCACCCATGGCAGGTCCCTTTGCAGCCTTGTACTTTGTTGTAATCTTGCAGTGTACAACAGCTGTTTACAAGACAGAAAGTTGAAATGCATCAGTCCAGCATTATTGTCACATTTTTTTTCCAGTTCTGATGCATTTAACTTGTCTTTCCTCCAAGATTAGGAATGCCCACAGAAATGGATAATCGCAGAATCATATGTTTAATATGTATGTTATGAGAAAGCAAAATGAGTTTGTATGTCAGTTTTGTTTGTTGCCATTTGGAAATGGTGGCAATTTTACTAGAGTTCGGTGTTCTTTTTGTAATAAGGAATTTGTATGCCAGATTTGAGCCCCAGCTATTGATTTTGCATCATGCACATGCAGACTTAGTCCCCCAAACTATCTTTGTTCTCTTTTGAAAGTTTTCCTTTGTGTCTTACTTTAGAGGAATACAAGCTGTAAGTGTAGCTTCCCTTCTCTGATTGTTAAAATTAAGTGGAGAAAAAGAATGATACTTCATACCTTGTAATCCTTCATCTTTCTTACAGTACACTGTCCTCTTTGGCATTATGTTGAGTTTGACTGTTCCTATCTAGGTGCCAGTTTGCTAGTTTGCATTACCTTTGTTTAGATAGCCACAACCAAGTTCAGGAGTCCCAAGATGCTGGTAGCTTTAGTATATACAGTGATTTTAATTTATGACCAGCTTTTCTCTGCTGTTTGTGAGACTTACAGTAAGGACACGCATGGTGTACCGGCGAACTTCACAAAGCCTCCTCCCCGTAGCATGTGGCCATTGACCACATTTTAATAAGCTGATAAGAAAATTAAGGTTGGGGTTGTTGTGCCCTGTCTGTGTTTCCTGCATAGCAAGAGACTTCCCCTCTCTGTGGTGCTTAATATTTTAATCACTCCAGCATTAAAGCCAAAATGTTTATATTTGTGGCCATAGTATTCTTACAGGACATAGCTGAATGAGAGAATTTCTTTTTTCTTTATATTAAATGGATTTTATTCAGACTGTTTCCCCATGTTTCTCAAATTGCCAGATTTTAGCTGTTGTAAAATGGTGAGTGATGTAATTAGCCATTGCTAATCTAACTAGTAATTAATTCTGCCAACTGGTACTCTTGAGTATTCAAATACGCAAAGCAAATAATTCTTATTTATAGCCAAACCAGAGTAATGGAATACACAGCCTTATGTCAAAACCAGGAATTATGTTTTTAAGTATTTTGACCCACTTCATTTCAGTGATAGGGACAGGTCCACCATGTATTACTGCAGTCAGTTCCAAAAAACAATAACTATTAAATACATTTAATGAAAATGAATCAACTCCCTACATAGCTGTGTTAGTGTTGGAAGTTGTTAAATACCAAGGAACCACCTTGCTCTGTGAGCTCTTCTAGTTCTCCTCCCACGCGTACGCCTTTGTTTAAGGAGCGTCCTTGTGAGTTATATTTGATTAGGAGTTGTAATTGCACACCAGGGTTCTGGTTGTGAGTGCTCTGACTAGGGCAGGACTCTCCATTCCACCCACTCTAAACTGAATTTCAGTATTTGTTAGAAGTGTGAAATTTGCCAGAAATGTGAGAACGTCTTGCAGTTTCAGCTTCATAGTTGTCTCTTGTCTTTGAATCCAAAGGAGAAAGGGTGTCGATAGCAGTAATGCTTTTGACCAGTCAGTGGCAACTTGCTTCTGGCCACATACTGCCAGGGAAAACAAACACAGGAGGACCCTTGTACAAATGAGGTCTAATTGTTCCTGCATTTAATTCCACTGAAGGTAATACTGATTAAATGGGTGGAAGTGTATGCTTGTATGCACCCTGTAAGCAGTTTGACAAAAATGACATAAAATCAGAAACATTGAGCACAAATACTTTTCTAAGCAAAAATGTCTTAAAAATCAGCTGTATTTTTGTATGACTATTAACTCACACAACATGCAAGAATTTTTCGTGTGTGCACGCCTAGGACTAGCATGTGGAGCTGATGCAGTAGCAATGAACTGTCACTCAGCGGTTCTTTCACAGTTGGCTCTCTTAATTTATTCTGGTCCTTCTTCCCTTCAGCACGTAGCCTCCTAGTTGCTAGGCAACCGTAAGTGATTTTTACTGCGCATGATTTTTATGTGGTAGTTGTTTTGGTTATTATTTTCTAATTACAAAAGTGGGGATGGGGATTAAAATCAGAGTTGCATTAATAATTGCCAAATTTCTCCTGTTGTATCCATGACACAACCATTTGAGATTATGTGGGAAAAGTTCACATTACAGTATAGATGCACATATACAAAGGGAGCAGAAGATAATATTTCTTTGTGAGAGGAGTTTCTATAAAAATGGTAGAACAGAATAAGCTGTTATTGATCTGAGTAGACAAAACCAGGCAGTAGTCTTCTGTCTGTTGAATATTTCATGCCCTTAATGCTTTTTCTTTCACAGCCTTAAATGATTCTTGGTAATTAATTGTTTCAAGCAAAAGCTTGAAGGTTTTCTATGACATTCTTAGTTTAAAAGAATCTGTGAACAAATCACAGTTGGCTAGATTTCTATCTTGAAAATAGGATATTGCTGTTTAATAATTTACTGCTGCTATATTTTTAATATAAAATGCGACCTGAGGGTGGGTGGTGTGTGAAAAATAAAGGGGAAAAAATTACATAGCCATTAGATAGAAAGCTCTATAATCATCAGGAGCTTTTTTAATAGGACAAATATGCTGAATATGTTTTAAAATTTGATCAAAATTAGAGTATTTTCTTTGTATTTAAATCATTCTGTTTGTTGTTAGGCTCTGAAGCATAGTTGAAGCAATACCATCAGCTGTGGTTTAGTAATTTTTCTCAAATAGATTCTTCCATTAAAGGAAAGCTGCTGAAATTTAAAACACAGCAGTGATATCTCAATCCTTCTGTATAGAAAATCCAAATTCATACTGCACACATTTTTGAAAGCAAGTTGTCACACTTTCCAAAGGATTAGCTTACATCTTAATCTTATGTCAGTATATTGCACAGATTTGTTAAAATAACCTAAGTTTGTAAAATCAAGCACACAGAACAATAGGATAAAACAAAAAAACAAACAAAAGTTAGAAACCTAACGCAATTCCCTCAGGAAGGTTTGTTACAGCATAGTGTGTAATTGCATGACAGGGTGCTACCTTGCTTTTTGTTGCTTTTCCAGAGGACCAGTGCCTTGCATGTGTACAAAGTGAATGCTGATCACATAATGAATGAATGGCTGAATTCCCCCTGGGCTTCTCTGTAATGCTCAGAAGGAGTCTTAATATTGTGTAGATACAGATTTTTTTTTCACATTTTATCCTTTCTTTGCAAATGAGAAATAAGGAGTACCCCTTTTGGACACTAGAGGTCTGATTCCGCAGAGTACTTAAGAGTTCTGTAGGTTCAGAACAAATTTAATTGATCTCAGTTTCAGCTGTGAGGGCTCAAAACTTCTTTGGATTAAAAAAAAAAAAGAAAGTAAAATACAGACCTAGATTTGAAAATAAGTAGAAACACATGTTGATTTAGTCGGTTGTGTAGTGTGTGCTTAATGGATTGCTTTTTGTTATGTTGCTTTCAGTTTGTCTTTGAGAGGACAGTCTGAGATGAAGACAAGTTCTGTCAGATGGCACGAAGTAGTCACTCACATAGATCATTAACAAGATTGGTGGGTTTAAATCCATAGTATGCACACCTCCCACTTTGACAGGGGAAGTATGAAAGTAATTAATCTATCTCTTTGGTGTGACTCAGTACCAAAGAAGATGGAAGGTGCAGTGGCCTGAGTTCCACAATTACTTGCTGGCATGAAAGAAATAGTAAGTCTTGGAATGACAATTATCCGGTCATTTTATGACTTCCTCTATTTCAGAAACACGGTGCTTCCCAAATAAATTGGATCTGTTGGGTGAAATCGATAGTAACTACCTCGAGTATGAGGTGCAGGTGGTCTTCAGGGTATCTAAGCCAACAGCTGGATGGAGTAGATCACTGTTCTCTGACAGAGATGTGCAGGGCTGTTTTTTCTCACCGTGCAGGGGCAACATGCACAAGTGTGTACATACATGTGCCGCAATCTTGCTGTAATCTAGGAGGCAGCCTGGCAGTTAACTGCTAAGCAGGCAAAGGGAATGGCTTCTGCTGCTGCAAGTCAGACAGAATTTGTCAGGACGAGACAGAGGCTTTTGGTTTCTAGGTTTGTGTTGGATGGAATAATACTCTAGCTGCCAGTTGGCACCCAGGGTGTTGGTTGGACAGCACTGATTAGCAAGCTGCAACCAGAAAGTTTACATTATTGTCCTCTGATGCAGGGCATATGAGGAACAGCAGTATCCCGGGACAAAACCGAAAACAGTAAGAAATCTTGGATTAGGTGATCAACAGCTACTTGAAAATGTAGGAAATGAGGAAATTCTGTTTATTCTTATTCATTGGTTCAGGTCCATAAGAAGAATAGTATCTGCTCAAACTCTGATGCTGTATCAGACATCAAGAAATGCTTAACATATAGTAGGTACTCATGACATAAAAGGCAGAGCAGTTCTGTGCTTTTTGTCATCCTTACCCTCCATGACAGAACTGCCTCAGTTAACCTTCGATTTAGTATTAGTTTAATGTGTCTGATAAGATCGCACATTACTGTGGGGGGTTACAGCATGGGACAAGCTCAGGTGGAGACCAGGAAGTTACCATCTGAAGATGCAAATGAGAAAATGGGGAAACAGAGAAAGCTTTTTTGAGTATCTGTGGGAACAGGAATCACGTGAATGTGGGCTGGGAACTGGTTGTGAATGCTATGTGTCGTGAATTAGTTCTTCTCAGCAGAGCATTTTTCTGCTACTTTGTGAAAAAAATTACATACACGTAAGATAAAAAAAGAAAACCTGTAAGTGCCATCAACACATTGCCTCTCCAGTTGACTTATAGCCATGTATTATTTGGGAAGCCACAAATAAGAAGATTTAAAGAAAAAAAAAAGAAGCAAACCTCAATTTGGAACTGTAGAAACAGCTGTAAGGGATGAACAATGGGAAATCTGGAAATCTTAGAAATTCTGAACACCTGTAAGTGATAGGCAATGTTCCTAGAGTATGAAGGGCTTTTAGATAACCCATCACTTTATTTCAGATGACTGGAAAAGTACAAATGGCAGTATGATTTTCAATACAGTTACAGTGATCTTTGCGGAAACCCAGCAGTCATTAATGAAAGTTACTTTTTTTTGTTGTTGTTCTTGTGGTAACATCTGGTTAAGTTTGATAGCAATCAGGGTCTGGTATAGTGGAAATCAGTAAGAACAAATGGTTTGCTATGACAGAAAAGTACAAAACAACTACAAAATGACCAGGAAGGTAAACTTACAGTGACAGGAGGGATACTTGCTAAAAATTAGCCGAGACTCAAACAAACTGAAAAATGCAAGACTGTGAACTACTATGGAATTCGGATTCAAGTCCTGATCCTGCTTATATAAAGCCTTCTACACATAGGATCCTATGATGGTGATAAATTAGAGCTACAGCACAAAGGGTATTAATTAAAAAATCAGAGCAAGGTTCCATTTCTGATTTTCTGAAAGATTTTTTTTTCATATGATTAGATTGTATGTGTGTGTGTTTTGTGAGAAACTTCTAGTAATTCTTTACATTATGGGTTTGTTTGTATCAACAGTTCAGGACGGCAGCTAAGTGAAGTCTTCATTCAGCTCCCTTCTAGGAAAGAACTACCAGAGTATTATGAATTGATTAGGAAACCAGTCGACTTCAAAAAAATAAAGGTAAACTTTTTTGGAAATGGAGATTCCTCCATTTCTGTGTTATATAAAAGGGTGACTATAAAGTTGCATTAAAACTACAAGAATGTGAATATTGCATTTACCTGTATTTGTGGCTTAGATTTTAAACATTGTAACAAACCTTGTTAGGAATTTTATTTAGTGTATATTGCAGTATATTACTATAATTTCAAAGTCAAATTAAAATGAAGCCGTGTGACGTGAATGACACTCCAGAGATGGCATCTCAGTGTCTTTTTTGCAAAGACCTAATTGCAAATCTGTATAAGCACATCTTTGATAAAAACACACAGTTTGAAAAGTTTTAATGGTTCTAGGGGAATTTAGTCACCCCTAAATTAGCATCACGTCTTGGAACAGCTAAGTCAGATCCAAATACAGTTTGTCAGATTGGATTTATGCAACTTGTTGCATATTCGGTAGTGTCTTAACTCTCAGATACTGATTCATGTCACAGCTTATTTTCTTTCTGTGCTAAAAAGAAGAAACTGTAACTCCATATACCACAAGAGCTCCATTTCTGTTGCTTCTGTACCTTCCAGTTCATGCAGCAATTGCTTAGTTTTTTACTCTATTATCCTGGTGTATTTTCTTGAGTAGTATATTAACAATACATTTTAAGACTTTATTTTTTTGTTTTTAAACAGATACTTGTCTTGATGCTTGGGTTTTTGTTTTGGTTTGCTTTGATGGTTTTTTTTTTTTTTTTAAGAGAAAGCTTTTAATATGTTGAAATCAAATACTAATTTAGTATTCTGGATGTTGTTTTTCTTTCTGCACTGCCCATCCATACTTCATTTCCTTCACAAATGCAACAGGAAAGAATTCGCAATCATAAATATCGAAGTCTTGGAGACTTGGAGAAAGATGTCATGTTGCTGTGCCACAATGCTCAGACATTCAATTTGGAGGGATCGCAGGTCTGAATGAACCACTTTGTGTTAAACATACAGGTTTTCCCTACCTAATGTTTTCAGTGCTTGTGGATTTTTATATTCTATATCTAAATCCTGTGGTTTAATTCTTATTTTGAGTAGAGAAAAATGACCAGATTCCTAAAATCATCCAGAATTCACTTGACACAGCTGCAGTTTGTGCATGCAGTAAAAATTACTTGATTGTGATTGAGAGATCTTTTTTTTTTTTTTTTCCGATCTGTGTCGTTGCAGCTGCTGTTAAGACTGTTTAAATCTATGGTAAAAGGCTGTGTGTGTAGAGGTGTTAATTTTAAGAGACAGTAGTAATAAACCCCAGATGAGAGGTTTAGGAGGTGAGATATCTCGTCTCAAACAGATGTGTTACAGAAAGAATGTACTTAGTGCTGTGAATTCGGAACAGGTCACTAGCAGAAAAGGAAGGACTGACTACAAAATCTGGATGACAGATAAGAAAGCTGTCACAATACCATGAAACATGGTCTTGGATGATTGTTTTCATAGATGAAGTCCAAATCGTGTGATGCAAACACAATATTAAATTGAAATAGAGAACATGAAGTCACCTCCTGTAATGTGTAAGAGGAAGAATTTGTGTTAGAAGAAGCCTAAGTAAAAAAGCCGAAGACTGATGCTGCCAATACTAATGCATAATTCAAATTCCTAAACATGACTGATGACCCTAAGCTGACCTGGAGAGTTTATATTAAAATTAAAGAATTAAAAATTAAAATGAGAATGCAATTAATTATGGAGGATTCTTAAATACAGCTCATCATTTTGTGATTATTTTTGCTATCTGGAGACATAAAATGTTTTCTGCAATATATGCAGTATTTTTACTGTCTTCAGTTATATGGAAACAACCACATCAGCTAAAAATATATTTTAATATGGAGATTAATAATGGTAGGAAGTGTGCAACAAAAAATTTGCTACCTGTCCAAGTGTAAGCTGCAGTTTACTGCTTAGTCCCATGGCAGTAAAACAGATATAAATATCTAATGATAATCACTTAATAAAAAAAAATGGAGAAGGAAAGATGATACTACCAAAACCTGTCACTGAGACTTTAGAGAATGGTAAAAGTTGGTAGAGGAGGTAAAAATCAAAGTAGTAGCTAAATAGGAATAATAATGAAATTAGTCTCATGAGAACGACTCAAGTTGCTAATGGGAAACTGGACTCCTGTTAAGCAGAGGTGGTAGAATTGACAGGAATAATCCTGAGTGGGTAGAAACATTGAGTAGATACTGCTGTTCTGTTTGGAAATAATCAAATTTATATGAGAGTGTTGCAGTATTATTTTCTGTTCCAGTGTACGAACATTAATTACCAGAACTAGCATTACTTATTTATAGTTTGAAGCCCAGATAACTTGTAAGTATCATTTTTAGGTTTATTTCTAGTAAGTTCTCATACCATTCGTGTTCCAGAGAATTGTGGGACACTTCTGCAGCAGTCCAGTATTTAAGGCTACTTCATGTACTTTGCAATAGTTTGTGTCCAGCTTTCCTCTGATATACCAGTTCACTTCAGTAAACTAGATTATTTGCATGCACACCCAAAACCAGCAGGCTAATTCAGGTACTTGTTTAAGTACACAGTGACTTCAAGTAAAACTTGAGTTGTTCTACTAGTATGATGCATGCTGCTTTTCTTTGGCACAGAGCAGTTCCATCTGAGCTGGAAATTTATGAGGGTTTCAGGGAGAGAGGATGCCTTTTGAGGATTTTGTCCTCAGTGCAACCTCAGTGATCTGATACATTCTTCATATTGTAATGGTCAAATGAAACACAAGACATGTAAGGGGTTAAAAATATTACATGTATTGAAACAGAAGATTTGTTATTCAGGCTGTCATTTGTAATGAAGTTCTGTTGTCATTTCTTCTCCCATTTAACTGTCATTGCTACTTATTTTTTTGAAACCTGCTTGAACTGGATTTCAGTCAAAATAAGAAAACTTTTATTTGCTTAGCTTTTCCTGAAGCAGTGCAAGGTTTTTTCTGGATCATAATAGATACTGAATATTACAAACAATTCCACATTAAGTTTAAATAATTCTTAAAACCTCTTTATTTCCCTAGGAGATCCTATTTAAAAGTCTAGGTCACAGTGATACTTCAAATATGTAGTGACCGGCATTAAAAAATGAAATGTCGTATGTGTCCTTAATTCTTTTTGCCTTAGAAAAGTGTTTGTTCTGGGAAAGGACAGAAAGGTTAGCTGAAAGAGCCATTCCTAAGAGCAGTGGAATATGTTAAGCCTGTGTGTAAGAAAAATAAATGGTCCTCATGAGGAACTGAGAGGCTTCTATCAATAGCTGACTTGAAAAGAAGTGGGCATAAGAAAAAATCAATAATCACTTGACTTAGAGGAAGGAAGCTGTAGGGTCTCACAGCCCACTAATGTCGTAAGACAATAGGAGAAAAAACTTTTCAAAACATTCATGATCATATATGTCAAGAAATTTTATCATGGTCAAGAGCATTCAAACATCTTGCAAGAAAATGTACAGCAGTACTTACAGAATGGGGAAAAACCTGCAGTGAGACATGGTGGTCAAGTGAAGGGAGATTGCATATTTCATGTGAAGTATTAAAAAAAAAAAGTTTTATCTAATTAATTTTGTTGAACCTGCCGAGTATTAGAGCAGTTTTAACATACAGATTATATAATGGCTGCCAAAAAACTTCAATTATCTTTCTCAAAAATACCCAATGTCCTTTTATACAAGCAAGTATGTAATATAGCCAAAGGAATAGTATTAAAGCCAAGGTGGTTCAGGTGATGGTGGTCATGAAGTCCAGCAAGGCCAAGTGCAAGATCCTTCATATGGTTCAGGGCAGTCCCAAGCACAGCTAAAGGCTGGGTGGAAAATGGATTGAGAGAAGCTCTGAGGAGAAGGGCTGCTGGAGGTGTTGGTGGATGAGATTGCATCAAAAGGAGTGTGACCAGCAGGTCAAGGGAGGGGATTCTACCCCTCTACCCTGCTCTCATGAGACCCCACCTGCAGTTCTCTGTCCAGCTCTGGTGTCCCCTACACAAGAAGGGTGTGAAGATACTCGAGTGAGTACAGAAGAGACCACAAAGATACTCAAAGGACTGGAGCACTTCTGCTGTGAAGACAGGCTGAGAGTTGGGCTTCATCCTGGAGGAGAGAAGGCTCTTGGGGAGACCTTGGAGCAGCTTCCAGTGCCTAAAGGGAGCCTACAAGAAACCTATAGAGGGACTTTTTACAAGGACATGTAGTGACAGGAAAAGCGAGAATGGCTTAAAACTGAAAGAGATTTAGGTTAGGTATTAGGAAAGAATTCTTCACTGAGAGGATGGTGAGACACTGGCACAGGTTGCCCAGAGAAGCTGTGGCTCCCCCGTCCCTGGAAGTGTTTAAGACCAGGCTGGATGGGGCTTGGAGCAACCTGGTCTAGTGGAAGGTGTCCCTGCCTGTAGCAGGAGGTTGGAACTGGATGAGCTTTAAGGTCCCTTCCAGTCCAAACCATTCTGTGATTCCATGACTCTATACACTTCTATTAACTGTTCTTAATTGTTCAGTGCTAAATTGTCCAGGGCTTGGCTCCTGACATTTTACACAACGAAATGTGCAAGCTCATTTGTTAAGGTGATTACGAAGGACCATATACTCAGCAAGGCAACAAGATTTTAGCATGTTAATCCGTGAAGTGTGTTACAGGTCTAATGTAGTCCTCTCACCATTGAGAGTCCCTTCCTGCTTGAGTTTAAAGAGAAGATCTGAGGTACCAGAGATATGTGGCAAGCTACAGAATGTTTGAAAACAGGTGCTAAAAATAGAACAAGTACTTTGTCTATGTGAGAGAAGGAAGGATTGAACTGCTTGGGATAAATTATTTTCCTTGTGGCCACTTCAGATTTCAGAAAATAACTATGGATAATTAGCGACTGTCATCGACGGTATCACTAGACTGTGACCCATTTTTAAATTAAGGTGCTTTCTGGTGAAGTCTGTTGCTTTGGCAGTTTTTAAAAGCTGTGATGATCTAATGAAAACACACAATCGTTCCTGTGGTAGTAAAAATTATCATAAAAACACTCTTAACTGGACATTTTATATGTAATACATTTTAAAAGCTGAATTTTTTGTGCTCTCTGTTGACAAATTTCTTAATTTAAAACATGAAAATTTAACGTTGGCATTTCTTGTAAAATTGATGCAACAAGCATTGTTACTCAGTATTTGAAAAGGCCGCATACTCTGTGGGTTTGCATTGGAAATGAAGGTCCGTGCTGTAAATTTTTGATACTTCTTGACTTTACAGTTCTGACATAGGTTTGTATTCATACCATAGATCTATGAGGATTCTATTGTTCTTCAGTCTGTGTTCAAAAGTGCACGACAGAAGATTGCCAAAGAAGAAGAAAGCGAGGATGAAAGTAACGATGATGAAGAAGAAGAAGAAGAAGAAGAATCAGAATCAGAATGTGAGTCCCCTCCTCAGTACTGAAATAAGAGTACATCTAGGGACGGAAGGCAAGGTTTTCCACAGTTTCTGCATGGAGACTGATATAAGGTTCTATTTCCTGTTGGCAAGAGTAACTTACTAAGTTTGCTACTTCGGGTGGTAACAGTCAGCTTAAGTCTTTTGGCTGTATGTTCCGCCTATACCCCTTAGAGTACAGTAAACTATTTTTAAGCCAGAAACACGGAGATGCTTTGTAGAAATATATGTCTTGTTCATGTTATTTGTAAATAGAAGTTCCTGGAAAAGCTAGAAACAGTCTTTATCCATCGTTCATCATTCCATGCTCATCGTTCAGGCATGGTGTGACATACAAAACTCACTAACTGGTTAAGAACCAGAAGACGTTGCAAATGTTCTTCAGTTTGACAAGGCCTAGTTGAAACTCGTATTGTTTCAGAAGCAGGAGGTGACACTCTGTCAGTCACTGGAGACTTAGAAACATGATACAATGGAAAATGAGAGATCCCTTTATTCCCTTTTCTGCCACCCAGTAGATCTGCCCATTAGTCCAGCTACCATAGCTGTCTGATTACAGAAACTGTAATATTTGGCCCTGAGCTCCCCTTCCAAATATGTCACACAGGTCTACGAAGCATGCAACTCATGATTTTCCAATCAGTCACCTCCACATAGCACTTCTGTAATTTAAATAAAATGTCTGTTTGTACAAAAGATAAATATTTCTATGTGCAAGGAAGAAAATATTTTTAGATGTGTATCTTCTCGCAGGACCTGTAGACACTGCATTCTGAGAATGAAAAGAATGCACATGGTCAACTTATTCTTTATAGTTTGATACAGATGATTTTTAAAACTGTACAGAAGTAGAGAAATAATATCAAATACCTCTTCTTCATTGTTCCAGAGTGCAGTTAAAGGACAGAGGGAAGTATCAGGCTGCTACCAGGAGTGAATTTCTGTAAACAGAGACAGTATTTAAAAGTGAAAAGTTAAATGTAGTCTTTTAAAATATTTGCAGCAAAATCCGTGAAAGTCAAAATCAAGTTAAATAAGAAGGAGGAAAAAACTCGGGAGAAGGGAAAAGGCAAGAAGAGGCAAAGCCGAGCAAAAGCCAAGCCTGTTGTGAGTGATGATGATAGTGATGAGGATCAAGATGAAAATGTAAGTTTTGATCACTGAGAGTGTGGAAGTGGTTACAGTGATTGTGTCTTTACCCTGTCCCGCTTGCTGTAAGAGTTCTCAACTATTCATGCTTAAGCAAATGTTTAATCGTAGTGATCATCGTGAGAAAATTAGGTAGGGGTGTTAACTGTACCTGGGTGTGCTTATGAGATCTGGTCAAAATGCTGAAAGACAAGAAGTCAAAGAAATTCAGAGCTCATTTCTTGGAGCTGATCTACTTTTCATTGAATCTTTAAACCTCACGGTCTGTTTGCTTTTGTCCACAGATGAAAAACTGATGGCTTGACATTTTTTTTTTTCCTTTGGTGGGTGCTTCTACTATTGCAACAAATGAAAACAGAGCTCTTCCAAGTTGTTAAATGTCTGCATAGAAAGAAAGATCTGGTGTTTCCTGACTCTGTGTCTTCCCTTCTCTAAAGAAGTCGACAGCAATTTAATGAAATGTCATGAAAAAGAAATGTTATATAACATCATACTTTTCTTAAGGCTATCTTGATTTGACAGTTTAATTGTAATTTTTCTTCCTGTTACTTTCTTTTTTTCTTTCTTTTTTTCATTTTTTTCCTTCTTTAACAAATTCCACAGCATAGCTGGCAAAGAATTTCTGACTTGTCTTGTGTCTCTTACCTCTAGGACCAGTCGGAAGCAAGCGGAAGTGATGATGAGTGATCCATAGGGTTTATTTTCTTGGCAGAACTGACCCCTTCCCCTTCTCTTCTCCCTTCTCCTATTTTACACCCAGTGAATACATTTTGTCAAATAGACATTGGGTTGTTTCTGTATCCTTACTCTCTATAAATTAGCTTTAGGATAGTGCCAGACAAACATATGATATCATGGTGTAAAAAAGCAAAAAATGTAACATACTGTGACCAAATGGGCCGTAAAAGATTTAAGAACAAAACAACAGCAAAAAAGCTTTTGATGGAAAATGTGGGTTGATAGTATATTTCTATGGGCTGGTTTTAACTTGGTAATGGTTTGATTGTGCCTGGTTTTATCATTTGATAGAATGTTTTTCAGTGGCATCAGAGAGAAAAAAAAAAAAAGTCTTTTGTAGCATTGATAACCAGGAAAAGCCATTAAAAGCCACTGGTTATTTTATTTTTCATCAGGCAGTTTTCAAAGTTCTTATTTGTTCTGTATTGGATTTTTACACTGTGGTACATATATGCAACTTTGTTTAATAGCTTATAAATGTACAGTAGTTAGCCTTCATCCACTTTGTCCCATATGCATTTTTACACTTTACGCTTGATGATCTTCAGAAAAATGCTTTTTGAATTGTATCAAAATTATGTCTACTGTAAACTTTGCTTAACTTTTTCTCCTTGATTAAAAAAAGTTGGGTTAAAAAAATGCTATTGAATATTGCAATCTATATAGTGTAATGGATGGCTTCTTTCATCAGACTGATCTTCTATGTTACCAATGTGGATTATCACCTTTCCCTAAAGTGTACTTAATCTTTGCTTTCTTTGCACAATGTCTTTGGTTGCAAGTCATAAGCCTGAGGCAAATAAAATTCCAGTAATTTTGAAGAATGTGGTGTTGGTGATTTCCTAATAAAGAGATAATTTGTTTCTGTAGTTGCGGTCTAGTGTTAGGAGTTCACAAAAATCTTTTTATAGTAAGGATGACAGGGCAGGAATGTCTCCTGTAGAGAGGTCCACTGTGGTCTGTCCTGATTGTAAAGTAACTCGTTCAAATAGCATAGACATATTTGCAGAGACAAGAGAAGAGACGTACTACATGTTAAAATAAGAACAGTAAAATGGAAGTAGTAAAATAATACCTTGAAGTAAATGTGTAGTTCATTACGTAATTACAATAGAAGTGATTAAGCAATAAAATAAACATTTCTTTTTCTTTCAGGAAATGTATGTCCGTAGGCCTCAGTGGGCATGAATACAATTACTTATGGAGGCAGTCAGCCCACCTATAAGTCAGTTTATTTTAAGTATTATCTTGAGGTATCAGGGTTGTGATGCACTAAGATGTGGTAGTGTAAACATTTGAACTACATATCTACAGTTAATGTTGCTACTCCAAAAAATTAGAACTTCTTAGATCTGAGCATATATTGAGTGGAAAACACGGAAGCTTAGGATCTGATTTATAAACAGAGCATTTCCTTGTTATCTGAACAGTGTATTTCTCTGTATGTGTCTTCATCACAGTTAGTATCTGAAGGGAGGGTGCAGACAAGGCAGAGCCAGGTTCTTTTTGCTGGTGCCCAGTGACAGGATGAGAGTCAGTGGGCACAGACTGAAACACGAGGTTCCCTGCGAACATGAGGGAACTTCTTTCTGTGGGGGTGACTGAGCCCTGGCACAGGTTGCCCAAAAAGGTTTTGGAGTCTTTCTTCTTGGAGATACTCAGAATCCATCTGGACATGGTCCTGGGCAGCTGACTCTGGGTGTCCCTCTTTGTGCAGAGGGGTTGGACAAAGTCACCTACAGAGGTCCCTTCCAACCAACCATTCTATGATTCTGTAATATGGGATAGTTTATTTTGCAGAAGCCATTCTGTCTTCAGTGAGTTTCATAAGACCATATGTAAGTGTTATTTTTTCACTGCAATTTGAAATAAGTCTACCAACTCATTATGCATGACAAGAAACACTGAGCAGTAGGCTTCAGTCACTGCTGACCTAGGCTGGATTTAAACTGGCAGTTTAGATGTAAAAGGCACAGTATCATATTACCAATCCCCAGAGTCCCTGATGACTTTGCAGTGACCCAGTTTGATTTATTTTTCAAGAACTCATTATTTACAGATGAGTGTTCACCTGGAGAGTAAAAATGAACTAAGAAGACCGAACATTTCTGTTAAAAATTAAAGATGACTCTTTTTTAGTCAGTAACTGTAAGCCATATGAGTATATTGTTTTGAATGATGGAAAACATTCAAATTCTTAGCTGCAGGTTTTGTTTTATCAGATCTAAGTAATTTCAAAATATTTTAATTTCCCTTTGAGTTTCAAGAATAAATGCAATTATCATTAGATTAAAATTGCTTTATGACTGCCAGTTCATGCCTCTGCCTCTGCTGAAATTGGTCCTGTTACTTTACTTACGATTTGAATTTGTTTCTACCCAGAGTAATTTTTTATTGTTATCTTTTTCTTTCTCTGTATAAATTTACTTCATTTTTCAATATCAGGATTTTTTCCTGGTAATCTCAGCACATTACTCTATGAAGAAAAGGTTGCTGGGTAAATTGTTAATACATGTAACCTTCCAAAATCTTTACCAAAGAAAAGAGGAGGAAATCTTTTGTTAATGTATGTAGAAATCCATGTTAAAGGTGGAAGCCCACTTCCCCTTTTACTGGATTCCCTGTCTAGTAAAAATTGACATGGAAATCACCTGGAATAACTTTCGCACAGTACACAAATAAAAGCACAATGCTACAATCCATATTGAGGGAAATTAACTCCTTTTCTACCTTAATTTCAGAAAACTGTAAAATTGGAAATGGTGCAGCTTGGGCACTGAGAAAGCAAAGTGAAGTAAGTGGCAGGAGGTTTTCTTGTTGCATTTGCTTCTCATGGGAAGTAGGTAGCGATGTAAGTGGGCCAGATGCATAACATCTAACAGCTTTTATACCTTTCAGATGCTGTTAATATTCTTTCTTTTCCCCTCACATACCTTCTGAAAGAAACAAAGAAAATGCAAAACCTTTTGCTCAGCAGTATAAATGGCTTCCTGCTTAAGTGTGTCTGGTCCTCAATGTGAAGTACTGCACTGGCTCTGTTTTCAGAACCACATATAATTTTGTTTTCCTTGTCATGTATACTACTTTTAGAATAGTAGTGCCAGGGTGTTCCTCCATCCCCACTTTTCTGGCCCTGGGGTTGTACTCTGCACTCACTCAGCTCATTCATAAAGCTGGCAGTTCAGTGATTGTTGAAGCGGAGAGATCTGGCAGGGTCTGTCATGGCAAACACTGCCGCAGCTTCTGTGCACTGTGAGGCAAAGGCACAGCTGATGCAGTAGTAAGCCTTGAAGAGTGTGCAGTTATTAAGCTGTTGGTACATGCTCAGTCCTGTCAGCTACCCAAGGAGTGCATTGATAGCTCTATTATGCGTAAGTTAGCATAAATTTTTTCATTAAAACTCTTGGACAATAGGGTTTGCTGAACTCACAGACTGGAATCACAGAATCACAGAATCCCAAGGGTTGGAAGGGACCTCAAAAGATCATCTAGTCCAACCCCCCTGCAAGAGCAGGGTAACCTACAGTACATCACAGAGGAACTTGTCCAGGCGGGCCTTGAATATCTCCAATGTAGGAGACTCCACAACCTCCCTGGCCAACCTGTTCCAGTGCTCTGTCACTCTTACAGTAAAGAAGTTCTTCCTGATGTTAACGTGGAACTTCCTATGCTCCAGTTTACACCCATTGCCCCTTGTCCTATCACTGGATATCACTGAAAAAAGCCTAGCTCCATCATCCTGACACCTACCCTTTACATATTTGTAAACACTGATGAGGTCACCCCTCAGTCTCCTCCAAGCTGAAGAGACCCAGCTCCCTCAGCCTCTCCTCATAAGGGAGATGTTCCACTCCCTTAATCATCTTTGTGGCTCTGCGCTGGACTCCTTCAAGCAATTCCCTGTCCTTCTTGAGCAGAGGGGCCCAGAACTGGACGCAATATTCCAGATGCGGCCTCACCAAGGCTGAGTAGAGGGGGAGGAGAACCTCTCTTGACCTACTAACCACTCCCTTTCTAATGCACCCTAAGATGCCATTTGCCTTCTTGGCCACAAGAGCACATTGCTGGCTCATGGTCATCCTCCTATCCACCAGGACCCCCAGGTCCCTTTCCCCTTCGCTACTTTCCAGCAGGTCAACCCCCAACCTGTACTGGTACATGGGGTTGTTCTTCCCCAGATGCAAGACTCTACACTTGCCCTTGTTAAATTTCATCAAGTTTCTCCCCGCCCAACTCTCCAGCCTGTCCAGGTCTCGCTGAATGGCAGCACAGTCCTCTGGTGTGTCAGCCACTCCTCCCAGTTTTGTGTCATCAGCAAACTTGCTGAGGGTGCACTCAGTTCCCTCATCCAGGTCATTGATGAAAATATTAAACAGCACCGGTCCCAGCACCGACCCCTGAGGAACTCCACTAGTCACAGACCTCCAGCTAGATTCTGCGCCATTGACCACAACTCTCTGCCTTCTTCCTTTCAACCAGTTCTCGATCCCCCTCACTACTTGATCGTCAAGCCCACACTTCCTTAGCTTATCTATGAGGATGCTGTGGGAGACAGTATCAAATGCCTTACTGAAATCAAGGAAAACCACATCTACCGCTCTACCATCATCCCTCCACCTAGTCACTTCCTCATAGAAGGCTATAAGGTTGGTCATACATGACTTCCCCCTCATAAAACCATGTTGGCTGTTCTTAATGACCCCCTCATCCTTGATATGCCTAGGAAAAGAGGTCACAACAGGTTAAACACAAAATGCTAAGTTTTCATAAAAAGATTTTTAGACTGGTTTCTTACTTTCCCTTCTGCTCATCCTCCAAAATATTTTAAAATTCCTGAAGACAAAAAATACTTTTTTGATTTTTAATAGGGACTTGAACTGTAAGCTGAAACATTACTTAAGTTCTGTAGGTTCACAAAAGGGCTAGCAAAAGTACTTGTTGACCATAGGAGAGAAATAAGTTCACTAAAGGCAAAGCAAATTATACAAATTTTGACTCCTTTGCAGTAGAACTGTTCATCACTTCAGCAGACTCACCCCTAATCAAAGGATAGAAGGTCACACCTGCTTTCTAGACACTAGTCCTTGTCCTTCCATTTGCTGTACTTGTGAGGGTTGTGAATATGGCAGTATTTGTCATACTTTTGGCTCAGCATTCACACACATAGATGGGTATGATAAGAACATGGTGAACCCTCTGCCTTCATCTGATACTGTTATGCATCAATCAAATATTTTTATTCCACTGCCTCTATTATAAGGAGCTTGTATTTCAATCCTTATGGTATTTTACTTCTCCCTTATTTTCATGACCACAGCAGACATAGTAAGAACAAAATTCTTCTCCAGTTACATGATAACAGCTTGTGTTTTCCTCCCATGTATGCCAAGTTGCTGTCAAAAGCCGAATCGCAACAAATAACTGCAACATGAAGTTCTTGCATTTCAAAGTGACCAGAAGACTTGTACTGGAAATCATATCTGAGACAAGGACCATTTTCACAACAACTTCTGGCTTGGCAGCCACTTCCTGAGTTTGTGCTTGGTATTTGGTGTCATATTTTCATGCACAATTCATTGCCATGGTGACATAACACTGATGCTTCATTGCATTTATCACTCCTGGTGGGATCAACAGTTTTAAGCTATGTAGTGCATCATCTGCCACTTGTGAATGCTACCATTACATAGGCTGTTCTCACACCTGGACATGGGAAATAAAAACACAGAGAAGACCCGAATACTAAGACATGAATTCACTGGAAATAAAAGAGAACTGTATGCCAGATGTCTTTTTCTTTCTTGAAAACAGCCATAGTTTCTGGTGGAGGTGAATTTATAGCAACTTGTGTTATTTGTATTATGGATTATATTCCATTTTATTATTATCTGTTGTGTTACCTATTATGTGCATTCTCCCTTTGGGCTTCTGGCATAGTTGCTCTTCTGTCCATCACCTTACATTGAAACCAATTTTGTACTCACTTGGATGCCTTGGAGACTTGAAGCAGTTACTGCTTCATTGTGCAACATTTCTTCCTATCTCCTTCGTCTCAGCATGAAATGAGAGAAGGAGGAGGAAAGTTAGATTTAAACTTGGCTAGGGGTGTTAGAATTAAATTTGGATTTAGAATTAAACTTGGGTAGGGATGTTAGAATTAAACAGAATTAAACTTCGGTAGGGATCTTAAAGATAAGAGGTATGTAGCGAATAAAAGACAGACTAGGGACAACGTGGGCCGTCTCCGGAAGCTCTCGGGAGAACTGGCTACCCTGGATTTGAAGAAGGCTGAGGTTCTGAATGACTTCTTTGCCTCACTCTTCACTGGCAAAGGCTCTGACCACACCACCCGAGTCTTGGAAGGCAGACGCAGGGACTGTGAGAATGAAGACCTTGGGCCCACTGTAGGAGAGGATCTGGTTCGAGACCATCTTAAGAACCTGAACGTACACAAGTCCGTGGGACCTGATGGAATCCATCCGTGGGTGCTGAAGGAGCTGGCAAATGAAGTTGCTAAGCCACTGTCCATCATATCTGAAAAATCATGGCAGTCAGGTGAAGTTCCTGACGACTGGAAAAAGGGAAATATAACCCCCATTTTCAGGAATGGGAAAATGGATGACCCAGGTAATTACAGACCAGTCAGTTTCACCTCTGTGCCTGGCAAAATCTTGGAGCAGATTCTCCTGGAAGGCATGCTAAGGCACATGAAAAACAACAAGGTGCTTGGTGACAGCCAGCATGGCTTCACTAAGGGGAAATCCTGCCTGACCAATTTGGTGGCCTTCTATGATGGGGCTACAGAACTGATGGACAGGGGTAGAGCAGTTGATGTCATCTACCTGGACTTGTGCAAAGCATTTGACACTGTCCCGCATGACATCCTTGTCTCTAAATTGGAGAGACATCAGTTTGATAGGTGGACCACTCGGTGGATAAAGAATTGCCTGGATGTCCACACACAAAGAATTGTGGTCAATAGCTCAATGTCCAGCTGGAGACCAGTAACGAGTGGTGTCCCTCAGGGATCGGTGTTGGGACCGGTCTTGTTTAACATCTTTGTCTCTGACATGGACAGTGGGATCGAGTGCGCCCTCAGCAAGTTTGCCGATGACACCAAGCTGTGTGGTTCAGTTGATATGCTGGAGGGAAGGGATGCCATCCAGAGGGACCTTGACACGCTTGTGAGGTGGGCTGATGCCAATCTTATGAAGTTCAACCATGCCAAGTACAAGGTCCTACCCCTGGGTCGGAGCAATCCCAGGCACAGCTACAGGTTGGGCAGAGAAGAGATTCAGAGCAGCCCTGAAGACTTGGGGGTGCTGGTCGATGAGAAAATGAACATGAGCTGGCTTCAGTGTGTGCTCGCAGCCCAGAAAGCCAACCGTATCCTGGGCTGCATCAAAAGGAGCATGACAGCAGGGCGAAGGAGGTGATCCTGCCCCTCTACTCTGCTCTCATGAGACCTCACCTGGAGTATTGTGTGCAGTTCTGGTGTCCTCAACATAAAAAGGACATGGAACTGCTGGAACAAGTCCAGAGGAGGGCCACGAGGATGATCAGGGGACTGGAGCACCTCTCTTGCGAAGACAGGCTGAGAAAGTTGGGTCTGTTCAGCCTGAAGAAGAGAAGGCTGCGTGGGGACCTAATAGCAGCCTTCCAGTACCTGAAGGGGGCCTACAAGGATGCTGGGGAGGGACTTTTCATTAGGGACTGTAGGGACAGGACAAGGGGTAACGGGTTCAAACTTAAACAGGGGAAGTTTAGATTGGATATAAGGAGGAAATTCTTTCCTGTTAGGGTGGTGAAGCACTGGAATGGGTTGCGAATGCTCCATCCCTGGTGATGTTCAAGGCCATGTTGGACAGAGCCTTGGGTGACATGGTTTAGTGTGAGGTGTCCCTGACCATGGCAGGGGGGTTGCAACTAGATAATCCTAAGGTCCTTTCCAACTCTGACTATTCTATGATTCTAAGAGAATTTTACTTCTGCTTTGGAAAGTGCTATTAGGCCAATTTCCATTGCGGCTTCACTGGATGTAACTTCGGTTTCTGTGTAATAGTCAAGATTTAAATTCTGGTCATCTTGCGTGCTTATAGGAAAATCGTTTACCGTGCATCACATTAATAAATCTTTTCACCACTTCTTGGGATCTGGAAGATACAAGACAAAAAAAGCAGCTTGTCCTATATCTGACAGGTTGATTAATTCTGCCTAGGGGTAAACAAATTGCAAGAGGTATTACTGTCTTTACTCATACTTCAAAGCCTCTTCCTCATTCCCAGAACATAAATGCCAGGTTCAGCCCATTTGAGACCCAGCCACCAAGCTGTGTGTTAAAGGGAGAAGCTTGAGTTTATTCATAAGCACTCAAGTGATGTATTTTTTCTTAGGAGGTGCCATGCAGTTATTCTGTCATTCTGACTATGTATGGGTCTTTCCAGATGTCACGGATTAAAGCCAGCTGACAACTAACTACCAGTAGAAAGAAAATTAACTATCACAGCTGAACCAGGACACCAGATTCTATTGCAAGTTAGCACCTGAGAGACATTGCTGCTGCAGTCGCTGCAGTAGAAACTAATTCAAAGCCCCTCTTCCAGGTGAACATGTTTTTCTGGATGGTGCACAGGGATTAGTAAAGGAGGCAAACCTTAAGTAAGCCCAACTGCATGAGTGGACAGCTCATCATCTCTCAGGCCTCTGGTGAGAGCAACCATCTCCCCCATGCCTGTGATTTCTGGATTCGGCATGTAGCCTTGCTGCTTGTTCTGCTTGTGTCACTGTTCCTCTGGCCACAGAGCACTTCTTGCTTCCTTCCTTGAGAATTCTTGTTTTAATGGTCTAACACGTGTCTGATAAGAGGTTTCTGGCACTGGAGAACAGTCACTTACTTCTCTGGTAATGAGCAGTTGTGGCTGGCTTTCTCACTGCACTCCAGAGCATTTTCCCTAGATATGCCCCATTGCTGCTTTCAGTTCTACTTGCTGCTGTAGCCTCCTTTAACATAACTTTAGGGGATCAACCAGATTAACATTAGGTACGTAGAGTGAGCCACAGACACTAATCCTACAGAATAACAAAGGCATCGTCTGCTGTAATGTTATGCCTGTCATCTCCATCCACCTCAAATGTCTTAGGCCTATGAAGTGGTCTTCCTGGGGCTGTTTAGCCTTTGCAGACACTGAGCAAAAAGAAGTGGTCTCTAGTTACTTTTAAAGTAAATGACCTTGCACAGTGAAGGTTTTTTTAACTTATCCTATAACTGTTTCTGTCCAGACACAGGATGAACAAATGCAGTGCCAGACATTGGCCCCTTCATGAAAGGAACAGAGAATCATAGAGTGGTTTGGGCTGGAAGGAACCCTAAAGATCATTTGGTTCCAGCCCCCTGCCATGGGTAGGGACACCTTCCACTAGACCAGGTTCGTCAAAGCCCCATCCAACCTGGCCTTGAACACTGCCAGGGATAGGGCAGCCACAGCTTCTCTGGGCAACCTATGCCAGTGCCTTACCATCCTCACAGTGAAGAACTTCGTCCTAAAATCCCTAACCTAAATCTCCCCTCTTCCAGTTTAAAGTCATTCCCCCTTGTCCTAACAATATATGTCCTTCTAAAAGGTCCCTCTCCGGATTTCTTGTAGGCCCTCTGATCTAGGTCTCTCATGAGCCTTCTTGTCTCCAGGCTGAACAAGCCCAGCTCTCAGCCTCTCTCCATAGCAGAGGTGCTCCAGCCCTCTGATCGTCTTCATGGCCTCCTCTGGGCTCATTCAGGCAGGTCCATGTCCTGCTTGTGCTGGGGCCCCAGAGCTGGATGCAGCACTGCAGGTGGGGTCTCATGAGAGCAGAGTAGCGTGGCAGGATCTCCTTCCTCGACCTGCTGACTCCTGGCAGGTCCTGCACTACTCTGGAGTTTCTCCAGCTCAGGAACCCTCCGTACACACGATCCTGCACTGTGCTGCAGACGGGCCTGCACCAGAGCTGATCACCTTGGCATTGAGTCATCATTTTAAATTCCAAAATACACCTGCTGTATAGAATTCACAATGCTATATTAAGCAATAAAAAATAGATTCTTCATATGAGACAACTTCTCACTTTGCTGCTCAAAAAAAGAGCAAAATGTCCCTGAGACCTTGCCAGAAGGCCATCTCCAACATATCATACCTTTCAGCCAACAGCGCCCACCCACTTCAGTCTTACCATGTACTTCAGTAATAAGCACTGGGACGCTGCAATAAGCATCAAATGGCAGCCCTGTTTGAGTAAGACCAGCATTCATTCATCTGCCTGGGTTAAACCTGCAGTGCAGGGTGCATGCTCTTCAGCAAGCACCAGGTCTGACAGTACAACCATGTGATGTCACTTTTTGACTTGACTACAGCTTTCAGTCCCGAAAAATGATGGAAATTAAAATGTGACATTTCAGTGCATGTTTCTTAACCTCAGCAATGCAGAGAGCTACAGAAAAGACTCCTCAGTGAAGGCTGCTCTCACTGCAGGTGTGACATATTCAGGAAGGTCACATGTATTGTCTTTCTGCATGTTCAGTTGTGAGGCCTATTTTCCCTTCTAGTTTTGCCAGAAAGTACTCTCTGTCTCACATAAATACACCAGCTGTCTTCTGATAGCCTTGACACCCAACAGGCAGTGTCACAGTTCACACTGGACTCAGTTGTATCAAAGGCAGCAACCCACCAACTGTGTATTTAATGATTCCTCTTCGCAGAGAGTTCTATTTTGCCTTTAAGAATTCAGATTGCAAGGACAATCTGACTTTCCTAAGGGCAAATCCTGGGAGACTTTTAAATGAAAATAAAAGTCATTAAGTAAGGAATGAGTATAAAGTTTAAAAAATACCTACTTTGATGATCAAGAGAGTGATTTTTCAGATCTCTACTGGAGCATCTCAGTAATACAGAAGTGAACTTCGGCCTGATGACAGATCTTGCAGATGTGCCTTCAGAGGGTTGTGAGAAGCCATGTTAGTCCGGAGAGTCTCTAAAGGTCATTTCTTGCCACATGGTCTCTCCATTCCAGCCAGGAGTTTCTTGATGGCTGCATGGGAAGAAGGGGAGGAGGGAAATCTGCTTTCTCAAGCAACAGACCTCAAACAGGCAGGTCAAGCAGCCTGTGCTTAAGGGACTCCAAGCTGGGAGACATGCAGGTAAAATTAATACTAAATGAAATCTCTGGTCCTATTTATGTAGTCCTATTATGTAATACTCTATGTTTGCATGGAGTATTAAAAATTGGCAACAGAATGTTTGTTGTTGGATATACACCACTAAGATTTCATCTGTTGCTTGTAAAGGACCAGCTACCCATGAAAATATTTCTGACAGAATGGGAGAAACCACTGGTCTAGGGTAAAGGGACATCTTGCTCTTTATGCCCTTCAGTCTTTCCACATGTCCAGTGCATCTCAGTCCCTGACAGGTTTGCACTAAGGATACCTGGCCAATAAGAATTTCAATTATATTTAATGTGAGCCAATATTTAATGTAAATCAGAAAGCAAATGACAAATAATAGCAGTTCTTGTCTGAATAATTTCAAGCTCAACTTTTATTTCATCTAACCTGAACTGAAATTAAGCTGCCAGGTTTCAGATCTTACTATTGATCCTCTGAGCTATGTAGTAGCCTGCTTTTATTTTTAATGAGGAATCCGTTCTTCTAATTCACATATACACGACTGCTCCTACTTTCATGTGAATAGTGATGCAGAGTCTAGACTATTTTTTTCCCTGTCATAACAGGAAACATTTTGGGAGTACCAGCACTGATAGGATCTACCTGCAAAGGCAGAGTGAGTGAAAAGCAGACTGTTTTTAATGCTCCAGAGGCAAGAAAGAAAAGTCAAGCTCACTGAGAATTTGTCTGAAATTCATGTTCTCTTGTAAAACCCAATGTGATGAGCTTTTATAAAGAATAAATAGTATAATGTACGAAAAGAATAGAAATATTCCCATACCCTCTGTGTTCGTATCTCTTTATCTCTGATTTGCAATTTTCTATTAAACCTCTGTACCTGAAGATCAGGATTCACAGTGGTCAGACAAATAACTCAGCAAAGCTCTCACTCAGCCTGGCACTCAGTAAAATCCTGATGTAGAAGAAGAGTGAATTACAGCTAACTGTAAGAGAAGCTTATATTATGTATATCACTGTTCACTTTTGTCCTTCCTCTCCGAATTTTGTGAACTCGTACAACAGCTTTGGAACGCAGCTCTCTGTAGTGAGGGTTTAAGTTGGTTTGGGCTTGGGACTTAATTTGTCCCAAGGCAGATGAGCACTGAGCTCTTGCTAGCACTCTTTTGCAGAGTTCCATTAGATCCCAAGGTTTGAAAGTGATTATGTCAGAGTTACAAGAGAAATGTGGGGAAGAGGGGAACAGTCCATTTGCAATATACTAGAAAAAGCAATCTCAGAATCTTTACTGAAAGACGTGAAAAATATATTGTGCTACAACTGGAAACAGCAGTGTCTACTTGCATGTATAAACACCACTACAGAATCACTGTGCTCCACCCTGGATAGCAGATTTACATCCTTTCCTTCCCTCTGTTTATTTTTTTGCTAAACACTAAGTGATTTAATTTCCCTTCTCCCATGAACTTTTACAGAC
The DNA here is from genome assembly GCF_037157495.1 of Lathamus discolor. NCBI lineage: Eukaryota > Metazoa > Chordata > Aves > Psittaciformes > Psittacidae > Lathamus > Lathamus discolor. The sequence goes on along the minus strand of NC_088909.1, from coordinate 82,523,463 downwards.
CTCAAAATCTTGACTGATCCTACTCATTGACCTCCTTTCCTCCCAGAGCACCAGTTGGGAGTTGCAGCATGGTGCTGCTTCAACATGTCAGGCCATTAGTAGCTAGGCTAAGTAGCCAGAAATCCTCTGGTGTTGTTGCTGCAGACTCCAGATATTCTGACGCAACAGACTACTGTGTTTTTCACTGAAAAAGAAATAAAGCTCTGGAGATGACTTATTCTGTGATATACATGCTGGGAAAAAAACAACCAAACCAAACCAAAACACCCAAACACAAAAAAACCTCAAAGAAACGAAACCAATAAAACCAAAACCAACCAAATGAAAGAATTGTAACAGAATTGCCGGAAACATGAAGACATATGAGAACATGCAAACTGAGACAGAGGTGGTATCACTGGATGCTAGAAAAGGTACTTGCCTTTTGCTTTAGAAGCACTTAATTGAAAGTTTAAAAAAAGTAATGTGAAAGTCTGTTTGCTCAGTTGTTATTTTCAATGTTTTGGTTATGTTTCACTGCTTTCCACTGGCATAGACTAGAGTAGAATAGACTAGACTAGAGTAGAAATAATAGAGTATTTCTGTTGGGAGGGACCTACAACGATCTTCTAGCCCAACTGCCTGACCACCTTAGGTTAACCGAAAGTTAAGCATATTGTTAAGGGCATTATCCAAATGCCTCCTAAACACTGACGGGCTCAGGGCATCAAGCACCTTTCTAGGAAACTTGTTCCAGTGTTTGACCACTCTCTTGGCAAATAAATTAATGTATTTTTTTCTCTAGACTTTAATAGACCAAGGAAGAGAAAACATTTCTCCAAGAATCTCTGTACAGCACTGGTGTATCTCAAGCCCGATGGGAATCTTTGGATTATATCAAAATACTACATTTCAAAAAGAAAATGGATTTAAGCAAACAAACAAAAACCTCTTTAGCGATTTAAGTACTTAACTTTCTTGGGTTTCAGTGAGACAAATGTACTTTGCAGTAATACTTCCTTAAACAATCCATCAGTTTCTTGGTTTTATGACAGAGGTGATCCTGACTTTAAACACATGCATAGCAATGGAGTATTTTCGTGCTATCTCAGCATTTTGAAACATAGCACAGGCCTTACTAGGCTGTAACAATTGAAAACATTAGCAAATTTAAGAAAGGTTATATAAAGTTTATATAAAGCAGTGACTGTGGACAAGGAAGGCATTTGGTTAATGACCATGTACTTCAGGCACTTTATTTTCTTTTCTCCTTGTAAATTAATGTAAGGTATTACAGGTAGAAATTAAGGCATAATTTGAAGTCACAGGACAGACAATGTTCCTGGAGCGCAGGAATAGGCCTGTCAGGGAGGGAAAATGAAGAGCAGGGTAAGAGCAGGGGAGCTGGGAGCTGCATGTGGCAGCAAGGCCAGCCTGTGGCAAGGACAAGTGTCTGGCCATGGGGTTGGGGACATGGCCAAGGTCATGCTTGGAGATCACCCCACAGGTTAGAACACCCCATCTACCTCAGTGGGGCCCATGACCAGCCAGAGCCCACTGGTGACACAGCTCAGGCTGGGGCCAAAAGCAAGAGCTCTGCCTGAAAGCAGCTCCCAGGGCATGATGGAGGATTTCCCTTGTGCTGAGGCTTTGGCAGCTCAAGGTATTTCAGTTTACCAAACCTTTGTTTGTTTCTCTCTTTGTGTATAGAGAAATCTCGGTCTGCTCAGCCTGGAGAAGAGAAGGCTGTGTGAAGACCTCATAGCAGCCTTCCAGTATCCAAAGGGGGCTACAGGGATGCTGGGGAGGGACTCTTCATTAGGGACTGTAGTGACAGGACAAGGGGTAACGGGTTCAAACTTAAACAGGGGAAGTTTAGATTGGATATAAGGAAGTTCTTTACTGTGAGAGTGGTGAGGCACTGGAATGGGTTGCCCAAGGAAGCTGTGAATGCTCCATGCCTGGTGGTGTTCAAGGCCAGGCTGGACAGAGCCTTGGGTGAGATGGTTTAGTGTGAGGTGTCCCTGCCCATGGCATGGGGGTTGCAACTATATGATCTTAAGGTCTTTTCCAACCCAAACCATTCTATGATTCTATGATTCTATGAAGATGTAATTGCTTATGTTCTTTCACCAGAGGACCTGAGAAGATGCCATCAGGGCTTCACTGTGTGAAGAACAAACCATGAGAGAGCACTCACTGGTCCCCTCTGCCCCTACAGCACTGCTTCACCACCATCCTGGCACACAATGGAGTGGTCTGAGGGTGCACCCAAGGCTGGAGCTCCCAGCTACCATGAAGCAAGAAGGGTGGTGGCACAGGTTTTCCAGAGCTCAGAGGGAACCCCAGTCACGGGTGAACATTTGTGATTTGCTTGTAGCACCACCTAGCTGAATGCAGAAATCAGCTCTGTTGTCTTCTCTATATTCACCTTCCATGCTTTGTCACTACTGAAATAGTTCACCGGTACAAAACCTTCCATAATGTCTCCTCTCAAACTCTGTGTCACAGTCACATCCTGGTCTGCTTAAAATGGTCATAACTAGAAGCCTAAAGTGAAGGAGGGACAACAGAGTTTAATGAATTAAACTGCACTACTGAAGCTGGGGGAAATAATCTGAATTTCTGGAGAGATCTACCCTGCAATGACCAGTCAATATCAACAATTTGATGAAGCAGTGAAGTGAGATGCAATTGTGCATTCTCTGAACAAACCCCCCCTGGCTCGTCACACTTTGACCTTGTACAATGTCCTTAACTGCCAACTAAGTACAGCCTTTTGAAACAAACCCTTCTGTGGGTGGCAGGTGTGTGTAAAAACAGGCTGATTGCTGCAGTTTGAAATTGTACATCTGCGTAGGCAGATGGACTGTGTAGATGCAGCTTGTTGTTCAACTACCTTTGTAGTACCTTTCTAACACCTTTCAGTACCTCTCTGCATAAACACGTACAAAAACCTAGGCTTTCTTCAAATAGCAGTTTTTAGAACCTGCTTCCTTGTTTTCATGAATATATTGTCTGTTTCCATGGAAATAAACCTTTAGCAAAGAGCAAAAGCCAAAAGTATCAAAACCCTAATCAGCAGGGAAATGAACAAGTCCCCAGGGAAAGCGTACGGCTAGAAATCAAATTTAGGGGCTCTTACTTCCAAGCCTTTCAACTTATGTTAGTCTTGGGCCACTCCTGGTTGCGTTTTCTCTTCCCTCATTGGCTTGTTCTCAGGTCTGGAAAAAGAGGGTATTTCTCATTACATTCTTCTTTTTCACCAGCAGGACAGCAATGATAATCGTAGTGCAAAAGCCAGCCTACAGAATATCTTTAATTCTTAACCATAACAGTAGCTTCAGATGACTGTGACTTCTCACAGGAGCAGACTTCTTCCTCCTAACTCGTAGCACACAGAATGTAGACCTTGACTTCATTTCCAAGAAATTCAAGGCCACTTTGCTATATCAACCAACAAAAGCAAAAAGTAATTTCTTTCATTACTTCCAGGTCAAACCAAACTGAAATATTCGTTCCATGACAGAATTGCAGCTGACGGTTGATCAAGGAATAGTACAGTGAAGCTGACCATCATAACCTAGAGAGCTTTTGAATCTTTCAGTGATACATAAATCTGAAATCTCAGGCAATAAAGGAAAAGGCGACCTTTTTTTCTGCTTCTGCTTTTTCTGCTTACATTCTGTATAGTATGTAAGAAGATAAAATCCCCAAGGAGATTCCTGCCCAGGACCAGCAGCCTGCATGTGGATGTGTCAGCACCAGCCTTGGAGTGTCACCCCATGTGACTTGGTACAGTCTGCTGAATTCTGTGATGGGGTCCTGCTGCTTGAGGAAAGCTTCATTCTGCCTGTGTCTTAATTAGTTGGCATAGTAAACTTACTGACATTCAGATCTTGGAAGAACCTGCTCAGGCTGAAAGAAGTTCCTTCCTGTCCAATTGACCTTGAGTCTGGAAAGAAGTAGATCTGCTGTTTCCTTTTCTGGCTGCAGCAAGTCACTGAAATAAAAGTGCTTAATTTGTGTCAGTGTTTTTGTCCTTTGGTGCCAACAAAAAGGCCTTTCTTTGGAAGGTCTGTAAGTTTTCTTCTGCATAAAGTTGCTTTCTTGAATATTTATGTTTAGAGCTGTGTGTACAAACTAATTCAGAAAACCAATTAAGTCCATACAAACCAGTTCTGTTAGGAGCCACAATAGCCCCGAATTTTTACTACATGTTTCTGCCCAAGTTGGGTCAGAGGGCTTGGTTTTCTTTTCTGTAAGAGTTTAGCTGAGTTGTTTAATCTGGCGTTATAAGCAGGTGTCTCTCTTCCCACCTCTCTTCCCCCTTTATGCTTTCTTTCAGCCTACCGTTTCTCCTGCTCTGACCTCTTCTTCTAATTTCCCATTAAGCGGCTTTAGAAATTAACTCATTTAGTTTGGCATCTTCGGTCAGCATTGCAGCCTGGGGCCAAGTAGGCTTAGTGCTAAGTCTTTGGAGCATACCCTAAACATCACCACCAGACTGTGACCTATTGAAAGGCATCATTGCATGCAGGCCCCTTGTTGGTCCTGCAAGAGGAAATTATACCTCTACAGCAGCAAATTATCAGACAGTCTTGCTTTTGCCATGTCCCTGTATTGAGGCATTTTTGTTTGTAGCACAGATCTTAACAATATTCTTTCTTTGCTGTATGGAGGACTTGGCAGTGCCTGAAAGAATGTTTTTTAGCAGTTAAAGAACGAAATGACAGGAGTAGCCAGCCTATGCTTCCTTCCTGGCACTTCACCCAGCTTTTCCATACCTATTCATTTCAGTTTAATAAAGAATTGCATTCCCACTAGAATTGCTTATGACGGTTCAGTAACCTACAGCATCCTGTTGAGCTTCTGGCTTCTATGTCTGATAAGGCTTTCTCTAAGGAAGTGGCAGCTCTTTTCTGCTGATGAAGACATGCAAGTTAGAAGAAGAATTGTTTTTAAAGAAATTTCATCTTTAAGTTAAGAAAAAATGACCAAGATTTTTGGTCAGTAGAGGAAAAGTAAAATTAAGGTTTAGCCCCAGTGTCAGAGTGTCTGACTGATCAGATGTCATGCTTTGCATGCATGTTCTCACAACGAATGTGTACCTTTCACTACTGTTATCACAAATCCTGACACTGGCTTCCAGACTTCAGTCATTACTGATTGCACTGAGAAGCACTGACAAAAATTCTCTTTTCTCTACATGCCTCCTGGCCAGTTTAAAATTTCTCCTCATTTTTTCTGATTGATTCGTTAAAACTATCGATTTTTTTTCTTTTTCTCTTTTCATTTCTTTTTTTTTTTTTTTTTTTTTTGTGGTGCCTGTGGCCTGGAGTCCAGTCCATATGCAATATGGATGCCTTCATTCTTCTGATTACTCTGTAATGCATTTTTGTATCAAATCTATCGGTTCATCTAGTTCACAGCCAACCAGATTGAATAAAAAATTTGAGTTTATTGTGGAACGTGCTGTCAGGTGAACCCTATACCATATCTATGGCAAAGTTAAGCCAAATAAATCCTAGAGTTGTTATTTGCAACACTGACAAAGAGGTTGAAAACTGTAACTGACCTGGGTGCTAGAAGACTGGCATGGAGAAATTGGCTTTTGAGGAAAATGGATGATTCAGTATCATCCTGCAGCTAATTAAAATGGTGGCAAATGCAGCTAACAGAAGGAGCCAACAAAAAGCAATGATTTGTACAGAAGAGTGAACACGATGGTCCAAGGGCTTTTTTCAGAACAGCACAGCTGTGTCAGTGCAATGTTAGTGACTTGATGTTCAAGATATTTCCAGAATAAAGAATCAAGAATAAACAGCAGCTTCCCAACGCAGGCAACCAAGAAGCCAAGGCGCAGAGGGACCTGATGCTTAAAAACCAGGAGGAACTTGTCAGGAATGTAAACATCAGGGCAAGTTTGGCTGCAGGGGCCGTGAGATGGTGGAGATTAGGAACCTGAGAGGATGTGATGAGACAAACAGCAGGACCACAACTCGGAACGTCTGGAGAGCAAAATTTGTTCTGTTCAGTGATTTGTTGGAAGAATCCCATAGGATATGGCCCTAAGGAGGAGTCCAGGACAGTTGGTTGATTTTCAGTGGTAACCCCTTCCAAGTTCACGAATGGCGTATCTCAACAGGCAGAAATGAAACAAAGTGGGCAGGAGGGCTGCATGGATGAGCAAGGGGCTCACAGCTAGACCCAGACATAAAAAGGAGGTGTACAGGAGATGAAAGCAGGGGCAGATTGCCTGGGAGAAATATCAAGATACTATCTGACCATGGATAGATAGGCTTAGGAAAGCCGAAGCTCACCTGGAGTTGAATATAGCAAGAGATGTGAAGAGCAACAAGGAAGATTTGCTCAGGCACATCAGCAGCAAAAGACTAGGGGAAATATGGCTGCACAGCTAACCTAGGCAAGGGGCCTTGTGACAAAGGACACAAAGGTGGCTGAGGTGCTCAGTGCCTTCTTCACCTCTGTATTTATTGGTAAGACTTGTCCTCAGTAATCTCAGGCACCAGAGGGAAAGTCCAGGGCAAAGTAGATTTACTCTCAGTGCAGGACAATTGTGTTAAGGAGCACATACATAACCTGGACATACAGACATCCATGGGCCTTATGCAGTGCACACACAAGTGCTGGGGAAGCTGGCCTGTGTCTTTACAGGCTGCTTACAATCATCAAGGGTATGGAGGAGAGGGGCATAACTTGGAAGACATCCTGAGGACTGGAAGGAAGCAAGTGTCTTTCCTGTCTCCAACAAGGAGAAGGAGGATCTGAGGACCTACAGGCTGCTCAGCCTTACCACGATCCCTGCGAAGGTGATGGAGCTGATAATCCTGGAAACCATGTTCAGACATTTTGCATCTGGTTGGCATGGATTTATGAAGGGGAACAGACCTGCCTGATGGCTTTCCACAGTGAGGTGACTAGCTTGGTGTATATGTGTACAATACAGAAGTCTGGGAAATAATTACTGAGAGCAATGACCAGAACGAAACTAGGTTCTTGCTGTATGTAATAGATTCAAGAAATGTTTACTTAGCATAAATTTGGATGCCTGTCTGTTTGGTAATTTTTGTACTAGGGCTGACAGCTGCTTGTGTAGCAGATGAAAGTACAGCGCTGCTCCCTTCTTCGTGTTTCTTTCTTATTCTGGTGCTGCATCTCCATTAGCATTTCTGGAGGAGTAAATATGTTGATTGGGAAAAGATGGCTTTCTTACAGTTATTTGACATGGGAGCGTTATAGAGACATCAAGAGGAAAATGCCAAGATAAAGGAGGTGCTGTTTTGTCAGTATCTGCATCTTCAAACACCCACCACTACAAGAAAATCTGCTTTATTTATAGGAAGAATTATAATGGAGTTGACTGCCACCAAGTGACACCTCTTTTATGAGCGGACTGCTTTTAACAACTCAGGTGCCTTTTGCTGCGAGAGTTGAGGAAATGTTCCTCACCTTTGACCACTTCTTTTTTCTCTTTCATCACTGTCTCTGACTAACAAAGAAAGGCAAAAAACATGAGTAAAAACTGCTAAGCTAGCCATAAAAAGCCAGAGTGGATTGGATCTGTCTTGCTTCTGTCCCTGTTTCTGGCAGAAACTAGTATTAAAAGTATTAAAAGAGCATGCAAGAAAGGCAGTCACTGACTACTCAGCCCAAAGGGGAAGACTTTCAGTATTTTTATAATTTTAATGGTAATGGCACAATGATTTTTGTATTAGTCTTCACCAGATTCCTGTATCAGGATGTCATGCTGCCAATATGTGTAATTTAGTCCTTCCAAAATCCTACCTAAATTACTGGTTTCACTTTCCATTTGTGTCAATTGGTTCCATACGGGCCTGTTATCCATATGAAATTACTTCCTGGTATTGATCTGAAATGGTTTTGCTTTCAGTTTGTCCCTGTTCTACTATAACAAAGAACACATAAATAGGCTTATTATTAATATTTTACCTTTGTGTGGATCTCTTTTGTTTGTTATAGGCGAAATCCTTCTTAGGGAGAATTACTACAGTGACTTCTTTGGGACAAAACCATGTATCTTTTTCCCTTGTTTCTTGAAGTACTGTCTTTATGCTTGGAAAGAAACCTTGCTTAACATCCCATTGGTCTGTTACTCCTTTTGTTCTTGTATTACTACTCTATCTGTCTTCATCTATAGTGAGTGAAATCTAATGTTTTTTATAGACTGTACCACCACTGCAGTTAATTGTATTATTTGCTTGGAATGGAAAAAGCTTAATGTGCCTGAGTGGGAAGAAAAAAAAGAAGATAGACTATCAGATGAAACATATTAGGTAGTATCTAAAAAGACAAGTATTTTCAAATCCAGCCTTCAATTTTCAGTGGATTTCTCAGGTTTTCAGTTTATATGCACCTAATGGTGCAGAGGGGCACTTTCTGTGATTCCTCTGTAAAGTTAAAGCCTGTGCAGAAGCCCAGGAGGGCCAGGTGTTTCTGACAAATCTCAGTACTATGGGCCTCCACTGAAGATCCCCAGGTAACCTGGACGTTTCTCGCTTACGGGTGAAAAACACCGAAGGTGCAAACACTGGTCGAGTGCTCTGAGCTGCAGCTGCCTCATGCCTTGGGAAGTCACGCCATGGATTTTCCAAGTCAGGCCATGGAAAACAGGAATCAGCGAGCCATCAGTCTTTGCCTGGAAATGTGCTGTTAAAAGATGGTTTGGGGAGTTGTTTTTCTTCTCATGATGATGGCTTTGTAGAACAGCCGGAACTTGTTCCTCATTCCTCCCAACATGGCTGACTTCCTTTCTCTCCTACCTATATTTTCATCATGAAGGACACCTGCCACTGGATAGCTTGAAATATTGTGTCTTTGTAGGTGGTTTTGGTTCAATTAACAAGGTAGGTTAATTCATATTCTGGTGAATGCATTAATTTTTATGGCACAGCCAGGCAACCAGAGTAGGAAAAGGAAATTAACGTACGTTCCTATTTCTTTACCCTGGTCCTGAGGTGACACTTTAGCCACTACACACTTGCCTATTACTATCTATTCAAGCAGTTTGGCCTCAATTTAACACCAATAAAACACCATTTCTGCTGTGACTAGCTTGAAGTCTTCAGAACAGACAGAGATAAAATTCACTGGATGACCTAGGCAAATCTTTCTGGGATTCTATGCACTTCTTTCTCTCCTATGCATTGCAGTGGGAGAAGGCATTTGGAAGACAGAGGGCCACAGCTATGAAAGATGTGTATTTCAGTAAGCGTCTGAGGGCATGACTTTGTTACACAGTATGAAGGACAAACATTTTTATGATCTAGGCTTTGTTAATGAGGATGTGCTGTGTTCCTCAGGCTACAAGATAAAGAAGCAGGAGATTATGACTACTGGGAAGGAGCCCACTCACTGCTTGAGGAGCCCTTGTCCTGTCTGATGGGAATGACACACTGTTTGCTCTGATGATGATAATCTAATGAGCAGGGAAGAGGAGCACAGTGTTCCAGGACTAGAAAGTACGTGTTATAGCAAGGACTTTGGGGGGTTGAGGGGTGTGTACAGCTGTTGTTGTAAGTGTAAGAAAGAGATAGCAGAGCAGTAAAAGAACAAACTATTAGGTAAGCAGTTAGTTTATGCAGTGTCCTGATAAGTTCAACTTCTGGCTGTAATACTGTTATACAAGTAGGGGTGTAAAGGCCTGAATAAAACAAAATGAAAATTGCCAAATGTGTATCTTTATTTGCAGCTTCGTTTCCTAGCTACTTCCTTCTTTGGGAAATTATTTCATACGCTGTGTTTAAGTTGTGGTCACATTAGCCACATATTCCTGTTGGAATCTTTTGTTTTATTAATCAGGTGCATTAAAGAGTATTTAGATTTTATTATTTTTTGTGTGTTTGTTTGTTAGGGGAAATGTCAATCCAAAGGGATTTCATTCTATGCAGTGTAATGCAGCTGTGTTTTAACAGATCTCAAGCTCAGAAGGCACTTCTAGGTCACTTGCAATGAGTTCTTGCTTGATGCACACTGTATACTTTTGCCCAGCTACTCTGTGAAGTCTTGCAATTTCTGTCTAATGAAAGCACTGCCTTCAGGAAAAATAAATAAAAAAATCCATTCTTAATCAGGAGAGAGCAAGAAATAAAGAACCCACTATTTCTAAATAGTCAATTCTTGGAGTCAAGCTTTGTACTAACTGCAGCAGCTTTACTTTTACCTTCATAAAACAAGCAAAAATGATTCATGTGCCAATAAGCTTATAAATTCCCTTTCGCATGAAACTTCAAGCAACACCATTCCAGGGTAAATGTGTATGATCTGAAAGTATTAGGCTTGGAGTATAGCTCTGATGAACCCTGTTGAGCAATACTTGTAATGTAGCCTCTCAGACACAAACTGCCTCATCTCTTGTCAGAGCAAGGTATACTGAAGACTTTCTTTCACACTATCCCAGTTTAAGCTTGGCACAGATGTGCAATAGTCCTTAACTGCTGCCCAGTCAATCAGACTATCGTTTCAAAAATGATCTGCTGATGCATCTGTGCTGGTTGAAAACATAAATTTTTTCCCTTCTGATGTGTGGAGGTGGGGAAGGGAAGAAAAGTTATTAGCACTAAGGCCATCAGGAAAATTATTAACATGTACAAAAACAATTGTGGAGAAATAAAGTTAAACAAAACATAGCCTCATGTCTTGTGCTTTGCAGATAAACACTGTACCTTTCGTTTTGTACTAACAGTGTAGAACCATTATTCTGTACCAACAGCATATTCTGTTAAAATTCTCCCCTGATTATGTCTGCAGACACTCATAACAATATGCCAAATATAGAAAAGGCTTGTACACTGTTTTGACTTCATTCCAAATGCTTAGTGTTAGACTCACTTTTCAAATTAAGGCAGGTAGTCCAGTCCTGCTCTCATTAAGCTTAATGATAATTTAGACGTTTATTGCAAAGGAAGCAGCACTGGACTTCCATAGGACGCAAAATCTATAGAAAAAAATGGTGACAAATTAAGGCTTTCATTCTGTTCTGCCAGTCTGTGCTGTGCATGTAAGAGTAGAAGTTAGGTTATAATACGCTGGTCACTATGGAGAAAAGCTGATGCATACCCACTTTCTAGTTTGACTTCACACACATCCTGTATAACGTTGTTTGATAATGCGTGAAAAGATCCTGGACCACATCCTCTGCATATGTAATAGGTGTAAAATCAAAGACTTCCAAAGAACTGTTCTAGCTTAATAGAGGATACAGGCTGTGAGGTATATTGCACTACAGACGCATAAGCATTGCTGTCCTTACAAGTAACAGCTGTGTGCTTTTTTTATGTAGGATTCATTTTATTGAAAGCAATACAGCTTTTCAGAGATACACAGGATGGCTGAGGCTGGAAGCAACTTCTGGAGGTCATCTGGTCCAGCCCTCTGCTCGAGCAGGGCCACCTGGAGCTGGATGGCCAGGACCATGTTCAGAAAGCTTTGCTCCCTTCAGGTACTTATACACACTGGCAAGGTGCCTTAGATGTGTGAGCTTCAATGAACCGTTTGCAGTGCAGAGGATTTGTGATGCTTTTGTAGTCTGGTGTTTCCTGGCAAGACAGGAACTAACATCTACTGATAGGGACTTCATAATTAAATTAGGAAAACATTAAATAAGCTGTGGGTTGTAACTTCGAACATCCCACATGCAGATGTTTGAACACTGAAGTCTGAGTAAAAAGACTGGTTTGCAGAATGTACAGAGAAGTGCTGAAGTGCTACTATCTTTTGTGAAGAATTCACTCTCAATTTTGGCCATCTTATTGAAAGTCCAAAATAAAATTGATCCATTCCTTGCTTTTCTCACAGCAATTCATTTTAAAAAGCTAAATGCTCATGTAAGAGCCAAGTGATGATTTATGTGCTAGTTGCTAGTATGACAGAGAGATGCACTATTTTAAGGTCTTGTTCTACCGTCCAACACATGAACTGAATATTTTTTAAAGTCAAGATGCTGCTTTTTGGGTGCATGTCTATGAGCAGGCTTAGAGACACTGCCCTTTCCAAGGGCTTCTGCAGAAGCAAAGATGCTGCAAATTACGTGGGGATTTCATAAGCAGTTTTCCTAAGTGCCTAAAGCTGATGACTGTAGCTCCATCCTACCCCTAAGACAGCATTGCAAGCAGATGTGTTGTACTTAGGTTCTGACCGTAGAGTGAGTCAAAGCCAAGTGGTGTAAAGTGTTTCCAGGGTTTCTTTCCTGGCTTCCATCTCTTCTGTCAGTCCCATTAGGCTAGATTGCCTGGAAATGTTAAAGAACTGATGCAAGCTTGGCGGTTTGCCCCCCACTTTGGCAAACAACCTCTCCAGTTGCTGCTAGAGCTCTCAGAGGTCCTTTTTCCAGGACAAGTATTCAGTTAATTAATTGGAGAGATTTAAATACATGATCGGACTGCATGAAAAGGGAAAGCCCACAGGAGGACCGAGGGGTGGGTACAGCTTGCAAATGGAGCCCAGGTAATTCAGTTCTTCAGGGCAACTGGTGCTTTGGTTTAACCCCTTGCTAGTACGAATGAACTGAGTGAGAACTGTTCCCAAAACTTTAATGAGCAAATAGTTAATGTAAAGCAAGGCTAAAACTGGTAGATAAACCTTTCTTTCTTGAGCTGAGCAGCTGCTCAATGGCTGCTGCACTGGGTCTGGACTCCTTTCTCACATTCTGCTGCCCGCAGTCGATTGGTTGCCCACCCCTATGTCCCCGAGGGCATCATGGCTCTGAGTCCCAAAGAGGGTGCCAAAGGGCATCTCATTTAGGTAGCTTCCAGGCCTGTTCACCCTTGACAACGTAACGGACATTTTATCAGAAAAGATAACTGTTATGGGAGGGGAAGTGTTCGAAGTGCAGGCACAGGGACTGGAAAAGAAGAAACAAACTAAACCCTGAATTGCTGAAGCCTGCAGGTAGTGTGTCTTTCGTAAATACCAGACAGCAAGCATAGTACAGAGCCTTTGAGGGCCACAGGATTTATCCCAGGAAACACTTACTTATCGTAAGAAGCAATGAAGTGGGGTGTTTGTCCTGAAGCAACAGTGGGACATGGGACAAACAAGCAAATAGTATGTGCCACCTTTTAGATGAGAGTGAAAGAATCGTAGTGGAATCACCACTTCTAACTAATTTTCAGCCCTTAATGCTGTTAAACCCAGTTTATTTTCTTGTCCCTGGCTCTGATATGCTCCTCCAGTTATTTCCCATAAATATGCTATATTTCTGTCTACTGTTGTCATGTTTTGTTTCATAAGGTGGTGGTATTCTGCTGTAAGTTATGCTAAAAAGGTCTAATCTTTACCACAACTCTCTCATAAGGTACTATATTTGCTGGCTAACCAGGGCCAGTGCATGATGTCATGTCCTTGGCATGGTAACACGGTTTGCTACCACAGCTGAAAGCTGCTAGGAGATCTTTATTACATTGCAAATCCTGTAGAGTCTACAATAAGCATAGTGTATATCAAAATACAATAGTTTTCTTCATAAATTACTAGATGCAGAGAGGCTGAGTGTGGCAAGTTGATGAGAACCTTCGACAATCGACAAATACTGTTTCAAAAACTGCTATTTCATGAGTCCTTTTCTATGCCATTTAATTGATCTACTTCCATTTGTAGCACAAGCCCTTTGTATAATTCCACTTGTACTGTAGCCTTGTGCTACAAAAAGCTAACCAACAAATCTCTCTGCATTTCATTTTAAATCAAATGAAAAATAAATGGTGTGGCCTCTAATGCACACCAAAGAAGGAAACAGAGTTGCTTCAGTGAATATTTGATTCAATATGAATGGAGCCAGTTTCAATAACTTATCTATCCTGGGCTTGGTTCTTACACCTAGGGAATCTTCTCTTTGCTGCCACAGGGACCTACCTGCAAATCTCCTATTCAAAACAACCCCAACCAAATTTAATTTCCCCTGCTCTTGTTAGGGAGGTTGGTTTGTTACATTGTGAAAACCAAAAGAGAATGGCATAACAGGAAGGTGTTATGGCTTGCTTGCTTTTTGTGGTGTGAGGACACTGATGGGACTGTCTGAGACCTCGTAACAAGATTGTAAAAAATTGCCACTGTTAAGTTTTGAACTGTCTACAGAAAACACTCTATTGCCTTCCTCTAGCAGTGTATTTCTCATTGGTGCTGAAGAACTGACCCCTGCAAGGCTGAGCGACTGCGATGATTCAAGCATGACTGCTGCCTCCCAGCTAATGACACAGGGAGCCTGTTCCCGTGTGCCTGGTGCTTTCATGTTGGTGTAGCTCTGCTGCCAGGAGAACCCTTTCCCTTGTTTATGCAAGCAGGAGCCAGTGAAAACTCAGGTCTGACTTGCCGACCACCTCACGTACCAGGCCAAACAGTGTTAATTATATTAATCAAAAAATCTTCTTGGAGCGTAAGACAATGTTTTGACATAGTGGAGATGATGAAGCTACTTAACATTCAAGCTGTCATCTCACAGTCCTTCCCTGTTCACAGAAATCCTTGAGTGCAAGCTTCAGTTTGAACACATACCATGTTGCATGGAGTTACATGATATGCTGCATAGACAATTAAGTTAATGTTTAAACAGTATGGGCATGTTTGATCTCCCCTGTTTACTCACGCTAGCTTCTAAAGTCAAAGACCTGCGTATGTGAGCAATCTGCAGGAAGCGGGAGGAGGTTGAGGTGCAGGCAGCTCTTATAGCCCATTCAGTTTGTTAGCAATAGGGCAGTTCTGGCACACCCCTCAGATGCAGATTCTTTGTACTCCTCTCCTGAGCTCTGGTACTGTGATGGCCACTGTTTCCTGGTGAGAGCTTTGACATGGCAAAACCTGACCTAGTTATGTCTGCATCTAGACATAAATGACATAAATATCCAGGCTTTTGTGTATCTTGAAGCTCTGCTGGTCACAAGTGGTTAATAATGTAGTATGTAAATGAAACTAGCTCTCTATCCTCTTCTTGTTTTTGCAGGCAGCTCTTCCTGTGGAATCTTCACTCTCTCGCACTCTTCCACAGCGTGTACCCTAAACTGTGACTGCCGTACTTGCTCTCATTCTGAATTTTGGTGCTTTCATATTGCATGGCTACTTTTAAAATGCCTAGAAACACAGTAACTTCTCTTCCATTTTAGTTTCACAGCCTTCTCACCGTCTGCTGCTGTAGCTGTTAAAATAACTGCTGTAAAAGTCATTCTCCTGAGCTGCAGGATTTGGGAAAATGGTCTCACCATTGAATTACGTATTTTTGCACATTACAGTACTGTTTGCATAAAGGGGTCAGACATAGGACGGTGGGCCACAGGCTAGCCACCAATGAAATAGTTTCTCATACCAAGGGCTGCACTTGCTTAGGGTGTGTGAGACCAAGGTTCAGTGTCTTCCTCTGATCCAGGATATTGTTACGGAAATTCTGTGATAGAATCACTAAGATATTGGTGGAGCTGCGACACAAACCTTATGTTCTATCTCTTTGGCTGGTGTCCCAGCCACTTGCACTCTGCTGCTTGATAAATAAATGAAGGCACCACATTAAATGGTAGGACTCCCAGAAGAGGAGAGCAGCCTCACTTGCCCAGCAAGAGTTCTGCCTCAAAACCAGGAAAGTATGCAGAAGTGCAGGGAAGCAGGGCACTGAATGTGTGTCTCTTGTCCTCAGTGGTTAGAAGAGAGACCCTGCTTCTCTTGTTGTTCTGCTCACCCTTGAGCTTAGTGTTGTTTCCTCTGTTTTTGTTACAGAGGCTGCAAAATTAAACATTTTGGTTTGTCTGGAATGAAAACTCTCTTTGGTACAATTGGGATTTTTTCAGTTTCCCACCTATCTGGTAAGAAGAAATGATCAAGTGAAGAATGCAATGCTGCGACTGGCTGCCAAGTTAAGGATGAGCAATTGCAGTTCAGTGGTCCAACACCTCACACTCCCTCCTCCCCTGAACTCTCCTGCAAAGTCATTTTCCAGCCTGCAGTGGCCACCTCTCCCCACTCACCATCCTTGCTGTCCTAGCCCATGGGAATGTGCTAGCACCAGCTGCCTTTTCACAGCACCCTCCCTCTCTCTCCCTGTGCTGATTCTCTGTCCCTCAGTTTGCAGTGTTACTACTCTCAAATCACATCCAGATCTCATTTTCCTTCCTTGAAAGGTGTGTTACTGCACCCCAGTTGAGCTCTGTGAGCAAAATGGGAAACACAGGGCTAGCTAACCAGATCACTCCCTCCTACTTCCATCAGAAACAAGTGTGAAGCAGCTGCAGAATAAAGCTAGGAACTAACTTTTTGCTTTGTGGTTTATTTTGTGGTTGCTTTGTGATTTGTTTTTTTTCACCTTTTCTGTGTCTGGGATCTTAAACATTCTTCTGAAAAAAATGGAAACATTTACCCATTTGCTTCGTGGGTTTCACTTTTTTCTTTCTTTTTTTTTTTTTTTTTTTTTTTTACTGCTTTTATTTTATCGTTCTAGCTTCTTTCTCTCTCAACTTGCTCCACTTGTGACCACCCTCCCACACATCACAGCTGCCACCTCATCACCACACCATGCCTTCAAGTTTTTGGGTTCTGAAATTGGCAATACCCAGAAACGAGCAATCACTGGAGAACTGTGGGGGCTGCTTTGTTTATTTATGTTCATTAAGTTCCTGGCACACATGCTGCAGCGAAAACACTGAAGTTCTCACATGTGCTAAGGCTCAAAAGCAAAAACACCCCAAAGTTTAAAATAACAGAATGCAGACATATGTATTTTTTTTTAAATCTAGTGAAATATGTGTTTGTTTAGGACCTGACTTTAGTTTTGTGTCTGGGTTCAGCAGTATTATATGAAAAAAGCAAATCCTTTTTTCTTCTCCAGTTACAGTATCATCCTTCTCTTTGTTTAGACATTTTGAACTGAAACCGAACTAAAAATATCTGAACATCTTGACATGAAGAGTAAGGTAAGCCTCCTAGGATATCATTAATGAATGCCATGGAGTCATAGTATATACCTGAAAAGTATCTGGATCCATTCTCCCCTTCCTCTTTTCCTCTCTTCTCTCTTGTGTCCCAGAGGTAGATAGCTGCAAATTGAGATTTTCAAAGTGGTGCAGAGGATTGATTTTAATGGCAGATGCATAGCTAATCCCATGCAATACTTTCAGATCTCAACCCCCTCTTCTTTGGTAACTAGCTGGAAAGGGCTGCAGAGTTAATCTGTGAGTTAATGCACATGTCTGCTGAGCATTTCTTTTCAGCCCAGACATCTGGGCACTGTGTACTTCTGGTCAAGTAGGGCTGGGGATCTATTAGACACTGGGGTCCTGGCTGCACCATCACTGCAGGATCGCTGCACCTGTAAAGTGCTTTGGCTGTAAAGTGCTTTGGCTAGGGCTGGGTAAAGCCCCTGTCTCTGGCTCTCAGGCTTTCAGGCTGGGACAGTATGCACCTCAATTCCATGTGCATGCATCAGTGCAGTCACCCTCCCTAAACAAAATACAGTCGCTGCCAAATGAGGGTCTGTTACAGGCCCCATCAGGGTCCCAAAGCACTTACATCAGAGTCCGCAGAGAGCTCCTTCTTTTGCATTATAGAGCTCTGCCTCGGCCAGCTTGTCCACCACATCCTGCTGCAAGCCTTCTTAAGCAGCCCATGTCCCCTTTCAGCTAGTGGTTGCTCTGCTGCCACAGTTTTGGCAGTAGTGCTTTTAGCTGGCACATGCACATCCCACCATAACCTGCCCCTCTTCCAATGGGAGTCAGAGCTCAGGAGCACCCTGGGTTCTGATCCTCTAAAAATGTGCCCCTGAAGCAGCTCCCTGGTTTGTGGGCCAGTGGGGAGAGCTAGGATCAAGAGGAGGGTTCTGAATTCTCGCTTAGCTGTATGCCCTGGCACAATGATTTAAAGCAGCAAGAGAAATTTACTGTTAGTAGCAAAGCAGCAGGAGGGCAGTCTTGCATCAACACAGGAGTTTACATAGCTTGTTTTCAAGTATGACATTTAATCGTCACTAATAATGCCATGGATCATAATTATGTCTATTGTAGAGAGGCTTGTCTCTGATAAAGGAAAACAAGAAATGGTATTAGCCATGGGGATATTACAGTGTTCATAAATCTTGCTTTTGCAGTCTGGCTGGTACACAGATGATGAGGGGCACAAGGGGCAACCTAGGCTACAGGGAGGGTGCCTGACCCCTGAGAGAAGGGTCAGGAGAGACCCAATGGAGAGGAATGGCTGGGGATCATCCTTCTTGGTGCTGCTGGGATGACTGCCTGACTGCCCTGCCTGCTTGCCCCTCCAGTGACTGTGCTGCCTGGCTCCTGGGCAGCCCTTGGAACAGGGCTCTGCTGGGGCTGCTCTGATGATGAGACTGCAAGCAGGGTTAGCTTTTCCAGGGAGCTCATAGGCTGCAAGCAGAGACGGGTCTGGTGAAATAAACTGCTCTCAATGGTCACTGCAACAGTGGATGAATCCATTCCCCATGGATCTTCTCCTTGCCTCTTCCTGTGAGCAGGAGAAGACCCTAGACTTGAACCTGTGGGGCTCCCTGTGGGCTTGAGGAGATAGCCACAGGATCCTCGGGAGCAAGTTGGGGTCACCACCTGTGATCTGCTGGGATGCACAGGGCCATCAGAGCGAGCACGGGCAGCAGGGGAAGGAGGGAAAACCTGTTACCTGTTGCCTATCCACCTCCCAGTGCTCAGGATGCTTGTAAAAGCATCAGTGTCCTTAAGGTACCCATGTCCTCATTCAGATGTGTTTGAATTTTGCTAGAAACCTGAAAGTTACTGCAAGAGAGGGATTATTCACAGACAGAAACAGCTGGATTCCCCTCAGGACTTATTTCCTTAGGACCCAGGTTTAAAATATGCCTTTTTCAGCACCTGTACCTTTTTTCAGAGTAAAGGAAACAGCTGTGAAGCTGTGATGAGTAGAGCACAGCTGATTGCCTCAGCAGCCTGCCTCCCTCTGAAATAAAATGCTAGCCACCTCAGAGATGACCCTATAGTGGAGTGGAAGCTTGCCCATGTCTGTTTTGCACATTTTTCACTGCTGAGGAGCCACAAGTGATACATGTTTTGGTGCAAGGACAAGCTCAGCTGCTGCCACAGCTTCATCTCTTTTTAGAGTTTTATGTTTTTTTCCCCTGCAGACTTTTTTCAGTTGTATGGATTTATGAGAGACATTTCCCTCACATGTACAGCTAATGGGAATTTTTGCATGAACAGAACACAAGATACATAAAGTTCTACAGCCAGAACTGCACAGACAGATTACCTGAGGAACACATGACCTGCAAATGGACTTTACCCCTTTAAAATATGTTTAAGAACAGGGAAATGACTGCGCAAGTGATTCCCAAACTGCACAACCAAAACCTCTGTATAATCCTGGAACATCTTTTCCTGATAGTTCTCAGGTGATTATTACGGAGAAAAATGGGCGTTCACCAAAGATGTCTGTATTTATTTCAGACTTAATTATGCTAACCTAGAAACCTAGGAATGGACAAATATCCAGCAGCCACTCTTCAGCTGGTTGTTCAGCTGGCAGCAGATAACCATGTTGCAGTGCATTATTTAGGATACAGGCATTCAGAACAATCAACTCAGGCTTTCTCTGAAATATATCTTTTCTTCTTTATGGAGAGATTCTACCTCAGAGTTTGGAGCAGGCATGTAATCACTCACTGCGAGACAAGAAATTATTTTATGAGAACAAATGCTGGTTGCCATGGTTTCCAAGAGGAAGAAAAATCCAAGGTCGTTCCCCAGAAACTCTTCTCAATCAGAGCCAGCAAGGATACTCCCTCACCTCTCCAAGTAACCCTCCCTTGCCTATAAACATGGTCCTCCCATCCACACTGGTATGCCGCTTTGTGCTTGAGCTACAACAACGCTGATAAGAACATTATGTGAAAAACCTGTGCTGTGTCTGAAAACAAACAAAGTCAAGCCTGGATTTACAAGCCTGTGGATTTTCCATGCTTGGCTGTTTTCCTGCTCCTCTGTGCGTCTGCTGGAAAACCTGACCTGCCTCCCATGTTTGCTGACCAGGGAGTTGCAGGTACAACTGTGAAACTTTCACCTGCAGAAAAAGGCAGAGTAGCCCTGCGTGGAAGGGCTGACACACAGACAAGCAAAAGGAAAAAGCACAAAAGATGTGACGATGCATTTGCAGTTATAAGAAAAATGCCCAAAGCTGCATTTCATGAGTTTCTCCTCTGGGTGTGAAGCACAATGAAAAATACCTTTCTTTCGGTGACTGAGGTGTATGGCATCATTACTGCACCTGAATGCCTCAGGACTGACCTATGTTGTAGTGACTGTAAAAATGGATATTTTCAAACACAAGTGCAAAATTCAGATTTGTGACGAAAATGTCAGCAATCTTCACACTGCCAAGGTACTAACCTGCCAACACAGTGAATAGATGAAGTCTCCCTTTACACTGGAACTGCCAGGGCAAATTCATTAGGAGATAATAATATTCAGCCATTTGTTTAAAACCATGAATTTTTATTCTGGCATATATAGGGGAAGGTACATAAGCCTTTTGCTCACTTTTGTACAATTGAACAAAACTGTCTGCACATTAATGCCACAACAAACTACATTTAACTAAACCTGGTTCATGTGAAAACAAAATGCATCCCTCTAACATGTGTCCAAAGCCTTGTTAGTGTAGCAAGCACATTTCTTTACACTATGGGGTGTGTATATGGGGCCTTGGTCACCAGTGCCATAAAATCAATGATCCATGACTTGCTAATTTCCTTTTCTGTCAATTTAAAACCAGAAAAAATGTGTCAAGGATTAGAAGTGACTCAGGAAGCAGCTCCATTCAAGTTACAAGAAACACCGTGAATCGCTGACTACACCGTGTGCACAGCTACAACTCTCAAGCTGCCAAGCCACCATCCGAATGAGTGAAGCATCTTGTGCAGAGGGAGAAATCTTTATTATTAGAGCACTGGAGAGTGTATAGGATGCCAGTGCAACAAACTCCTTTCTGACGAGATTCATGTAGCCCGTAGACAAGAATTCTGTGAGCAGGACTGAACTTCTGCTGCTAGCTTGCTATCAGAAGAGATTGATGCACAGATTCATTAAGGAAGAGATGCACAGATGGAGATTCAAGGGCTGAATTTTACAAAGGATTTAAGAGCCCAAGCTCTTCCTAAGTCCTGCTTTCAGCATCTAAATTCCCAGCTACCTTCCTAGCAGTTCAGTACATCTAGCCACCTCTGCTGGAAGCCTGTTATCTCCATGGCAGTGCAGTTTTGCATAAAGCTGCCTAACTAAATGAACAGAGCTGTGTTTCTGCATTTGTGTACTCTTGCCTCAGTGTAAACAGTTCTTTAGTTCACTAACACTTAACTCTGATGGGGTATTGAGACGCCTGAGCCTGGATCCAGGTCTTTGCAGGCTTTTATTAGAAGTGCAAACAGAAATTCCACAGCTGGTGAATAATTAGAAATGTTGTTCATCTGGTACCAGCAAGGGTGTGCCAAGTAGCTGTGACCCTGGTCTGGAAATCTGAACACCACCTCTCTGTGTTGGTCCACCTCTGTCCTTGAAGGAATCATGTTGACCTCTCTGTGTTCTGATTTTCCCAGCGTTGAAATAACAGTGTTATGTTCCCACACTAAAGCTATGGAGTTGGAAAGTGCTAACAATTTTTTCTCCGTGACCCCTGTGTGAAAGCCAGAGGGACCTCTTCTGTAGGAGTCCAGACACTGACCCCCCTTAATTCCTCACAAAAGCAACTTTTTATCTGTCTTGTCTTCATTTTCTGCTCAGATCAAAATTGTTGAGTATGTCAGATAAACGGGGTTTGACCTGTCATATGCCCCAGGATCATTTTTGGTGGGAAAATGCACTTTATATAGGTATAGTACTGTAATTGAATGTACGTATTCATAATATCTGCACAGGATTTAAAAGAAAAAAAAGAAAATGAAAATAAAAATGAAAATAATGACAAGGGAAAGGGAAAGAAAAAGGAAAAAGGAATGAAATGTTAAGCATATCCAAAAGAAGCTGCTGAGATTTATTTTTTATTTTCATTAAGTTATCTCTGCTATGGATGTGAAATACTTAAAAATCTGCCCCCTTCTAAAACCAAACAAATCAATATTGAAGAATAGATTATATTGCTCAGCAGTGCCATAAGCATTCTCATAATTTAGAAATCCTAAAAAATAAAAAAGAGCACAGTCTCAGACTGTTAATGTAGTAAACCAACAGGTTATTGTGACCTAAGTATACAGAAATTACTATTTCAGCATAACTTTCCTTTTCAAACTTTAAACCAAACAAGCTTGGTTTCCTTAAGAAGTCTGCAGGGAGTCTCTGCTAGCTATTGCAATAGGAGCTGCCATGCCAGCAGAGTAATTTCCCTCCATCTCTTAGTCCACCAGTCAAAGATGAAATGTCTGCAGTTTTCCCTTTCTACATTTAAGATTTGTACCAGTTTTCTGCTCACTAAATCATAATTTTTCCTAGGTGAAGCTGTCCCACAGCCTGACACAAGCTGAATGGACAGGGCACATGCAAAGACCTTAATCACAACGTAATGTTGCCACGTAATGTTTAAAATACTGTTCACCCTGTTGCTGTCTTTCCCTCCACTTTGTTCCTATAGAAGTTCTCATTTAAAAATTCTTTCTTTTCTTTTTTTCTACCATGTTTGTCCTCTTTTCCTTTTCTGCACTTTTAAAAAGTTCTCTTAATTTCACAACTTGATCTTTCGCCTTGTTTCAGTTTCTCTGGTGGCATCTTCTCATTACCATAGTCCCCCTTTCAAGTATGTACCTGTGCACAACCAATGGAACTCCTCATGTCTTTCTCTGCTTATTTTCTCACTGTATCTTCAGCTTTTTCCTCTCTTTGTCCTTGAGGCTGCTCCACTCTCCCCTGTCTGCCTAGCAGCACCTCTCCTCTCACTTCCAAACCCCAGTCGTCTTTGATGACTTTCACCTGCTCATGGGAAGAAGATGTTGAAGAAAAGATGTGCCCACAAGGCTCTCTTGTCTTCTCTGACTCCTGTATAACCCAGCCAGCTTTTCACCTGAGTACAACAAACTGTTAGACCAATCTGTTACATCAATTACTTCTGGTGTAGTCTGAACTGGTAAAAAGATGATTTCATTTCATTTAAAACTAAGCATGTAAGTGATTTACTTTATCTATCTTACCTAACTGATGATACTGCAAGCTCAATATTCATCTGATACCCTGTTTGTGTGTGTAACTGACTTTTCCCTGGGGAGGACAGGAAGAGAGCAGTGATACAAACAAGCAAAACAACTCCCAGCCAAAACCAACCAACAGCCTTTCCAAAGCAAAAATTAAACCCAGTCCAGGTAAAGGTTTATGTATGCATATAATACCAAAAGTATATACATGTATTCATACAAATTAGTAAATTTTGCAGAGAGATGTGTGTCTATACGTACTTCTAATATTTTCCATCTTACTTCTGCCCAATCATCGTTTGCTATCCACACTAATTTTCTTGTGGAGATTACAGCCGTTTACTCAAATTACTGTACTACCCAGTAAACAACCATCGGCATGGCAGTTGAGTGATTAGAAAGAAAACGTCTCACATAGTTTCGAAGTAAAAACAACAGACTACATCTCCCAGCTCAGGTTACAGTAGGAAACACGATTCTCTCCAGTTCACTCTCTCAGTGTGTACTACAGAAACAAATGTGGTTTTCTCCCTTTACTAATTTACTCATATTATCTGTGATGGAATAGAAGAGAATTCTCCAGATGCAAATATCTTGAGCTTAACTTCAGGAGGGTTTTATGACACTGTCAATTGCACCCTTTAGGCTACAAGATTTTAGTAATTTAGATGCCACTGTAGTACATGCCTTCTTTGAATCTACTTCCCTCCCTTGGTTGTGGCTTTGCAGAGATCCTGGCACATGCATGTACACAATGTGCATGCGGGCAAGATGGTTTTGTGAATTTATCTGTGTTGCATCAGAAAGCAAAATCAAAGGACATGAGAGGCCAGCTGAGTTTGCCAATATTATTGTACCAATCCTTCACCTATTCTTGTCAGGGAAGGCTGGATAAATGCTATGAAACATCCTGTACAAATAAATATCTTCTGATGCAATAAATAGGGAAATGTGTTTTCAGTTCCTGCTTCCTACTTCACAAAGACATATCAGGTGGACCAAATCAAATTATATATGAAAACAAGGAAGGAGGAAAGAGCCAAGTCTTTCTGCTTTATGTCACCTCATAACAAAGGAGAAAGTTTCCCATTTCTGATCAATAAAAGTTAATTCAGATAAGTATAGCATATTAATAAAATCATAACCCCTCCTAGTTTAGTTTAATCTTTCCATCTTTGTTTTCCAACTACGGTTTTTTTCAACCCAACTTCAGCTGATTTTAAAGTCAAAAGACCTTTTCTGCTTCACACAGAAATATTTTGGGAGTATCAGTAAGGAAGTGGTGAAGTTACCTGGATGTAAAACATGATTAAGCGGGGACCCATCTGTAGCATTTCCTGTCACATCTCAGGTGAAGGTTAGCTTGGTAAAGAAGGGCTGCTCTGTGATCCAGACCCTATGATCTGAGCACTGCTGTAGAGGTATGGAAATGTCTTTTCTTGGTTTGACTTGATGACTTGATGACTTGATGTCAGACCTCGAAGTCTTATCCTATCTTTTTATCCCAGATGGTGAATTTCTGGGATGTTGTCAAGATTCACTCTTTCACTGGTGTTTGAGCCAGCTTTTGTTGCTTTCTGTTCCTGTAGCAGCTGGGCTTTTAAAATTATCCTTCCTGCCCCATTTGCCATGAATACAAGTGATTCTGGGGCCAGGATCAGGGAAGACAGTGGTTGCAGGGGAATGAGCAAATCTAATTCTCTGATGTATGATTCCAGCTGCCTGGTCAGGTCCAAGGGGATGTGAACCTCTGAAGGAGAACTTGGCCCTGCCCACCAGTATCAAATTAATTATGGCCTGTGAGGTGTAAAAAGCAGCTGCAAAAGGCTGGAGGGCCCAGGTGCTGTTGGAGATTGCTGGCAGCAGCAACAGGCAGAAGCTGTGGAGTGATTAGAAGCCACTGGAAGATGAGCAAGTAAAAGACAGTGTTTAAAACCTATAGGCCTAGATGTACATAAGGCCTTCTGCTGGTTATGAGGGTCTGCAGACACCAGGGAGTTGCCAGGTTTTCCCAAGCAAGAGAATGCGACCCCATTGTGGATGGTGGATGCCCTGCCATCAGCAGCAAGAGAAAGGAAGGGGCAGAAGGCTACATAGGAGTTGTGTGGGAGAGTCTTGGGTGATGCTGGGGTTGAGTCCACAGGTTGATCAGGGCTTTAATCGTCTACAGCTAGAAAAAGTGAAGGTAGTAACTAGCACAGGCATCATGAGCATCATAAGCAACAGTGCAGTCCCCAAGGGTGCCTGGGCTGCCGCTGCTTCTCTGAACCAGGCAGCTGTGGGTAGCTGGGTCTGTAGAGAAGACAGGTGAAGAGGTCTTCTGTCTGGTTCCCTTCTTTCCAGACGTGTCCTTTATGCTGAACATGCAAAGAAAGGCTGCTAAGAGCAGCGCTGCCCTTTGAGTGCCTCCTGGGAATCCCACCCCACTGTCATATTTCACTGCCCTGTGCCTTATTGCCTAGGAGTATAATGCAGAGCTCATGGCCCAGACAATCTCCTCTTGTCTTCCCTCTACAAGCAGCTGTTCTCATCTTGGCTTGAAGAGCATTTAAACTGGCATTGGTCCTCCATAACAAGACAAGAAACGTGTCCATCTTGGCCTCTGTCCAGCATTTTGTCCAGCAGCAGTGAAGGGATCTGTGGTGGGTACAGCTGGAGGTCAGGCAGTGATGGTGGGCAGAAAGGCCATTTTCAAAACACAAACTGTATTCTATGCAGCTCCTTCAGTGCCTCTGTCTTTCATGCCTGTGTTTCTGAAAGGCCATAACCATCTTATTGTTTCCATCTCTGCAGCAATTCCATTCTTTTTCTTGTTCTTTCTTTAGCACTTAAGTGATCCACAAGCTAGAAGCTATTTGGCCTTTAGTGCTCCCTTGGAAATGTTACTTGGATAATGTTTCATCAGAATTAGAGACACTGTACTTGATTTTATATGGTTTTGGTTTTTTCTCCATCTGACCTGCTTTCTTCCAGAACAAAGCCTCAACTTGAAATGCCAGAACTGGATGGACACAAAGACTTGATACAAATGGAGATAGTTGGAGGCTGAAGGTCAAACAAAACCAAACAGTTGTCCTGCTGATCACCCCTTCTTCTTGCAAATAAGAAGTTTGCCTCCTTTAACTTTTCTACTTTTCTGCTCTCTTTACTCTTTCCAGTTCAAAAGACAGTTGCCTGTCACTGGATGGAAGAATTCTTTTAAATAAATACTGGATATGCACCCCTTGCTGCCACTGTATCAAACTTCTTGTCTCACAATGGAATCAGAGAGTAGGTTTGTGTCACATGTACATCACATCTACCTTTTTGCTGTGTGCACCTTTATTTTCTGCCTGCAGCCTGCCATGGCTATGCAGGCTCCTTAATCACAGAGAAATGCTTCAAAATATCAACATGGCTGTCAATAATTCCTTAGTAGACTGGTTTATGCTGAGATGACTAAACAACGATTCATCATCTATCTCCTCTCAGACCACTAAGCTTTGAAATGACGAGAGGTTTTGTTAAGAAGATGTAGGATTCCTCAAGACACTCCATTCTGGCTTGAAACCAAAAGGTTTCAAGCAAAGGGAGTTGAATAACAAGCCTCACATGGTTTTGTAGATCCATGTGAGGCTAGAGAGACAGGGCTGATCATGGAAAATCGCATCACTCTGTAGAAACATTAGCAGCTTTGTCATATCTATTGGAATGGCTCACTGAAGTACACTGAGGTCATGGATTAACTCACAAGGTTTTCCTATTCCACAATGAATTTTTATTTAACAGAACTGAGTGTATATGTGCGTTTCTAGGCCAAAAAATATCTAATCTCCAGGTTAATAAATTGGAAGCTCAGGAAATGAGAACCTTTGGTCTTGGACTTTTCTTACACCATCAAACAGAAGATTCCTTCTACTCTAACTTACTAGAAGTTCTTGTGCAATCTTGACTCATCTACAGTGCAGTGCTTTGTCTATAGATCTTTTGTCTCACTGCTGTCTAGAAAATAAGCCGAATTTTCAGGAAAATTAGCTGTAAGATCACAAGTATCCTTGGACAAATGAGCCAGAAACTGAGGCTTCCTGGGCTGATTGTTGCTCTGAACCTGAGTGCAAATACCAAACAATTCTGTGCATTCTTAATGGCTCATGTAAACAAGGTCATCATTTGCACCCATATTGCTGTTCCAGGTAAGCTTTCCATTTATATGGGTACCTTTTTACACTAAAATCCTGAAGACAACTCTCCAGAAATGAGTCTGTTCCTACATTCAGTATCCCTCCTAGTTACTGCAGTGACTCTGGATTAAAGCATTATGAATCTATGTCAGAAAAGTTGTCAAGCAGCAAGTTTGGGATACAGTAGAGAATTTGATGGTGAATAACACCATTTAACTTTAAATCCCACATGCTGGGAAGAGGAGGAAAACAAATGGCAAGTCTGCCATGCAACAAATCCATTCCATTGTATTATTGCACAGAGAGAACTGGACACCTAAGTATTAGGTTTGTTTAATTTAACATCTTTATATGGCCTGATATCTTTTAGAAGCCACTACTTGGTTCTGTTTTATTACAATTGTGTTACTACTTTTGCATCAGTCTGGAACATGTTATAAAGCTAGCAACATACCTGAAGAATGGGGACTTGGTACCTGCAGCTGGAATGAACAACCAGTTCTCATAGGGAAGCTGCAAAAGAGGAGCTCTGCTGCAGCCGTGTAAGGTGGGCTGGAGAGGTTGTCATTCAAAAGGGCCTGTCACAAAGTGTTGCATAAATTGATACTGGCTTATGTAAAGCATTTCACCTACAACTGCAGCACTGAGATGATGCATGATGAAAGGCTTCAGCAGAGGGCAGGAGGGATCATACTGCCCCTGGGACAGTGTCTTGATGCACAGTTGAAGTACAGCTTGGTTTTCCACACCAAACCACCCTCGTTCTGGCACCACAAGAAAGTTGCCTCTGGGAACTGAAGAGAACTATTTTTTTCAGGGATTGTTCTTACTGAGTCTTCACATTGAGCTTATCTGATCAGTCTAAGAAGTGGGATTTGTTCAGAAAGAACATAGGCTGAAAATGCTGTAATGACCCCCATGAGCTGTTCCTGCATCTCTTGCAGTTTGAAGGAAACAAGAGGGCTTGTACAATTTATAATTAAACCATTACTTCAACAAAGGTCAGGTGCATATTTACCTTGTATGCAAAATATATGCTTTTCTATCACCTTTTTTGTCTTCATAAGAAAATCTGAAGGCAAAGTTATGAGTTAGGCACTTAGAAATATCCATTTGGACTTCATCACCAAGTTTATCACTGACACAAGCACATTGATACATGGTTTTAAGGTTCTGCTGGATAGCCCTGTAGTTTGGCATGTGTCCAGTTCCAAATAGAGATGCCACAACCTCCCTGGCTGGTAGTGGAAGATGATTTCATACTAGTGAGTGTGTGTAGGTTTTGTACAAGTCTTGCTAGACACATGCCTAAGAACAGTTTAATCTGCATTATGAGTAGCGGAAGGGAGGGAAAACACAGCCTGCCAATTTGATGCAGCTGTGTTGTGTAGGAGTCTGGTTTGCCTTTTTGCAGATGAATTATACAGCCAAGGAATTTCCAGTTCTTGGCACAGGCTGCTAAAGGATGGAAAAGCTTAGCATTTCTTTGCCTCCAGCGTGGGCCAAGGGAAACTGTCCCATCTTCAGAAGGTGGAAAAACCCAATGCAAAAGGGAAGGCCAATCCTGCCCATGAAGCTAACCCACAGATTGGAACTGATTCTCTCTGAAAAAGGAGAAAAAGTCCTTTTAAGACCAAGCAATCTAGATCTCCTCCAAGAACAGTGCCCGTTGCAGTGGACTAGTCTTTATGCCTTGGGCAAATGTGAAGCCTGCTTCACACTGATTTTCTAGTTCACCTGTGACTTGAACTAACACGAATCCTTTTAAGCACTTTCAGCAAACTTGTGTTTTGTTAAATGCCCGAGGGCTATGATTAGCTCAATGATGAAGCTTCATCAAAACGTACCTGTCAAAGCCTACTATTTTGGCCGAAGTCAGTGTTTCCCTAAGAATATACTGGTTGTGTCTCCAATAAACAGTGCAGCCTGCACATTCAGGATGTCATACAGAAGAAGGAAAAGGCAGCTCAGTCTTGCTTGTCAGGATGTGTTCTACTTAGCCTGCACCATGCTTCAAACAAAGGATATACTACACTGTCACCTAAAGCCTTAAGGGTTGTGTGGACAAATCCAAAAGAATTTATCATCCTTGATGTGATCTGTTTTATCAGCTTCTTGGATCTGAGGACTGCACATGAGGTTAAAATATGTGACATCTGTGCAAATCTCTAGATTGCAAAGGAAAAAATAATTGGGGCATATTCACAAACAACAAAATTGGGGCACACTGACACAAGAACGTTGATATCAACAACAACTTGAATGTTGCTTGGTCTATCTGCATGAATTTTTGAGGTCTTTTTTCCTCTGTTAGAGGGCCTCCATGTTGAATAGCATCTCCTGCTGATGATGCAGATAAATAAAAGCATTTTGTATCCTAACACAAAGCCTGAATTTCCAGGAAGCTATTTAGATCTTGGATGAGTAGAGTGCTTTGTTGAAAATGTCACACTGACACACTACTGCATGGTAACAACCCAATGAGTTCATGAAGTTTGAAAAAGCACCAACAAAAGATAGATGATGCAAGACAGGAAAAAAAAAGGGGTAATTTGTTTTTCTCAATATAGTTGATAGATGCTTGGAAACTAAACATGACATACTTGCTGGAAGCCAAAATATTTTATTGTCCTGCTGCTCTCTCCCTCTGTTTTCTTTATCTTTTTTATTATAAAAGAAATGTAAAAGGAATTGATACATTTAATAACTTGCTGTTGTATTTTACTGAAATCTTAGAAGATTCAATTTGAAGAATTCTTCAAATTCTTTTGTTTGTCTACCTCTTCATGTAGAAGAGGTGGCACAAGTGAGGCAGGAAAACATGCACTCATCAGCATCACTCAATGAGCACAGAAGCGATGTCCAAATCCTTCTCTTTCACCCAAGCCTACTGAAACCTTCACAGGAGCATCCTTACAGAAGGGAAGAAGCTTTGCCCCAGGGACAGATTAGCTCTGCACTGCATTGCTTTAGTATATGCCAGGATGCAAATTAATTTAGCAATACTGCTTGTGACAGCTGATTTGTTTATAGATGCCTCCTCCCTCTCACTCTGTTTCTTAAGGCTGCAAGTATTTCCCATTGGTAGAAAGTCAACAAGTGGAGTTTGCTGAGCAAATTCCCTCTTCTAAAAAAAAGTGTGGATTATGTGGAAATTTGGGTTTATTTCTTTTTCTTTTTCTTTTTTTTTTTTTCCCCTGAAAATAAGGAAGGGTTCAAATTAAACAGATTCAGCGTGATAATTCAGTTAACTAGATGGAAATAATAACTGTGATAGAAATGTTACCCTAGAGCAACTCAGGTAAAGCCAGCTGCATTATGAAATAGAGAAAGAGTTGTCTCAGTTCACGTGAAGAGATGAAACATACATACCCTTAGATTAGTTTAGGGTCTCAGCCAGTTTTGACAATGTTTAGGAAAAAACAGAGTAATTAAAAACCACAAATATCCCAAGCAGTATGTCTATCTTGTGTGGCTTTTAAATATTTTCCCATGACTCAGTACTGGTAAGTAGAAGTCTGCCTTGTTCTGGCCAAAGCTTTTCACACCTTAGTGCAAAACCTCCTAACCAGGCTGCATGCTTCAGAGGCAGGACCCTACCAGAGTTCACAGCTGCCTAACTGCAGGGTGGCATCACAGGAGGCAGCACTCTGCAGGTGACCTTCCATGGTTCCATCTCTGTAACGGCTTGCTGGTCTACATTCCATTCTCTTAGGTAGCTGGGCACAAAACCTCTGTTTATTCCTTGCTTTTCTTCCTTCTTTCTGATGATTAAAAATCATACACAGGACAATCAGCAGTGAAGAATTAAGTTAGGCATCTAGATGAACTGCAGGCTAATCCCATCATCCCTGCAGGAGGCTTCTAGTGCATCTGGGTGAGAGCAAGGAAGGGGACCTAACGGTCTTGCGTCCCAGTCCCCTGGCTGGACAATGCAGTCCATCCTTTCTTCCATCTGTACGTCCTTGGTTACCTACTTGGACCTCAGAGCTTTAATGCAAATATGTTAATATTTAGCAAGGGAACATTCTGAAAGGCTGTTTTAATGGCTGCTGGTTAAAATGGGACAGCAGACTTTCTCTGTGACACAGGATACAAAACAATGTAGCTAGGGTTTTGAGTCCTTTGTCCTATCCATGAGTCCTCCCATGGGGAAGAGTCCAGTGTCTTCCTTTTTCCCCCTTTATAAGATTAACTCTTAGTTACAATTCAACTCTTCTGATGCTAATTTATTCTGCCGAATTATTCAGCTTATCACCTCAGAACAGGATGAGCTTATTTATTTTAATTATGAACATTAACATGGAAAACAATTGTGCCTTCTCACAAATGGACTCACTGACCATAACCTGGTTTTCCTCTGTTCCTCACAATTACCAAAAACAATGATAAAACAAGATAGTGCTCCAACTGCGACTGTAGTCATTGAGTGATGGACATACATTGTATATCTGACTTTTATGGATGCCCAGACCACAGTGTTGTATAGGAAAGGTTAGAGGATACGGAGAAAATGTTTACTGAAGTTATTAAAGCTATAACAGAGTGGCTGAACTTGATCTCTGGACCTGGAAACTATGGCAATAAAGGAAAGGCTCTGACTTTAGCAGAGAGTAATATTCGGTGTAAATTTCATGTATTCTACCAAGTCAATTTATTTAGGGTTTGTACACAACAGGACCAGCATATAATGTTCTCTCTTTTTCTGGCAGAAAGCATTCAGTGCTAAATAATGTCTGTGCCAGTGAGGTAAGTGCCAGCGTTTCAAGCTATGCCTAAGATCCCACTCTTGCTCAGTTAAGTAGTGGGGGTATTAAAGATTGCAGAGAAGCACAGTTTAAAGGTCAGTATGCTACAGAAACTGCTGTAGGGGCTGAAACTGTCAAGGCCTGTGCACATAGCCACAGTGCCTTTGGAGAGGGAGCTATCATGAGAAAGGTCTCTCAAGCCCTTTGGGTGACCCTTCTGGTTTCTATGGCTTTGTTTCTAGATATTACTTAAAGAAAATACATTTTAACTGCTTATAAATCCACTGTTCCGCTGCTTCTTGGACATGGTATAGAAATATGTTTTCTGCTTCCACTAGCTAATATCAAATACTTGAATTTATACAGACAGGCTGAGAAAGTTGGGTCTTTTCAGCCTGGAGAAGAGAAGGCTGCGTGGAGACCTCATAGCAGCCTTCCAGTATCTGAAGGGGGCCTATAGGGATGCTGGGAAGGGACTCTTCATCAGGGACTGTAGTGACAGGACAAGGGGTAACGGGTTCAAACTTAAACAGGGGAAGTTTAGATTGGATATAAGGAAGAAGTTCTTTACTGTAAGGGTGGTGAAGCACTGGAATGGGTTGCCAAGGAAGCTGTGAATGCTCCACCTCTGGCGGTGTTCAAGGCCAGGTTGGGCAGAGCCTTGGGTGAGATGGTTTAGTGTGAGGTGTCCCTGCCCATGGCAGGGGGTTGGAACTTGATGATCTTGAGGTGCTTTCCAACCCAAAATATTCTATGATTCTATGATTCTATAATCCTCATACAGTTAATCCAGTGTAAATTTTCTATAACATACAGCAGTTTCTGTGTGTGTTCTTACCTTTGTCTGACTCCATGGTTTACCACTCTGAGCATTTATTCAGATCTTCTGAACATGTCCTGGAGATACCTATCTTTCAGTAACAAGACCAAGATCTATGGCCATGTTTAGAGGCTATGAATTCCCTCTGTAGAGCTAAAGGAATCTTGAAAATGCCTCAGACCTGCACTAATAGCCATGTGTGACTGGCAAGTGCTAGGAACTACCAAAACAGCTATTTAGAAGTGGACTTGCTGCTTGTTTCCAAGAATCTCACTAGAACATGTTTTTCCTGTGCTAGTTTAGTGTTTTATTATTAGGATTTTTTTCAGAGCAGAAAAACAATCTATATAAATTTTATTGTGAAGATTAACACAACTTTATCCTAAACATCAAGGCTGGGACTTTCTGTGGAATAAAACTGAAAAGATCAGAAGTATAATTATGCATTTGGATTGAATTAAGCTGGTTTAAAATATCTCTTAAATATTAAATAACTCTGCAAGTTAATGTCATATTTCATAGTTGTTAGGGGGTCCTGGCAGAAGTCCAGGGGCCACACAAAAAGCAGAAAGGAGGTTGCTGTGGTAGATAATCCTCTTATTACATTGCCAAAATTATTTCAGGGATTGTTCTGTGGAAAAAATTTACCTGGATTTATCCATGTGAAAGCTCTTCCATTGCTGTCTAGCTCTATTGCATTGCAGATAGCAAAATATCGAAGATGGAGAAAGAATATAGTCTTGCATAGATTCACTACTAAACTTCAAACATCCTTTCATTTTGCAAGCTACTGATAACACACATTTATTGATAAATGTATTGATATTGCTATTGTATTGATAACTATCAATAACATACACTTAGTAACTTGTTCACTACCTCCAGAAAGATTAATGTACAGCAAACTCTGTAGAAACATGAAAATTTTATAGGAAAGTAAAATATTCCAGGGTATAAAATTGGAATTAATGGAATTAATATAAAATTTAACATTGACTCGTCATTACATGAACTTGATTACTTTCAGAGAAGTTACAGTCTATAGGCTTTGCTTACACAGAGACATCACTAAGACATCTGGAAAACGTTTCAGTGTTTAGCCATAGCAACTACAAGATACCTATCAGATAAATAAAGTGTATGGTCACTTAAAATAAGGCTACAGTGAGTAGGACATTAGAGACTTTCTCCTACCTTTACCAAATTATCTTACATAGAAATATATTGGAGTTAACCAGACATATTTCCAACTTCTTCTAAAGCACCAGTGAGGTCAGCTGTGGATTTGTCTGTCTGGGTACTGAAAACATCCAAGGGTGGAGGAGGGCAAAGGGATCACCTGCAGAAACTAGGCACAGCCTATTTGACTGACATCTAAGAGTGATGACAAAAGTGGCAACTGCCATTGCAAGGATGCTCATTACCCTCTTAAATAAGTTTCTGAGCACTAGGCTTCTGTTTTTCGAAAGCAAGTTTTAAAGTTGAGCTCCACAGCTTAAAGCAAGCTTGTTAGCAAGTCTGACACAAAAATGCAATGCACATTAGATATAAGATCATGGTATAATATCTTTTGAGGTAATCATCCTGATGACTTAATCTGAGATGGTTTTATTAGGTGAATTCTATGAAAGCTGACACAGCTCACACAGCTTTTGGGGTGTGACAGGGGACATCATCTGCTAGTAGTGACTGAAAAAGATAGCTTTTTGGCTGCAGGAATACAGACAGTAGTAAAGATGGGCTAGGGAAAATACCTGTAACCCTCCTGCCTTGATTCTGCCTCTGCTGCACAATGCAGGTGCCTAGTCTTAAGGCAAGTAGGTGTAGCTTAAAAAGTTCCCTAGGGGTACCTTAAAGCTGCCTTCCAAAATAGAAGTGTGGAACTTTGCTCACTCTCCCTTCAACAGATGTATAGTGGGGAAAAGAACCATTTGTGAAAGCCAAAAGGAAGGAAGAACATACCCACAAAATGTAAGGAGAAATAAACAAGATGCTTCATGCTGGATTAAGTGCTCTGGTTAATTTAATATTACAGGCAACAGACATACCGCATATTTAGGCAATATGTCAATATGTTAACTAATACAATGGCTGACAAACCTAACTGTGTGTTGTGATTACTTTGTGCTAATGTATGCAGTAATAAGCTTTATGCAACTGATGGATATGCTACAACATAAATATGGATAAGCAAATTGCTTGTATTAGTAGCGTTAAAGTAGTGCTTTAAGTACTCACACACTTCGCAAAGCAATCTGCAAAAATGGAGGTGAGCAGATCTAATGGGAGAACTTAAATCCACACCATAATTCCATCAATGTGACTTCTGGATTGCCCCATCCTCTCTTCAAGGGGTCACAAGAGAGCAATGTGTTGGTAATTTGGCTTTGTGTTTGAGAGGTTCTGAATCTATTTAAGAAACAAGAAAGTTAAAGTTGATTTCTTGGCCATGTGCCTTCATTTGGAATTATATGGAGTCAGTCTTATTTTCAAAACTTAAAATGGCTGGCAGGAGATGTGAAGTCCCACTAACTCCTGTGGGTCTGTGGATCTTCAGAATGACACATAGACATCACCATTTCATTTCAGTGTTTACTGCACAGATCTATTTGATAATGATAAAGTGTAACTGTTCTGTTACCTCTAATTGTTCAGTTACTCCTAATATAAAAGTTTATCCTTAAGTCCTTTGATTCTAGTAGAAAAAGGTCAGCATGACACAGCTTGGTGTGGGCCTCCAGCCTGAAATATTGCAAGTGCTGCTCTCACTGGACCATCTGGAACACTTCAAGGAGAAGTCTAAATTGGACTTTAAAATGTTGAAAATTAGTTGGAAGAATAATGATTCATAAGATAAAGTCTGGATAATAACCTTTATTAAAGTCTGGATGAGTTGTTGAACTAGGTTGGTAACATGAACCTATACAGTATCTGATTGCTATCAGACAAGCAATGTTATAGAAATACCCTAAGTCCTAGCTTTTCTTTTATCTTGAAAATACTTTTAATACTACATCTAAGAACACTGGTACCAAAACAACTGAAGGACCTTTTGGGAGTACAAATATGAATGTAAAAAAAAAAAATTATGGAAAACACCTGAAACACAACTTTGGTCCATGTCTCCCTCTCTTCTTAAAGATGGGAAACTACTTTTCTTCCCAGAAAGTCTGACATGTTGGAGGTTCTAATTGAAGACTAACCATCAGAAATGCTCCACCCAAGTTGGCTTGCAAAACCCATCCAGCTGACCCTGGCAGAAAGTGAAGAGATCCTCTGCACTCTGGAAGATAACACAAGATGCACAATGTGGCCAGATATGTGGGTCAGAACTTTTTAATCCACAAAGCATCTTTATTTGACTGTATTGCATACAAACATTTGTAATTCACAAAAGTGCTTTGGTCAAGAGAGAAACAAGATCATCTGCTCAAGTTGATGTATCCCTAGGTGAAAACCCCTGGCTTTGTAAAACTGAACTGAACAGTCTCAAACATCCCACACATTATTGGTATGTAAAGTTCAAGCAGAGAGTTGTGAAACTTCCATTCCTTTAGTCATCTAGTTTTAAATAAATCTGGGCAGTGCAAAGCCAAAATGCAAATTCTTGTGTGCTGGCTTCCAGCTCTGCTGCACTCCAAGATGAAATTCCATCTTCTAGAGGAAAATCTTCCCCAAAGACTTGGATCAGAAGTCTTCTTTAAACAAGCATAGGGCTGTTCAAAGTACAAAACGAGGAAAGCAGCTTTGCAAACAATCTCTGCACTGTTTTTCATTTCCTGAATACAATTGTTATACAATGACATTTAATGACATTTTCTTCCCTTAGTTTGAATTTAGAGTCAGAGAATATCTCAAGTTGGAAGGGACCTATAAGGATCATTGAGTCCAGCCTAACTCCGAATCCAACTCCACTTTCCATGGACAACTGTAATCTGGCATCAAATTGACGTTATCTGTTAGGTCTCTATCAATTCTTAGGCAGTTCTGCTAGCTGTTTCAAAGTACTAAAAATCTTGAAATGTTTCTGTTTGTTCTTTATAGAAAAATAAGACACTTCTCTAGGTGCACAACTTGGTATCAAAATTGTATTGGGATGCTTTATTTTTAAAATCTGTTAGTTATTACAATTCACTTTTGTCTATAAGTATCTTTTAGAAACTGACAGGCTTGTCCTATTCACAGAGGGGCTAATTCTGCACTTCTTGTGTTACAAATTGCCTGAAACCTGTTTTCACTGATGTAAAGATATTACCACCTGCTTGCTCAACCATGCTTCCTGCTTTACCTGGTTTCCCTGATGTTTAAACTCTTGCAGAAATGAGCACAGCTCTACAGTCATATTAAATGTCAATAGGCAAGTGTACTTGCACCAAAGCATTTGAGTTATCCAGGGAAAGAGATAAAATATATTTTGTTAAAAACACTGTCATGCTCCATGGCAGTGAGTCTCATTGCTATGGAGGAGGTACCTGTTAGGAGAGCTAGAGGACAGAGCTCCTGTCAGAGTATGGGGAAGTACTTAGCTTAATGGCTACAGCTACATGGCTGTTTTCTGTCATGTTTCTGGCTATAGAAGTTAGTAGAAGTTAATATTTCAGACAAGAAGGCTAATCTTAGGTGGATCTTAAAGAACTTGAACACTGTATTACGAAAAGCATGTATGAAATTGCACTTTTTCTTCAGCTCTGACACCACTGTGAAAACAAGTGGAGGGACTTTACTAGTTTTGTCATGGGATAATTGTCCTGGAGAGAAAGAAAACATAGATTTTGAGCTCAATATGACCCAGCAGTATGCCCTTGCAGCCCAGGAACCAACCGTATCCTGGGCTGCATCAAAAGGAGTGTGACCAGCAGGTTAAGGGAGGTGATTCTGCCCCTCTACTCGCTTTTGTGAGACCCCACCTGCAGTGCTGCATCCAGCTCTGGGCCCCACAGCACAAGAGGGCCATGGACCCGCTCGAGTGAGTCCAGAGGAGGCCACGAAGATGATCAGGGGGCTGGGGCACCTCTGCTATGGAGACAGGCTGAGAGTGTCAGGCTTGTTCAGTCTGGAGAAGAGAAGGCTCAATGGAGACCTTGATCAGTCTTCTAATACTTAAAGGGGGCCTATAGGAAATCTGCAGAAGGACTTTTTATAGAGACATATAGTGACAGGATAAGGGGGAATGGCTTTAAACTGAAAGAGGGGATATTCAGATTAGGGATTTTGGGACTAAGTTCTTTACTGTGAGGATGATGAGGCACTGGAACAGTTTGCCCCCAGAAGCTGTGGCTGCCCCATCCCCAGCAGTGTTCAAGGCCAGGCTGGGTGGGGCTTGGAGCAACCTGGTCTAGTGGAAGGTGTCCCTGCCCATGGCAGGGGGTTGGAACTGCATGAAATTTAAGGTCCCTTCCAACCCAAGCTATTCTATGATTCTATGATTATGATTTGATCCTTTGTACAGCCAGCTCCTAGCTAGAGTGCCAAGCAATATCAGTTTCTTTACTGCATATGTTGTAGCCGGTAATTTCTAGAAGTCCAGAAAAATAATGGTTCTATGCTTTGATTTCTAAGCATTTCCCATCTTAGTATAACTTTTGTAATGCATACAGAGTGTTGGCTGAATTCACAATAAATAAGGAGAGAATGGACCCACTTCAGCATGGTAGTAGACGAATTATATTCACGTGGCATCTTATGCGTACAACAAACTTCTGAAGCATTTTCTGTAGCTGACAGCTGCAGCCTCAACACTGCAGCAGGCAGTTAGTTAACACAAACAAACAAGCCACTGCTTGCTGTCCCAGGTTTTCTAGGAACAGTGTCATTTTGTTTTATTTCCATCCCAGCCTTGAAGGCTTAACACAGAGGTCACCCTTACTTTCCATCTGTTCTTTTTTCACTGCCTTCCGCTTACTTTCTTCTGCATGAAAACACTACAACACCTCTGTTAATAAACAAGCAAGGATACTAATTTCATATTTTCAAATTATTAACCAAATAATTTATTAATAAAATAAAATCTGTTGCTAAAATAATTTGTCAAGCTATTGCAAAAGTCAAGTGTACCAGAATATACACTGCTCCAAGTTTACAGACACTGGATTTACTAAACTGGAGCTGGCAAAATGCAAATTGTGATTAACTTCTCTATGCTAAAGAGCTTACTTGCTTGGAAAAGAGTTGAAATTTTGGACTCTGGTTGTGTGTATGTAGTAATACAGAATCACTTCACCGTTACACAGTTCTTCAAATTTAGCAAGTGTCACCTTCTCCGTAAAACCAGGTGCTGACTCGATTGTACTTTATAGCAGGAGCTGACAACATGCCAACGGAGCAAGAAGACTTGGAAATCTGGTGATGATGGAGAACAAAATCCTTCTTGAAAGCTCCCTGGGCAGCAAAAGCTGCATTGTCCTCTGCAGCCCTCATGGTTCAGGGTGTCTCAGGCAACAGGATGAAAGATTGTTTTGTAAGAAAACCATACTAGGAAGGACTATTCCCCAAGGAGCTGCTCCAAGTGTCACAGGGCTGAATCTATTTTACAGCATTAAGACCAACATCTAAGTCTACAGCAATAGCACCTTAAGTGTTGATTTCCCAATGGCCTGTGGGATGCACTAGAGCATTTCTGTCTACCCTTTTATGCACGTGTGTTCCTTTCTCCTTTCCTCTTCCAGCTAGGGCCTTGGAATAGACCTGAGGAATCTTTCAGCAAGAGAGAGCACAGCTAATGGTGATAAAAGGACGATGTCCCATTCCACATGGTGGTTCTGCACTCACTGAAGTTGAAAGATGGCCTCATCCCCTATCCCAGATAATCCTGCTTATAATTACAGATTGGCTAGCAAAATGGTTTTAGAGTCCCTCCATTTTGTTTTGTATACAAAACACCATCCACCTGCCTCTCCCAAAAAGCTCCAAACCAAAATCAAGCAACTCTTTTCAACTATTAATGTAATTTAAAAATTAAGTAGGTAGTGGAGCAAGAATTAGTTGTATTTCAGAGACTTTCACTGTATAGTAATAACTTTCATGGATGCACTATAGAAGTCTTCCTCACAGCAGTTACTAGCACAAAAAGCAAATAAGCCTAGTACAAACAACAAATTAAATGTAGTAAAATGAAATAGCAAATTAATATAGTAAAAACACAAGTTTAAGGTCCGTGTCACTGGGTACACACTCACAAATCTACAAAGTAAACGTCTTTCAGAAATGCAAAATTACATGTACATTTTTTTCTGTCCAGCAGAATATATGCTTGCTCCTAAAATAGACAACATGATGACAAACTGAACTTCTATTCCACTGCTTGATGGAATGTAAGAAGTGACATCTGTGCCAATTTAATTTCAAGAATAGGTCATTATAATCCTCAGCCCTATATCCAAACCTATATATTCCTGAGTTGTGCAGTAAGCAAGACCTACAGATAAGTGTTCCAGGTTCAGACCACCATTTACCCAGTTAGAAAAAACCTGCACGTATGAAGTTACAAGCTAGTACCTTCTCCGAAACTAAGTATTTTTTTTTTCCTGCAACAGACCCGAAACCCAAGATATTTTCAATGCAAGAGTAAACAACTTCCTGATGCAAGTGACCAGTACATGAAGAAAAGAGGTGATCAGTTGGACCAGATAATTACAAACCAGGAGGAACTAGATGGGGGTATGAGGATTGGTGGCAGCCTTGGCTGCAGCAACCATGAGATGGTAGAGGACAGGGTCCTGAGTGGCAAAACAAATGGTAGGATCACAAGCCAAGACTTCTGGAGAGCAGACTGTAACAAACTCAGAGATCTGCTTAGAAAAATCTCGTGAGAAACAGCTCTGGAGAGGCGTCCAGGAGAGCTGGTGGATTTTCAAGGTTGACTTTCAGCTCCTCCAAGCTCAAGAATGGTCGATGCTAACAGGGAAAAGTCAAGCGAAGTGGGCAGGAGGCCTGCATATGTGAGCAAGCAGATCACACCTAGACTCAGACATAAAGAGGACGTGTACAGGAGGTGAAAGCAGCAACAGGTGACTCAGGAGGAATATTGAGATGCTGCCTGATTGTGGAAGTTCAGGAAAAACAAACCTCACCTCCAGTTTGATATAGCAGGGGACATAAAGGTAAAAAAGAAAGATTTCTACAGGGTCATCAGGAGTAAAGGGCATCCTAGACAAAATGTGGGCCCGTGACTACATGGAGAAGGGATCTGATGGCAAAGAATATAGAAAAGGCCAAGTTTTTTACTTCTTTGCCTCAGCTTTCAGGAATCCTTTGTCCCTGGCACCAAGGGAAAAGTTCAGGGCAATGTAGACTTGCCCTTGCTGGAGAATGGTCAAGTTAGGAAACATTAAAGAAACCAGACTTAGACAAATACGTGGGATCTGATGTAATGCACTGTGTGCTGATGCCATAGGCTGTGGAGCCTCCACCAGTGGAGGAATGTAAAACCTGTTTGAGCTGACCCTGCTTTGAGCAGGGAAGGTGGGCTAAATGTCATCTAGACAAGGTCTCTTCCATCTTCAACCATTCTGTATTCTGCAGTGCAGGGTAAACAGTGCCCCAGCTGCTCAGAGCTCCAGCTCTGCCGCAGCTGGCTCAATAGGAGGGACCATGTTTTCTCTCAGGCAGGGCTGCTGAGCTAGGGTTCTTCCATTCCATTTCCATCATGACTGGGGCCAGGGATGTCTGGTGAAGAAGAAGGTAATGAAGGTTAACAAGGTTAAGAAAATAAAATCTCTGAATTTCTGGCACAGCCTGTGGAAGAGGACATACATCAAGTTCTTTGTATATAAGCACCTGTGCTTAGGAGCATAGCCCAACTATTAAATGACAGGATTGAAGAAGAAACTCCCCCACTGGACAGCTTGCTCTGTAATTACTGGGTTTGCTGCACTTTCCTTTGAGGCACCCTACAATTAGGTGACGGCACTCAGCCAGGGAAAGGTTGCTGACTTGCTAGTCTGCTAATTT
Source organism: Lathamus discolor (assembly GCF_037157495.1). NCBI lineage: Eukaryota > Metazoa > Chordata > Aves > Psittaciformes > Psittacidae > Lathamus > Lathamus discolor. The sequence continues at coordinate 82,481,634 of NC_088909.1, read as the reverse complement.
CTAAATTGCAGGAAATATCAAATTTTCTGTGTAAATTTTAATCCAAGTTTTAATCCAAGGACTGACTATTCCATAGGCAAACTCTTAAGTGTCATCTGAAAAAAAAATAAAAAAAATTGAGCTTGCTTCAAATTTGAAAGTGTTTAAGAAGTTTTCCTGTATTTTCTAGGTTTTGTATGAAGTTGGAAAGGAAAATGCACCCCCTCCCATTTTATTGTTGATTTTTCGCCTGTGTGTCCAACATGCTTCCTTGTCTCTATCCTTCTACTCTCCATGCTCTCATCTTTGCCTCACCTTGTCTTTTGGGCACGGATGGAACTCTGAGCTTCTGAATCTCCTACAGCACATGGGTTAAGAAAAGCAGGCTCCTCAGACACTGCCTCACATACCTGCCACAACAGTCAGTGCCTCAGCTGTTTGTCTGGGGTGAAGGCAGGGGGAAATGCGTGCTTCTTTCCATGCAAGTCACAGACCTTGAGTTCTGTAGAGGCAGCAATGACGGAGTTAAACAAGATTGTGCAAGCAGGTTTTTCAGCAGCTTGAACTTACGTCTGCAGCTTGAAAGCATACTGTAGCTTTGAGGAGAGTCTTTCATTATTGGACAGGATCCAGCATCTCACCATCTACGTTACAGTTTGCTCAAGGCAGGCAGATAATGAAGAAATAGCAGCCACATCTGTGGCAGCTCCATTTATCCCATCTGCTTTTTATTTTATCAACAGGGAAAGTAAAATCCTAGTCATCGCCTGTTTTCAAAGGATTTGTCCGAATAATTCAGCACTGACAAAACTTACACATAAATGTTTTTCCTTCTGGATGAGACATTTAAAAATTACCTTTACAGCGGATTTAATTACAGTTAAAAGCTTTCACCATTTATTCCAGGTCATTATAGCTTACAAGCTTCATTCAAGTATTTCTGCGCCTCCCTTGTCCAAGTCATTTTTAGAGCAGGCTATTAAAAAACTCAGTGGTCTTTAATATAGCGTGAAGCTGGATGCCCACATTTTACCTTTGTTCAGATCAGTGTGGTTACTGCCACCAGGTGCAGGTAAGAGTCATAAGGAATTGCAAGTGGGGGAAGCAGGGGGGCAGAAAATACTGCTCCATAATCCATTTTCTCCTATCACAGACCCATCCGAGGTATCACCATTAATCACAGCATGCAATACTGTTTACAAAGCAACTAGGCGCTTCCTTGTGATCTCGTTATGCTATTAGGCTAAGCACACACAACTTCACTTGTCTGGAAAGGATAAACTTTTCAGGCATTAGGTCAGCAGTCACTGCCCATTTGCTCCCATGCCAACACTGGTTGATTGATTTCTTCTCCCTCTTATTTCTGTTCAGATCTCCTCCTTCTTTGCTATGTATTTCTCCAGAGAAGTCATAACCTTTAACAAAACAAAGGTTTTACTACACTAAGCAAGTTGAAGTCATTAATGTCCCCTCTTCCCAATCGTTTTGCCAATATTGTCCTATACCTTCTTCAGTTAGGTAAATCTTTCTGAAGCATGGGCAACAAGAAACTTGCACAGTGTGCTGGGGGAAACGTTGCCAATGCCTAGTATAATGACATTAATATGTTCTTATCTCTGCTGGAATTGTTTCATGCGTCAGAGAGGTTTTGATCTCCCCAGGCACAGATAAGCTGCGTCTTTGGCACTAAAGCACAGCATGTTCAGTTCTCACTCACTGGGTAAGGACATGGACTACATCTGAAGGCCCTTTCAAAAGGATGCTAGTGTCATGGTCCCCATTTTACAAAGGCAATTCAGATGATGAATTAACTTGCCTGAAGCCACACATCAGTTTGATAGCCAAATTAAGTGAAGACTGTATGTGATTGACCAACAAATGTTTTGTCCTCTAGGCCACAGAGTGCAAAGAGAGATCAGACAGGCCTTTTCAATCTAAAGACCAAAAAAAAAATAATAAATAAAGTGAAATATTATAATTGATGAGAATGGAAGACTTTTCCTATGTATTAAAGTGCCCCCTGTCTGAAATTCTGTTTGCATTATATCCGTAACACTTGGGGGAGGAGAAAGGAAATAAAACCAAGAAATGTGTCAGAGCACAGAATTGCTTTGCACTCACATAGGGTCTTTCATCTGTGGGGTGCAGGCTATCCATGCCAGGTCAGAAATCTTTCCAGCTTGCAAGCAGACAAGTATTACAGGCCGAAGTATTGCATAACCCTGATTCTGCAAGACTTAAATATTTCACTTTATCTATTGTGATTAACAGCAGCTGCTTACATGGCTTTTCATTGAGTACTTATATGAGTATTTAATCTGGAAGATTTTAGTCAAAGTCACTGGAAGGTAGAAAATGAGAAACCTCTGTGTTTGGGACATCTATCCCAAACCACTGTCCTCCAATAGGTTTATACAGATGTTGCTACCATTGGCCTGCATTTTGAAGAGCACTGCCAGCAGGTAAAGGGAAGAAATCCTCTCTCTTTGCTCAGCCCTGGTGAGGCATCACTTGTAGTGCTGTATGCTGTTTTGGCTCCCCAGTACAAGAGAGACATGATGCTCCTGGAGCAAGTCAAAAGGCTACCAGAATGATTAACGGTCCGGAGCATCTCTAATGTAACAGAAGGCTGAGGGAGCTGGGCCTGTTCAGCCTAAAGAGATGGCTCAGGGGGGATTTGAACAGTGCATATAAGTATCTGAAGGGAGGATTTCAAGAGGATGGGGCCAGACTCTTCTCGGTATTGCCAGGTGATAGGACAAGTGGTAAACAAGGTGTAAACTAAAACACAGGAAGTTCCACCTGAACATGAGGAAGAATTTTTTTACTGTGAGGGTGACTGAGCATTGGAATAGATTGCCCAGAAAGGTCATGGAGTCTCCTTCCCTGGAGGTATTCCAAGAGCCATCTGGACACAACCCCAAGTAACCTGCTCTAAGTGACCCAGCTTGAACAGAGGTTGGACTAGATGACATCCAAGGCTTCTTTCCAACCTAAATTATTCTGTGAACTTCATTGTCATTTAATGAAGATAGTAAACAGGACTGGACACATTATTGTCATGGAGGGACGCCCTTGTAACTGGACTCTGTGCTTTATGCCACTGATCACAGCACCTAAGGTCTGTCCATCAGTTTTCACTCCACCTCACCTTTCACTTATCTAACCCACACTTCACCAGCTTGTCTGTGAGGATGTTATGGGATACAGTATCAGACATTGTGCTAAAGTCCAAAATAATGTTATCCACCATTCTTTCCACGCCCATTGAACAGGTCATCTCATTGTAGAAAGCCATCATGTTGATCAGGCATATTTTCACCGTCATAAATGCATGCCGAGTACTCTCAGTCTCTTGTTGTCTGTAGTTTGTGGCATTATTTGCTCCATCATATCACGGGCAAAGTGTAAGTCCACTTTTTAAAAATGTTTCCTAACCTGACTGTCCTCCATTGAGGGTGAGTCTACATCATCCTGGACAATATCACTGGTCTTAGGAGCCTGGAATACCTGAGATCTCTGCATCTTTCTTCACCACTGTTCCTAACCTATTTAGCAGTGGGGGAATGATTTTCCTAGTCTTTCTTTTGCTGCTGTTCCTGTAGAAACCCTTCTTGTTTCTGTTCACATCTTTTGCCATATTCTACTCCACGTAAGGTTTGTTTTCCTGAACTTCCACAGTCAGACAGCATCTCAATATTCCTCCTGAGTCACCAGTTGCTGCTTTCACCTCCTGTACACCTCCTCTTTATGTCTGAGTCTAGGTGTGATCTGCTTGCTCACATATGCAGGCCTCCTGCCCACTTTGCTTGACTTTTCCCTGTTAGCATCGACCATTCTTGAGCTTGGAGGAGCTGAAAGTTAACCTTGAAAATCCACCAGCTCTCCTGGACGCCTCTCCAGAGCTGTTTCTCACGAGATTTTTCTAAGCAGATCTCCGAGTTTGTTACAGTCTGCTCTCCAGAAGTCTGGGCTTGTGATCCTACCATTTGCTTTGCTACTGCCACTCAGGACCCTGTCCTCTGCCATCTCATGGTCCCTGCAGCAAAGGCTGCCCCAGTATCCACATCTCTGATCAGTTCTTTGCTTGTAAACTTGAGGCCCATCAAAGCATTTTTCCTGCTTGGTCCTTAATCACCTGTCTTAAGAAATCATAGTCAACATGCTTCAGAGAATTTTTGGACTGCTTGTGCTTTGCTGTGCCCTTACCACAGACACCGGCATAATTCAGTTTCTCAGGACCTCTGAATGTGAGGCTTCTTCCAATTGTTTGAAGATGTCCCTCCTCTATTTCTTCCTCCTCAGCAGGCAGCCTCCATAGCCAACACCCACAATATCACTCACATTGGTCTGCCTTCTAAGCCATAAGCTCTCTGGTGTCTTTTTGCCTGTGCCCAGGCAGAGCCTCAAGCATACCCACTGCCCACTCACACAGGCAGAATACAATACTGTGTAAGGGCTGAAAAACTCAGTTTTGATGCAACAACATTGCTTTCAAATTTGCAGATGAGCACAGCGTAGACTGTAAGGCCTATGCAGTTTTGATTATGTGCTCTCTGTATTTGGAAAGATGACATCTCTTTTTTGTCTTTGTGGAGGGCAAACATTTCACTTTGCAATATCCAAACCTTAAATGAAATCCTGCTTCAGACATGAATTAAAGCTCAATTTCTATGGTTCTGTATAAAGAAATTGTGCAGCTAGCCTGGATTTTTCTCCACTGAGAGATAGCCTTAGAAAGGAAATCTAAACAAGGAAAAGAAAAGGCAATACTGACATTATCTGAGTATTTAAAATTTGTTTTTTGTGATTAAAGCAGCCATGCAATCCTGGAAGGGATCTTCCATTTTAATATCTCCCAGAGGATATGCGATAAGAGCTATCAAGATGGCAACTCAAGATTATTTTATCAGCTACACAATGAGGACTTTTGAGTGACTGTGAAACTAAACTGGCTCCTAAACATGCATCCACACAGCATGAGGCACTCAATAAATGAGTTCTGGCTGTGTCAGTACTATAGACACTGCTGTTACTGTACCCTGTAGGCAAACGCAGCAAAGCTCCAGTTCCTTCACTTGCTGTATTTTGGACTGCTTCTTCTTGCCATTGCTTTGCACAGACATTTTTAAATAGATGCCCTGGGATTAGAGCAAGCTGTAAAGATTTTGCACCTACCTCGCCCTGAATACCTTTTCTGAAGGTAAGGGGGCAAACACTTGTTGCACAAGCCCTTGCCCTTCTGGAACTGTCCCTTTTACTGAGTTTCCAGTTCACTGAAAGGCTCAGAGTGCATATCTGTTTGGCTTCTTGTCACAAGCTGTGTCATCACATATCTTTGCATCTGGTCAGGTGAGACAGGAGAGGTTGTATAGCTACCAAAAGCATACAATTCATTCAATTGCACTAATTTGTTTCTCTATCTGTGATGTGGATTAACAGCCACAGCAATGAGAATGGTTTGGGAAAATCTTCTGCATAGCTGAAGACTTTAAAAAGTCACTTGAATTTTTGTGCTTTTGAAGGATGAGGGAGCATGAAGGAGTTCTCCCAACTATGTCAGCTTCCAGCATCCTCAATCCTAATTTCACTGGCTTTATCTTGTTGTCATGTCCTTCTTCAGATGTATCTTTGGAGACACTGCATATTGGTCATTAACATGCTGGACTCAAAGAGGGAATTGCTGTTTGCAGTCTCAGCTATATTTCTGGGTACCACTATCTACACATCACTGACTTTGCATGCTTCACTTGGATTACATCATATCAGCCCTGGGCCTCCCCTTCTCACAGTCAGGATGCACTGACACCATGGTACCAGCCAGCAGGTAGAACATCATTTAGTCAGGACTGCCAGCCTGCATCAGCACCAGTGATTAGCTTTCAGGTTGTTCTAGATATATGTGTCTGTTTGTCACCAGCATTTATGCATTGTGCTGTAGTTCAACAGCAGAAATAACCTGAAGACAGACCTCCTTTAGTTTATCACTAATTTTTTAAAGCTTAATCGCAAACCTCTTTTCCCTCTGGAATTCTCAAAGCTCCTATAGATTTCCCCAGAAACTAGCTGAGTATAAAAACAGTGGAGCCTGATTCATGAAAACTTTCTTCTCCTACAGACAGTTGGTATTATTGAGTCACTGTCAAAGTTAGAGGCACTATCACCTTTGCACTCACATCCAAAAGAGGCTACAAAGATAATCAAAGCACAACAAAACCTTAAGGAGGGAAGGATTACAAGGTCAGACCTTGATGAAAAAAAACCTTTTTCTGGATAATGCTGACTTCAAAGAGTTTTAGAGTCTGCTGTAGTCATAATAATCTCTCTACTAACACATCTTTAGGAATAACAGGCAGGACAATTTTGAGAGCTTTTTCTTGTTAAAGGAGAACAGCAAAATGTTAGTGTTTAAAAATGCACTTTATCAGCAGCTGACCAGCAGTAGCTTGAAGACCAGGATGTTTAACTCTTCTGTGTCGTGCAGTCACTGCTCTGTACAGTGCATTTATGGCCACACATAGGAATCAGTGCTGTCGATCTGCAGGCAGCTCCAGGGGTAATAAATGTGTTCTGCAACAGCCAGCATGTGGTCGGCACCAGTCTGCTATCTGTTGGAAAGTCAGAGGCCCACCCCAAGCCCCATCACTGTTTGGTGAAAGCTGTGCCAACAAAAGCAGCCAGGACCACTCTCCTGAACCTTTTTTTGAATTAAAGTATTTCTTGGTCTGCTGGGGATGTTAATACAAGAGACAGCAAGAGCCAAGACTCAAATTAATCCCAGACAAGGTTGGTTTAACATGCCAGAGAAGTAATGGAAGCAAAAAGCAAGGAGTTTTGTCTCCCTCTGTCACTGCGATCCCACGCAGCTCTGTGATGCACAGTAAAACATCATCTGTTGCGTTACCTGATGAGCCCAGCCCTCTTTACTCACAAAACAGGGAGATGTTTGTGTTTGTATAATGGTAAAGCACCGTGAGTTTTTAAATAGCTGAGCTCTTTCTGTTTCTGCTGGTCTAGGGATGGGGATAGTGTTTTAAATTTCATTTGGTTTTGCACAGTGTGACTCACAACACTCCAAGACAAACCGGGTCAGGAAAAAAGTGTGAGGAGGCTTATTACTGCCCGTCTCTTCTTGAAGACAGCTTTTAATCAGCACATATTAACATGGCTAAACCCATGCTAGATGACTTAAAATGAGGGAAGCATCTCAGTGTTTGCTTTCTAAGCAAAGAAAGAAAACTGTGTGAAACTCCTTCTTATGATTAAAGGAAAATTTTCTATGTTTTCCTCTGTTCCCCAGTAATACGCTCAGAGGAACCTGCAACAGCTAACAGGAAATTGTGAAGGAGAGAAATAAAACCTTCCTAGGACTCCAAGGTTTCTTTGAATGCTTTTAGTATCTGTTTGGCTCACATCTGGTAATATAAATTGCTACATACCATATATATATACAATCCTTGATTTCAGGCCCAGGGGTTTGCCTCGCTTCAGGCTAAGTGATATCTCTCTTTGCCTCTCACTCCTAAGAGAAGAACGGTAAACATCCTTAAAAAAATCTGGAAGTTACTGTCTGCAGTTTTAGTCAAAGTATCCTAGTTCACTTTGTGCTCTAAATGGAAAGGTGACATTAAAGAATGCAGCTAAAATTGGTTTAGGCAGTCACCTGCCCAGCAGCATCATGAAGGGAGAGTCAGGTCAGTATGTATGCAGGAAGAAATATCCTGCTGGGACATCCTGCTGCTGCTTGGAGAAGCAGTACCACTAACCTGTGCTTTTATCAAGCTTGTCTGATTTACAGTTTTTGCAATTCTAGTGCCTTGTCTTGAAAACTACCGAAAATTTTAGAAACTCCTATGTACTAAATATTGCATATTATATATGATATCTATGTATATCTAGCACTTGCATATAATTTGCAGTTGTGTAGGTGAGCTATCCTGGACATACTTGAGGACAGAGTTAATACCGTCAGCTGTACTCTACTGTCTTGTCATGCTGCCCATGGGGATCATGAAGAATCACATCTTTCACAGTGATTAATGTTTTAAAGCTGAAAGTATGTGTGTGTGTGGTGCAAAAAATCTATTTATTTTCCTGTTTTTCCGGATGGTGTGCTTGTAGGGCTGACCTTCAAGAACAGCTCCTTTCTGACCATAAACAATTGCAGATTAGAAGTATCAACAATCAGAAGCTCCCATGGAGGCTGTGGCCACCTGTTATCCATCCCTTGGGAGTGAAAGTTCTCTCCCTAGACTTCCAGAAATATTTATAAACCTGGGTACAAAAGTCTCTCTTCTGTGTTGTCTTAAAAATTGCAAAATGAACAATAGCACTGCAGTATAACTCTCCCTCCACCTCATTCTAGGTACTTTGTCAGTGTCTTGATTTTGATCTGCTTGTTTCTAATAGAACTGATTTCATGGCAGGTAGTAACGAACTCATCTTCAAATTCCTCCCTAAAATCAGGACATTCTTCCTATTTCACGATAGAGAACTGTGGCAGGAGATTGAGCAATTTCTTAGAGGTCAGTCACAACAGCAATGAAAAAGAAAAAGCCTAGACCTCTAAAATCTTAATCCAGATCATGAATTAAAGACTCACCCTTCATTTCCTCTCACAAGACAATCTTCATGATCCTCTGAATTATCAGTATGTGGCTTTATTGTTTAGAGAATGTAAATCTCTTAAGAAAGAGATGCATGTGGCAGGGTCTTTACTTTTAAAGAAAATTGTATTCCAACTGTTGTGTTGTCTGAAATCATTTTGAGGACTCAGTAAAGTGAGTATTAACAAATTAATCTGCCTTCGTGCATTCTCTACTGCCACTGAGCACTGCAATTAAAACCTGCTGAAGTGCATTTTCTCTGTCAGACATAAATTCCCTGCAACTTGTAAATGTTAAAAGCCATGCATTTTCCTATAAATACTTGGAGCTATACCAGGCAGTCACTCCACTAGACAAAGCTATGCCAACCTTATGTTTAATAGCATATGGAGTTAGCTAAACCTGCAATGGCTACACTGCATGTTGTGAACTGCTGGATAAATAGACCACTCAGCACAGCTGACAGTACAAAACCAGTATGTGCACAAGCATGCAAATTGTAGCTGCACCTTTAACTATAGCATGCGTGGACTTCATCGCTAATAGACTGAAGAGTGCAACCAATTTAAGGTTTGCTGTATCAGCAATCCTTTCCAGCTAGCAGCCTTATTCACTAGAAAGATTTATCAAAAAGGTAAACAAAGAGAAAGAATATACTGTTGACAACAATCCATTTAAAAATGTGAATAAATATTGCAGAACATTTTGCTGCCTTGTTTACCCTGTGCTGAGCAGGACCACCAAGTTAATTCAAAGAGTAAACATTTTGGAAAGCTTTGCCAATCAGGCATAATCCTCAATATAGCTGCAGGGAACAGATCAGTTTCAGTGTTCTCCAGCTCTTCCGAGAAAAGTACACTTACGTTTCATGGCCTGCCTAAGCCAATTCTGACAGCAAAACACCAACTTTGAGGCTCTGATTCAAAAGCTATTGAAAACAAATGGGAATCTATGCATTGACCTCATGGAGTTTGGATCAGAGCCTGAATTGCAACTCAATACAGACTGAAGCATCCAAAGCTGTATGCTTTTCCAGACATTGTTATTCTAGGAGGATAAATTAGGACAAGTGAAGATTCTAAGATACTTCTTGATCTAGACTGGTCAAATTCTCCTGGAAATGTTACTGTAGAGACTGGCACATCATCTAAGAAAGCTGTTTGAGTTCTGTCTTTATGAGAAATCTTGAAACTTCCAATTACCTTCCAGTCACCAGCCAGGTTGAGCACATCTCAAATGTAGATCACTGAGGTATATTCCCTAAAGCTGCTGACAAACTGATACTGCAAGGATTTTTTTTTTTTTTAAGAGATCTACGTGGAAAATTTATGAAAATTTATGATTACTGTTGCATTTGTCCTCACCCATAGGTAAGGATTTGCTGTCTCACTGACATAGATATTCATAACAGCAAATAAACTCACCTATAGACTTAAACTAAGAATTTGTGTACTCCTCTCTTTACTAAGATTTCCAGGAAACTTTGTAACTACCCTTTTCTTCTCTATGCATTTTACTTTATTTGTATTTTTCTTATTGTACAAAGTTTATTATTGCATAAAACAGTTTGTCAAATACCTTTGAGAAAAGATGTAAAGCTATAAATTTCTGAAAACTGCTAGACCTTTGACTAGAAACAATTACTCTTATCTTAAATATCTCTGAATAAATAAGGACTCAGTGCCACCAGAGCACAGATTTCCCTTTATCTTACTATTCCAGCTTTGCTTTCAGTGATGGGAAGATCCATTCACTCTACATGGCTGTAGCAAAACTCCCACTTTCTACTCACCTCATAGTGCATCAGACACTGTTGAGGAAGTTACGTTAATTTCAGGACTAAAGTACATGTTATGTTGTAATTGTGCAGCAAGAGCAGGGAAACAGGCAGATCCAGGAGAACTCATCTGTATGTACTAGATCGTGTCCTTTCACTGGATCAGCCTGTCTCATCAGCCAGTAAGCATCCCTTACACCATCATTTTGTAAAGCTGAAAGTGTTACTGCTCTGGTTTGTCTTAAACTCTTGGTGTAGGGCTTTGGTGTAGTTTTATCATAATTGCAATTATTTTTTAAGTATATCAAGGTCCTTCAGAATATAAGCTGTTGGCACACGACAAGGAAATTTGGAAGAAAATTGAGTCATGTTGTCTAAAGGGTTTCCTTGGAGACTAAATAGCAATGGAAGATAAATGAGAGCACTGGTTTCACTGTGTATCTTAGGATCATAGATCCAAATCAATGGAAAAAGGGAGAAGTGAAAAGGTAGAAGGGACAACTCCATGTGGACTGACGGAAAAGCCAAGTGAAGTTTTGAACTGAATGCTGGCTGACAGACATTTATGTCTGAAAGCAAGAAAATGATCCCTTGTAGTTTCATGACTTGTGGTCCAAAATTGTGAATGTCATGCACTTCTCACTTAGGTAAACATGGTATCAGATGTACCTGATCACCACTCAGCATTAATTCCTCCATTCTCTCTAGGAAAAGACATGCAGAGTTCTGAACTTTGAATTCACCAGATCTAAACCAGTTCAGATAAAAAGGAACTGGAATCTGTCTGGATTTCTACAAAAAAAAGATTCCACATCTTCTCATTTTCCAGACCTGTGTTTAGCACTGACACACTTTCTGTGTGGAAGTCTTAATCAAGTCATATATGGACCATCTTCAAAAATGATTTGAATACTTCACATGGTGGGCTTTGCTTTATATTATCTAATAAAACTGTACATATACTTCTTGCACCCTATTTCATAAATCCTCATCTACATACTAAGATAAGTGAGGTTCCACTGAGCAATATTTTTAAAAAGATCAACACTTTAGCTGTATGGTGGAGCTGTTTTTCAAGTAAAAAACAAGGAAAATGAAGTCATTAAATATTCAAGGCTATGAAAAAAACCTTAAAGGTAACATACACTTTGACAGCACCCTTTTAAGTAATTTTTGTGGTTTTCCTTGAACTACTTCATCAGTTATTTATAAGCTATATCACAAAAATCATAAACCATATGAAGGAGCAATTTACAAGCAATGAAATCTGTATTAACATCTGAAAAAGTATGTTTTCTAAAATATCAATGCATTCTTTTCAGATTCCCTGCTCCTTCCTCTCCCTCCCCAATGCCCTTCTTGAGCTAAGGGAAGAAATATTCACATAAATATTTCACAACTAGCCTAGTTCTTTAAAGTAGTCATTGTCCTGTGATTTTTATATTGACTCTTTATACAATGTCCCTTACTACAAAAAACAGTGGATGTCCCCTAAACGTACAAAAGGATACAGGATAGTTTCCTATGCTTTTGCTGATGTACACTTCTTAGCTTTAATGGACAAAGTTCTTGGGTCTTTATTGTCTGCAAACTCTTGCACGTGCTGGAGTCAAAGCAGCCCTACAGCAGCACATAATTCTGTCTGCAAGATCAGATAGAAACCATCTGCATTAAAAGAGACATGCGACAATAGCTATGAATCCTACAGAAAATTAATCAGTGATAACATGGAGTAATTGGCTTTTGAGCTTGGAGGATGCTTAACTACTTATTTGCTAGCGCCCTTGTTACTGGCAAAAGATAGTACTGGGTTTCAAGTTGTATTGCCACCTCTCTCAAGCAAAGATGCTAATTATTGCTGTATTTTTCTTGTATCAATGGACAAGAATGTATTAGATATCCATTTTTGTAGCACTCCAACCTTAATAAGGATGTTTTATCAGTCAGCATTGGTCATATAGCAGAGTTCAATACTAAGTTCTATACTATATTGTTCTACACTAAAGCTAAATTTGCTCTTTTAGTCTTTGTTTTCTATCACTAAAAGAGGGGAATTAAACATAAAAGGAGAGGAAAGCAGTAGTTACTTGTCTTTCAGTGAGACTGGCACTTGCAAAACCCTCAGTCTTGTTTGTGCCAGTTGGACAGGGTTATATGATACAAGACTGGTGCATAGCTCTGTTGTAAGCCTGTAAATCTTACGGTCAAGCACAAAGCTGACAACTTCAGTCAGAGGATAAAGCCTACTGCTTGGCTGGTAGAAGAAATCGTTTGAAGCAGAGCAGTGCCTTGTAGCAGAACAGTGCCTTTGTAGGCTGTAAGACACATAGAGACTACTGTTCCCTGCCACATAACTAAGAGATTAAAAAAAGCTGTAGGAAACAAGGTCCCTGGTTCAGAAATACAAAATAATCAGCATTGTGCTCTCTGCTGAACTGCTGCTATTACCAAGCTGTAGGGAAATGCTGTTTCACACATGAAGAAGTTTACTGAGGAATCCTCTCACCCTCATATTTTTCTAGCACAAAATACTAACATGGATTGCCACATGCAGAGTATTGATTGCATTGAAGCATATGGGTATCTAGCTCGAAGACATGAAGCAGAAATGGCATCCACCCTTCTGGATTGCAGTGAGTAATATTTTTCCATGAGATGCTAAAAAATTGCTGTCTCCTCCTTAGTTATCCGAGCTATAAGTCAACCTGACAAAATGAAGATTCATCTTTCTCGACTTTTTCTCCTTAATTGTGATAAGGGTGCTGTATGATGAGGAAAAGCTGCTATGTAGAGAGCTACTACTCCAGGTGTGACCACTAGTACCAACACTGTGACGCAGGGGGGAAGCAAAGCACCCAGTCTACCCCACCCTCCAGGAATACTGATGTTCATGTAAGGATACAAGTAAACCTTTAAAACACTATATTATATCACAGTGAATTGCTTTGGTTCTGTCCATCAAATAGAATTACTATCTTGACTTATTAATATTTCACAAAATAAAGCACAGAATTCATTTGTACCTCGAGACAAAAGTCCATGGGGCTGGATGGGTACAGAGGGAGCTGGCAGAAGTTCTCACCAAGCCACTCTCCATCATTTACCAGCAGCCCTGGCTAACCAGGGAGGTCCTGGTTGACTGGAGATTGGCAAATGTGACCCCCATCTACAAGAAAGGCTGGAAGGAGAACCTGGGAAACTACAGGCCTGCCAGTTTGACCTCAGTGCCAGGAAAGGTAATGGAGCAGATCACCTTGAGTGCCATCAGTGACACGTACAGGACAACCAGGGGATCAATCCCCACCAGCATGGGTTTATGAAAGGCAGGTCCTCCTGACCAGCCTGATCTCCTTCTATGACAAAGTGACCCACATAGTGGATGAGGGAAAAGCTGTGAATGTTGTCTATCTAGACTTCAGTACTGACTTTGACACCATTTCCCACAGTGTTCTGGAGAAACTGGCTGCTCATGGTTTGGATGGCTGAAAACTGCCCAAAGAGTGGTGCTGAATGAAGTAAATCCAGTTGCAGCTCATTATTAGTTGTGTACCCCAGGGCTCAGTATTGAGGCCAGCTCTGTTTAATATCTTTATCAGCGACAGGGATGAGGGGATAGAGCGCACCCCCAGTAAATTTGCAGATGACACAAAGACGAGCAGTGTCATCTCCCCAAGGGTAGCCAATGGTATAAGGTTCAACAGGGCAAAGTGCCAGGTCTTGCACTTGGGCCACAACAGCCCCATGCAATGTTACAGGCTTGGGGAAGAGTGGCTGGAAAGGAGAAAAGGAGGCTCAGGGGGATCTTATCACTCTCTACAACTACCAGAAAGGAGAAAGGAGCAGGGTGGGTGTCGGTCTCTTCTCCCAAGTTACAAGCGACAGGACAGGAGAAAACATCCTCAAGTTGCACCAAGAGAGGTTTAGACTAGATATTTAAAAAACTGCTTTCACTGAAAGGGTTGCCAAGCACTAGAACAAGCTGCCTGAGTAACTGGTTGAGCCACCATTCCTGAATGTATTTAAAACGTGCTGATGTGAAGCTTACAGACATGGTTTAGTGGTGGTCTTGGCAGTCCTGGGGTAATGGTTGGACTTGATGATCTCAAAGGTCTTTTCCAACCTTAACAATTCTGTGACTCTATCTCTTAAAATACAAGACAAAGCTAGAATAAGGGTAAACTGGTGTGGAATTAATACCAGGCTCCTAGGAAAGTCAAAAGATGAAGTTAGATCAACATTGACAAAACCTTAAACTCTTTTTTCCCCTGTGCCTTAATTTTATATTGATCTGTGAGATGTCCTGTATTGAACAACCAATAGTTTGTATAAAATATATTTTCAGTTAAGTATCTTCCTGATGGGTGTGGAAACAACATCTGACATAATCTAAAGCGTCAGCCTTGAGGCTACGATGCTACAAAAAAATGTGTACTTGCAACCAGTGGAATTATTTTACTAGCCTGTTATATTCAAACAGTCAGAATTATTTAAAAGATTAATTTTCCACTTAGCTGAATGTGGCAATATGCTCTCAAAACTCTTTCATTACATCTCAAATCTAATGTGTATGGAAGCACAGCTGTAATGCAGCAATTCTTCCTGTGGAACTGCTCATGGACTTCTTAAATTCATGTAGTTTTAAAATGATGGCTTACTTGCCATTAGGCAAAACACTGGGATAAGAGTGGAGTGACAGCTTTATCCTTATCAGACACCTTGGGGCTGAGCAGTTGAGCACTAAAGAAGCACTTACAGTTCAAAGATCTGACAGACCAGCTTTTGACAGTTGATTTGGGGGAATATATGTTCTCCAGGTTTAGAAGATGTCTGGTCTCATTTTACTCTGTCACTCTAGTGAATTGAGGAATAGGGAGGATGATCCTATAAAAAAATAGTGCATAATTTGGTCTAACCCTCACCTGATATGAAGTCCTGTAACACTATGCCAAAAAAGTAGCACCTGCATGGCACACACTTTATGTACACACTAGCAAAAGCAAGCTCTGTCAGGAGATGGCTCTACCTTGCTCCTTTTGTATTCCTTTCACTTTTCTGTTTGTCTTGGATCCAGAAATTGTGCTTCAAAGTATGTCAGAAGTACATACCAGCTTCTGTAAATACCCATGGCACTGTATGTTACAACCACCTCTCTCCTCTCCTCTTGCACAGCACATCTCAGTAACAAGTCAGCTGGGTTGGTTGAAAATGTAAAAGTAGGCTTCAGTGCATCTTGGAGTACCAAAAATTTAACTGATATAAGTATCACAGAGAAATAAAAAACATTGTTTTTTCAAGCAAATGTTTGACAAAAGGGAAAAGCTTATGACCTCATCTTCTTTGGAGTTGTCTTCAAATGAACTTGTTTTTCTACATTGTTTGGTCTCATGTACAAGATAGTGTCGTAAGGGATAAGCCACTTGGAAATGATACAGCAAACCCAACCATGATTACTGCAATTCAGGAGAGAGTCAGCTGAACAATTTCTCTTAACAGCAATTAGGTATCTTAATGGAAAGCAATAGCCTTCCCCCCTGCCCCAAATCCTCTAGAAAACCCAAGTTCATTGAGGGGCTCCAACCAAATAGTAAGAGATTATGTGAAGCCAATATTTCAAATTGTCAGTGTTCTGGGAAATACTTCTTCTCTAGTAGCAATAGATCTTCCTATTAAAATAAACTGTATGGTTGTAAAATCGAACACTGGTCCTCCATGCAGGATTCACCAGGAGTGCTAGCAGGTTGCTCCTGGCCTACATCAGCAGAAAATTGTGTCATTTTTGTTATCATCTTTGTCACTCTGGTTACTTTGAACAGTGGTGAGTATAAAGTCACCATTCCAAGCATCAGTGTTGATGTATAGGCAGAAATTCTCCTGTGTTTAGTGAAGAAATCAAAGTACCTCAACTGACTGTAAAATGGGCATTTGATTGTAGGCTTTTAGTCCAGGACAATTTAAGACCAAATCCTGTCTTTCATTCATGGACTTCAAGGCATTTAACTGAAAGAAGGAGAACAACCATTCGTCACCGTCTGTGTCTGACAGTTGTTCTGAAAACAAGTGCTAGTTAGGATCCACCAGCTAGCCTGACCAAGCATCCATACAGCACGCCATATCCCAAAGAACAAAAAGAA
The DNA here is from genome assembly GCF_037157495.1 of Lathamus discolor. Taxonomy (NCBI): domain Eukaryota; kingdom Metazoa; phylum Chordata; class Aves; order Psittaciformes; family Psittacidae; genus Lathamus; species Lathamus discolor. The sequence continues at coordinate 82,465,141 of NC_088909.1, read as the reverse complement.
ATGTCTTCCAAAATCATGCTGCTATAAGGAGCTGTTCTCTGCTTCTACAATTTAACGTGATTGCAGGACTTCCACTCTGACTCCTGTGAACAGGTTTAGATACCACCTGGTGGGAGTCACCAGTGGGTGCTGAGCAGTTCTTTTTCCCCACACCAGAACTGCACTACACACCACTTCATAAACCAAGAGCTGAAAACAATTCAGTGGCTTGTGAGTTTCCAGATACAGAGCTGCTTCAAAGTCTGGCGTGTACACGGCACTGTGTTTCAGAGTACTTGCAGTGTCAGGTATCTGTGTGGTTGAAATCTCTGAAAAACACAGAAGACCTATGCCAAATACATGACTCAGCGCAACTGCTTTTCAGACAAGAGCACCTTTGGAAGGGATACCTTCTGTACCAAAGCCATCTCATGCAGATTCCTAACTTCTGCCATGGGTTGTGTTTTAACACAACTCGAAATTAGGAATGCTGACACACTGTTTTTATCTAGGCACCACTCTGTGATAGCTGGTATAGGTCTGTCCTGCATCTTTACCCAGTGTTCTCTGGTGCCAGCAAAATGTGTACTTATGGACAGAGGACTTTACCTCCAAGCACTCAAGTCAGATTGGTATGTCAGGGTCTTTCAGCCTAAATTCATTCTCTAGTATGAAGTATGTTTCTCTTTAAAAAGTAAATACAAGGAAATTCTAGAGTATCTTTCCCCTCTCTAACAGGCATTAGCGAAAAGCACAGCCCATTACAGGGAGTCTGTCCACATGGTACAAGTGATTTGCCTTATTCTGACATGAGACTGCTGACCTTTACACAAAAAGGTCCTTGGCTCGCTGTTCAACAGTGCCATATATGTAAAGAAGATTTTACTGAGGCAGTGTATTGATGGTGCATCCAGTCCTGTGGCTCTATAATACAGGGATTCAATTCAGAAGCCTTACTGATAGGCTTAAATTTCATTATCATAACAAATATTCCCAGACAGTTCAAAGTTTCAGATCTTGTGCTAGTTCGTGGTACAAACTCACTCATTCTAGATAACAAGCCGGTTATTCTTCATATATGATCTGAAAAAAACAGTGTTTGAACTTCTTGGATTTTAACACCTTTTCTGGAAAAAAAAACGTGCTCAGCTATTTAAAGACTGTTAGTAAATGTAATTTGATTGCTAGGAAACCATTTATTGTATTAAAATGCTAAACACCCACAGGCTCCTTTTAATGTCTAATCTGCAATTTCTATTATTTAACGTCCGTGTTACCATACCCATCAGGCATGGATCTCATCCATTGTCAAAAACAGAGCAAAGCTTAGCTTGTTTTTGGATGAGTGATTCTCCAGGAGAACAAAGCACAGGACTTTACAAGACAGCAATCTCTCATGACATGACATTCTATTATGAAAGGCTATTCTATTATTAAATGTAGTAAATCTATGGCTACTGAACCTTTTGGCATGAGAAAACATGAAAGGATCCAGTTTATGTACAAGACAGCATGCTGATAGTTAAATACATGCTTGGAAAATACACAACCACCTATATGAGCAAGAACTGAGTAAAGCCCATAGAATGAAAACTTATGCAGTCTTAATAGGCAGAGACTTAATATTTAAGAAAGAAATCCTCTAGGTTTGAGCCATGCAATAATATTCTTTCCCAGGAGGCTGGTGGCAAGTGCACAGAAAGCAGAAGCATTCTGCTGACTGGAGTTTCTTCTGCCTCATTATCACCCTCTTATTTCAGGCTAGATGAACTATAGCTTATCTAAGCCAATCTTTGTCAGAGACTGAGCTATTGAAGAGAAAACAACTTAACCAGGTCAGAGACGTAACAGCAAAAAAAAAACCCTGCCGCTTCTCTTGTTCTGTTTTCAGGTGTCACAACCTTAGATTCAATCATTACTTGCTCTATCTTGCTCTGAAGCCAGGTCGTTGGTAAATGAAGTACAATGAAGCTCAGATGGATAGAATATGTACACTTATTATGTTTCTTTTTTGTATTTTGTACGTTAGAAAAGATGAGTCTTTTAATATGGGAATTCAAACCTTTTGGGAATAGTACAAGTCCTGGTAAACAAATTATAGTGAGGAAGAGTCACACTGTTTAAGTATGATCAGGATTATAATAAACATTTCTGAACACAGCTATATTTCAATGTTTCTTATGACATCAAGTCCTAACATCTCCTGCTTTCTCCACCGTCTCAGGCCTTCTTACCTCTTTCTCTTCAACCAGCTCTCTCTGAAGCAGTCACTGATCTGGATATGAAACTTTGCTTTGCATTGCATTTGCAGGATGCAGCCTTCTGGATTTAAAACATTAAGAATATTACTTGTCCAAACCTGAAGCAAAAAACAGCAGAGTACTGATTCAATTCTGTGCTCAGCTTCTCAGCAGTGCTTAGGTCTGCGCTACATATTTTCTTTCAAATATGACTTCATGAGAACATTCATAAAGTCTTATGAAAGCAGTTAGATTTTCAGTCCACAAAAGTCAGCTTTGTTCCAGGCATTAGCACTTTAAAGACATCATACAACAGCCTATATGGAAAACAGAATGTTTCAAAACTACACATGCATTCTGTGGCATGACTGTTGACATTGATTTAATGACTGAACCTTAATATATTTATATAGCACCGACTATACCTCAAACACAAGAAAGACATTTGTGAGATGTGGAAAGAGGGACAGGCGGAGTGGGAGGACTGTAGGAACATAGGCTCTTTAGAAAAGACAGGCCAGGCAGATGGGGAAGGGGAGTTGCTATTTGTGTTAGGGATAGGCTGGAGAGTATGGAACTTTGTGTGGGAACAGGTGAGCACTCAATAGCGAGTTTGTGGGTCAGGGTTAAAGGGAGAACAGCGATGGGAGACTTTACTGTGGGGGTCTGATACAGACCGCCTGATCAAGGAGAACCTGTGGATGAAGCACTCTATAGACAGATAGGAAAAGCCTCACGCTCACAGGCCCTTGTTCTCATGGGGGACTTCAACCACCCTGGCATCTGTTGGAGCGATGGTACAGCCCGGCACAAGCAATCCAGGAGGTTCATTGATTGTGTGGAAGACAACTTCCTTCTGCAAGTAATAGAGGAGCCGACAGGAGAGGTGCCATGCTTGACCTTGTGCTCACCAGCAAGGAAGGGCTGACTGGAAATGTGATCCTCCAGGGCTGCCTTGGTTGTAGCGATCATGAGATGGTCAAGTTCGAGATCCTTAGAACAGTGAAACGGGCATGCAGCAAGCTCACTGCCCTGGACTTCAAGAGAGCAGACTTTGGCCTCTTCAGGAACCTGCTCAGTAAGGTTCCATGGGATATAGCCCTAGAGGGCAGGGGGGCCCAAGACTGTTGGTATTCAAGGATCACCTGCTACAAGCTCAGGAGTGTTGCACCCCAACCAGAAGGAAGTGCAGCAGGAGGGCCAGGAGACCTCCTTGGGTGGATAAGGAGCTGCTGAGGAAACTTAGAGGGGACAAAAGTTGAAAGCAAGGACAGGCGGCCTGGGCAGAATACACGGATGTTATCTGGGAAGCTAGGGACCAGGTTAGGAAAGCTAAGGCCCAGTTAGAATTAAACTTCGCTAGGGATGTTAAGGGTAACAGGAAGGGATTCTATAGGTACATTGTGAATAAAAAACTAGGGACAACATAGGCCCCCTGAGAAAGGTCTCGGGAGAACCGGCTACACAGCATTTGGAGAAGGCTGAGGTTCTCAATGACTTCTTTGCCTCAGTCTTCACTGGCAAAGGCTCTGACTGCACCATTCAAGTCCTGGAAGGCAGACACAGCGACTGTGAGAATGAAGACCTTGGGCCCACTGTAGGAGAGGATCTGGTTTGAGACCATCTTAAAAAACTGAATGTGCACAAGTCCGTGGGACCTGATGAAATCCATCCACGGGTCCTGAAAGAGCTGGCGAATGAAGTCTATCATATTTGAAAAATCACAGCAGTCAGGTAAAGTTCCCAACAACTGGAAAAAGGGAAATATAACCCCCCTTTTCAAGAAGGGGAAAATGGGTGACCCAGGGAATTACAGACCAGTCAGTCTCACTTCTGTGCCTGGCAAAATCTTGGAGCACATTCTCCTGGAAGGCATGCTAAGGCACATGAAAAACAACAAGGTGCTTGGTGACAGCCAGCATGGCTTCACTAAGGGGAAATCCTGCCTGACCAATTTGGTGGCCTTCTATGATGGGGCTATGGAACTGATGGACAGGGGTAGAGCAGTTGACGTCATCTACCTGGACTTGTGCAAAGCATTTGACACTGTCCCACATGACCTCCTTGACTCTAAATTGGAGAGACATCAGTTTGATAGATGGACCACTCAGTGGATAAAGAACTGGCTCACTTGGAGTATTGTGTGCAGTTCTGATGTCCTCAACACAAAAAGGACATGGAACTGTTGGAACAAGTCCAGAGGAGGGCCACGAGGATGGTCAGGGGACTGGAGCACCTCCCATATGAAGACAGACTGAGAAAGTTTGGGTTATTCTACCTGGAGAAGAGAAGGCTGTGTGGAGACTCCACAGCAGCCTTCCAGTACCTGAAGGGGGCCTACGAGGATGCCGGGAAGGGACTCTTCATCAGGGACTGTAGTGACAGGACAAGGGGTAATGGGTTAAAACTTAAACAAGGGAAGTTTAGATTGGATATAAGGAGGAAGTTCTTTACCGTGAGAGTGGTGAGGCACTGGAAGGGGTTGCCTAAGGTAGTTGAGAATGCTCCATGCTTGGCGGTGTTCAAGGCCAGGTTGGACGGAGCCTTGGGTGACATGGTTTAGTGTGAGGTGTCCCTGCCCATGGCAGGGGGGTTGGAACTAGATGATCTTAAGGTTCTTTCGAACCCTATGATTCTATGGACATAGTCAGGGTATGCAGGGATGTGACAAGGAAGGCCAAAGACCACTTGGAATTGAGCTTGGCAAAGGATGTCAAGGACAACAATAAGGGCTCCTGCAAGTATATCAGCCGCAAAAGTAAGATTAGGAAAAATGCGGGCTGCTGAATCAGATGGGTGTCTGGGTAACAAAAGACATAGAGAAAGTAGAATTACTGAATGCCTTCTTTGCCTCTGTCTTAGTCACTAAGGACAGCTTTCAGGATACAAAGACCCCAGAGGTAAGAGAAGAAGGCTGGAGAAAGGAAGATTTCCCCCTGGTTATAGAGGGTTGGGTTAGGGATAGGCTAGACAGACTTAATACCCATAAATCCATGGGCCCAGATGGGATGCACCCACATTGCTGAGAGAGCTGGCAGATGATGTTACTCCGGCTCTCTCTATCATCTTCGAAAAATCATGAAGAACAGGAGAAGTGCCAATGATTGGGGGAAGGTCAACGTTATTCCCATCTTCAAAAAGGGCAAAGAAGGACCCAGGAAGCTACCATCCAGCTACCATCAAGTCAGCCTCACCTCCATTCCTGGATAGGTGATGGAACAGGTCATTCTGGAGGACATCACCAAGCATGGGGAAGAGAAGAAGGTCATCAGGAGTATTCAGCATGGACTCAGCATGGATTCACCAAGGGTAAATTTTGTTTGACCAATCTAATAGCCTTCTATGATGACATAGATGCGTCAATGAAGGGAGAGAGTGGATGTTTTCTACCTCAGCTTCAGCAAGGTTTTTGATACTTTTTCCCATAACATCCTCATAGGTAAGCTTAGGATAGGTGGCTTAGATGAACAGAAGGAAAGGAATTAAAAAAAGGAAAAGAAATTAAAGGAAGAGCCACTAGGAAAAATGCCTTCCTTTGGATCAGTATTTGTACTAGCAAAGTCTTCGCAGAAATGTGATCTGTGAATCTACAGGCTGTGTGCTCCAAAGGCAATCCAACTAAACACAGAAAATTAGAAAGGCAATTTGCCCACCTGACTTGAAATACCTATTTTGTTCATTGTTTTGATTTAAATGCTTACAACCTTCTTATCAGTAACCACTTCCTCAGCTACTATTTGCACAGCAGTGAACTTGGCATTGCTCATCTGCCCTGTGCTCTCATAGTAAAGGTCATTCTGCAGTTCAGAGTACTGTGCAAGGGAAGGTTAACAGAATACTCATCCTCCTCCTTCCCTCCCTGAAGAAAAATTTTGGGAGACACAAAGCCGTCATCTAAGATGCCAGCTGTTTGCAGTAGGGCAGACAAAGGGGAATAAGTTTTCCTGATTGTCTTATTAAAAGAAAGTGGCTATCAAAGTCTGCCAGAGCTAACTTGATCTGAACCCCAACTGCAAATCACTGCAGGAGAATGGTACATTTCAAAATTGGTGATTAAAACAAAGCTAGACTCTTGCCACATCCCATACTTTATTAATTCAAGACTACAGTATGACTGCTCTTCAGTCTGTCACCCTGAGAGTCATCTCTGCTCTGGATATGAAAGGTAAAGCATACTAAACCTTGACACCAGCGTTCATCTGTGCATTTAGTGTTGCGTGAGCTATCAAGCAGCACAGATGAGTTTAGGTCATGGAGGACTGAGTCTTGATACAGTTATTTTATTGGCAGCAGAATGGCAGATTAAGTGTTTAAGGAGAAGATAAGCCACTGAATTGTTCAGCAGACCCCCCTCAGAGGTAGCCTAAGATTAGGGCTTGTGACATATATGATAGGAGTGCATATAACACAAGATTAATTGTAATGAACTTAGATGTTTGTATAACCACTGAGGGCTACCCTGCCAGCAGATAACATGTACACCTGCCATGATTTTTAACATGTTCAGAAAAACACATTGTTCTGGACCACCATAGTTCCCCATAAGAGGCACATTTACAAACCAATCGATTGGCTGAGGTGTGCAGCCTGTAACAACTAAATTGTAGTTAAAGCAAGTAGCTTTTCCAGATGAGGTACACTACAGGTCTCAAGGTGTATACCCTACCCCTTCCTTCTGAGCAGCTAGATATCAATATACCAGATATCACTGGATATTTCTTTTTATTGCAGTAGAACACAACTGGTTTTAGGGTTGACTATAGTTCCACAAAAGATTAGCAATTTTTTGTAGAGTTTTTTGATATGTCACCTTCCAGTTGTCTTTTACCATTACCTTTCTCCTTCAAGGAGATATATGTGTTGTTACACACCTGACAAAATGCATGTGCAGGACCTTACATAACTTCCACCACTGCAGCAGGGTTGGGAGGGGAAGGTTTTAAGTTTACCACCTTTCACTTCATCTGTTAGGTCCAATACAAAAGAAGAAAGGCCTTATAATCTCTGCAGACTTCTGCCTGTATTTGTTTGTTTTTTTGTTTTTTTTTTTTTTTTGCTGTCAAACTAATGACCAAGAACTGTCTTTGACTTCTGCCATAGGAAGCTGGTTGGAGGATAGCTCTGCAAGAGCAACCCTTGGTTTTGGCTAGAGCACGGCATTTTAGAGTTCAGAAACCAAGACGCTATTTTTAAAACAAGAATACTGCTGCAGGACAAACAAGGCATTTGTATGCAGCATAGTATCTTCCTTTTAGCATTAAAAAAAAACAACAAAAACCCCACAAAACCAGAAACCAACCCAAAACCAAAACCAAACACCACCAGCTCTTGCTTTGCAGCAAAGCATGCAAGATTCTTTCTTACTGTATAATCTTAGAGACAGATCTGAAAAACTTTGGCTGAACTTAATATGACAAGCTATAATGAGAAGAGAGAGGAAGACCCATAGCAATCAGTTCTGGTGAATTTTAGTCTGGTTTCTGAGTAAGGGAAATATGTTAACAATACTGGGTTGTTCTGAAAGACAATGGTTGATAATCTACAAATAAAGCCTGTTTGGACTACAGGGCTTTATTCTAAGCACCAGAAGGAAGTACTAAAGACTATCTTATACAAAAACCCAAGAATTACCTCACCTAAATCAACCCAGAAAGCAGTATGTATGCAATCCTAGAAATTATCCCTGAGTACAGCACTGTCTTGATGGTTATAAGGACAGGCAAGAGAAGGCATCTGCTTTTCTCCCTGCAGCAGTCTTTCCAGGCTGGGACTATATAAGCACCACAGTTTTTCATAAGGTTAGGCAAATTGCAAGTTGACAGAAGTGGACATTATGGAGTGGAGGGTGAGGACCTATATCATTCTGATACTACTAGTCTGTATCTCTGTACAGAGGTTTTCAAAGGGCCAGATTAAGCAGAAAAGCCTTATGCGCTGTGCAACATATCAACTGAGGCAAATGCAATACAGGTTTTCAGAAATAGGAATGATCATCAGGAGATTAAACCAAAGGGAAGAGAGTATATCAGGGACAGGATCTAATGATAAATCCCTTATTCTAAGTCCATGGTCTTCCCTTACCAGCTGCATTTGGATCTTCAAGTTGGGGTGCCTGAATTTGTCCCTGGAGGACAGACCTTACAGCAGCCCAGGCAGTATTTCTTGCAGTTGCAAAGTAGTTTGGAGACCTCCCTCCCACTTCCAGAAAGGAATCATATAAATTCATAAGTGGGACCAAAATCAGCCACAGGCTGTCAAAGTTGGAGCTGAAGCTACATCCTTTCATGCTCAAAACAGTATCCTGTTTGAACGTGGGAAAAGCATGTGGGTACCTGCTTTTCCACAGACTTTCTGCTTTTCTGCATAAATGACATGGGTCAATGAACCTACAGGTCAGCTCAGCATGTTCATACAACTCCTTGGCCACCCAAGGGCCTTTGTTAGAGCTGAAATAACAAGGCTGAATGTAAAAAGATGCAATATAAATGCAAAGTATGTGTGTGGGGAGTGGGTGGTGAAGATGGGACAAAAGACATTTATCTACAAATCCTTCTGCAGACAAGATGGAACAACTATTTTTCTCCTACAGCTTACCTACCACAGCAGACTCCCAATAACACCTCTGGAGTAATATCAGTAGACATAATGCTCTATACATTATTTTTATTACCTTGACAAAGGTTATGACAGCAAAGATTGGTCTTGGCCTAAGTGCAGGGAAAGATTATTCTTTCCCCCTCAAGGAGTGCAGCATTTTGTTCTTCTGTAGGATAAACAAGCAAGAGCACTGCCACCCCCTAGAAGCCCAGCTATTGCTTCGGAGAGCTGACCGGTTCTTACAACATAGTATTTCCCCCTCAAAATTAAAAGAAACTGCCCTGAACCCTGAACAAGCAGCTGTCTTGAAACCACAGAGCAAAATATCCTGATCAAAAGTTGTTTTGTCTTTAAAGTACTATCCAGGGAGATGAAGAGATGAATTAGTTCCAGACCGTTTAGTAATGAAACTTTTCAAATTAATAGTCAGTTGCTTTGGAATAAACCTGCCAGGCTAGACAAGGTGCTTTTGTAGAAAAGATGACCCCCCAGATTTGTCTCTAAGAGTTCCAGGGATGATAGGATTTCCAATGCTTCACATTAAGAAACAGGATGTGGCTTTCTAGAGTCCCTGGGAAACATAGGGAGCCAAGTCTTGCAGTCTGGTCCATGGCCAGGAAGACCCGTTTTCACCGCTGACCTCTGGCACAAGCAGATTCTTTGCAAGGCTACATGCAGACTTACACATTCTTACAGGCAAAATCGATGTCTTGCATACAAGAAATGGTGTTGAATACTGCAGCAGCCAAGTAGCAAATCTCAACATAAGACCTTAAAGGCGGACAAGGTTGAGGGTTGCTGTTCTGTTTGGTTTTGGTTTGGTTTTTTTTTTTTTTTTTTTAATAGAACTGAAGCAAAAGTGCTTTTACTCTGTTATATACATTTACTTATAAGCAACAAGTCAGTTGTGGCCAAGTGGCCTGCCCAGCAGGGACACTGACTTACTTGTATCCCAGTGTCTGCCAAGAACTCCTTCCAATTACATGGAGGATGAGGGATGCTAGCTATTGAGTCCTCTTCCTGTGCCCTGGATTCCTCTGAGTCTGGAAAACATGTGCCAAGTCTTTGGTCTGCTCTTCTGTATTGGCTGCTACCCTAGTATTTTTATGGAAGTATAGAGCAGAAATAACCAGCTTATGTGTTTTCCTTGCTTTCTTGTGTCAATTCTCACTGTATGTGCAAGCTGGGATATTAAGCAGGGGGTAAGGGCGGAGGAGGGGAGTCCACCCTGTTTTAACTGAAGGGAGTGTCTGAAGGGAGAGTTTGAAACAAGAGAAGAGACTGGACTTCTTGTATTTGCCTTACTGCACATTTCATTCCTGACCCAAATGAGTGGCCTTCAAAGCATCAGTGCAGTGTTTATGTTCTCCACTCTCAAACCTTGAAGTGTGCCTGTAGGTTACTCTCCACTGTAGTCGTTTTACTCTCAAGCCACTTAGTCACAAGGAATAGGCTAACAGTACTTGATTGTTTCCTTCTGGCTACTGGAAAGCCATCAGCAGGAATGATATTCTGTGATTGTCAATAGAGGCTGGATGTTGAGCTTATGCCGGGTTCAATCTGTTCAGCTACTAGGTTTTACTAAAGACAAGTTAAAGGCTCCAGCAAACTGTTCACCAGACATGGGTGACCATCTGCACCTTGCTGGTTTTCATCCATAATTCAAGCATGGAGAAGGAGGAAGCAGAGAAAAGAGCAGCAAAAAAAAAAAAAAAGCATCAAAGTACTGAAAATCTTGGGGGTTTTTTTGATAGGATGCCTAAAATATGAAAACTTCCAAATCTTCTCTGTATTTCTTAATTTTTTTTTTTTTTTGCATTCAAGCATTTTTCTCCACTTGAAATATTTCAGAATTATTGCCCATTCCATCTGCAAAGCTCAGTTCTAATTTTAAAGTTTACATATAAGAAATGCCATCATTTTAACTATGTATAGAGATGGATAAGGATATGGCAGGTATGAACCATTGCAACATATTACTGAAAGAGCCAGCAAAAGCCATTCTGAGCTCCTCACCTATCACATCTGTCTCCAGGATAAGTATCTAATATGCCGAATCAGTGCCTAGAGAAGCTCTCAATACGCAAAATCAATATCATAAAATTGTATCAATTAATGTTGTTGAAATTTCACCATAGAAAAAATTCAGAAGTATCACAATCATAGTGCTTAAAGTGCAGAGCATAACTAGGTTCTTGAATGGGCAACTGACACTTGCTGACATATCATGATGTTGAATGTTTCTACCTTGATTTGAATTATATTTATAGCTCTGTATTAGGTATTTACTATAATGCACCAACACAAGAATACTACTTTTATGCAGCCAAAAGTAAATGCTGAGAATCTTACTCTTGTTTTGTCCTACTTAGAATTGTTCACAAAAGCTCAGACATTGATTAGCTGATTAGCAAAGTTGACCTCACACATAACCTCATGTACAGAGATAAGAAAATCCTCTGTTTATCTTACTGTAATCATAATGTTGACGTGTTGAAGATATTTACATACAAGAATGTGCAAAACCCACAGTTTATGGAGAAAATTCACTCATGCTGTCCTATATTTAGAGCGTTTTCCATACCATTATTGCCACAGAAATTTGTTTCATTTTCTCTATATTTTATTAAATCCACAATATCTTAGGGATAATTCAGCTATTCCAATTAAGATTTTCTCATTTAAACTTGAAAGAGCTATTTCTTTATCAACTTAGACTGTTTTGTAGAGCCACCATTGGTCTATTTATTTAAGATGTATAAAAGAAATCTGTAATATAATTGTTTTTAAGAAAAACAACTTCATATTTTCTTGAATATTCTAGGTTTGGTGACTCATGAATACTAACCTGCACCTACACTGCTTGGAACAATTCAAGAATCATGCAAAGACATTGGGAATTAGGTCCAAATACATTTTACATTTCCCAGCCATATCAGTATAGAATTATGGGTTACCAGTTTAGTATAGCTGGGTGTTTCTTTCTGTGATGAAGTGATCCAGCACTGCAGCTGAAACAGATCAAGTCCTTCCATGCATTAGCTACATATTGACAAGCTTATTGAAAAGGAAAAAATAGTAAGCTGCTTTTGAGTGATATTTTTCATCATTGCCTACAGTATCTTTGGATACCAGTTACCAGGGAGAACCAGATTCAGCCTATCTTTCAGCAATCACCTACAGAATTCAAAAAGCACAGTGGAAGTTGCCAGTAATGCATTTTTCAGTACTTGCTACATTTGACCAAATTAATCTCAACCTTTCTTACAAGAACCAAAGGAGTGTTTACCTTTGTTGATCTTCCTCAATAGACACACAAGGAGTACAGTATGCTTTTGCGAACTCCAGTTCAACTTTCTAATTTGTCTCAGAAATGCATCCATTTCCTATAATCCTGTAATGGTATCCACCATTCTTACAAATCAGAACACACAGAAATTGAATCATAACAACCTGGATCAATGTTAGACTTCTCTGCAAAGCTGGTCACAGGTAACATGGCTTTAACAGCAAAGGATCTCCCAGCATGGTTTCAAATTGCAAAAATTACATCCTATGCTCTTCAGTGCTAGGCCATCCAAGATCCACTACTTACACATTTGATTTCAGTAGTTCCACTGTGTTTTGATGAGGCACTGTACTTACACTTACCCTTGAGTGTAAAGAGGAAAGCAACATCACACAGTGTAAGCACAATGGACATGAATTGTTCCTGTTGTTTCATTAGCTCAGTTTTTCACCCTGAGACATTTTCCTGGTCTTACTTTTCTCTCTCTAATACTTTTGTTACTATTAATGTGGCCTGCTTTTTTTAAAGGAGGATTATAGAAAGGGATAAGTCCTCACATATTCTGTAGTCAAGAGTTTGCTTATCAGATCTAGTTTTCTTCTTTGTGGAAAATCTCTGGAATGCCTTGGGGCATCTTTGAGCAGAGACGGTAAAGGACACTTAGATATAAAAATCTAAATCATATTATCTAATATTTTTGAGACTGGTTTGTATAATCCACTTTATGGTCATTTTAGAGTAAGTGTGAAAAAGAAACTGAGTCTCCTTATACTTTGACTTTCTGAAGACGATACAGTAAGCCTACCTGTTCTATTCATTTATAGGAACTTAAGTGACATTCATTGGCTTGATACTTAACCTGCATTATTGTAAAAGTTGGTAGTTGTATGAATTCCCTGAGAAATGAAGCATTCTTGTCTTGCTATAGAAATGATCTCATTAGTAAGCAAAGGCCTGGCCAAAGGGGTAAACTCTACACAAAAATCTCTGGCAACAAGCAAATCCAGCTTCCTTGCAACTCCAGTCTCTTGGATCAGAAGACAGAACATACCCTTGCGCCAAAACCTAGCTTTAATCATGCTTCACTCTAGCACAAGCTATGCCTTAGGGATAAAATGTATCTGTGTGCAAAGACCCAGCACAAGATTCACAAGCCACTTACATCTTCAAAGTGACTTGAGAAGAACCCTGGCCTTGTGGAGTCTCTCTGTCTGTAGAGAGGAGTATGGCAAGCACTGAAGCACTGAACTTGGTAGCAAAATGACTTCCTGAAAGTTACTTTGATCAGATTTCCCTTCTCTCTTCCACCTTCCCATGAAATTCCCAGCATTTTCTTTTAAAATCTCTCTCCCTCTAGCAAACCATTTTGGGATCATTAAAAATTGTGTTGTCACAATAGCATGCATATTCTACTGAACAATTCTGGGTAAAAAATGCATTTCTTTATCACAGCAGTGGGATGCAGTGTGGACTGACTGAACATTTCTTGGCAGAACAGTACTTTCACTTAACTCTCCAGTCGTAAATTTTGGCTGGTGTTCTTAGACTTGAAGAATTCCTGCCATTTGACAGGGCAAATACAAATACTATGGATACATTCCTCTATTCTCCACCATGCCAAAACTCATTCACTTTTCCCAAGGCAAATCCTCCCAACATTAGAATTATCTTTTCTCTGTGTTTTCTCTGTACTTTCTAGCTTATCCTAACTCTCTCTCTTTCTTCCCATTCAATTTTCTATCCCCCCAAGCTAACCACTATATGCATTCAACTGCTCACAATGTCTTTTCCTTTTCCCATCTCTCTTACTTATATCTGTTATTCCCCCTGCACTCTAGTCTCACTGCTGATCCCTCCTTCCATCAGCACATCAACTTGTTTCACTCCTTTCATCTTCCTGCTACCCCATCATGCCAGTGTGTGGTCCCCAGACCAAAGATTCTACCCACCACTTATACCTATCAGCCTCAGGTTTCCTTTGTCCTTCTGTAACATACTCTGAGGATGTACATGCAGCACCAATTAAAAAAGAAAAATAAAAATTCACACACACAATCATAAATGGCCTCATTCCTAGGGAAGATACATTATAAAAGATAGAACAAGGCATGGGGAACATTTAGACTGTTTCAGAAGCGTTCCTACTGGGATCCAGCAGGTGTATCAGTAACAGAGACTCAAAAGCACATTTTAATCAATGTATATATGGGAAACTGTGCGCAACAGCATTGAAGGTGTGCTATTAAAATGAGAAAAGATATAATTCCACTAAACCAGAAGTTTTAAATTTCTTTTGTTTGGTATTCCATTACTTCAGAAGCCAAGAAATCATTTTGGAGACCACTGACCTAGTCAAACATCAGCACCAGTGTAATCAGTTGAAGGTAAAGATTAATTTGAACTTCAAAAGAGTTTACTGACTCTCAGTCACTGGTTATAATTTTCTCTTCTGTAGGAAACACAGTTTACACTTGCAAGTCTCCCCAGAATACAGATGTCAACATTTCTGAGATGCTGATGTCTGATTCATAAAACCAGCAAATGGCCCATTCACTCCTTTGATGTGTAGTTCAATGCCTTATCAGTTTCCTCAGAGACAGCCTCTAATGTCAGGTGTGAAAGTGTTAGTCTACCAAAATATCTAAAGCCATTAAACCCAACTAACTACAACCCTGCATGTTGCCTGCCTACTACGATGGACTTCCATTGTCCATAGCAGATTTCATTTAGATTTTGATTCTTACTGTGTCAGAAGTTATGAAGCAGTCTGCACAGACACAGGTTTGAAGTAAGTACTGTCAAATGGATTGCAAAGTAAAAAAAAAAAAAAAAAAAAAATAATAATGAGAGAGAAATGCAAACCCAGATAATTACCTAAGTAAGTAAATTTGTCTCATGAGGACCTATAGAGACAGATGTAGCCAGGAGGATGTGAGATCCAGCATCTGGTGTAACATTTGCATTATAGGCTGGAAAAGAAAAAAAGCACGTGCACAGCTGATACTGGTATACATCACATTTACCAATTGGGTGAGAGGAAAGGAAATAGAAAACAACTAAAGAAAGAAACTAAAGCAGAAAGTACAATGAGATCTTGTTCAAATAAACCCATGTTAAGAAACACATGTTGAATAAGAAATAGCTCAGAATCTTTCAGAGTAACTCCCTGAGGCTGACCATGGTGGCTTAAGCATGGGGGTGCTGCTAGAGAGAATGAAAAAAGATGTTGTGCAACTCGGAGTTGCATTGCCTCTTACCTTACCATTTACACTGGGCTAAGAGCACAATTGTTCTTGATACCAGTTCACAGCCACATCTTCCAAGTGCGAGGAGAAAGCACTAACAGGGCTGGTCTAGTGTAGGTCAGAGAGAAGATACCCTCAGCATTTCCACTTATTGTAACTAACTGTGCCACCCAGTGTGTTAAGAAAAAAAGTTATGACACTGGGATACTAGGACAAGGCCATGTTGGATGGGGCTTTGAGCAACCTGGTCTAGTGGAAAGAGTCTAGATGATCTTTAGGGCCCTTTCCAGCCCAAACCATTCTATGATTCTACAATTCTGTGACAAATGTATTGGTCCCTCATTTGCTGTGCAGGCTCTTAGGCCATCAAGTAAAGCTGGGTTGAACAGAGACAGGATTTCAAATACCCATGTCCTACTTGCTGTGTCTGGTGCCTTGCTCCTGGTGTCAGACTGCAGGCCCTCAGATCAGTGCTAAGGTGCTTGGGACCACAGCAAAGGAGTTTATACCTGGTTTCCTCAGTGACAGAGATTTTCAAAGAGAAATGAAATTTAGAGAGCAACAACACATGATCAAAGCCTAGCTGACCTCCACTATGGAGATGAAGGAAAAACCTCCAACTTTTGACTCTTTTAAGCATGAGCCAGGATTAAAAAAACACTAACAATAGAAAGATATCAGAGGAAACAATCCTGCATAATGCTGTCTAATTTAACTGAAAGTGGTATCCATTTTTAATCCACTAGGTAGTATGTTATTCCAAACTTTTTATATCTAAGCAGGATTCCTCCATGGCAGGAGACATGCTCCTTTGGAACTAACCGACAAAGTAGGATGTTTTTTATTTTTGGAAAAGCCCACTTACATTCCTGTAAGCCTTCCTCAAATATCTCAAGAGCCTTCAAGATCACTCCAACTGGAGGAACGAAAGGAACATTCAAGATTTACAATAATCCTTTTCCTGAAGAGTAGGAGAAAACATCAGATGTGGCTGTGGCTTTCAATGCATTGTTAATACAAACCACTTGGCAGTATTTGTTTCTGTGAGATCAATTTGATCTGCGAACACAAAACAAAGAGAAGGAAGACATCTGGTCAGACTGGTCACAGGGATACCTGCTGAGCCCAATCAAAAGCTAATATTTTTGCACAGGGACCCGTGAAATGTGGATGTAAAGTATAAGGAGCAGTAAATACTTGAAGAAAATGTATTCAGTTACCAGTCTCAAAGACCAATTGTAATGCAAACTACAGCAGCAGTTCAGCAACAAGGCAGACTAATTAGAGATATTAAACCACATAAACAAATCCCTTATCAAATACAGCAGGCACTAAAGGGGATCCTGAGGCACATACTGTGCCACTGGGTTTTCTGCAGGGTTTTTCAATCTAGGAATGCCTAAATGCTTCCCAGGGAAACTGAACACCTTGCACAGCAAGACTGATCCTCCTGCCAGAAGACTCTTTACTTAGCTTATGTGGACCATGTGGATACAATTTCTAGACTTATAGGACTGGGATACACACTCACAAAAAGGGTGTGGGAAACCTCTGGTTTGGTGGCTCGAGTCACCAAAATAGAAAATAATCACTCTCACAAAAAAGGGTGCAATTTCAGGCCTGAAATCTGCACACTGCCATATAGCTCCATTGATCTGCTGGGGGTTGGTCTAAAGAGAATGAGAAACCTGTGACATAGCATGTAACAGCAGCTAGGCAGAACAGTAAAATGGACCAGATGAGAATGTCACACAAAGCTCTTGCATTCAACATTTGGGTTGTGTTTGTGGTTTTTTTCACATCAAAAAAGTCCCTGTGCCTGCTCGGGACTGACTTACTCCCACACTCCTGCAGAGTGAATTGGTGTGGGGACAGAGACTAAAGGCGAAAACAGATGCAAGCAAGTGCTTTACACAGGCACCGAAATTAAGCAGGTGATAGGTTTTCATTTGTTTTTTAAAAATGCATCACTACCAAAAGTAATAATCAAAAAACTCAGCCAGACTTCTCTGTGGTGTTTAGTGTGTTTGCCACATCAGGACCGTTGAAATACATCAGTTCGGAGTATAAGTTAAGATCATTAACCCTTCACCCTGTGGGAGGACTCCTATTCACTCTTGTACAGTTGATCTCGGATCAAAATAAATTGTCCTTTCCCTGAGTAGGAGAATACTGCAATCTAATAATGCTAAACTTAAATGGGAGCTTTCACAGCAGTAAAACATGGTTTAATTCAACACTTCACACCATCAGTGTATTTGTCCTAGCTTTCCTAAAAGAAATTACTTTGAGGGTGAATTGGTCAATGCAGTATACTGTATCAAATAAAATAGGTGATGCCGATAGCTGTGGAGGGAAGAAAGACAGAAAAGTGGTGGATCACAGAGCCTGGAAGCAGGTGTGCAACTTTGCTCTAGCCTCATGCAGAGGCACCATGAGAAGATATGAATGCTTAGGGCTCCGCTATCTCAACCTGTGCATTCCCACACAGGCTCAGGGAGAAGCACTGATAGTGCAGTGATAGGGTATTCTGTTTAGCTCATTAGGTCAGGGCGAACTTCATAAGGGCAGCTAGACTATCTTCAAAGCCTGAGGAGATGTGGGCACTCTGCTTTTTGAAAAAACAGCTAGGGAGGGAAGAAATTACACTAAAAACTCGATACACTGGGACTTGGTCTGCATTTTCCTCTCCTTTATAGAAGGGGGGAAATTCAGGTCAGTCTGATCTATACTGAGCATCTGTTTTGGTCACTGCAACTAAACTTACATCACTCAGCTTATATCCTTAGCCATTTAGCTGTTGTTCAAGAGTAGTGATTTATTTTTACACATCTGACATCCCCCTTTCACACATAACAGATTTCTGGGAGAAAGTTTCTCCCTGATACACCATCCTACTCACACAGAACTTCTGTAAACAACATTCACATAATCACCAAATGACCTATTCTTCCCTGATAGACTGAAGTCTTTCTTTAATCAAGTCTGTAGTTCCTCTGTCTTGTCTTCCTTGTTAAGCAGGCCCGACTTATCTAGAAATGTCAAGAGCCACTGTGACTAATGGTTGGACTTGAGGATCTTAGAGGTCTTTTCCAACCTAGTTGATTCTATGATTCTAATTAATTATTCTACCTTATCAGTCTTTCAAGAATGGCTCCAGAATTCACTGAAGATTCCACTTTGAAACCACATTGTCAACAAAGAATGAAAAAGATTAGCTCACAAGAGAACTGAAATAAGAAAATTTATTCAGCGCAGAAAGTTCACTCAGCCCAAGAAATTGCATCCCATAGCATATCATCAGCCACATACTTCACAGGGTTTTGCTCCCAAAGAATCTATGTTATTTATGGTTTGCACTGTCCTGCCTTGCCAAGGATGAATACACACTTACATAAATACACTGAACAGAGAACAACTCATGAAGAACATCTGGCAGAGGTTCTTCCTCTGTGAAAGGAAGTGTCCTTTTCTGCATCTTTCCAAATCTTTCCCAGTCCCATATGTTTTTTTTTCTATCTCACTTTTTCCAGTTTAGGAAGCATTCCATGTGCTTTGATCAATGGTCCAAAATCCCCTTTATAATCTTGGTGTTATTAAGAGCAACCAGACTCTGAATGGGATAAAAATAACCAAAGCAGTTGTATACTTCTTTCTTTTCAAACTAGTGTAGTTCACAGATACATTGGCTATGTGCAAAAGCTGCATTCATTCAACCATACTGAAGAAAGACAACCCATTCCTTAAGCTGTAATGGTGAAAATGCCATTTATGCCTGTGTCTGTTTTCAAGGATTGAGCAAATGCAAAGACTATAATGAATTAGGGTTTTTGCTATGCTTACTAATCTGATCAAAGATTTTCAACCAGAGAGTATCTTACAAAAGAATCAGTTGAAGAAAACACTCAACTGATTTCCACAGGAGCCCAACCAGACCATGTTGTAAACTGACAAGTGTTCTACCAAACATATTCAGAGCCATTCAAGTTGCCAAGAATAGATGCCATAGCCTTTAACAGATGTTATATTATTTGCATTAACTTTTCTATTTCTTAATTATCTATGCAAAAGATTTTTTTGTATCAGTTGACTAGGACGAGCATTGCTGTGTTACATATTATGGAGAATTACAAATATCTCTACTTGTTTACAAAATAAAGGAAGTGGAAGTAAAGGAAGAATGTCAAAAACCTAACAGTTTGTTTGTTTGTCATATGTACCCACGTGTCATTCCAATTGCTTTATGCTGACATTATTTTCCTTTGCATAAGCAGTAACTCTTAGAAGCAAGCATTATCTCCTATACAGAGAGATCCCATAAAGTTTTTGTGGACCTCAACTGGAAAGTTACTACCTAAAGTATACATTTGCATCTGACTATAGCATCAAAGGGAAAACACTATGTCTAATTTCCTCCTTTTCTCTTCCCATCACCTTCAGGTAAGAACTGATCTTTGGGGTCTTTTTCATATTTGCAAAATGCAAAAGTCTCTTTTCAGAACCCTGAGAGATTTTCTTGCTGGAAAATCACACTGCACTTCTAGTATGTTTCTACCACCTGCTATAGAAAGCATCTGTATGCAGAATGAACTATTTCTTTTCCAAGCATACTAGAACTGCATAAAGCAATACACTGTGTTAAAATCATCAGATTTGTTTCATATCTTTAGTTCACTGTTAGCAGCTAGAAGATGAACAAATGCTGTGCTCTCAGCAAGAACAATAGACAGCGCTTCTTCAAAATACACTGACAGGTTTGTTAAATGTTTAAGAAAGAATTTGATATATTTAATTGAAAAGGCATTCCCCTTACTATATCAATTTGGTCCATGAGGTCATCAGATTTTTTCTGTACAAACCTTTAGCAACCCAGTCTGGTTGCAGAAATAGCTTAATTTCTATGATTAAGCCTGCTTGTACCACTCTCTTTGTCCAGGTCTTGAGGCTTGCTCATAAAGCTGTTAACGCTCAGAAATAAGGTAAGCCAAACACAGCCTCCACACTCCCAAACCCATTATGGGAAAGGGGCAGTTGGTACACGACATTGCTGCTGGTTTTATTCCCAGGGCTTCTATTAAGGGCAGAAAAAGGTGTCATTCAGAGCAGAGGAAATGGCTGTCCGGTAAATACATGCTGAAAAACAGCATACTGTGATGGAGACTGATAGCAGTGAGCACAATACACATTTCAACAGCAGCAGGATGACATAAGTATGGATATACACAGGACTCCTCCTGGACCTCCACAGGCTGACCAAGGAGAGCAGCGGACTGAAAGATAAATGATGAGTGGCAAACACTTATGGAAGAGGACACTTTAGAGAAGTTGAGAGCGAGTCCACACACCCTTGGTGGCATAGAAAGTCATCAGAAGTCTGTAATACTGGATTTACTAGTGTTTTTTCACAAGCTGTGTCAGGGTAGAAATACAGTTGCTCAGCACCTGGAGCAGCCACAGCAAGATTGGGCCAGGCATTAATAGCCTTAGTTCTCCTCCTTGCCTCTGGGGAACATCAATTTGCTGCTGGCTATGACTATCTTCTCAGCAGATGACCAACAGCTTGCCTGTGAATGCAATCTAGATTTTGAGCAGTGTAACTGTCATGTAGTAAGATACTGTCCTCATGCGCAATAATGTTCACCACTAGTGATGTGCCTCAGCCCATCAGCATGCCTCCAAGGCAGATCTCAAGAGGAGCCTGTATGGCTGAGTTAGTCCTGATTAGGGACTAGAAACCCTTTGAAGAACTAGCCAAATTACTGGCCTTATCCTCCATACAGCATTTCCCAAAGTGCATCAAGTTAAGCCCTCGGGATATTTGTAATAAGGCTGGAAGAAGACATTTTATCACCTCCAGCTGAGAAGGAGTCATCCCTTCTCCACAGATAAGCAATGGTCACAATGACCCAGGCATGATCGCTTCTAAACTGGATTACTCTATTTCACTCTCTTGAAGGCTGGATGTAGCTTGTGCCAGACTTCTCAGTTTCTCAGGCTGGGACAAGTAAATGAAGGCCCTGCTCAGTCTTACCCACTGAACCTCAGCCATATTCAGAAGGCAGCTTACAGCTTTGCTCCTTGTACTCTGCTTCCAATGTGTGGACCAATCAGCTTTTAAACAGCCAATATGACTAAGAAACCAGTTTTCATCCCACCACCTGAGAGAGGTTTCCCGTAGGCAATGCAGCTCCATGCAGGTACATGACAGCCAAAACCAAGAGATGCTCAAATGAGAGGACCCAGGTCAAGCACAGGGTGCTACAAAAAAATATAGGTAAATGCAGGGTCTCACAGTTTTTAGAATTTTTTAGAAATTTGGAAAAAAGTTTCTCTGTTCTGGTGGTGCTGGGGTTATCCATTTTGTACAAATAAATAGCACCTTAGCATTAGAAATTTCATAGCCTTTTCCAAAGCTTGTGTGAGTTTGCCCCACAAAGTTGTAGACACTTGCCAGAATGGCAGAACTTGCAAAAGGAATTATTTTGCACTAGTGACAAAGACACTTAGTATCTGACTCTACCCATAACTAGATCTGAGACTGGCCCCATGCAATAGGATTGCCAGCGTCTTTGGAACGAGCTCCAGGATCAACTTTAGCACTGCAATTTATAATGGAGTCAGAAGGTTATCCATAAAAATCATGTCCTTTGGCTACAGTGCCTGGAGGACATCTTCATGTTTATCTTTTTTGATACTTGCTTGCAAGTATCAAATTCTGCATTAGGCAGAGTAATACACGAGCTGAGAACATCATCTTCAGAAGGTATTGTGGATGTCATCCAAGCAGATAATCAATCTCTTTACAAGTCCTGAAGACCAGTTTGCTTTCAAACCTCATCTTTCGCTTGAGATGAAATTAAGAAGTTGCAAAAACATCTCTTACTGTGTCAAGCCCTCATTTTTGCAAAAATTTTCACTTACGTTTGGAGAAAGAGAGGGATCAGGGATGGTTTTGTTATGAGATGTTTTAAGTCATTAGAGGATGTTATGAAAAGGTAATTGTGATGCTGTGCTGCAACAAGAAAGCAAAGTATAAAATGTGCTAGGGATATGACTTCCTCCACCGCATGGTTTGGAGTTTAGTACCAATAACTATTATAAATAATTTTAATCCTTCAGTTTAGAAGTAAAAGTAAAACAGTAAAGTAAAAAAGTAAAAAAAAAAAAAAAAAAAAGGTAAAAAAGTAAAGAGGAATTGGACTTTTAGGTACCTCTCCTTCTGTACAATTATGAATACTTGACAAACAATAGCTAATTTTGACAAACTGTCTGCCTAAAAAATTAATTTAGCTAAACTAGAAGCAAAGCAGATCCTGCTAAGTGTAGTTGAGACATAGTCCTTCCACAAGGACATTCAAAGCTCAGATATATTGTTATCCCATTCGCAAAGGAAATTAAGAACATTTACAGCTAACCAGTACTATTACTTTACACAGTAAGCAACTTAATGTTCTATAGCTTGAAGAGCTTATGTTGAAGTTGCTGGCACACAGGAGAGTGGGTGCCACAGTCTGTGCTTTGTTTTTTTTTTTTACCTATGCTATCTTAAACTATCTGGCGCAGATAAACCAGCACACCACTGTAACAGCACCTTCATCCAGCTGCAGGGAGACATCTTTCAGTAAGTGATAAGCACCATCCCTCTTCCTTTCCAGAAGTAAAAATCTTATTAATAACAAAGTCCGTTCCTTCAGTTTTGCTCAGTTTGACACACTCTCTGTCTATATTTCTTTTTCTTACTGAAAGTAGAAAGGATCTTTGCTATGGACAATTAAATTCCTGTACACAAGATACAGTTTTTCTTAACAAAATATTTGTTACTACTGTTGTCACTACCATTAAGCAAAGATGCCTCACCAGTCAGGCACATTGTAAGTTCTTAAGCTGAAGAGGTCTTGAGTGTCTAGTGGTCTCAGAGGTATAGGCTAGTGGTCTCAGAGGTATAAACTAGTGGCATGAGGATTGTGGCTGCTTAAATTGCTGGCTACTTACCTTTGCAGCGTTAGATGAAGGAAAATTAAAGACCAAACTATTAACTGAGTAGCATCACCTATCAATATAGGCCTTGAAGCCTGTATAACTCAGATCCAGAAGAACTTCTGTCTCCAAAATTCCTTGGATCCCTAGAGTTGGAGCTAGAGAATTGTAAACAAAGTCCCTAAAAATGCAAGGAACCAGTAAGGTTCATCAATCATTCTTGACAGCATTCTCAGCTGCTTTTTGGGTATTCACTGAACATACCTAGCAGGAAAAGCTGTATAGCGTAGGCACTGAACCATGCTCTGGTTGATTAGAAGTGCCAGTATATGAGGAAAATGCATGACTTGATAAGCACTAATTTGAACCATGTATTTTGGGAATACCCATAGGTCCATTTGTTCCAGAGAGGTACTTAATTACTGAATTAATTTTTCCTATCAGTTAGAATCATATTACAAGCTATCTCTGTAATGTCAACCTTACAAAATGGAAATTGAATAACTAGATTTTACCTCACACTAGCACTAACGTTGTCTGTGAGTGCTTTAACAAGTTTGCCATCACAAAATAGATCATATATCATAGCACAAAAGCCCCAGATGAAGATTTGAAGATACAGTCTGTCTTTTTAAAGAATTTGAATAATTTTTTTGCTTCTGATTCTCAGGTACACTAATCATAGAGTCATGGAATTGTTTAGGTTGTAAAAGACCTCTGATCATTAACCTAGTGCTGCCATGTCCACCACTAAACCAGGTCCCTAAGTGGCACATCATCACACCTTTAAATACCTCCAGGGGTGGTGTCTTCTCTGGGCAGCCTGTTCCAACGCTCAACAATCCTTTTAGTGAAGATATTTTTCTTAATATCCAATCTAAACCTCCCCTAGTGCAACTTGGGGCCACTTCCTCTTTTCCTATCACTTGTTTCTTGGGAGAAGAGATCAACACCTGTCTCGCTACAACTTCCTTTCAGGTAGTTGTAAAGAGTGACAAGGTCTCTCCTGAGCCTCCTTTTTTCCAGGCTAAACAACCCCGGTTCCCTCAGCCACCGGTTCGTACCTCAGCTGTTGATATACCTTAGCAGAAAATCTCCAAACGCAGCTGTGATTTCCCCAGCATACCCAGGAGGACAGTGGAGAAGAACTCCTTTCTCTGTATTACTCCTTCTCCATCCAGACTGCTGGTGAAATTCTCCTTAGCTCCTGACAAAGGTGAGAGAAACCCTACTGTTTTTCCAGTTTCAGCAGCATCATCTACCAGGTCTGTACCATCCAAGTTCACTCTTGCTCAAGGGTGTCCTGTCCTAATAATGTTATTTCTTTTGAAATAGCTGGACCGCAAAAGAAAGCACAAAAAAAGAAGCTAGGTCTGAGAAATTGACCCAAAAGGGTCTGTTTGATAAGCAGTGGGATAAAAGACACCTAGGAAAGAAAGTCCTGCAAGGTTTCATGGCCTCTGGTTTTTGGCCTATTTAAGCTCTATCCCAACATTGCACTTTCCACCACACAGTTTAAAAGGATTTTCCAGAAGTTAGTAATTTATAGCTCCTTATGCTAAAGGTTTGCAGTACATCATCTGAGAAGATTAAAATTTTATAACCAAATGAGGAGGATAAAGGTATTTTTATAATCAATTCCTCATCAGTTGCCTACAGCCATGGCTAATACTAGAACTGAGGGATCTATGGTGGGTTTAATTTATTAATTAAGAATAGCGCAATAGAGGGAATCTGTGATATATACTTCAGAAATTCAGTGGAGGTTGTAGTAAGGCCTAAGCTGTTTGTTTTACACTGGTTTTAGACTCTGTTGTTAGCAGTCTGCTCTTCTTTGAAGGCTTTTTGGATAGAAGGCCGTCACAGCTCATGAGCAGCTGTTAAGTGTGAAAGTAATTATTGCTCTCCTGACTATAAAGTCTCCTCTCACGTTAGGTGAAGGAAGTCCAGAATCTGGTCTGAGAAGCCAGCAGTGAAGAGTCTAGAAATGCATGATGACCCTGTTACTTTATAGCTTACCACACTTACAAACAGGCTATATCTTATATCACCTAAAGCATAAATCACAATTTCCTACAGTTCTAAAAGTGATGTGTGATGTTAGCATAAGTGCCTTACAGGCTTACATGTGACTCTTGCTTGTCAAAGAGTCTCCAGCACCAGTCCAGCTACCTCTCTTATAAAATGCTACAGAAGTACCATGCAATTTTTGTTCCGCTACCATTGGCATCCCTAATAAGCGGTTCTTAAAAACAAAAATATTAAAAATTCAACATATCAATTTTAGACAAACTTAGACTGCAGTGCACTGCAGTTGACATCTGTCTCAAAATCCTCAAGAAAATAGCCATAAATGCACATGTACATGGTGTTTAGTTTAGAATTGTTCATGATGGTGGCAGTAATAGTCATGACAACAATGGTTGCTGTGAGATAGGAAAGGTCTTTCTGAAAGTTCTTCCTGGGAAAGAAAGGTTGTGAAATCAACTTATCTCCTTTCTTAGCTGAGACTGGCAATATTAGCCAAGTATTAGCTAATATTAGTTATTAATTAACTCAATATGAATATCTTGAGACTATGGATTAAAAAACATTTTTAAAATCTTGACTTCAGCTTCCCTTTGTGACATTAGAGGCTATTGAAATACATCACGATCACTTTCCAAATTTTATAATCTGTCATGAACCATGTTTCTAGAATTGTATAAGACAGTATACCCACAGCAGTGGGTGGATGAAAAGTGTGCTCACCAGTGTACTTTGTTTTGGGCAAGAGCTGTTTCACAGAAAACCTGCAGAAAACTACTTCAAGAAGTATGCGTGTAGTTGGCTAATGCTGTTCTGCAAGGGTTATCTATAAGGGAAATGAGGATGTAAACTGGTTGAGATCAGAATATGATTCTGAGAATCCTAAGTAAAAAGAAGAGAGGCAACCTGTAATTTGGAGCAACATGTAATTTGGACTTCTTCATTGCAAACACAACCATTTTATAGCATCTAATACTAACTTTGGTAACTTTGGTCAAAACTCATCTTTTTAAGGCATATCTCACACAAAAGATTGGGACTGTAATTGTAAAGTTTGTAAAAATTCCTCTTAGGGAAGGGAATTCAGACTGCAATCGCTCAGACTACAGCCCCATCAGGTGTGCTCCTAGCCAGCAAAAGATTCCTCCAGGTAAGAAGCACAGCCTTTTCATCAGCAGAGCAGTTAGAATTCTATTCCCTTGTCCCTGCCTCCAGGATCTCCAGATAACTCAGCATAAAAGGAAGATCCTGTGGTATTGCTTGATTCAGTCCTTGGGCCTGAGAACTCATCTTTTCCTGCTCTTCTGTTCCCTGAAGCTGCTCCTTAGCTCCTGGGCTGGCTACAGCTGACTTCACTGAGCTCAAACACAGTCTTTGAATGTGCAGGGGGAAGAGTACATCTAGCCATGAAACATTTGCTGACCAGAATGCGTCCTTGCAGAAAGGTGCAATAGATCATCGTGAAAGAGTAGCTGGAGCCAAAGAATGCCAAAATCACTAACCATCTAGGACAAAACGTTCTGCATCAGTATGCTTAAAAACTGCCATGTGTATACATCTAGCATTTTGCATGCAGTGAACCATTTGGTGTGCATTAGTGGGAGAGGTATCTGATATCTCAGTTCATGGGTATTTGATTTAGAATATACCCTGCTTAGCATGCCCTGGACATAGCTTTCTGTTAAAAAGACCAAAATAATTATTGCAAGCATTTCACATTTTATTCAAAACAGGACAGAGGGCATGTCTCTGAGCTTATGTAAAAACAGAACAAAACAAGCTTATTTTGAGAGACATCATGTTTTCTAGCTCTTAAACTTCTTTATATAAGAAAGAGGAGTGTAATAAAAATAAAAATAACCCCAATATTAAACAAATATACCAAGATACCTAGAAACAATATTCAGAAGCTTATTGCTACAATTAATTACAGTGAAAGATGTAAACTTTCTCCTTTCTTTTCACTACCACCGTGCAGCCTAGTCATCCATCTGCAGAACCTAATATGTCAAAGGTTTTGAAGTTTGGTATTGCACAGTACCAGAAACCTGCCAGTGACAAAAGGAAACAATGGAGTTCCTTCATCCCTGAAAGGGGTGCTGTGCAATCCTATTTTATGCAGTAGAATCAGCTAGAAATTGAAGCTACAGATACAGTAGGAATTTAAGGAGCTTATTATTAAGAAAAAGAAAGAAGAAATAGCCATTAAACAGAGAATGGACTTGGAAAAGAAGAGACACCAGAGAAGTGCTAGCAGGAAACCCATATCATTGGCAATTCAATCAAGTGGGAAGGTGTTGAAAATGGAAAAGGACAGCAACAGCATACCCTGATAACCTAGGCAGTTCATGTATGTTTTTGACTGATGTACTTTTGTCTGGTCTCATTTTCCTATGCAGAGCAGAGAATAAAGGACATTGTAAATATAGGCTTACTGTACTGATAAAGACTTATTTTTCTCACCCTCCCAATTAATGGTGGGCTTCACAATCAGTATAAGCCAAAGCAATGTGGAGTGCTCACTAGTGTTGCGGAACAAACATTTATCCCACAAAAAAAGAGAAAACTTCATTTTCACAACACAGCCATGTAACTGTTGATGTCAGCACAAAAGAGGTGGAAGGAATGTGTGGTCTGGGAGTTAAGACTATTGTGAACTTGCATGCTGCTTACGGAGACAGCCATTGTACTGTCACTCCAGGAATACTGTGTAAACAGAGAAATGCATGACTAGCTTTTGAGAAGCTGTAATTTATTGTTTGCCAAATGCTGCTTTGTTCTAATGTAATCTTCCTCCTTGTTCCCCCAAGAATACATGAAAGTGCTGTAAATCATAAGAAAAGGAGATGGGGTACATTTATGTATAAATCATTATTCCTTACATGAATCTAACTATTCTATGATTCTATGATCTCCTTACTGGTAGGATAGGACTTGGAGGAAATTTGTCCTATAGCATTTGAGCATTTTGTCAGTAAGGTGCTCTGCTCTGTTCTTTTCACCTGTATGAGTAAGAACATATAAGCATTTGAACAACACATCAGAAGTACAGAATTTACTTCTAAAAGTGTTTTATTTAGTGAATAATCTACCAAAAAGTTGATTTTGATGCTCCTGCTGTGTCAATGTTAGAGGTTATTAAATGAATCATATAGCCAGTACAGAGACATGCAAAACCTAAGTTTATGGCTGTTCAAATGCTGTGGCAAAGATGATGAATTGGTTAGATGGAAAAATTTACTATTTCAGATGCTGTTTAAACTATTTTTACTAGGAGGTTGCAAAAGTATCAGAAAGCTTCAACAAACAAGGCTTAGGATAGAGAAGTTATAAACGTGACTTCAGCATTTTGGTTAACTGCAGATTTTTTACATAGAAATCATAAGCAGAAGCTGCAGTGGAAGTTGCCTTATAACTTAGTTAAAATACATAGATGTGTATATTTTTTACGTATGTATAAACATATATATGAAAATACATATATACTAACTGCTCATATCATATAATGTAACTGATATATAAGATGGTGCATTTCCCCAAGTTTTGTCACATCTAGGTGACAAAACGTCCTTGGACCACCATAGCTGGAGCAACACCACAACTAAATAATTTTGGAGATCTGTCTCAGCATTCCTAACAGAGGATAAACTGCTTCTTGGCCAGCTCTGCTGTGTGAAAGTCTCATAGGAAGGTGACTTTGCTATACATACATACTGCTTAACCTTAGACATAGTTATGAATAGCTCCATTTGTGGATAAGCTCTTAAATTGGAGGTCTTTGCTTAGTGTGCAGGCTCTGCAGGTCTGGCTTGAGAGGCAGGCTGTGTGCCACCCTTAAAAATTTGGGAAACCCATCTTACTGAATCTCAGCATATCAAGGCAGTGTGATGATACTCTAACACCTGGCTTTGAAGATGGTTACAGGCTGTGGCAGAAAGCATCTGTTCGGCCATGCTCTTAGGCAAAGCTTTCTGTCCTTTTGCTTTTACAGCCTCAGGGGAAACAACTGCTAGCAACTGTTCTCAGTACAGTGTGAACTTCCAGAGCACATAAAAGTTGCAGAAAAAGAAAACTTTTGAAACTGCATCTTAGAATTCAGTTTTCTATCAAATACATATATATATATTTAAAAAAAAATCATGGAACTCCAAAATATTTTAAACAGATCTAGAAGCTGACAATTTTTTCTCAGTCTTTGTGAAGAAATGTCTCATGATTAAAAAACTGAAACAGTACCTTTTGATCTGACTTCATACAAAGTAGCTTTGGTAGTTTTAATTTAGATTATTGTTTTGGATTTTTTTTTTTTTTTGCAAATAATTTGAAGCTGCTGTGTTGTTTACATCCCAGCTACTAAGTCACTGTGAAAGACAGCTCACAAGAACAAGTCTTGCTAGATAGAAACAAACCAGTTTTTTTCTTCTTTTCTTGTCTATTAAGGCTTTTAAAAATCATTTTTGGCAACAGAAATAATGCTATCACTGAAAGGAAAATTAGTCTTGTGATAAAAACAACTCCTCACTCATTCTACCTATAAAATCTTTTATTCTTACAATGAATTCTTCTCAAGGAGCTAATTAGAAAGTTCTTTAATTGATGAGCATATGACCATGAGGGCATTTTCAATTTTTCACAGCATCCCAGATGACACAGTTACAGAAAGGCATAACTGAAAAGAGAGAGAGTCTAATTGGAACAATTAATTGAAACAACATCCAGTTAATTTCAATTATAAGAATCCTAACTGTTCCCTCGCCCCTTGTTGTGTGGCCTGCTGCACTGGGGTGATTTTCCTACAGACTTCTCAGTAAAAGCTGCATGAGGATCCCATCTGCTACTGATTACTCCTGTATTTACTATTTATATTATCATAATACACATCAGCTTTACTCCTGCATACTCCTGTTCCCAGTAAGATGCTCTATAAAAGCAGAACAGGAAGATTTGTACCTGTAGACACGTGCATGGCTTTGTATGCTTAAATTACCCATTCAGACAGGAAAAAGTTAAGTCACCCATTTGAATGCTTTGGGATTTAAATGTCTCTTAA
This sequence comes from Lathamus discolor, assembly GCF_037157495.1. Taxonomy (NCBI): domain Eukaryota; kingdom Metazoa; phylum Chordata; class Aves; order Psittaciformes; family Psittacidae; genus Lathamus; species Lathamus discolor. Next base: position 82,434,736 of record NC_088909.1, on the reverse strand, counting down.
CACAAATTTCCTCAAGAAATATCAAAGAATGCTACTATGCAAGAAGTCTGTTTCCAGCTAAATACCCAGCTCTGATACTCACCAGACTCTGGGAATAAGCTGCAAAATATGCTTTTTTCAGGCAAAGCTCTAGTGCTTCAATTTGGAAATTAACAAACATTGAGCTACAAAACCTTACCACCTGTTCATCATAAAGCAGAAGGTTGTTTGCTGTCACTTTTGCAAGAAGCAACTGCACATCACTGTTTGTGGCACTCTTCAAATGTTGGCTGTGTGTGTACTCACAGCCCATAGGCAATCCCAAAGTGATTGCACTCCCTTGCTCCAACAGCTTCTGCTAGCCATAGTGATGATTAAAGCTATGATCCTGTCAGGAGCATGGCAAAGCATTTCCGAGGCTAGGATTTCATGCTGCATCTCTTGGTGAATGCAGTAGCTTTTGTACACAGTGTACTGATGCCATATTCATCTGCAGAAATAATCCAAGTTCTAGCTTGAAACAGCATATGACTTTTGCATCTACATACAGCTGGTTTTGGTCTCAAGACTTTAACTGTGGTATAGTTTCTTATGGGAGGAAGTGTTTGATTTTTTTTAAACTAGCATTCATTTCCTACGCTGTGGCTCCTAAGTCTGCTACAGGGATCTTATGTAAACAGCCTATTCAGCAAGCCTGTGCTGAGTTTGGGACAAGTCTAATTATAATTTTACATGGCTGAGTGAACCAGGACTGTACTGTTCAAGAAAAGGCTGTCTGGAGACTTGCATTGATTCATAACATCTTCCAATACTTTACCTTGCTTTCTCACGCATTTTCCTTCCTACAACAAATGAGAGCAACTGTTCTCACCTCAAATTAATTTTTCCTTCTGTGTGTTTCCTCATAGCCTTCTCATGTGAACTTTAATAATTCTCTACTTCTAATCCTTTGCAGGAAATACAGTCTGAAGCTGACTTTCATACTGACATAATCTCATCTGCTAGTAGTGGAATGATCAGCTCTCCTGATTATTGACTGTGTTGGCAGCTCCTAGGCCTTCGAGTCTTCCTTGATCTGAGGAAGAGAAAAATGAAAAGCCTAAATAATGATACTAACTTAAATATATGTCAAATCCTTGATATTTTCTTTTGTAAAACATAGATCACCGTATCTTGAAAAAGCAGTGTTTCTTTGTAAATGCATTCTACATAGATAGGCTCCACATTGAGATAATTTTCATCCTGTACTGATTATCTGGGTGAACAAAAGCTACACGAGTGTCCAAGGACCAACATGAGAGGGATGATCTGAACTTTGTAGAACTAAGTGTGCTAAACACACTCATTGAGATTGTTCAAGTTGGTCCCATCTTAAAACACAGCCTTGTAAGACAGTTACGGTGGGTTGACCTGGGCTGGCTGCCAGATGCCCACGCAGTTGCTCTCTTACTCCCTCTCCTCAACAGGAGAGAGAGCAAAAGTAAGATGGAAAAGATCCTGGGTTGGAATAAAGGCAGTTTAATAAGAAAAGCAGTATGTGTGCATGCAAGCAGAGCAAGAAGAGGAATCTACTCTCTATTTCCCATCAGTAGCCAAATGTCCAGCCACTTCCTGGAAAGCAGGACCTGAGGACCCAGAATGAGTTTTTGGTAAGACAAATGTCATAATGAGGAATGTCCCTGCATCCTCCTCTTTTCCCTCAGCTTTTACTGCTAAGCATGATGTTATATGGTATGGAACATCTCTTCGGTCACTCTGGGTCAGCTGTCCTGGCTGGGTACTCTCCCAACATCTTGCCCACCCCCAGCCTATAGGCCTTAGGGGTCGAGGGGTCATTTTCAGAGAAAGTCTGGACACTGCAAGCAGTGCTCTGCAATAGCCAAAACACTGGACTGATACCACTGGTGTGTTATCAACCTTGCCTAGCCACAAATGCAACGCACAACACTACACTAGCTGCTAGGAACTCCATCCCAGCCAGACCTAGTACAAGGGTACACCAAGTTATAGGCTACTAAAGTGACAACACACATGGATAACAGTGCTAGATCAACAGAAGTTATATGACTGCTGTATTCTAGATCCTACAGTACAACAGAGAAGCCCCTCACTTGATGACAAATGGGATCCTGGGAAGCTTGTTTGTGGCTTTTAATGGGAACCTGGACCAGGAGGGTAAACACTTTTCCTCCTTCTGAAACACATAGGACCTATGACAACAAAAAACTCTGCAGGCAAAAGGACTAGGGCTACATTGCAGCAAACTGCAAAATTCCAGAGATGTGAAATATGGGATACAGGAGATGGAAGCATTTTAGACTTTAATTATTCTAAGCCATCAAATAACTGGCTACACACTGTCAAGCAGGTAGTACATTGCATCTTTAAATGCAAAGGAAAGTTTCCATTCCATTGTTTTCACTATTACTTTTCCACATGTTTTTCCTAGACAACTATATTTCTGTGGTTAGGGAAATCAACTGGAATGTCCAGTACAACTGGCCTATCTATAGATGAACCTTGCTAAATACCCACAGCTTCTAAGCCATTAAAAATCACTGAGAAATTGACTGCAGCAAAGGAAACACAAGAGAATTGCAAACTTTCTCACTAAATGAGAAAATACCTTATATTCTCATGTTTATAAGTGGTTACAAGGGTTGGGGAAAGTGTAGATGTTCCATTAGCCTATTGGCTCCTCTACTGAATACAGCCTAATCCAGGAGCTGGGTGGAAGATTTCACACACTGATGAAAAGTCTTCCAGTGGCACTAGGTGTAACTGAAATAGACTCCCCATATTTGTCAGCAGGTGTTTCTGTTCATATCTAGATATGAACAACAGCACTCAAGAGAGGCTTATTTACAGTTGACTTATTTTTCTCCTACCAATGTGTTTAAGTCAGTCATGTCTCTGCAATTCAGAAAAGATAAAAGAAAATTTAAAACTTCAAATTATTCACACAAGCAGCAAGATAAGGATAATAAAATCTCATTTATTAGTATAAATGGATCAATCACTCATGGAAGGAATTTGCTCTGTGATGTCCTCCTGTTGCACAATAGGCTAGATGCAGACAACAAGCAGCAGTCTTTCAAAACGAAAATATTGATGATAACCACTAATGATGACTGGGATCAGTAATCTGATCTGGAATGCCAAGCCATATGGTCTTGTACTTCCAAGGCAAGAGAACCTTTTAATATGACTCACATCTTTATGTTTAAAATATTATACGCTAGGTACTACTTCAGTTGTAATGATTTTGCTGTGAGGCCTTTTGGCAATCTAGAATTTACTTTAGTAATACAGAGCCCTATTCTACCAAGCTGCCACAGCAGTCGTGTCTGTATGTGATCACCAGAACTGTGTAGATCTAAAAAATTCTATAGAAACTAGACTATTTTCAGATTTCAAAATAGGCTTTCATGTCCAATAATCTTATCCATAATTCAGTATTCATAGTTAGTGGATAATATGTCATTGTTTCAGCCCTTAATCCATTTTATTTTGTTTGTAGCCTGTATGTATGCACAAGAAACAAAACCTATGCTTCTGGTTGCAACACAAAATATTTATTGATGATTCATTGATCCAGATGTAACAACATAAAGTCAGCCAAGTGAGCAGCAGAACTGGACTCTGTGAAGAACTGGTCATTGAATTTTGCTTTATAAAAGATGCCTCTGACAGAGTGTGGCACATGGAAAATGCTGGAAGGCTGGCTCACTGTCTGGTAGAGGATGCCTGGATTTAATGTGTGTCAGCCTAATATCTGGCTCTTCTTTTATTCAATATCTTACTCACCATAGTCAGCCACCAATCCTGTTCTTTCTCTACTGAGCAAGCATAGGCATGAGTCCCTCATCTCTCCATGGCACTCCCACACTGAGCTGCCAATGTAAAGGTCCTTGATAACATAAAAGCTTGCAAACATTACTTGACAGGATTTAAATGCATCTTTTGCCACTTTTACTATGCTGCAGTGATATAAGGTAACCTTCTTCTCAGTGAGGGTTGGTTACTATGCAACTTCTATGCTTGTGGATAAGACATAAATAATAAAAGCCAAAAAAAGTTGCCCACAGAGACAAGCCAATATCCAGAACACAAGGCTAATCATGCCTTTTTATTGTAACGTATTACAAATATGAACACTACTGGATCAAGAATCACTGCAGGAACTCAAATCTATGTGGAAAAAGAACAGTACAAAACCTGATGGAGAATCTGGGGCATTGAGCTGGCACTGCCATGCATTAAATTTCATCATTTTTTCCAGTTTCTATGCAGACCTATGACCCATTTCTGTTCCCACTGAAATCCATGGCAGATTTAATAGGTGCTCTATTTTTTTTCACTTTAATAGGCACTCTATTTATAGAAAAATGTGTAACTTAAAACTATGCGAATTCTGGTCTTGCTTCACCTTCTGCTCCTCAAGGGATACATACTGAAGAACTAAATGCTATTCCACAGTAGTGGAATACTACTGTTACTGTAAAAATAACCATAAATTGTGCCTAAAATGCTTGTCATAACATATTTAGCTGGTTATACTACACTGGAGAACAGACTTTTTTCCTAGCTACGAAGACATCATAATCACAGTTCATTATTAAGGCTCTGCCTTGTTTTAGCAGATCATCCCTCAAAACAAAACCCAGTTATTTGATACTTCCTCATCTTAGACTTCTGCCAATCAGTATATGTCAAAGTTTAAGGCTATCAGAATATACACTGATGAGGCATGAAAGCTGGAACTTGTGGAGCTGCTTCCCTTTAGTCAATCTTCCATCCTCTTCTGTAATGTCGTATCTTAGAAGCTGATTCTTTGATACATTCAAGTTTGGTGTTGTTTTTAAAAGGGATTTGAGAAAAAAACTTTCCTGCCAACACATCTGGGTCATTTCCATACAAAAGATTTAACTCTGTGATACCATGTTACTGGAGGTTTGGTTTCTATGATGGACATAATACAGCTTTCTGTATTTCAGCACAGGAAAAACAACATGGGGGAAAAAAATCCCATCTGTTTCATAAAATTAAATACATGTAGACATATGTGTTGCATAGATACATTAAATAACACACACACACACACATATATATATAAAGTAAATACAGATATTGTCAAGATAAATTGTGGTGGTACTTAAGCTTGGATTTCAGTTCCTCCTACTTGTGGCAAATCAATGCCTGGATCCACTGTTAGCCAGTGGGATCTGGGACTCAGAAAGCAGTGCCCACAACACCTGAGCTATGACGTGCCTCAGGAGAGGCTTAATAATTCAATGCTGAGCCATACCAGCATACTCAAAGCGTAATGAATGCGTAGATGATTGTAGAGGCAGCACAGTGAAAATCAGTGCTGCACTGAAAGGAGTGGTCTTGCCCCCTTCTCCCTGCATGCAGCCACATGCCCTTTCATGATAGTGACCACTCGTGGCCATGCAGCAGGCTGGATCCAGGCAGCTGCTCAACTAGCAACAGTGACAACTGGGTTTTAGCCAGGTTGATCCACCAGTCCAGTTCTCTACGTGGCTGGGCAAAACTCATACTTGCAATGGTAAGCCGCGAGGATGAGTGGCCAAGCACAGTGGCAGGCACAGTGCCATCCCTCTGGAACAGTCTGGACTGCAGCTGATTAAGCAGCCAGAGAGCTGCAAGTGGGTAAAACTGTGCTGCAGGTCAGGGGTGCTCTCAAGCCCTACACCGGGACAAAGCTGACATAGCAGTACCTTAACTATGTGTTAACATGCCTTTAAGTAAAAGCCTTCAGTGTTCCCTTGCAAGGCCTTTAAAACTATTTCAATGACACAGTCCACAAATAAATTTACAAGCTTGCTTAATCAAAGCTATTTTGTTTAAAAGAACTCCAGAGCATGCTATTGCCTTTTCTTAACCTCAGTGTTACAACAGATGCTTATCCAGTCCTGGGACTCTGGTAAACTCTTATGGGATGCACATAAATGAGCTATGACAAGCAGATATGAACTCCCTTTGCCTGCACACCAACATAATGGGCCTCGAGCCAGCTCCAAACCCTTGTGACCTTGTTAGGGTGACACAGTGCCCGAGCTAATAAGCTGCGCTCAGAGGCAGAGCGATCTGGGCTCGGCTTCACAAACATGCTTTTGAACTGGAGCTGGCTTGTGTCCAGGCAGCTGAACACAGAGGCACAGGGAATCTGTACATGACTGCAACCAACCATATAGTCATATTCACGATATCATCAGACTGAAGGCTATAGCTTCTCTCCATAAGGTCTGAATTCCTGCAAAGCTTCTATTCTAGATTTCAAAGTACATGCACTGTATTTCACCTAATCTTCCCTTGTGAAACAATGAAAACCTTTTGCATTATGTAAACTATCCAGTCATCTTCTGGCATTGTTTGTCTCTAATAAATCCTAGGATCGATTTGACATTCCCTTGTTGTCAGGAGCCACACATTTCCATGCAGTTTGAGGAATACTCCTGTAATTACTTGGGTTTTGAAAGGCATACAAGACACTACTATGTGTCTTCCAGCTTCGTAACTGGCATGTCTTACAAAGCTAAATTTGGACATTTTTCTTGTTCAAGACACCTACGTATTATGGAAATCCTCTTTGGTTAAGCTTGTCTTTCATCCTGGGTTCAGCTGTAACAGTTGGTTTTATCCTTCCCACAACACTTTTTAAGACATCAATAAACCTATAAATATTTTGATCACGTAACAAATTTAATGTGTGGTTTAGTTCACATCACTTCATTAATAGTTCATCACAAATAAGGGTTAATGTATTTTTTAATCTGGCCTTCTTGGTTTTGCCCAGTTTTTACTGTGTACATCGGCCAGACTGTTTGCCACACCACCAATGACACAAAAGCAAGTATTTTTGTTACTTGCTTTGTGTATACAATTGGAACTTAACTCCACTCTTTCACTCTCTTCTCTCTTTCTCTCCCCCCTCTAAGTCTATCGACAAAGCTGGATGCCCTAACGCTCTGTGTCTCTGAAAATAAGTAAAGTTATGCTAACAGAAAGCAAAAGAAGTGTAGACAAAACAAACTGAAAAGCAAGATCATACTCTACACATAGAAATGATAGACTATACAAAGTGCAGAGCAGAAAATGAGATCTGTTGTTAGATGTTAGAGAATACTTGCAATAATAAAGAGAAACCTAAAAATCAGCACAGGACGGGAAGTAAGAATTAGGCCCACTATTTTGTAAGCCGGGTAGAAATCAAAATGTGGTATTTCAAGTGGGGTATAGGCACACCATGTACATTAGGCAAGAATTCTGACAACTTAAGTGTGTCTGGCAAATACCTGCACCTAGATAAATGTTGAATTTTCCTTTCAGAAGTGAGCATGTACAACTAACACATGTAATATCTCAAAAAGAAATTCAAAGACTTGTCTAAGTAATGAAATAATTCTGTGCCTTACTGTGTAACAACTACCTAATGTTAAAAGAAGCCAGCTTTAATACATGATGCTAGGACCTGTTGAATGTCATACATACTTGGTCACAAGCAGTTGTTTCTTTCTTTTGGAAATTGCCTATATTATTTATCATTTCATATCTTGCAGACTTCTCAATAATCATAATAGTTTATTCAAAATGGAATTAGGAAGCATGATTCATTAACTGGTGAAAGCAAAACTCTGTTAAAAAGGTACTAGTATTGATGTGTCTTTAAAGAGCCAGAAAAAACTACCGGCACAGGAAAAGAAAAACAAAACAAAACAAAACAAAACAAAAGCATTTAAGGATATCAAGTAGTAAAATGAAATTAGAAACTTTCAAATTATTTAGTTCAGCAACTGACGTTAATGACTGAATGCTGTTTGCCTGCAGTAAATTCAACAGCTCAGTTACACAAAATCCAATAGCAAAAAAGAATCAATATTTTTCCCCTCTGGCAATGGAAGCAAGTACCAGCTGCCACTGTATGTGTAACTGAGATCAGTCTCAAGGACCAGTATTCAGATTTTCATCAGAATGAGCAAGGTGTGTTTTTTAAACTGCCTGTGTGACTCAGGAACTGAAGTGCCTGTAGTGAGGGTTATAACAAGCAACCTAAACTTGATCCTTTAAACTACCCCGGGTACCTTTACCCTAATTCACTTAAATATGCTTGTGGGAGATGTCTTCGACAGAAACAGAGCAAAATCTGAGAACACCAAAGAGCCCACTATAAAAATGAAGAGATTCCCACCACCTCCAAAGAGGGCAAGAGCTGGGCCTAAATGTACACATAAACCAGCTTTATTGCTCTTGCACGATTTGCAGTTTTGCTGCATTTGATGGTAAGAAATTTATAAGAATGTAACCTTGGTTATACCAATGTGGCATACTGTATTAGCGAAAAATAGCTTGTAGCCATGTTTTTAATATGCGTTACAGCTAATCTGGTTCATATGTGAATGTACTCCAGCTCTTTATAGAGTTGTAGCTGTATCACTCAAAGAGAAAGCGTCTTAACTGCTGATACCTAAACTCCTTGTTTAATCTCTTGTGCCTTGAAATCCCTCCACCTATAAAGCTGAGGTAACAGAATATCCCATCTCCTATCCCTGCTGTGGTGGGAAATCCATCACAGATTGTGAGCTGCTTAATTTGTGATACAGCCATTATACCACTATTCTTTAACTAGGCCATTAGGAGTCAATTAAGTCTCTTTTGTGTCTTCAGTGTTTCAAGAAACAGGAGTGGGGAACTATTTGTTAATTAACAAGCTGTTTTCAACATAATCTGATTTTAAAACTTTCAAACATTTAAATAACAAAAAAATTAAAAATAAAACGAAGCTTGGCTAAGCAATACAGGTGAGAAACATTAATTCAACTGAAAAGCTGTACCATTTACAAAAGGCAATCTGAATAACACTGAAACACAAATTCCCTAAAAATAATATCGCAGATCACGATTTCTGCACTATAAAAAACACACTCAGTGAGCCTACTGTGCTGGATGTTAATATGTAGGTATTTTTTTAAACTCAAATTAAATTACAATGTTAGGTCGCAGTGGAGCTACTGTTCTCCTACCATGTACATTCTTGTGCCGTTCTGCTGATTGTAACAATTCAAATCAAGGAATTTAGGTGGAAGGAAAATGCTATACCTTTATGTCAAGTCATCTAACAAGTATCAGTGTAAAGAAATGATACACTTAGAAGAGCAAGAGCTCAGAAAACTATTTCATTCATACATTAACATGGAAGACAACAGTCTCAAGCATCTTTATGGTGAGGCAAACTCTATAAAAACCCAGTCTGGCTTTTCAAATTGGAGGTGTGAGGCTTACCAGTGGAAAAGAGAATAGGGAAGATTTTTATGCAGAAGTGAATTTGACCACGAATGCAGTATTACCACACTGCCCCTGCACACACAGTTTGGGATGCTCATGTTTCAGTGACAGAAATCTTGCTTTCCAACATGAACTTGCTGGAGCTACTACCTGGAAAAGGTGGGACTAAGAAGGAAGAGAGATGTTCATATACTGTGCCAGCTGCGACCCAGTGTAGTGGGCAATTATAGTACAAAACTCTATCTGCTACCACATGGATCAGCCACTATGAAATAATAATCTAGAGCTTGCAGAGGTCCCTAGTGCTGGGGTAGCTGTCATTTGACTTTTATTACTCTGTAATCTACAAGTGCAAAAGTATCATTTCATGAAAAACTCTGCCTTGGAGACAGCACAGGGCACGGGCCTAGGAGGGATCTGACTCATTCCCCAGCAACAGGGTCGGAGGCTGGAATGGAGCAACTATGGAGACAGCATCACCAGCTGAGCACACAGGGAAAGGGAGCAAGCTGCTGGCTGCTGTCCCACTCTGCCTTCTGCCCTCTGCGTAGCAGAGGGTAGATTTCATCACCCATCTGCACCTTGACTTTTAAGTGCAAGGAGTCCAGCCGGCAGTGAGTACACTGATAATTTTATCCACAGAACCGGCATTCTTTGACTTCTAGTGTGATGTTTTTGTCTAGTGGCATTTGGATCAATTCAAAAGCTGAATTTGTGCATAAACTTAGGGCTGCTTCTGCCTCACAGAACAGCTGAAGTTTTCACCTCTGCTAAGTGTCCTTGAAAATTTCTTCATACATCAGATAAACAAGCTCTAAGCATCTGGCTTGTTTAACCAAGAGTAAAACTATGTAATTTAAATTTGCAAAGATACACTCACAGCCTCTTGTTCTTGTCCAAATCATAACACAAATGTGGCATCCTCAGCATACTGTTAACTTTCTCCCAGTAAAGCTTAATGCATCTTAAATATCAGGATGAAAATTGTAGATAACAAACTGAAGAGTCAACAATGTCTTTCAGTTGCAGAAAAAGGCCTGGAGTCTTCACTGTTGGGTGGCTTTAAAAACACATTAGACAAATATCTTTCAAGAGCTGCTACACAGGAATATCTGAGCCTTTCCTAGTGCTTCTGGAGGGGCCTTTCTTGCCCAGTTTTTCTGCAGGTCTGACTTAAACTACTTGACCTCCAGCTGCGCATCACCACATGCAAGCCTACAAAGGCAAATGCCTTGTAGTCAGTCCTCGCTCACCCCTAAGTCTGCTAAGAGTCTCACTGGAACCTATAAAAAAAATAGGTGAAGACTTTCTGATTTTATTTACTACTATCATCGGTATTAATAATAATATTTAACAATGAAAACAGTTAGAGAATAGTAACAATGAGAGTTAATTGTCACAGTGGAGAGACTCTGCACATTGACATCACTATATTTTAGGTTTCTAAGGAGCACCTACACTGTACCTTTACAAATACTTCTTTTCTGAAGCTTTCTTTTTGCTTGGAATGATCCATCTGCAGATTATACAACACACACAGAATGTTATATACTTCCCCTACACAAGCAGATACATACTTACCCATATATGTTTGCAACACAGACAGAATGTTTCAATTAATGGAAGTTATAAATGCTTTTTGATAAAGTAATGGACTGAAATATTAACTCAAAATAAAGAGTGAAACTAATTAGCAAAGTGACCATGTAGGTACTTCCACAGCGGCTAACACAAAGCTAAATAATAAAATGTCCTTGGCCAAAATTGAAGCCTGGGAAGAAAGTCTGTTGCTTCATTTATAGCCATACTAAAAGCAGAACCACAGCAGTTAGCTTTACCCAGGCAGCTGCCAGACGTGCCTTTGGCAAGATACTGCTCTGAGAATTGTTACTGCTCAGTTACACAGGGGTGGAAAGCAAAAGCCAAGCATGTTTACTGAACCAGAGGCCTGCAGTTAGGCATATAAAACTCAGTAACTTTCAGACTCAGCAGCAAGATGCTTCTACTTAAGGCCCAAATACAGATTCTGTACCCTGATGTTAAGCATAGATGTATATAATATTGTCTTTACTGAAGAATTTGATTAAAATTGAACTAATGGGAAACACACATTAGAAACCACATAGAAGACACTCATATCAACATTCCCTTAGAAAGGTTGAAACTCAGATCCAGACAAAGATTAGGTATGAGCTCAGTTAGAAAGTGCCATTGCAGCTGGATAAATTCCAGAAGAAATTCACCACTCTTCTCTTGACTGTCCTGGGCCAGGGGATGGTCCCTCAAACACAAAGATGCTCCAGTTTGAGCATCTGGGAAGTACCTGGTAAGATTTGGGTGCTTACAGATTTTCAGCCCCAAGGCTTTCTCCCCTCAAATGCACAGCTTCTGGGGATCACTCATCCAAAACCAACCTCCTGAGACAATAACTGCATTCAGAATTGGAAACAAATAAAAGCAGCGCTAGGGACTCCGTGGCGCAGTGAGGCATCAAGAAGTGGGTAAACAACCAGGACAGCTTAACGTGGCAACTGCCTTCCTGCTGAACCAATCCTGTGGCTATCCCTCAGGCTCATCTGCATGAGTTCTTTCACAGAACTGTCTCAAAGCTTGAATTATAGATACCTCTGGAGCACAGCACATCTGTACGTACCAGAGAACACTCTCCCTGCAAAATACACAAGAAACAGAGCAGATCCCACTGCCACTAACATCCTGCTGACAAAGGACTGAACATTGCTCTGACCTTAACCCTACAGATGGGCTTTCCAGCTCCAGCTCCAGCTGTAGGGCAGCATGCAGCACTAAAGCCAGTCACATTCTCATTTTATAGTTATTCCCTGGGGCTGCTTATTTGTAGCCTTACCCCACCTTTGCTAACTCTCAGGTTAAAAGCAAGAAGTCTCCTTGCTTGTTACTCATTCAGAGCAGTGCAACAACCATGACAAACACGAGTAATATCAAGTCTTTTGGTGGCAATCATGGACAGCATGTAGACAAGTGCATGCCATGTGAGACTCTGGGAACTCACGTGTCGAAACATGTATTTCCTGGTTTTGTTCCCATCACAGGAATGACTGTCTAACAAAACACCAAAGATAAAATAGAGGTGGTTGCTCTTGGTTATTTGCATTAAGTGAATTTAGAATCCTCCTAACATGAGAACAAATAATACAGGCATTTTTCTATGGGGATTTTTGTGTGTGTGTGTTTTTCCCTGGAAGATTGTAACACCACAAGGTCTGCCATATCCAAGCCAAATACTAGTAGGCCATGACCCTCTTTTCTTTTTTTTTTTATTTTTTTACTCTGAATAACCCAAATAAAACCTAGATAAACCACATAGCTATATACACCTGCTGCAATTAGTCAGAAAATGATGGTGTCACCAACATAGCAACAGAGTGACACACACAGGAAGCAGAAACAGAATAGTGTCATACTGAACTTTTTTTACATGCTGGCTTCAACCACTGCCTATAGCTGAAGTATCAGAACAAAACACATCTTTTACTTCATCTCTTTCTTATCTGAAAGGGTTCTTTGGCAACTTGGCACCAGCACCAATGATGTTTACACATAACATAAACAGTGTACTTGAACATGACAATAGAGATAATAATGAGAGCCTAGTCACAAAGGGCTGAGTAAACAGCAGTCAGAGAGAGATGGGACATGCTTGGAAAACCGGAACAAAAAATACACTTAATTCCAATGGAAAATGCAATAGGATTGACTCTCATCTCACTGAAGCCACTGGGACTCACAATTCTAGCTGCAAAGACAAGTTTCAGTATGATATCCCATTGGAACAATGTGACTGTCGGACATAGAAGGATGTGGGTTTTTAGAAAGATGATGCAGAGAAACAGACTGACTGCTGTAAGCTCTTGAAATGAGTAGCAGCTGGAGAAGCTCATCTACGTCACTTAATCTGTCCAGCTCCACTTCGCAGGAATGCCCACAGCCTTGATTGCCCATCTGTGGTGATGCTGCTCTGCCCTCTCATTCACCACCCGATTATTCTCATTGTAAGAAACACCTCCTTAATGACTTGAGATTTTCCTGTTTCAGCTTCAGGCCACTGCATCATGTCTTTCCTTCTTCTGAGAATGTGGACAATTCCCTTCTTTCATTTATACTATTATCACTGCAATTATTTATAGTCTGCAACTGTAAATCTCCTGAGTCCTCCATTTAATACAGTTCTTTCAGTGTCTTTTTCTGCAGTATGTCTTACTTTTCTATCACCATCCACTACTGGCTTTGTATTTTCTCTAATTTTAAAATAATTCTTGTATTATGGGGATTTAATAGCATTCATCATTCAAAATGTATTGGTGCCAGATGATCTAAAGGTCCTTTCCAATCTAAACCATTCCGTGATTCTCTGATTCTATTTTCACAGTATTTGCCACCAAATTACTTGAGCACTTTCCAGTCACTAATAAGTACATGCCCTGGATCTGACACAGCGAAAGAGGCAAAGAGGCATAGAAAAACTAATATGCACACAAACATTTGAAAACAAACCCAATCCATAAGTTGAATGTAAATCGCCTGAGCTGCTGTTCAATATCTTCACAACAATAATCTCGAAAAAAAAGACAAGGTAGCTGCAGTTGAAAGGCCTAAGGAATCACTCATCATATGCAAATAAGATTAATCTTCTTGTACCAAGAGATGCTGTGCTATATGGGCACTGAAACGATTAATGCTAACTACAGAGATCATGATAAAATGGATCTCCAAGGAATAACACAAGACGTGATAGAATAGCAATCATGACAAACGCATAGCTTTGAAAGGGTACTTGTCTGTACTTTAAACCATTCAGATAAAATGAAATAATGGTTATAACATTGCAGTAGTTTTGCATATTAATGATGTGATAGACTTAAAGAAAAAAAGAGATCAAAATCAATCTGGAAAAGGAGGGCTCTAATAAGATAGAAATGGAATTGGCCACTCAATCCCAGTTTCTCTATGGGCGACCAAATATGGTGACAGACAGGCACAACTGTACAGTGTTACAAGGGAGAAAGACAGTGTAGTATTAAAGACTTGAACTTCCCACACAGATAATAAATCCTACTGATGGCTGTTGGTTCTGGCTACATCCACACATGAGTGATGGGCATATCTTCACCAACAAGACAATGAACCCATACTGCTGCACTTGACTTTTAAGTTTGCGGTCCATTAATTTTTCCACATGATCTGAATGATCATGGGCCAACTTACTTTAAATCAAATGAAATGATACACAGAACAAAGCTCTCCGCTGCAAAATATCATTACAAAAAAATAAAAATCAGAGCACTGCAGAGTTTAAGAGTTTGGAACACCTTAAAATGTTCATCCAATATATTAATAAAGAAAAAAGAAAGTGCATTGCATGACACAAAGATTAAAGATCCCCTAAGTATAACTGTGTAACTAAATTAACACTTGATTTACTTTTCAACAGAAACAATGACTATACAGTCACGGGTAGGGTAGATTAAAGGAAAAAAGGAATACAGAACAAGAATTATCAAAATTATATGGAAACAAAACCCCAAAGATCTTGCAATGAAGTAGACAGTCATTATCCTAGGACACATGCTAAAGGAGAACAGATCAATGTTGTTTTGTATTTGAGGAAGAAAAGAACTTCCTCAAACTGCCCAGCCAGTCAGACCTATAGTTCGACTTCAGTAATGTACAAAGTTTTAGGACAAACATGGAAAAGAAGACGCCATAAACTTCAATATGCTTGGAAAATGGGAGAAAACACAATTTGGATTTACTAGACTTAGACTGTGCCCAGTTAATTTGAGTCTCTCTTTCCATAAGTCACGTGAGTTTTTCAACAAACTATCCAGATTAAGTCTACATGGGACTTAGCGAAGTATCTGAATCCAGCACAGAAAACTATTGCTTAAGCAGTAAATGCTGGCAATTTGTCCAAAAGTTGCCAGATGAGTAACAGATACCTTAAAGGGAACATGAGAGTAATGCTGAAAAGAAAGTATTCAGACAAAAAAGGTTACTAAAAGTTCATCTGTGAACAGCCATGGGACCAATCTTAGATAATATCATCACCAATGATCTAGCCACAGAAATTAGGAAGGGATTAACAAAACTAAGGACATGAATTTGGACAGGATGCTTAATAGACAACTGACATTGAACTAAATAATAGAAATTGCCTAAATGTCTGTGAATGGCTATGCAGAAATGTCCATCTCTCCCCTTTGATTATACAGGTAATCTTGCACCTCAGGTTAAATACTTAGGGTAGGTGGTACTTACAACAGAGACTCTGGCACTATCTGATGCAGCTAGAAAAAGGGTACACAGCGTGACTTTCAAGGTATTTCTAGCAAGAAGAGTATTAGTATCAGTTTTACATCAGCATAGGAGGCTGGCATGAAACCTCTTTGCACCCTGGAGTACCACTTACTTTTCTGTTCAGTCAAGCCCAGGAAAGGTGGATTCAGGCTGGGAGAGGAGCTGATGATCCCAAGCACAATGGTCAGAGGGATGGTCTATCACGAGTGAAGTGCCCAAAAGAGTTTGGCTAGCTTAGCTTGTAAAAAAGGGTTCTGAGAAAGGAAAGGGAATAATGCCAGGCACAGCTGCTGGAATTGAAAGTCAGTCTCAGAAGAAACAGAAACAAAATTAATAGAAATACATCCTGTGTGGAATTTAGAAGACAACTAGGTAACCCAGGAACAAGACATCAGGGTACTCTTGATAAGGTTTACAGTAGATGTCATTGTACAAAGAGAAAGAAAAAAAAAAGAAACTCTCCACATACAACCCTCTAAAGGGTTGCAGCATGATGTATGATCAATTTATGGTTTACTTATGACTTAACTTTCTACAACATGAGACTAGACTAGTCTGAGCCTTCCCTTCCAGTCTTCTGCTCATTATTGTAAACAGACACTTTTCTTTTTGAAAACACTTGTTTCCAGGAAATAATTTACCTTACAAGAATAAAACATATCTGTATCTATCCTATCCAGGTATGTCCTAAGATAGCCCAAGCCTAAGAAAGCTGATTTTCAATCAGCAGAATGAAAGTTAGAGTCTATGTATTGCTATAGACAGACATATTTATGTTACATGCTTGAAACAGATATAGAAACTGTATTTCATGGCAGCAATTCATTTCATTTCACAGAAGCAATTTCCTTGCAAGCAAAATCTAACGTTTCAGCATGCAAAACAATATTATATGGCTTATAAATGTAGACATCAGTACTGATCAATTTCAATGTAATTTAAAATTTAAAGGAAGTGCTGTTATACTGCATTTCTTCAGTCTACATGTCTACCACTTCTTGCCAAACACCACCTGCACTAGAAAAGAGCTTGACCATTTGCCTGTCAAATATTCTACCTCCTCCCAAGTGACAGTATCAAAAAAAAAAAGACTGTGAAACTCAAACATATGGGGAAGAGGAAGGGCTAGTTAATGAAAGTGACAAGAGTTTACAACACCCTTACTGATGATAAATGAAATCTGCATTTTAAATATGTCTAGGCAATGCAGAGTGTGACAACAGATCATTTTTGCAGCAACTATGGGACACAGAAAATACAACCTGCTTTTACTCCAACTAATCAATGAGCCTAGGGCAGCTCTCTCGCCATGTCCTTAAGTTTATTCTTTTTTTTTGACCACCAAGCACCACAGCCTCTGTGGTAAGAACAGGGAGAACTCCCCCAGCATGGTTCTCTGCTGCTTACCCTTCTACAGAGGTACACTTTTCTGCCATGCTTTTCACCTCTTTTGCAAATCAAAAACATATTCAGAAATGTCTGTATTCAGACTAATATACTGTATTCTGTTTCCCTACTATCCTCCAAATCTCAACATCCCCAAAATGTTCCAGATCATAATTCCATTCACCATCTGAATGGAAAGTAATATTTACTTCACACATCTGCAGTGACACCCTCATTCAGTATCGGATTAAAAATTTCTCTGCTAGCATGCAAGAACATTATGGCCCACTCGGAGCTTTCAATTTATGTTTCCCATCCTATTACCTGTGCTCTGCAGGCACACCACCATAATCCCTGCTTAATTAATCATATTCCTTATTTCTAACACACACACACACACACACACACAAACAACCATTTTTCCCCCTTTGCAAAGAAGAAAACAAACATCCCCCTCCTCCATTATCTGATATACAGAGGCTTTGGAACACAAATGTCAGACTTCCCAATATGCATGTGTACTTCCACAAAGGTGAACATACATACTGTTAGTTATGAATGCACATTAAAAAAAAAAAAAAGGCAAATAAACTTCAAATTTATATTTTTCCACTGGAAAACTTTACAAACGTACTTCTGGAGGAACATGAATAAATGTTTTTATTAACAGATGCTAGTCTCACAAGAAAACCTCATCAGAATACACGCCAGTCTATGTACACTGAAAATAAATCTTGCAGTATCAGCAAGATCAATTTGTATTTGGTTTATTACTAAGCATACAGAATTGATGTCACATAAGCGTATGACATTCTAAAGAGTATCACATTTCTAAAGATAAATATAAAAAGTGGCAGTCACACAGCTGCAAAATGGGCAAGTCTGTATTTTGAAGCCACATTCTGTCCCACATCTGACAGAAATAAATGAAACCTCTTCTGCCACCACAACTGAAGTTTTGTCATGTATAGGCTGAGAGAGTTGGGGCTGTTCAGCCTGGAGAAGAGAAGGCTGTATGGAGACCTCATAGCAGCCTTCCAGTATCTGAAGGGGAGCCTATAGGGATGCTGGGGATGGACTCTTCACTAGGGACTGTAGTGATAGGACAAGGGGTAACGGGTTAAAATTTAAACAGGGGAAGTTTAGATTGGATATAAGGAAGAAATTCTTTACTATTAGGGTGGTGAGGCACTGGAATGGGTTGCCCAGGGAAGTTGTGAATGCTCTGTCCCTGGTGGTGTTCAAGGCCAGGCTGGACAGAGACTTGGGTGGTTTGGTTTAGTGTGAGGTGTCCCTGCCATGGCAGGGGGGTTGGAACTAGATGATCACAAGGTCCTTTCCAACCCTCACTATTCTATGATCCTATTACTGGAAAAAACAAAAACAAAAAACAAACAACCAAAAATGCCACCATAGTGCAAGTTTGGGCTCCAATGCAGAATTTACAACTCTTATCATTTGCAAATTTATACAGTGAATGCACAGTACAAGACCACTAATGAAACATGGATTTGGGTTTTGAAAACAAATACTTCTGTGTTCTGATCCTAACATGATTTTAACTATTGTGATGTCTTCAAATACTGCAACACTAACTAAAGTGCATTCATGCGCGTATCACACATGCTAGATACTCGCAAACACAGTGATTATACAAAGTCATTATAGACACTTACTACAGTAAGTGACTATATAAAATAAAATTACTAATTTGTATTACAGAGGAAATCCTGTCATCACAGAAACCAGGAGCAAATTCCAGTTGGTGCTGGCAGGCCAAGAATTATATCGTGTTTTTTCCATTGTGAAGTATACATCCAAAAGAGACAGGTATTTTCTACCCTCCTTTAGAGATGAACTACCCATGTTTCTTGTACCACTAACAGTAAAAAGTAGAGTAAAAATTAGGATTAAAATCACCAGTGAGGTATCAGTTCTCTCTGCCTCATTTTTACAACTTCGATGATGATGATGGTTGGAAGGGTAAGGGGGACATTTTCGTAAGTCTTAATTTACTGTTTGTTGGGTATCCTGAGAACAACATAGGAAAGGGACTTTATTAGAGCAAAATTGTTTCTCTTTTTTTTTTTTTGCCCTAATGCTGCGAACAAAACACAGAACACATAAGCAAGTAGCACTTTTAGCAACAGTATAAACCTTCATATAGTTTGCAGAGAAGCCTTGTAGAAAAGAAGATAAATTTGTGCCTCAGACACAACCATAAAGACATATGGATCAGAAGAATTCATGCACATACCAATTTTAAATTATCCCAAAGGATGCATTCTGTCTCTCTCTCTCATGGTCTGTACAAATCCTCTGAAGTCAGAAATACAAATCCTGGCTCTGTACTTCCAAAATACAGCCACGAATACACCTCTTTTGATTACTGCCAATTCAGGCATGCAATGACTTTACGAGCAGCTAATGTCTTTGTTGGGAGCACATACTGAAAAAAGTATGTTTGCAAGTAATCCTAAGTCAGGATGTTATACCATGATATGTAGCTGCTTTTTCTACCCATGAGGCTTTCCTTTTCTTTATTAGATTAAGCTGCACATAGTAGATGTATCCTCACTTCATGTCCCTCACTAGAGAAGCTGGAGGCAAAAGTCCCATTGATTTAAGACCTGAGGGTGAATTAGTAATCCCAGTGCTTCAGAAACTCATTTAGAAATGGAGGCTACAAGGTCTTTTAGGTAAAAAAAGAAACAAACACGAACCACACTGAACCGTATTATGAGTACTTCAGAAAGTCCTTTATATTCTTTATTGTCTCTTGTATGTTGACCTTAGACTCCATAACCAACAGCATAAATTAATAATCTCAAATGATGCAAACCTATAAATCCAAATGCATTATCAGGTGAATTGATGTTGGAAAGTGTGAGGGGCCCAAATATCCACCACAATTCCCCAAAGGAAAGGCAATAATGATGCCATTTCTTGCTACTTTGGTCATTTTTTAAGTCAAAGGCAATGCTTAACTGGTTCACTTATCTTCTTGGCAATCCTTTCCATCTTTTTTTGAGGGAACATCAATAGAGATTCAAGAATATTCACCAGTTATGAGTCAGAAAATAGGAAGGAGACCTGAAGACTTCTCCAAGAACAATTAGCACTAACAAAACTATTATGCATAATGTTTACTACCTATACCACTTGACATTTTACACTTCTTTGCGCACACAGGTTGCTCGACAGAATATCCCCACAAAAATGGCATGTCGTCTATCACAAATGAGAAATCTGCCACAAAACTTCAAATCCAGAGAAACTCTACTGAATCCAAGTGCCCAGTACAATAGAAGAAGCCACTGTTATAAACACGGTTTAGGAATGCTTTTCTCTGTTGCCTCCCTCAGCCAGCCTGGTTAGAAATTACTCCTGCATAATGTCTAAGTGTTTTTGGAAACACTAGCCCTGTACTCTGCATGCCATATATACTTAAAGTGCATATTTAATAACATTAATGCAAATAATAACAGAAGATGGACACTGGTTGATAGCAGTAGAGGAGCAGAGCACCCTTTGAGATTTTCCTCAATACAGGAACTCGTTTAACTGAGATAGCAATGCCAGCTTTCTCTTCACATTCCCTCTCTGTGCTCCTTGAGGTTGGCCACTTGTTCATCCATCTTTTGTCTGCAGCTTCCTGATTTCCTGACAGCTGAAGAAGTTCCACTCAGAACAAACATGCCAAAAGCCAAAGGAGACTGAGTGTCACACATGGAAACAAATCAAATGTTAATGCATTTCCCAGACTGATGACAAAAGGACTTACAAAGGTCAGCTCACATTCCCTACAAAATTCAGTACCGTTCCTAAACCTTAGACTTTCCCAAGCTTTATCCCAGCAGCTTTATCCCAGGTGCTTTTGTTCCTACTTCATCACTAGCATAGTAGGACTGCTATTCCCTTAAGCATGCATGTTGACAACAAAACCCTACAATTTTATTCCAGTTCTCTTGTATAGATCTATTCTGGCTTGTACCCTTGTGTGTATGAACAAAGTGATGCTACAATTTATTACACAAGCTGCAGATCCCCACAGACACCTTCCCATTCCCACAGGAAACAAGCATTTGGAAGACTATGGCTGCCACATGGACACAAAACATGAGTGCAGATGGTGCTCAGCTCCCCTAGATCCCACAGATCTCCTTGAGAGGCTGGCAGGCTACTTGCCCTTTTCTTAAACAGAGCTCCTTTCCTGTCTGAGTTCCTTTACAGGAGATTCCACCAGTCTGTGAATGACCAGACTCATGCACTTACTTACTCATGCCTTTTAACTTGGCTGAAATGCCAAAAATTACTTCACAGCAAGTTCTGCTTTGGAGTCCAAATCCTCAGGTGTGAAAAGAACTAGGTACATCCAAGACAGAAAGTTGTTTCCCCATCACAAAGCCAGGTGCAGGTGCAGGTGCCCATGGAGCAGCAATAACACGGGGGAAAAAAAGACTACTTTTCCTCCCTCCAGTAAATCTGTATCTTCCACAGACAAAACAGGAAGACCATCAATTACCAGCATACACTAAGTTATGATCAGCCTTATATTTCTGCATGACTGGAGTCTTCCTGTATGTTGCTGCACTCAGTGTATGGCTTATAAAATATTTCTGTAATGAGAACAGGACATTTGTGAAAATGCTGTTCATCCCAAAGCACAGCAGACCATGCAACAGTGAGCACCAGACTGAAGGCAACATGTCGTGCTAAAGATCTTCAAGAAGAATGTTTTCAGTGTACCACTTACACTAAGCCATCTTCCCGAGGACACCTGTAAAGTGCTTTGTACACAACAGATTTTTCTTGCTTGAAGCAGCATATGTTTGAAACAACCTAATGTCACATACTAGGCAGGCTGGGAAAGCAGTCTTTTTCCTGCTGCCCTGAGGCCCTAAGGTAGAGGGACCATACCAGAAATATGATTCCCAGATGTATTTCAGTTACCTGAAATAAAATTTTTACTGTTTCAACAACTCTCTGATACTTTTTCATTTCATTCAATTGCCAATTTAAATGACCTGAACATTCACTCATTATATGAACTGCAAGAGATAATCCACTCCAAAGTTATTCATGCAGTGGTATGATTTGTCTTTAGTGGAGTCATGACACAGCTGGATGTGACTCAAAAACGGCTTCAATCTGCAAATAATGCATAAAGAAACATGTTATGGTATTTAGGAAACACAGTCTCAAAGATACGTGCTTCATTGGAGGAATTACTGAAAACAAAATATTAGGCTAGTAATTCAAGGCTTCATTTCCAAGGAAAAGAAACAGCAAGGAGCTTTTTCAACATTTTTGGATGGAGCAGCTTGCTAGGGTTTACATCTCTTTTATGATACTAACAGCACAGCACATAGAATTACCATAAAATCGCAAGTCTATGAAAACAAATGAAAAGAAAAAAAAAAAAAAAAAAAAAGCAGCTCACTAAACCTCAATTGTAAATGCTAAACGTGCTACGAACAAAACCAAATTTGCATTTGACCAACCCTTCTTTTCTTTCTTTATTTCAACAAGGCATAATTGGATGTTCAAAATGCTACAGAAGTGGAACAAAACTACCAATTCTCTTCCTTAGAATAAAAGGTTAAGCTTGTAATTACACAGCTTCAGCGTATCATTTTGTACAATTACTAATTAGCCACCACCCCTGATCGGAGAATACAGAAGTAGTGAATTTCTTCCTGAAAAGCTGCGCCTACTTCATTTTAAGTGAAGTTCTGCTACAGAGGGAGGCAAAACCCCACGGGCACGCCGGCATCTGCGCGTGAGGCGGCGGGCGGGAGTGGGGACGGGGCACAAAACGGGAAAAAACCGCTTCTTTGGACAAAACCATCCCGCAACGCGGATGTCGGCACGCCTTGCTGTGCCGCCCAGCACGGGGTCCGCAACACCTCCTCCCCGCGGCGAGGCGCGGACGGACACGTTTCGAGGAAGCAGGGGGAACAAAGCAGCGGCCCCCCCCCCACCCCGCACCCCCTGCTCCGCCACCAAAGTTCCCTCCCGCTGGGGCTGCCGCACACCGCCGCGCCGGGTGCCAGGGCTGTCAGCGGGGTCGCACCGCCCTCCGCCTGGCGGAGGGAAGGCTGGGAGCGGGGGACACGGCTCGGCTCCGCACCGCCGCAGCGCCACTCACCGCGCAGCGCCGCGCCGTGTCAGCCCGGTGTGCGGGCGCGCCGCGGCGGCCGCAGGTGCCGTGGAGGAGGAAGCGGGGGCGGGCTGCGCCGGCGAGCCAACCGAGGCCCGGCGCGGCGCCGTGAGTCACCAGCAGCCGCGTAGGGCGGCCGGGCGGCTGGTATAAGAGCGCGGCGGGGACGCCCTCCCCCCGTGCATGTCTCTAGCTCTCTCCGCTCGTCGCCTCTCCGACCGCGGCGCTTGCCCGCGCGCCCTCCCCGCCTCTCCGCCCTTTCTCCGTGCAGGCGCGGCGATGCGGTTACACCGGCACCACGGAGACCAGAGCGACGGGGCAGGCAGCCCCGGTCGCGGCGCGAGACGGCCGGCGGTCTCGTGCTGCTGGGCGCTGTACCTGCTGCTTGCCCTCGGCTGCCTGCGCGCCACCGCCGATGGTGAGTGCGGGGCCGGGGGGGGGGGGGGGGGGGCATGGTGCTGGGGCTCCCGCCGCTGAGGCTGCTCCTGCCACCACCCACAGAAGCAACGTCTTTTTCTCTTCTCCCACCGCCCTTCCCTTTATTTATGTGTTACCCTTTTTCCTCTGTGTCCGGCCGCTCGCCCGCTGCGCGGTGGGGGGGGGGGGGGGGGGGGGAGGTGGGAAATGGGTCTGGACCGGGGCCCTGCAGGGGTCTTTGCCGCCTGGGTTTGCCCCACGTCCCTCTTGTCGGGTCTGGAGCCGCCTTCCCCGGCGGCCCCTGGCGGCGCACGGGGCCGATGAGGGTGGGCCCGAGCCCCGGCGAGTACCTCTCCTGGGAGCCACCCGGGTGCCGCGGGAGGGTTTGATTTCCTGCGCGATGCCTGGTGCCGACGGGAGGGTCTGCGTGCCTGGGGCTCACTGCGCGGCGGGGACGGCTGGGGCTTTCTCGTGGAGGGGGGAAGAGGTGCCCTTGGGAAGCCTGAGGCGTTAAAGGTGCTGTCAAAGTACTGTACAACTTTGGCTTTGTGGCATACAGCAGCATTGGCATGGCTCTGGAGCGGGGCCAACGGTAACCACCGCAGGGGATCTCCACCTGGTGGCAAGGTTGGGTCTTGCCAGCGCTGGGTCCCTTGCGGGCCGGGCTCTCTCGCTGAGCGCTAGTAGCGCTGGCGAGCTTCAGGGTTGCCCCCTAGCGCAGGAGCAGCTACCCCGATGGCACATTAAGCCAACTGAACGGTTAATTAAAAATACGTTTCTCTCGTAGTGGAAGCAATAGTTGACTGGCTCCTTTCTTCCTTCAGGAACTGAGGTCCAGACTACTCTTGAGGTGGGAGGTGGGCAATTAATGTGTCTGTTGTACGACTTTTAGTCTCCTGGCTAATGCCCTAAAGTAGGCCTCGGTGTCAGTTCTTTGCTGTGTTGGCAAAGTATGCTTAAAGGTGGTTGGACCTTGTAGTCCTAACTGTGCACAGGAGCCTGACACAGGGTCTATCAGAGCGCAGCCAGGGCACTGTTGTATCCAATTCCTCAGACAAGGAGGAGAGGAAATATCTGCCTAGTCACTCCTCAGTTCCCAGTCATGTAGATTGCTTCTATATCCACTCTACAACAGACATGATTAAACAGCTACAGTATGAAGGACCAAGCTGGCAATCGCTGAAACTGCTAGTGTACTGTAGTAAGAAATTGTAGCAAGAGATACACAGTGGAGGGTAACACTAGGCCACCAAGACAGAGTCAGAGATTCTTCCCCCATTTGAGTTAGTGGCCCCACCAGCGCTCTCCTGCTTGTAGTTGCAATGACTCCCCGAGGGTCTGCGGGAGTCTAAGCTAGTTCCTCTCAAGGTTTCCCAATCGCTGTTGCAAGCTTTTCTGGGACTTGGTGTCAGATGACAGCACACAAGTGTCACATGTTTTTGGCTGCCCAGACAAGTAATCTGACAACTTGCTTAAGGGGCCATGATAGTGAGAGGAGAGGTATGGAGAAAGCTAGTTTAACTTGGGTAGTCATTGCAACTCTGCTCCTTCACCCTGCACATGTTGCTGCTCATGAGCCTACTTCTACCAAGTACCTACCTGGGGAACAGTAAAAAAATGTGTGTTGGCAATCAGAGGCTGTGAAGTTACTGGTTCTCTGAATCTTTTGCCTAAGCCTTATCCCAAGGAGGAGAAAGGTGTGAAGGTGCTTCTTGTGTATGAATAGCAAGTGAAGAGAAGCCTTGAATTAGTGGCTAATTGATGCTGATCTAAAATCATTAAGTGTCTGGTGACTGATGCCACAGTTGAGCTATGACTGTGTCGCTACAAATAGCAGCAGATTGGGCTTGTAGTGTCATGACTAAGTGGTTACCTGGTTTTGCAGGACTGTGCTTGGTGTAAGCCATGGCACCACAGTCACTGGCTGGAGCTAATCCTCTTCTTAACTGGAGCTCACTACAAGTGGCCCTTAGAGTTTGACAGGCATCTTCAGGAGTAGCAACAGATGCTGACTTTGTGCACCTGTGTGGGTGTTATGTGCTATCAGTTCCTGCAGTTTGTGAGTTAACAAAAATGGTTGCTCTGACGTTTTGCTTGGTATCAGCTGCAAAAGCAATGTAACCTTTTTGGAATGGGTTGTTCTAAGCGTTGTAATTGTGAAGTTAAAGCTGTTACTCCAAGCTGTATTACTGTTTCATTTAGCAGTGTGTAGTTTAGCTGCCCTGTAGCATTTGTTCAAAGTGGTGTTATGCTTGTAAGTCACAACCTACTAAGCAGTCTTAGCAAGCCTTTTCAGGTTATTCTAGCTTGAAATAGAGTAACTAAGGACTGTGGAGTTATTTTGGGATCTTCTGGGCGGCAGGCTTAGTCTAGTATCTCTAGTATGCTATTCTGGGAAAGGTTGACTGTTCTCATTCTGAAAGGCTGGATTGAGAATGTCTCAAAACTAGTAGGAGTCAGTTATTGTATATTTTAGGTGGCAGTACAGTACTAACTGGAATAATGTGTGACCAGGGCTTGCAAGCAGAAGGCCTCTTCTGTTAGAGGTTACTGGACAGCAAGGTGATGTTAGGTTATGTCAGGTTTAGAGCAAGATTATTGCTGTGGCTTCTGCACCCTCTCTAAGCTGTCTGGGGTGTGCCTTTTAGGGTAAGGCAAGCTTCTTGTTTGACAGCTCTTGACTAAATAATAATAGCTTTACAAAACATGCTATTAGAAGGTGCATGCAGGTGTGACTCCCATCCTGAAAAGGAAAGGAAGGATGGAAATGCAGAATATAAGAGCTCATGTTCAGTTTTTTTGGCACTCTTTGAACACTGTTCCCATGAAACAAGTTGTTACGGCTTTACTCTGACGAGTTAGAGTTTACTCAACCAGTAAGACTGCTAAAACATTAGCAGAGCTCAGTAAGCTGCTGTTTCAAATCTTTTATTTCTAGCATGAGTTTACATGAGATACTCAGCAGGTAAAATTGTCCATGTTGTCCTTCTTTATAGTCTGTCCACAGTTTACAGTTGCCCAGTGCCCGATGGCTGGTCAGTGTAATGTGAAATGGCTAAATGCTTCCGTCCACTTGGAAGCTGTCTTGCATTTTGCCTGCCATACACAGAAGATATAAAATAACAAGTAATGTTCTGAAAAATTGATGCCCTTTGTAAGTCCTGGAATGTCAAGACAAAGCACCTCCACTAAATGATGCAATAAACCAAGGAGGAGCAGGAGTGCATCATGCTGTAGACGTGTGCAGCCAATACTAATGCATGCACTTACAGACTTGCTTGAATGCATTGCATGGAACAGCTCTGGCTTAGCTGCTGGAGAAGCAGGCTGTTGTTAGTGACAGTTATAACAAAGCTTCAAGATGAAGTAGGCTGCCTTGAGGGATGGGGTCATACAGTTTTAGAGCTGAAGGTAGCCTGGAAAATGCACTCTAAGCATCATGCAGAAAGCAGAACCTTACTCAAGTGTACTAACAAATAAAAACTGTTACCCATTATGAGTCAACAGATTTGGTTACAGAAGGAAGTTGTAAATTATCTGGCTCTCTTAGAGCCTTTTTCATTCCCTTTTTGTGTATACAAAGGAATGTCTCTGGGTGCCCTAGTTTGAGGAGTAACTTGAATCATGAAAACTTATTTAACTACAGGGCAACTATCTAAGCTATATTTACAGATATTTTGGAGATTCTGCTGTAATGTAATAGCAGCAGAGTACTGAAATGCTAATCTAGTTTGACATTAGTGAAGTATAAACCCAGTTTGATTACAACTTGAAGAGTTCTGAGAATGCAGTGCTAAGCACTAGACAGCGTAAGTCGTGTGCACACATCCCTCTCCCTTGCAACCTCATTTAACCCTGCCTTGAAAAGGCAAACTCAGTAAGAAGAACACCAAGACTGCTTTACTGTTGTTTGGCAGGTGGACACAGTGCTTAAGCTCTTCACTTGCACTGTGAAGGAAAGCTTCTGGCTTTACTTTCATGACTGAATAAGGTAACTACAAAGATCTGGAACTCTGATCTGATTTCATGTTGCTGTTCTGCAGTTTATTAAGCTGGGTGACTTTCTGATCAGCAGTGGGGGAAGGCAAGAAAGTATTTCTAAACAGGATTGGGTCTTGCCTTTCTTTTTTCACTGAAGGTGCAAGAGCAAAATGTGAAGAATCCCAGTTTCCATGTAGTAATGGACGCTGTATTCCTTTACTCTGGAAATGTGATGGTGATGAAGACTGTTTAGATGGCAGTGATGAAAGTGCCTGTGGTAAGTAATCAAAATAATACCTCTGTAGTAGTACTTGCTAGTTAGTGGGGGCTACAGCGAATAGCTGAAAAGATGCTTATCCTTTCCAGCAGTTCTTGCAGTCAGAATGCAGAGTAGAGGCCAGATTCCCTAGCACAAGTGGGGGAGTATCTTGGTGCCTTGTATCAATATGAGTCAATTGAATTTTCCTGAATATTATGAAAGTCTCCTGAAATTGGTGACTAAGAGAAAACCTCATGATCAGAAGTTTATTTGCAAAGGTGGTCAAGAACAGAATGCAAGCCTGTTCTCAGTTCTTCCTTGAAGACATGTTAGAAAATATTTGCTATTAGCTCATAGCTCTTGGCTATTCCATGGTTAAATGCCCTGATTTATTTGTGAAAGTGATTCTGCCGAGTCTCCTATAAACACGAAATCTAGCTTTGGCAGCCAACTCTCTCTTTAAGCAGACATAGCAGCCAAGATAGATGACTAGAAGTACTCAGAGATGAGGCAAAACAGACTTCATATGCAACACTGGTGTGTTTGAACTGCCAGTCTCCTCAAGCAGACCTAAACTATTACTTTAGGGTTACATAGTACCAGGCTTCTGTAATGACAAATCAGATGCCGTAATAATAAACTCAGGGTTTGAATATCGGTATCAATAGACCTTGCATTAAGTCCAGTGTGTTCAAGGCAGCAGCTAGCAGCGTAGCCTCCCCCTTAACAACAGTAGTTCTTCAGTGCCCTATGGGAAGAGAAATATTTCTCTGTGCACTGCATAACTCTCTAGGAAGTGTTAGACAGTGCTGTCATTAGACAGGTGGAGGTCAACGCCAGACATCCAAGAACTAAGGATATTGCATCACTTTCCTAGGGCAAGGCAGCTTACCTCTATCTGCAACAAACAAACTAAGCTCTGGTCTTTAAACAAGTGGCTGCCTTCTCTCTTGCAGTGAAGAAGACTTGTGCTGAAACTGATTTTGTGTGTGCCAGTGGACAGTGTGTGCCTAACAGATGGCAGTGTGATGGAGATCCAGACTGTGAGGATGAGTCTGATGAGAGTGCTGAACTGTGCCGTAAGTGAACCTGGCTTGTTGGTGCAGGCAAGCCTGCACAAAATAGCATTTTGACTTCATCTGCTTGCAGCCTGACTCCCTTCCTAAAGAAAGAATGAATTTGTACTCAAGAGTACTTTCCCAAGTCATAGCTTGGCTTTGGTTCTTTTGAGGTCTTGATAAGGCTTTTTACTACTTAAAAAGATACAGAACTGAGCTGGGACTCTGCACTTGTACCTGGTAACAGATAGTAAGTGCAAGGTTTTACTGACAGTCAGAAGGAGCAAGCACAACATGCAGGCCTGACCATTACTGTGTCATGTTCATTGAGTGATCACTGTCCTCCAAGACAACTACTTTGTAAATTAACCAGAGCTGTGTAGGAACTGAGTGACTGACCACATCTTATAGTGTGGGAAGCAGAAGTGCAGAGGCTTGACCATGCAGTCTTGTAGTTGGCAATCCCAGTCTGAAGTGTGGTAACTAGTCAAGGAATATAGATCTGTTAAGCTTCATTTCTCTGTATCAATAGGATCCATGCTGAAGAATACTTCAGCCCCAGGTCTTACTGCATTTTGGTGTTACTCCTGCTTACTACTATGCTCAGGTTTCTATAGTGTAACTGGTGTGCAGTCACAAAACTATCACTACAAAGATACCCTTAAAATACTAATCTATTAGGAACTCAAAGAATCTCTTTTACTGAATGCTACAACTAACATAACCACTCCCATGATGGAGCCATCAACTTAGATGGATGTTGGTATCTAATTAACTGCAACTTTGTCCAGGGCTGAAGCCTTTTAGGACAACTGCGAAAACCCAAGACCAGTAGCTCTTAAATTGAACTTAAACTTTTTTTAATAGATATGAGAACATGCCGGGTAAATGAAATCAGCTGTGGTCCTCAGTCAACCCAGTGTATCCCAGTGTCCTGGAAATGTGATGGTGAAAAAGACTGTGACAGTGGTGAAGATGAAGAGAATTGTGGTAAGGGAAGAAACAGTGGCTGCATAACTCTATTTGAAATTGACTTGTCTAGAAAGGAGCTAGTTGGGCAGTATGCCTGGGAGGATAAATTCCTCATGGTATCAATATGTCCTAAAGCCTACATCGACTTTGTATTCCAGCCTGTATAGCAAAATGGACTTCTTCTAACACTCCTCTATCCTGCGAAATAGAGAACTACAGCAGTATAAGCTGTTCAATGTTTATCTTTGGTCTCTAGCTACTTTTTTTTTCCATAGGAATAGGCTAAATCATATGTCAGGCAAACTATCAGAACTTGTTCTCTGCAGAATTTCTCAACAGGTAACTAGTTGCTGCTTACATTAACAAATGGTCTCCTAAGAGTGTAGCAGAGACTTGTAGCCAAGGGCACAGTAGATCTACTTTACAGCCCTATCCTGGAGTATTCTGTGCACCTGTGTGAAAGTGGAGACTAGAGAAGCTGGGTTTCAGGTTTTCGGGGGACAGCTTCAGGCTGGTATTCAAATGAAGCTGACACTGCCAGTTTTGGAGTGCAGCATTCCCCACTTGTTTTAATGAACTTGCATACGTATGAGTTGTCTGAGGTGTCCTGGGACAAATCTGCTCCAACCAAAGCCACAGGGCTGGCTTCCATCAGAGCCACCTTACCTGTATGTGCTAGAAAAACATAGATATTCAGATTTTTGCTATGTGACTGGAGCTGCTGCCTTACTTAGCAAGCCCATACATTAATCTGCCAAATCTATAGACGGCATTTCTAATAGAGCTGTTAAAACTATCAGTCTGGGCATACTGAACTGCTAGCCCCACTGCCATTAAACTAGCATAATTTCTACTAGTATTAAGTTGTATGGGTGTGCTTAAAACCACTGGATAAATTGGTTCAAGATCTTGATTTGTTATCCCCACTGGTCCAGGCAAAAGGGCCACTGCTGTCCTGGGGACCAGCACTAAACACTTCAATTTCAAACTACAGTGCATGCTGACCATCTGGCTACTTTAGTCTTAGCCTAGAGTTAGCAATTCTCTTACCTTCTGTCTCTGGTTCACAGGGTTTGAGCCTATTTCCTGAAAGTCTCACAGTCTGAAGCAGA
This sequence comes from Lathamus discolor, assembly GCF_037157495.1. Classification (NCBI taxonomy): domain Eukaryota; kingdom Metazoa; phylum Chordata; class Aves; order Psittaciformes; family Psittacidae; genus Lathamus; species Lathamus discolor. The sequence goes on along the minus strand of NC_088909.1, from coordinate 82,403,767 downwards.
ACAGCTTAGCTGCTTCAGAAGGAAGTTATTTTCACTCAGTACCTCAAAAATGATGCCTCTCACTCATAACTTCCAAAGGCAAGGAGGACAGTTTGTGTGGGGCCCAAGTGTCCTGGAAGTAGTTGGTTAGGCTCTCTTAGAGCCTTACACGGAATGCTGAACTTCTGTCAGCTAACAGCTGATAAAGAACCTGCAAAGCAAAACACTTTCATACAAATGTCTGCCTTCTTGTGATAATCTGCTAATCTCTTGTTTCGGTTACTGCAGGCAATGTGACTTGTAGTCCAGCAGAGTTCACATGCAGCAGTGGGCGATGTATTTCCAAGAGCTTTGTCTGCAACGGTCAAGATGACTGCAGTGATGGCACTGACGAGCTGGAGTGTGCACCTCCCACCTGTGGAGTTCATGAGTTCCAGTGCAAAAGCTCCACTTGCATCCCTATCAGCTGGGTTTGTGATGATGATGTTGACTGCTCTGACCACTCAGATGAATCTCTAGAGCAATGTGGCCGCCAGCCTGCACCTCCTGTGAAGTGCTCGGACAGTGAGGTGCAATGTGGCTCAGGTGAATGTATCCACAAGAAGTGGCGCTGTGATGGAGATCCTGACTGCAAGGATGGAAGTGATGAAATCAACTGCCGTAAGTTAACTTGGCCTTTCTGTAGGGGGTGTTGCTTGGCTCCTGTTTTGTTTTCTTTCCTTCAGCAAACCTCAGGAGTTTAAGTATGTAATGATTGTGTCCTCCAGCTTCTCGGACTTGCAGACCAGACCAGTTCAGATGTGAAGATGGCAACTGCATCCATGGGAGTAGGCAGTGCAATGGAGTGAGAGACTGTCTGGATGGCACTGATGAAGCAAATTGTAACAATGGTGAGTGTGGGGCTAAGCAGGAATAAAGTCTTTGCAGAATATCTCTTGAAGCTGGTAGTTGCCTTCACGATCTTCATAATCTTAGTTATTCAGTGCTCTGGACCTGGCAAATTCAAGTGCAGAAGTGGAGAATGCATAGATGTCAATAAAGTCTGTAACCAGCAGAGAGACTGCAAGGACTGGAGTGATGAGCCTCTCAAGGAATGCAGTAAGTGAATGAACTCATTACACAATGCTGATCTCTAGACATACTTGGATACAGGTTCTGAGCTGTCAGATACAGTTCAGAATGCCCATCTACACTTCCTTGGTGTCAAACCTACAACCAAGAGAACCTAGTTAATAGGCTAGTAACAAACTGCTAAACTGCCTATTGGAATGGCTTCTGTATGGCCAGAAAGCACTTGAAGGCATTAGAAACTCTGAAACTTTCAGGGGCCTCAATCTTTGTCTCCTGCTGCCAACGTGTAACACAAATATCATGCTTATAGCTGAGCAAATATGAATTTGAGGAGGGTCTCTTACATGTGACTTCAGGTGTCCAAGTGGTTTATTGTATGTGGCATGCAGTGCTAGAAAATGGGTGGGTATCTGGTAAAGTACTCCATGACTAAGACTTTAAGCATAAATATGTGTGCTGTCTCACAAGTACCAATTCTTCTCTTGTAGATGTAAATGAATGTCTTGTGAACAATGGTGGATGCTCTCATATCTGCAGAGATCTTGTTATTGGCTTTGAATGTGACTGTCCAGCTGGGTTTGAGCTTATAGACAAGAGAACCTGTGGAGGCAAGTATCAAGTAGATTAACTTGCATCCTACTGTTAGTAATGGAGATAAGAATAAATTAAATTGTTGTCTTTACAGATATCGATGAATGCCAGAACCCTGGTATCTGTAGTCAAATCTGTATCAACCTGAAAGGGGGTTACAAATGTGAATGTAGTCGTGGCTATCAGATGGATCTTGCTACAGGGGTGTGCAAGGCAGTGGGTAAGTATTAGCATAAGACCTATATTCCCACTTTAAAATGAGGTAGTAAGCTAGGTACTATTTATGCTATTGTGGTTTTGACACTAGTTGTTGTGCTATTATCAATATAACTTATACAGATCTGAACACTCCTAGTACTGTAATGATGTCATGATACAGTACTTAAAGCAACCTGACATAAACTGCTTGTGTCTGCTCCCTGGGCAGAGGACCACTCCCTGTTAAGGAGGGAGAAAAGGTTAGGGTTGTTGAGGGGAGAAAGGATGAGGTATGGTACAGCCAAGACTTCTGTCATCACCCAGTAGCACATGTGAAATGGTAAATCCTAAATATGACTCTAAACTTTTCATAAAAGAACAGTATGTGACTGTATCTCTAGAAATGCAGATAACACACTGTTTTCACAGGGAAGGAACCATGTCTAATTTTCACCAACCGCCGAGATATCAGGAAGATTGGCCTTGAGAGGAAAGAATACATCCAGCTAGTAGAGCAGCTGAGAAACACCGTAGCTCTAGATGCTGATATTTCTGAGCAAAAGCTTTACTGGGCTGACTTTGGCCAAAAAGCAATCTTCAGGTAAATGAACTCAGCTTCTGAACCCTAATGTGCTGCCCTAAACCATCCCACATTTTGCCAAAGAGATACTTCTCTAGGCTTTGGTGATGAGAACTATTTCCTGATGTCCTAAAGACAAAGTACAGTAGATGCAAGTTCCCACAACTGGCAATGTGTATGCTTGTTGCATTTTAGTAACTGCTTCTACAATTTTGCAAAAGACTGTGGAAAGTCACAAATGCGTCTTCTCTATTGTCTGCCTGACATCTGTGTGCAGTCTTTGCTGAGGCATGCCAGGTGGAGGAAGGGGTTGAAAACAAGTAATTCTTGTCTTCCAGTGCTTCTATGGATACCCGTGATAAAGTTGGAACACACGTCAGAATCCTGGACAACATACACAGCCCTGCAGGAATTGCTGTTGACTGGGTTTATAAGAACATCTACTGGTCTGACTCAGCATCAAAGACCATCTCAGTGGCTAGTCTAGATGGCACGAAAAGAAAGGTTTTGTTTCTTTCTGAGCTGAGAGAGCCAGCTTCTATTGCTGTAGATCCTCTCTCTGGGTGAGTATTTGTCCCAGTTCTCTTAAAAAAGCAGACCTACCAGCTGCTCCATGTCCTGATAACTGACTTAGGTAGCCTTTGTTAGTTATTGGTCATAATTAAGAGTTATACTACACAGTACTATAGTGCATCATACAACATAAATTCTGCTTCACAGCTTTATGTACTGGTCAGACTGGGGTGAGCCAGCAAAAATTGAAAAAGCAGGAATGAATGGATTTGACAGACAGCAGCTTGTGACAACAGAAATCCAATGGCCTAATGGAATTGCTCTAGGTATGTTGAACTTGTCTGTGTGCCAGAGATATTTTGGAGCTTTAGCAATTTGTTCGCTACAAAAGCCAAGGTCATCCTTCAGAGAACTATTTTCAGCTTCTGAGAATGGGAAGCTCCTGCATGCCTGGAGAAACTGCAACAGGCACAGATAGCACTTCTCAGATACTGAAATTGTTACTTTTCTTGCACTGCTCTATACCATAGTTAAGGCACAGACCATGTAGGCAGCACTGCAGCAGTATAGTAAGAAAGTAGGGGAACATTGCAACTATTCTTGAATCTGAGGGTGTTTCAACTTTTGCAGGAGACTTTGGAGATGTTCTCCATGTAGATAGTAAATACGTTTGGTTTTTTTTCCTCCTAGACCTTGTAAAAAGCCGCTTATACTGGCTAGATTCTAAACTACATACACTGTCAAGCGTGGACTTGAATGGTCAGGACCGTAGAGTTGTGCTAAAGTCTCATATGTTCCTTCCTCATCCTCTTGCTCTAACAATATTTGAGGTAAGAATGATTTTCTGTAGTAATTGTCAGAGATCCTCTTCTTGCTAGTACATGAGTACAAATTATGTTGCTGATAGCAACACGGAGGTAATGGGATGCAATGACTTTGTCTTCTAGGACCGTGTGTACTGGATTGATGGAGAGAATGAGGCAGTCTATGGTGCTAACAAATTTACTGGAACTGAATTGGTTACCCTAGTGAACAACCTCAATGATGCACAGGACATCATTGTGTATCATGAACTTGTTCAGCCTTCAGGTAAGTGTAATGGGGTTTATAGTTAAGTATACACAGCCCTGCCCTGCTTGGGTGATGGCAAAAGGTATTAGTTCTCTGTATAGCTGTCTACTTCACTTAGAAGTGCATGGAGATTCTTGACATAAGCAACCTCACTGAGGCTGAGGGAAGGTCTAATTGTAATTCCTCTTTCTTAGGCAGAACAGGTACAAATCTGTAACCTGCAGAGACAAGTAATTCTATTACAGCTATTGAGAAAATAGTTATGCTATACATCTTGAATACGAAGGCTCAATCTTGTCAACTTTTGTACCAACAGGCAAGAACTGGTGTGAAGAGAGCATAGCAAATGGAGGCTGTACCTACCTGTGCCTGCCTGCTCCTCAGATAAATGAACACTCTCCAAAGTACACTTGTGCATGTCCTGTTGGATACCTCTTGCAGGAGGATGGTCTGAGATGTACAGGTATGGTAACATGACTGAAGTATTTCCCAGGATAGATGGTGAAGAAGTAGGGGTACTGAACCTGCTGGAGGCAAATATGGTAGCATAGGCTGTGACAGATCTGCTTGGGTTGATCTGATATAATTAATCTTGGAGGGGTGGTCTTCTAGCATGCATTAAGCTGGGCCTCAAAGTCTGCAGGTGCTGTTCAAAGTTCATGCTTGGCTTCTGTATCATCATCATTTGCAACAAGACCTTATACCTCCATGCCTTTCTGGAGACAGCAAGCACATGCACAAAACATACTAAGCCCTTTTCTTATAAAATAAGGGGTATAAACTAATACAGCTCTACAGTGTATAAACAATGTTGAAAAGCTGATAGGTGAATCTTGCTAGCCAGGGACCTCCTTTTGTGGTCCAAACATGCTGCTGCTGCTGCTGCTACCCTCAGCACTGACTATATGGCAGGCTTGTTTGTCCGGTGGAGTAGATCTAGAAACTCCAAAGTGCTACTTACTATATTGCATGTTGATTCTGACTGCCACAGTTGGAGCAGTGAATGCAAGGATGCTGTTCATCGTTGGCTGCTCTAAAGGGTTGCTATATAAATTGAAGACTACCTAACCAATAAACTTGTAGAATTAAAATGCACTCAGAAAACCTGAAGTGAGAGATGGGGTGGCTTACTGTTGTCATGACTCTAAATACCTAAATTCATGCCTGATTAACTGTCTAGCCTTGTTCTTGGAATTAATTTTCATCAGAAACCTTCAGCTGAGCGTGTGCTACTGAAAAAACTAATGTCAGTGTTTCCAATAAAGCTAACAAGCTGCATGATCACTCTGCATCTGCTAAACATTCGCTACCATGGCTCTCATAGCTAAGCCATTGCAGGACTTCAGGATTAACTGGGTTCTTGATCTATAATTAGTTTCAGGTACTGGAACAACTGTGGCTTACACTGAGGCTAAAGATACCAGCACAACAGAAAAATCTCCAACTGTTGGACTAGTTCCTGGAGGTACTGGTCCCAATAACTCAGACTGCTAAACATTTAGAGAAATTAAATGAAAACTGACCCACTAGCCTACTTGAAGCTTTCTCCTTTGCATGCAAATAGAGAACACAGGCCAGGTTTGTATAGTACAAGTACAGCAGCTGGAGCTGTAACAGAGCTAGTTCACTTATGACACCGTGGAACCTATAGGTTCCATGTAATTCCAGGAGTGCTCAGAAAAGGCAAGAAATACAGCTTCCTACTAATACAGGATGAAGCCTGCTAGGCTGTTTTTTGTGGTGTTACTGAGAAGCTAATATTATAGCAGCTTCTGGGCTTGGGGATTGTTTGCATCTGACAGGCTGACAGCTGACAGCCTGTCAATAAGTAAGCTTACTACTTCAAATTCTGATGCAGGTTTCAACATCAATAGTACATCTGAAGTAACTGCAGCTGGAGGAACATCAGCAGTTTGGACTGTGCTTCCTGTCGGTGAGTACAGCATTCACAAGCTTTTGGGACTCATTGTGGTGGGACAAGCCACTCTGTCAGGAGCTTGACTTGACTGTACTCTATATTTGCCATCTGTTTCTCTCCCTAAAGTATTGCTGGTAATGGCTGCAGTGGCTGCTTATTTCATGTGGCGTCACTGGCAGCACAAGAACATGAAAAGCATGAATTTTGATAATCCTGTGTACCTGAAAACAACAGAAGAGGAACTTACAATTGATGTTGGAAGACACAGTGCTTCAGTAGGACACACCTACCCTGCAGTAAGTAGACCTACTGACATGTCTGAGGCTCCAGGTTAATCCTCAGTGTAGACATAAAGACTGCCAAATGATACCTGACTCGAGTTTAGGAGAAGTCTCTGCTCTTGAAGGCTGCTTGCTGCAGTGGGGAACTTGTAGGGTTCCAGCAAGAAAGCTGGAGAGGGACTTTTTGAAAGAGCATGTAGTGGGTAGGACAAGAGGTAATGGCTTTAAACTGAAAGAGGATAGACTTAGATATATGGAAAAAATTCTTTACTGTGAGGGTGGTGAGGCACTGGCACAGGTTGTCCAGAGAAGCTCCGGCTGCCCCGTCTCTGGAAGTGTTTAAGGCCAGCTTGGATGGCATTTTGAGTAATCTGCTCTAGTGGAAGGTGCCATTGCCCATGGCAGGGGATTTTATTGGGTGATCTTTAAGATTCTTTCCAACCCAAACCATTCTATGATCAGAACTTGTCTTTTCAATCAGGTTTAAAGTTGTAGTAGGCAACTACTGTCCTATACCTGAAATGGAGTAATTAGTGCTGAATGTAGTCACTAGCCTGCAGAACTAGCCCATTTCAAACTGCAGTGTGGTAGTGATATGCATTATTTTGTATCTGTTATAAGTAGCTAACTTGTACTTATTTTATACAGATATCTGTTGTAAGCACAGATGATGACATGGCATGAGCACTGGATCAGCAATTGCTTCCGGTTTACTTGTGTTTTACACTCTTTGGGGATAGTAACCAGGTTTGTGGCTGAAAGACTTCCTCCATTCTTGGAAGAAAGAAGATACTTTATGTATGGAACACTTATGTAAATAACTTTTATACAGCTTAACAACAAACTCTGTAAATACCTGTCCACAACAATTCAGCTTTTGGTGGTTACTGTTTTATCAGTAACCCTTGGATTGGTCAGTCAGTAACACCACTGACCAAATATAGAGCACTTTCCATAGAAAGCCATATTCCAGCCACAACTTGTAACACCTGTACATATGTGTATAGGCCATTTGTAAATACTGTTCTTGGAAAATCACTATCAAGCACTTTGAAGTATTTCAAATGTAAATTATTGTACACTGTTTTCCAATAATTTGGGCAATGGCAATAGGAAAAAACGGGTTACTATGATTGCCAAAAATTTGTAAACATAAGTAATTTTGTATGTATGTTTGGAACAATCTTGTCTCTTACCTCTTAGAGAGATAAAAATATGAATGCTCTTTAAGAAACCACCATAAATTTTACATGTGGAAAAGGGGAAAAAAATAAAAAAATTAAGCAGCTAAAGTATTGGTCTCCATTATTACATTAACACTGAAGTATAGAGTATTTCCTGAGCTGGAAGCTTTAGTGTGCTACACTACTACTTCCAGCCAGCACATGAAGTGTCTTGTGATTCATTTCAGCAGTACTCCAGACTGCTAAGACAGTACTGACCTGCCAGGTAACTTTGTAATACATTTGTGAGACTAATACTCTGCAGGGTACTGGATCAGTGGGTCTCCTTTTTACAGGAGTACAGCTGGACCTCCTGAGTGAGGATTGACTATGGCTAAAAATACTCAAGCACTACTACAAGCTCTTAGGAAGTAGCATTGTCAGATGCTACATGGAGACAGGCCAAAGCATCATCTGCCATGTAAGTGTAGGGTCCTTGGAAAGGATGTTGTGCACAAGCTCATGGTGATACCAAGCTGTTAGTAGCTATTCCTCCTTACAATGCCAGTGTAAGTTGGATCTTTGTAGCTGCTACGCCTATACAAAGAAGAGCAGAGCTGTGACTTGGCAGACTGCTCCTTGATTTTCTTGCCTGAAAAATGCCTATTGGTACCTGTGTAATGACAGAAGTCCCCTGCAGTAGGCATGAGTGAGCTAATGTCCCCTTCCCTGGGGGAACTTCATTGTAATGGCTCTAGGAATACTGTGCCTGGAGTCTTTCTCTTCGGTGACTGTAAGAGTGAAAAATAAATCGTACAACTCTTCTGGATCCAGGAAAGTGATTTTAATCTTGATGGTAACTACTTAGTGCTACACTACTTGAATGTTAATTTTAGTAGCATCAAGTATGTTTCTTATCCTCTACACAAGCATAGTTCATTCATTAGGATTGAATTAACTTACAGGTTCTGATGTCTTCAGGCATTTTGCTGTGTGATCAAGTTTGGAGTAAAAGAAGAGAAAGCTTTTGATTTTTATGGTGTAAATGCTTTGTAGTTTCCAACTGAGTACAGTGTAGTTTCCCTAACCATTAATAGTTTCTTTAATGACAAATAATTTTTCTGGGATAAAGTTGCTGTTTCTTCTCCTGACACTGGGATCTTGGCCTTGAATTGCCACCCTGTAACTACTGTAGAAGGAGGTGCTACTTCACTGTTGCTGATCCTTCCCCTTTCAAGGTGAAGAAGGAAGGATGCAGGTTCAAAGCTACATAGTTTGGAAGAAGTGAAAATCTTCTGCGTATGCTTTAGTGATGATCTGTTAAATCACTCTTAATCAATCATGTCTCTAAAATAGTAACATGATAAAAATCATGTCAGAACTTGAGTCAGTTCCTAGGCTTGGTTCTAGTGCAAGTTATCCTTGCAGTTACAGTTGAAGTCTACTTTCTTAATGGTCTTCTGTGTACTGTAGACTTGTTTCTTGACAGATAAGGACGGCTGCCAGCTTCTGAAGGCTTAAATAAATTGTTTCTAGCAAGCTTTCTACTCTCTGGGGCGTTGAAACTTCTAGCCAGCTATCCCTGGCAACTCTTGTCTGGCTGTAAACATTTTCAGTATCTGGAATGCATGTGGACTAATATGTCTTATGAAGATTAGAATGTAGGAAGAACTCTAAAGTTCTGGCCAAGAGTACTGTATTTTGCCAAGTACTTTCTGGGATAAAGTGCTTTTCATATCAGCCTAATATGTAAAGATTATTACAGGATAGAATTAGATTTTTTTCAGTTTTATGTCTAACTTGGGATGCTACAAGATATTTGTGTTGGAATGTGAGAAAACATTGTTGTTCGTCTTGTTGGTTTTAAATTTGCATATCAGCTATGTACAGGCAAAATGCTCTGCTTTTTCAGTCTCCGTACAGAAGATAAACGGTTCTATTTTTTTTTTTCTGAAGTTCATTGCTGTCACCAGTATCATACCAAAGGGCATGTGGAGTAGACCAGTACTGACACTTCTTCCCAAGGTTATAATTCAGTTTAATTCGCAACTTACATCTATTTTGTGAACCTGATTTGGTTCTTGTAGAAACTGGGGTCTCTAGGAACTTGTTTTCTGACTTTAGTCCAATGTGCTGAACATAGTTGTCAGAATAGCACCTTGGCACACAAAAGTAGTTTCTGTAGTTTATAGCAGACTCAAGACTTCACCAGATACAACTCCTGTGCCTTCAAATAGCGGGAAGGAGGAGGTGTGGGAGATATCAGGCAGTAGTAGGAGGTGAGACAAGATGTACTGTACTTAGTTGAAGATATTGTTTGGGTCTTAATCTCACTAGGTTTATTCTGCCCTGCCCTCCATTCTTGTATTATGAAATTGTTGTTTACTTCCACAGTAGGCTTGGAGAGTAGTCTGGGATTCCTTCTGTAGAATCAGTTCCAACTTGCATAGACAAATGCCTTACTATTTGAACAAATTTTTTCCCTTGCCATCTGCAACTGTTTAATTCTGTTTTATTGATCTGTCATGTGTCTGTCTTGGCATCTAAGGAAGGTGGTATAGCTGTACTGAACATTACTGTAGCAGGAGCTTGTGACTGTACGATGGCCACTAAGTGAATTCTTGGAGATCATGAGATCATCCTCATCTCATCTACTCTGCTGCAGTCTCATGTGCTCCCAGAGCAATGGGACATTAATACCTTGTTTGGTCAGGTTTCATTGTTCAGCTGGCTGTGTATTCCTCTTGAAGAACTTGCTACTAATAGGCTCATAAATATGGCTTTAGCTGGTTATTGAAGTAGGATTCAAGGTAATGGCATAATTTTTGTTTCCAAGCTGAATGAAAAGCCCTCTGGTTCTAAATACTGCCTATTTCTGTTCTGCATCTGCTAGTCAATGTGAGCGCACAGCTAGTTTTGAAACTGGCTTTTTCTTTCCTTTACAAATATTCAGATTTCTCTTAATGCTGTCCCTTTGCTCCCACATTTTTTTCTGCCTCCTATTTGATCTGCCTTTGAGCAATAATTTGAAATATCTACAATGCCAGCAAAAACAGAGGAAAATGAACATAAGGGAATTGAAGTTTCTCATGTGATTCACTCCTTCCCCTTCTGTCCCTCATTCTGCTACAGATAGCTGCAGTGTGCCTTTTCCCAACCCAACTTGTATTTGCTTACATTTTTAATGCACATACCTTTTCTTTTTTTCTTGCTATCAGATCTCTGCTGAAACAATGAAGATCTATTTATCTATTTTTCATGTAAGTGTTGAATCTTGCTAGTTTAGGAAAAGGGGCAGAGACAAGAACTCAAGCTGAAAGAAATAGGATGGTAGACCTCCGATAAAGAAAAAAGCTTGCAGATGCACTCTTCATTCCATAATCTTGGATGCAAGTGAAAGCCTGCCACTACTTTCTGTAGATCTGCCACATCATACCTGTGAAGAAACATGCTCCCATTCCTCCTTTGAGCTGGGTCACAGCAGGGGTTAGTATTGTCACTTACTGGAAGAAGGTGCTAGAATAGGTCTGTTCTGTTGAAGTGCAGAAGTCAACTTAATATATTCCTGGCTTGGTGTTTTCTGCTTATTTTTCTCTGAAAAAAACTTCACAATTTGCCCGTACTAAATGAAAAAGGTCTTTAAGAGCAGAAAAGGGACAGAGAGGCTGTGAAATCACAGTTGCTGAATATGTAGGCTGCTGAACATCAAAAATAAAGACTGTGGAAAGCATGTTGGTCTTAATTTGGCCTGCCGCAGCCTCAGTCAGGACACTTACGTGCCTCTGTCAAGCCATGGAAAATGCTTCATATCATATATGGAAAAAAAATAACAAACAAGCACCACAATCTGGGCAGCCTACTGAAGGCTAATTTAGCTAAAACACTCTCTGGTCTATAATGAATTGTTTGAACATAGGAAACACCATGCACTAAATCAAGACAAGTGACGGGTAAAACCAAATATGGTTTTTTGCTGTGGCAGTATGCTCTGTATTAAAGCTAAGGAGGTTTTGATTTTTCCTCATGTTCTCCAGGTATGCTTTCTTGGAGTCAAAATTCAAATACATGGAAATATTTTACTGTACTGACAGTGCATAGATTTAAAACACAAATAGTTAGACAGTAACTTGAAAGGATTAACTTAACATTTAGAACAGTTGTTTCCTCCAGTGGAAAGTATTTATTCTTGAAAGAGCTCTTGGAAAGGCTGAGCACTGAATACAGTGAACACCATAACAGTCTAGAAGCAGTGCTGCAGGCTGTAAGGTCCCTTCTGTGGATGTTTGCAAGTGAGCAGTGGTGGTTCTGTTTGAGCAGCTTACTCATTTGGTGGGGGGGAAGGTGGGGCTTAAATATGTAAAAACTTACCCATCCATTTAAATTAAGACATAGACTTTTTCTAGTTCAAGAAAGTTAGCCTGTGATTTGGTAGTTGTGTAATGTGTTGTGATTGCAGTTTTTAGCTTATGAACTCAACAGTAGAGTATGTGCTTTAAGAGATTGTTCATTCCTCTCAGGCCTGGATTGCAAATGTGCTTAGAAGGCTGTGTTGCATGGGGACTTAGAAATATAAGTAACTTACTTAGTGAGGGGTGGTTAAGGAAAAATCTTTCTGTTCTCAATTTGTGCTTTCCCCTCATGCCAGGGTACTCTTACCACTGTAGTAAAACTTCATGGATGCAGCTTCACACACACTGCAAAAGAGGTACTAGGGCATGATCAACCATTATATTTGCCCTTAGACTTTCAGCACTTTCTCAATATTCTTCTGTCCAAATTGGGATGTTACAGCCTGCATTGGAGGACAATAATATGGGTAAAAACTTGAGGACTTAGGGTTGTGCTCAAGGGGTTGGGTTCCACCTGGAGGTGGGTCTATCCTGGAGTCAGTGCAGTCCAACATCTTTATCAGGAACTCTGAGAAGCACATGGAGGACAAATAGGTGTTAGGGGCAGAAACACTGAATACACTCAAGGGTAGAGCTGCTGTTCTAGTGGGACTTCCTCAGGTAGGAGGAAGGGGCTGACAGGGATGCAATGAAATCCGGCATGGGCAAACGCCAAGCTCTGCGCTGGAAGGCAGAGCCCTGCAGGGATGCAGGCTGGGGCCAAGCAGCAGCAAGGGTCAGCAGTGACAATGGTGGTGGTGTGAGCAGGGCAGGGATTGTCCACTCTCCTCAGTGCTCATCTGACTACATCTGGCCACTTATGCTGGGCCTCCAACAGAGAAAGGATATTGATAAACATGGCCAGGTTAAGCCAGCAGGATGGTCCTGGACTCGGAGCCCTTGGGGTGGGAAGAGAGCCTGTGGGACCAGGGCTGGTTTATAGCTTGGAGAAGAGACAGCTTTGGTGGCACCCAGCAGCATCCCTGGCAGCACCAGGAAAGGATGGAGGAGACTCAGCTGGGCATTTCACAGCAGTGGCGGGGGGGGGGGGGGTGGAGGGCAGGGGTGAGAGGCAGTGGCACAAGCTAAAGCCTGACAAACTAAGTCTGGAGCTAAGGAAAAGGCTTTGAAACTAAGTCTGGAGCTAAAGAAAAGGCTTTGCCCCAGGACAGCCCCTCGGTGGGGACAAGGCAAAGGGAGTTTGGGCCTTCTCCAGCCTGTGGGGTTTCAAGGCCCAGCTGGGTAAAGCCCTGAGCTATCCTGAGCCCATGGCAGAGCCTGCTCACTGCAGGGAAGTGACTGGATGCCTCTGCAGATCCCCAGCAGTTTGAACAGGATCCTATGATTCTGTGATATGTGTGAATATTGAAGAAACAAAAGAATTGATCAACCTTGCAAAATATTGCTCTTTTGATAATATACTTTTTTTTTTTTTTCTTATCCTGAAAATGGAGGTAAATATTATCCCTGTAGATGAGAGAATTCCTGTGGTGGATGAAATGGAAGGCAGGCAGTAGCAAACATGCATGCCATCTTTGCAGAGAATGGTCTAGGCCCAGTCATTTGAGCACTCCAATCGTTGGCAGCAAAGTTTAAGTTTGTATCTATCACATGATGCAGTTTTCCATCTCTTTATCTGTGTTGGTTGGCACTAGTTCACTTGTTTCAGTGGGGTTTCCCTTGTGATCTTTCAGCCTTATTTTTGCAGCTTTAACTTGTCAGGTAAAGAAAACTTTACCAAGGTAGAAGCATAGCTTCTCAATGGCTAAAAAACTGTGCTTCAAGAACTTGATTTGTCCCCCTAAAGTGGCAATGATGTTGCATGGTGTAATGTGACTGGAAAATGTAATCTCCACAAAGGATTTGCAGAATCAGATAAATTACAAAACATTTTTCTCTGGTTCCAGCATCATCTGAAATAAATAGCTCAAGAACTTTTATACTTCAGTATGTGTATCCACTTCAGGCTCTTGCAGCCTGCAAGTTAAGTGAGGCTTGAAACTTGTTTACTTCCTGGTGAAAGCATTCCCACTGTGAAAGTGACAAAACACTGTGACTTTCTAACTTTCAGTTTGTTCTTCTAGTGGTGAAAGAAGTTCACCCCATGAACCTTTTTTAAAAAAATGACGCTTAATAAAGCTTCAGTGCAAAAATCCCTATTATGTGTGTGATTACTGGTGCAGGAGTGACTTGGTCATTCTGGTTTTCCAGGAAGAAACATTGGTTATTCTTTGATTAAGCAACGTCCAACACACTCCCCTGAAGCTTTTCTTGGTTGAAGAGCAGGACAAAGTAACTGGAGGGTGTGATGGTGTCCACAGAATTTATGTGTAAAGTGTTGGTTGTGATCCCTACACATTGCAAAGTTTTTGCTACCAGGTAAAATCTGGCAATTCTGTAACATACCAGTCTATTATCTTGCCTCAGAAATAGAGTTTGAACAATTGCTTGAATCAAGTGAATAGCTGCCAGATTGTAAAATGTCCTACACATAGAGAAATAGGTAGCTCTTCCTAGCCCCTTTTCTTCTTTGCCAGCTTCCACTGCTGGTATAGTTTATGTATGTGAACAAAGAGAAAGAAAAGCTGTAAATCTGCTTATTTACAGAGAGCATAATTCAAGTGCTGTAATGAGAACTGCATTTCAGTATTTGATACAATGCACCCACTTGAGAGGAAAACCATTCAAAAACACCATTTTTTCACCATCTTGGGGGCCAGATACAAATAGCCACCAACTGCTGAAGACTAACGTTTTGTTAGCATGTCTTTGTAATTCAAAGGTCACATGCAAGCAACAGGCATTCCCAGTTAGTTGATGCTACCTAAAGGTCCCTTGCTGACCAGCAAGAATCTCTAGCAGGAGACTGCTTAGTGCTCAATGTACATACATAGTTTACTCTGATGTGACATTCACTAGGAGCTATGCCAACTCTTTCACCCAGCGTTCAGCACTTAAAAGGATCCAGTTCTGAGTATGGCTCCTGCAAGCAGATGTGAAATAAATCAGCAATAATAATTAGACCTGACATTTATTTTGTTCTTCTCCTCATTGTCTGACATAGCAGCAGCAGTTAGTTAATTTAACAAACACTATGTGGCACTTTTTCACATGGTACTGTAGGGACAACTGATAAAATGAATCTTCCTTTAAATTATTTCAGAATGGTAGGAAGTCAAGCAGCCAGCCTAGTCATTTGCAGCTTAACAATCACACTAATGAACCAGTGAAGAACTGAAATAACTACAGCTTGTGTAATTCAATTTATTCTTTTCAGTGAGCCTGTTCTGTGCTTCCCGTAGGGAGGACGTGAAGCTTCTCATTCTGCCTCAGGAGATGGGGCTGAGCCAGGGGTCTGATATGTGGAAGCTAATACTCCAGTGCCTCTGGTGCACCTAGACATGTGGTATCTTCCCCTTTGCTTGCACTTCCCTTTCAGTTCTTTTGGAAGACTCTTGATGCTATGAAACAAGGTCTGTATTACGGAGCAATATGAGATGAGTAACCAAAGGATGAGCAACCCAGTGTCAAAGAACCTGTTGTGGGCAGAAACCACGGAGTAGTGAGTGTTCTGTGTGGTGGCCTGGGCTATCTCCCAGTTTTGTTTAAATAAACTTCAAATCTCTTCTGTGTTGACCGTAGATCTCAGAAAAGAACCTACCCAAATCCATAGTCATCAGAAACAATTGCATGGGTAAATCCAAGAACACAAGCAAGACATGCACAAACTCTACTGCTCATGTTGCAAAAGGTAGGGCAACTAAAAAAAAAGCTGCAGAAAGTCTTGGAGGCTTCCAGAAGGCCTGCAGCAACATCCTTAAGTGCTCTTTGAAGGATGAGTCCCTGTCAGGGAGTCTGGTGCTTATGGAAAGACTGCAGCCTCCTTCTGAGGGCAGCGTACAATGCCTCATCCATCTGTTGAAAGAGAGGAACAAGGAATAATAAGCCGGCAGAAAGACATCCTGTATTACTTAAGATTTTCAGAAATTAATATTAAAAATGAAGCAGTACATTACAGACTACAGCATGAAATCAGTTTAAGTCAAAGGTGAAGATACAACATTAACTTGTCTTTCATGGGAGCCTTCTCATTACAGGCTGTTGCTTTGTGAGATGCATTAAGTACATAGAGGAGAGGAAAGAAGGATTGCTATTTTCTATTTTGACTATGAATGAAAATCCAGAAGACCAGCTAGGCACAGCTCAGCTACTAAAATGATGAGGATTAAGAAGGCCATAACCAGTTACTAGCCAGGAATATCCATTAACAACTCTTTAATTCATGTTGATGCTTTTTACTTAGCACAAATAGGAAGGAAACCTAATCAGTGTCTATTTTCAGCTTGACAAATTTGTAACTTGACTTGCTTGGAACTTACAATTTTGCTTCTAAAAGAAGTACACAGACAAGTGTACCAATAAAGAGTCCAATTTACTTTTTACAATGTTCTTGAGAGAGGAAACAAATGTGCAAAAGCCACAGAAAGCCTCAGCCTGGCACAGAAGAAAATCCCTCGCTCAGCATTTTGTCATCTTAAGCACAGAAGCTGACACAGTTTGCTACAAAGAGGTATTGTCTGAGGATCCCCTGTCACTACAGAGACTGTGCTCCAGTCCATCATGTTCAATTGTTTAAGCTTCATGGACCTTAGAGGTATGACTGGACAATACAGTTCTGTGGTTCATAAGGCGTCACATCTGCCTTCACATTAGGTATGTATGAAAGGCTATTAGATAGCTGTTATGGTAAGTGTAAAGTATATTCCACTCATTCTGCTATTTGTTTTCCATTTTATTTAGGAAAAATCATTTTTCTATGCCTCAGTTTTTCCACTTTTGACAAGTCACAGGGCCATTCTGAATATTAACTACAGCTTGTAAAGTTCAAGCAGAGTATGGGTGCGTGCACATCTATGCATTCATACACAGAAGCACACATGTAGATTTCACTTAAGGATGCTCTGTGCCATCATTTAATCAAATTTTAGCAGACTTGTGGTGAGTTCTAGTGTTCTGTGGCTGTGTTCCTCTCAGTAGACAATGTAGGAAATGTGCACCATAAGGACATTTACTTCACTGTCAGTCATAAGATTCTGCATTAAGCATATAAAGTTCAATCAACCACTTAAATTGTATACGTGTTCATTTTGCAAAATGTACTGCACTAGTCTGAGATGCAAGCAGCAATTCTGAAAGTAACAAGAACAGTAAACAGAAAAGATTGTGTCATTAACTGGATTTCAAATAGAGAACCACAGAACCATCATCTCGTACAGCCTCCTGCCCACAGAAGGTCTAATTTCAAAGCTGTATCAGGTTGCTCAGGGCCTTTTCTGAAGATGCAGGTGGTGGAGTTGCCATGACCTTGGGGCAGCCTGATGGGTTGCATTACTCACACCCTCAAGCATTTTGAAGATTTTTTGTGTGTCTGTATGTCTCACAGTTTGCAACTTAGACCGGACTTTACTACTCAGTTCTTGATCAACCTATCACGAAGATGTTAGTTTCTTGCAGTGGTGAGTCAGTAAGGCTTTCTGGTACAGTGTCACAAAGCAAGGCGTTGTTCTTTGAAAACAGTAATGGACCAAAATGCATATGTCAGCCTCACAACTGAGTAAGTGTTATTCTGTGGAACAGCTGACATATTGCTTTCAGGACCTACCTCAGTGAGGCTTTCAGTATACATTTACATGCTTAAGACTTAAGTTTTCTGTTAAGTCACAGTCCCATTCAGTAGCTCTGAGTTCATCTGTTCAGGCCACATGGGAAGTTCAAGAATAACCTGGATTTACTTTATGCTGTTTGGAAGTCTTATATGCAAGATTATATACTGTATTTGTCAGGCTTTAACATACTCAGCATAAGTACATTTTCAAAAGCAGTAACCTAATAGTATGAGCAAATGCCTAAGGGCATAATGTTGCTGAATGTTTCAGATGCTTCTATTAATTTTATAAGACTATGTCACTAAGAACATTTCTAAAAATCAAGATTCCTCTTAAATTTAATAAATAAATTGCTGTGATTGTGACCTTTACATTATTATAGTGTTAAACCATTCCTGTCCTAAAGGTGTGGAGATTTTATTAGAAGTGTAAGTTGAAGGAGAAAAAAAGAAAGTGTCTTGGACTTTTTGTCGAAAAGAAAAATCTTTTTGGACAAAAAAGAAAAATCGGGTTAATGAACTTGTATCACTATACCATTTTGTCTTAAGGATGAAGGGCACCGGTGTAGAAGCTGGATGTACTGCATCAGCCTCCCCATCTGTTGCTGGATGAGAAGTGGATAAGTGAATAAAATCAGCTATTAGAAAACTGTCTGATGATATTAAAAAAAATTTTAAAAAATCAATGAATTGCTAGCTCTTTGCTAAAGCTATCCTACTGAACATGTGAATGGCTCCTTGGAAGATAATTATTTTCATTCTGCCTATCTTAATTCACATGCTGCACTGACTACTCCTTGAAAGTAGGCACGTTTCTGCCACAATTGGTCATTTTTAAAACAGTCACAGTTATGCGATGTTTTCATTTGTAATTTCCCCAGTGCTACTCTGCCTTCTTAACAGGCTTCTTATGTCATTAGCAAACATGAGCAGTCTGGGATAATCAGTGGTGTAGGAAGCAAGAGACGGCCTTCGCTGGAGGTTAGGTCACCCCTGTATTGTTGAGGGTAGCAAAGCAGTCGAAGGGACATTTTTCCACTTTGAAACACGATGCTGAGCATTCAAGTTGTGGTGATGAAGTAATACTCACTGAAAAGCTGGGAGTCCACTCCTCACATAACCTCTACCCCTTTGCCCTGCTGCAGTAATGCAAAACGGACACAGATCTGCCTACAGAAGAGCTGAACATATTTGGGGATTGGTGTGACAGGAGATGGCACATAACCGGAGCTCTGCTGCAGCCTGGCAAACCCTGTTCTGAGTGGCTCTGCTGCAGGACTCATCCAGTTTGTGCTCAGGTATTAGGCCAGCCCTGAGGAAGCGGAGGAGCACAAAGGTTGTGCAGCTGCTGATTTCCTTCCCGCGCAACTGGGACCTGTGCCAAGCACAGGCGAGACCTGATGATGTGTGCTGTCTCCCGCCCTCCTCCCTGCAGCAGCTGTGCACTCCAGCACCCAAATAAATCCCAGTCACTCCATGGTGGCTCTTTTGTTCCGCTGTTTTTAAACTTGGAGACCCATTTGTGCAGCCAAGTTAACACAGGGCTCAGGGCTCGAATCTGCATTGTTGTCTGCTTTGTGCAGTAATTGAATGGGCATGCCAAATGGTAGTCAAACAGCACTAAACCCAGACCAACTTTTTCTATCTTTTGTGTGAAGACAAGTGATTGTACAAGAAGCAGAAGAGAATAGCTTGCTTGATGTAAAACAAGCTGCAGATTTTGACATACTGTTGTCATTTCCATCCTAGCTACAACTAATTAAAATTCACTTCATGCAACTAAAAAAAGGAGATGCACATATTAAGATACACACATGCTTGAACTCAGGCATAACCATCAACATTATGTGTAGCATTGTGAACACTTTAGGTGGAAAAAAACTTCCCTTTTTTTTCCTGAATATTCAGGAAAGTTTGCCCTGTTTTCAACAAAATCAGAGCAAAGTTATTTGTTGTGGATAAAAGTGAAAATGGAATGTCAAAGATTAAATAAAAAAAGAAAAAAAACAACAAAACAAACCTGTGTATTGGGAATATATTTTTTTATGGATCCTGCTTCAGAGTTAGATGTAATTTCCATTATACTGACCTAACAGCATAAGAATATACTTTTCTGTGTCTGAGACCCTACATGCATGGTATGTTTGCCTGGTGTCTGGAGCACAGTCCTTCCTCAAACATCCACACAAAACCTGGAACCCTGGGGCTGGAACTTGGTTTCCTCAAAGTAGCAACTGTACAACCACTGTAATAACCTGAAAGTAAGAGCAAAGGTCAGTGGGACACATTTTACAGAAGAGAGGTCTCCAGGATTAGAATAGCCTAACTGGTAATGGTACTGAAGAGATCATTAAGATGAATTGGCTAAATTTTGTAGCAAAAGTTTTCCATCTTACTTAATTGCCGGGTAGCTTGTTGACTACTCATCGCAGGATACAACACAGTGTCTGCTCTAGTGGGAGGTGTCTGTGATGCTCTAAAGGTCAGGAGTGGATATTTATTGCGTAACATTTAACCTTCTTGATGTTATGTGTTTCGCCGCAATTATATCACTTTAAGAAACCAGTGAAGTTTTAAGGTCACACTTTGCATTTAGAATATCCCGCAGCCTTGAGGGAAGGTTTGGTCTGCTTTTAAGAAATGAAAAGCAGTTTTCCTCTGTTTTTCAGGCTCAGCAATGTATTGGTAGCACATGGTGCCAAACACCGGAAGGGATTCTCTTACTTGAAATTTTACAAAGAAAACACATACGACGTATTTCTAAAATATTCAACCTGACTTGAGTGAAAGAGGACATCTTCATAGTTTTAAATTTTGGGTAGAATTATCCCACAAAAAAATCCCAAAACCAACCAACCAAACCAAAAAACCCAAACAAACAAACAAACAAAAAAAAACAACAAAACAACCCCAAAACATAATAAAGAGTCACTGGAAGCAACATTTTATTTTCTAGTATATTCAGATGCACAGTTTTCTATCCAGTATTATTGAGACATGACATGATTTTGAGGGTATTTCAGCTACATAAGCAGAAAGAACCATGTTAGCTTCCAAAGAAACCTTATACCTGAATATCAAGACCCATGAAATAGAAGAGCATAAGGTTGGTTTAAGGAAAGGATATGATTTAATTTTTGTTATTTAGCAGAGTATAAACATTTAATGAAAGAAAACTAATAAATGTAAGAATGTAAGCCACCAGCAGGAGCAAGGAAATTTGCATAGACAAAGAGCTGGTTTACAGCTTTCATTTTCTGTGCCGTACATCCACCAAAGGAAAAAACTATGACATCATGGATGCTTCGCTTATGACATGTCGTTGTGTCCACCACAGAGGGCAACATAATAAAGCTCAATCCGGCACTCTGTCATCGAGCTGGCAGACAGTGAAATATAATACTGTCAAAGGGTGAGCCAATAAAGAAATAACGACAGAGAGACAATATTTTTCTGGCCTATGACCACCATTTTAGTTATGTTAATTCAACAGATTGAATGCAAAAAAATCTACTTGAAAGGCAATGTTATGTGCCAGCTGCCAAAAAAAATTAAAAAATTGCAGTCTCATGCTGCTTCCAAAATGTTAACTATGTGCCCCCTCCATGTGCACATGCACACAAAGACAAGACACAGAATGCTTATGTTATGCTCAGAAGTAATGCTGAGTTCTCCATTTAAGGGGAGCCAAGTATACAAGGGAGTGAATTAATGTTGTTAGACCATCTGGAACTAGTTTTTTCTCAGTCTGGCCCTTTTTAATTTGTTCTTTTATATTGCATCAATGTCATCTTTTCCTCCGTAAAAAAAGAGGGGAAAGAAAATCAGGAGATAAGAGGCTCCCAGTTTAGCATTTCCATTGTCTTTTATGTTAATGACTTTTTCCAAGCTTGTGGCTGCACCTTGTGCTATAGGGCAGCCTATAACAATTCCTCTGAACAACAAGCTTTTACACTTGAGCATTAAGCTGCAGGCTTAATTCTGCATCAGAGGACAGATCCTTATGAGACTATTTTCAACTCCTTCAACACATAGATTATGTGTTCAAAACCATTTAATTTATATAGAAATCAATTAATAGGGTTTCTTTCCCATAACTGAAATAAACATTTGTTTCTATGGCACAGAAATCCATAACAGCCTATTTCAATAAGGTTGCAATCTTATTTCTACTATTTTAATTATGGATTGTGTTTTAAAGGCATTAAATGACTGTTTTATCTAAGTAGAATAGAACCATTGTTTCTATACTTGCAGATTTTATTCAAGTGCTTGCTCTGAACTAGCACAATTCTTTTGTGATTATGTCTTTCTTATACAAGCTGAAAGGGGGTCAAGTCACTAAACTGAGATTTTACTTTTTTTTAAGAAAGTTCTTGGGTCCTGGTAATGGCTGAGGCCAAGCACCATGCTATAAAGTTGAATAGAAAACAGCCTTTCCCGGCAGTTTCCTGCTCAAATAATTCAAAGATGACAAATAAGGCATTGAATCAGAAAATCTATGAGCTGTTTTATTACTGTAAGTCTGAATCCCTCAAGTAGGCTGTGGTTGTGCTCTTCTCCTTACAAAGAAGCATGGGTATCCCCTGACAGGTGGGGAGGTGTGTATGATGGGTTTCCACATACAAAAACGTGTCAGTTCAACCAAACTGATCCAAAAATACCTGTGGTTCATTGTGTTGTTATTTATTTTAGTTGTGTTTAAACCTGCCAAGAACTGGCCTGATTTAAGCCTGATTTAAACCTGAAATACATGTGTCCAGACTGATATATCCCACCTAATTACACTACAGACAAAAAGAACCAAACAAACCCACCACAAAGGAAAAGTTCAAGAGAGCATGTAGATCTTTGGCTCATCACAATACAGCTGCATACATCCTCAGCTTTGTGGCTTTAGCTGCACTTAGCCCTTCAGCAACAGCCTGGAAATGTCTGAACCAGTGATTGCAACTGTTATTGACCTCATGAACCATAAATCCTCCAGCATTTTTTATATTATTAAGATATCTGGTGAGAAAGGCCTATTCCTGAAGAACCAGCCAAGCATGCCATTAAAGACACAAACATGGTGGTAGCATTGGTTGTGTTAGCATCATGCTTAGTGATCCATTCCATGATCCTATGATTCTATGTGGTATCTAATAGATTATGAAACACAGATCCATGTGACTTGTGTGACAAGTGTAATTTCAGGTGACGTATTTAGGTTCCTTTTAAACCAACCCTGGAAAGTCATAGAGATGCAAAGAAGGGTTTGGAGTCTGGCACATCACTAGGCAGAGGTAGAAGATGCCACCACCTGGGTGACTGATTCCCCTGGAGGTGCAAATGTGAGGCTTAGAGTTCTCCGTGCTGCTTCCACTTTCAGGCAGGAGACATGAGAGAGGCACTTCTGTTTCCCTTGGCTGCTGTGTGAAAACCAGTGAGTGGGCCCCATGGGTTACCTGAGAAAGCCCAGTGCAAGGAGCGAGATTTACAACTTCTGATGCGGGTCTTTCAACTAGACCCAAGGAACATTACACTTAGTAGGCATGGAAGTAATAAACCTGCTGAAGTGGCTTTTTGGTCTTCTGTATCTCTATCTGACAAGTAGTCAACAGGGGAAAATCACACTAAGTCTAATGTGCCTGTACACCCAGGACAGCTTTTAAGGTGTTTGTGCGTTAATGAAATGAGCTTACTCAGGTTACTAAGAATCGTAGACTCATAGAATCATAGTATCATAGAACGGTTAGGGTTGGCCTGAAGACCATTGAGTTCCAAACCCCTCCCAGGGGCAGGGACGCTTCTCACGCCATGTCTCCCAAGGCTCTGTCCAACCTGGCCTTGAACAATGCCAGGGAAGGAGAACGATAATCCTCTGACTTTTTTGGCCTATTGCTAAACCATGGCCAGTCTGTGTAAGTCCAGGCCTTTCAGAAACCTTTACTACCATTAATTACTTCTACTTCCCCCCAGCTTTGCAGCCATACTTTCCATATTCTCATTTCCAGACTGACCGACATAAAGTTGCTTTCAGCGAATGTAGCCTTTAATTAATCAACTTACTAGCAGATGTTTTCTGCAGGCTATAATTTCTTGTCTAAAAAGACATTTTCCTTCAAAGAGAGTTTAGAGCTGGTAGAAAAGATCAAATTATAACCATAAAAACTAGGCAATGTGGCGAATTGCATCTAATTGACCCAGTAATGTGATTTGGCAGCCAAATCTTTGGGGTCTCTGCTGTGAGTGACCACATTGATGAATGCCCACCTTCTCATGAATGTTGAGGTACTGAAGCACATTCACAAGTTAAAGAAATGAGACCACTAAAGAGTTTTCAGAGTGATGAACCACAATAACAGCAATAATGTTTTTTACTCCGCTATTGACCATAGTGAAAACCGGAGCTAAAAAAAGGAACGAAGATTTCCAAAGCTTATAGCTGATCCCCTAAACTGTTCTTCCTCCTCTGTAATTCACAGTTTTACAGCTATTTACCTACAGAATTGAAATGTGTTGAGATACACCTAGTTAAAGGTTTATCAATGTTAAGAAAGCACGGTGAGCCCACATTCCTTAGTTGAGTTTCTCCTGGATGTTACCATGGTATAAAAACTAATGAACGGTAAGTCTTCTGATCTTGAAACAGCTTTATGGATGCATCACCTGCAAGACCATCTAAGGGCCCAATGATTGTTTTGACTAAAAAATGCTGACTCTTAGTAAAAGGTCACAGCCTGTGGCTGCCAAAGAAAGCAAAGAAATACTATACAACATTAGTATTGTTGTTGAGCAGTTTTGTTTAACATATATTTATACAGTTACTATGCCTACCTTTCTTACTAAAATCAATCAGCCAATCCAACTTCCTCATATATCTCTCAGACTTTTTGTGTAAGTTCAGCTTTTTGCTGCTGTGTAAAAGTAATAATAAATAATGATTAGAACTCTTTGCCACATCTCTAGCATGTGTAGCCACGCCAGTGTCTGTCTGCAGGAGCACTGGAGCTGGGATCAAGGAGTAGCGATTGAACTGCTGAGGTTCCAGTGGCTGCATGAAATCTTAGATGGCAATGCTGTAAGACCAGCCTAGGTCTGCTTTAGTGAGACCACCTTAAACAGAGCTTGTGAGCTGTAAAATCTGTCTGTCTGGGGTACTGGTTAATTGCTAAGCAACTGGTGGTCATTTCCATTCCCACTAACAGCAACTGGAGAACTAGAAAACACTATACTTTTCCCTCACTTTCATTTCCCTGTCTTACCCGTCTTTTTACACTTTTATTAAATTCAATAATGTATCTAAACAGCCCCTAACTGGGAGATCTCAAATGAGAATGTCACATTTGAGAAAGGGATGCAGAAGGCAAACCAGCAGGGAACTCCTATCCCAGCAACTAGGGTCAGAATTCAACTTTTACACCCACAACAAGCAGAAGAAATTACAGTCCAGGCTGAGAAATCACACTGGAGTTCCTCTTAATAGAAAATTAAGTTATAACTCTGGGCAATTCATAGCTGAGTACAGATGCTTTTCCTATCCAATTCAGCATTAATCACTATAATCTCCCTCAATAAAAATGATTGGTATTTAATTGGCTATCATCACATCCTGTCACTTTAATGTTGCTGTGTGGCCTGTGTGACTACTGCATGATTTTATTTGGGGCATGTCTGAAGGCTGTAAATTTCAAGGGGCTTTCTCCAAGGCAGTAAACAACAATTAGTTAGTTAGGAGAGGTTGATAACATAGTACCTATTGCATGTTAGCAGGGAAAGTGAATACAAGAGTGTCATCTTGATTTTGATGTTACTGATATTTTAGCATAATCCAAAGCTGCCATAAAAGTAAAGGCCGCATCGTACTAAATAATGGATAGGAATGGGAAAAATGATTCTACCCTGAAGTATTTCCAGTCCATTAGGAACAGAGTGTAATGTAATAAATAACATCCAAGCAAAGTATGTACAATACACAACACTATCGGAGACAATGTTTGGTATATTATCATAAGAGCCATGCTTTATATATCCAGGACTAAATCTTTAACTGGACTGCATATCACAGTCCTTAGAGCCACCTTCAGACATCATACCGAAAACCAGAGCACTGAGCAGTACTAGAAGACTTCATTCCAAAACAGGGAAAGATAGGAAGAGCTGGGTATCTGTGTTAGGATTTCCCTAGTCCGCCTTCCCCCAACAAAAACCTGATGACTGTAGTGCCCCCAAAGTTTTGCAGGTAAGGCATAAGTTAACATGTGTTTGGTCAAAATGTAACAGGGAAGTTAGTATCCAGAGCAGCCACTGTATAGAAGGAAGAATCAGAAACAAAATAAAAGCACCAGAAAAACATTATTTATCTCCAGGCCAAAGAAATCTAAAGCACAATCATATAACAGATTTGCCATATTTGGATTGATACAGCTGTGTTTTAATTAGCACAACTAGTAATAAGCGAATGGCTTAGTACTTGTTTGAGAATGTGTCCCACAGTCATCTGCTGCTCAGGCCAATACTCCTACCTACAAGTGCAGCAAGATCCTCTCTTCCTTTTTGTGATGGAGTCCCTGGAGCTTAGAATATATTTGCCCCTTGAGTGCTAGCCTCCTACAGGTGTTATTAGGCTTAAGAACATAAGATTTGTTGTTAAAAGCTTTCTGGGGATATTCCAATGTTACAGATGCTGTGTGCCACATAGTACTTTATTAATAGATTATTTTCATGGAGTTATTCCTTACTCGCTTTCTATCTCCCCTTCTACTATTGTCTGTAAAGTTCTTTTAGACATTCCTTTGACAAGCTTGATTTCATAGATACCAGCAGCTTCATCTCTTCATTCTTTGACCCAAGAACTGCTTAGTAGGAAACTCTACAGATGGATATGTGTTATGCCCTTTCTCAGGATTCACCTTCTTCTTCTGCTTGCAAATCTCAGCCTTTATAACTCCAAAATTATACACCCTTTTTTTTTTTTTTTTTTGAACACTGAGGGAAAGAAAGAAAAGTTTTTTCCTCCTGATAGCTCTAACCCCTTCTCATTCATTTAATTAACCTCCTACTGGTTAACCCATATGTATTCTATGAAACCAATATGAAGAGGCTCATCTTGCTCATTACTGCCTACTTAGGGTGCCTACAATCCACATAGTATCTTTCTGTTACTAGAGATGTACCAAGCAGCGGTTACCAGCTGTCCTGGAAACGTGAGATTTGGTATAGAAATGCAGACAGCTCTATTAAGATCTGGTTTCTGGAACTTAATCAGAGTAGAAAAAAAAGGCAAACTTACGGTTGGCCAATGTTCATATAAATATATTTTCACAGATATTTAGGTGGTATACGCAAAGGTTTCTAAATCATTAAGGCTTTCTCCTTCAGGGTAGTGCTGTTGATCTTTAAAACAGGAGTGACACTATATGGCTAGAAGTAGAAATATTTATTGTCTAAAGTAGAAATACCCTCATTCAGTAGGAAATATTGATAATTATATCAATTTTGTATTAGTCCTTTTTTTCTCTACTGAGTATTACTAACAGTTACCAAGAAAACCATGTAAAAGCTCCAAGAGAACAAAAAGCCCCATAAGAAATGTGTGCCTCTTTTGGCTGGAGTTTCAACATTATCTTTTATTTCAGGTTTATAAGTGGCAGAAAATAATGTATTTAAAAATCTCTAATATTCTATGCCCAGTTTCTGTCAGATTTCAGAAAGTAGACTAACACGGGACCTATGATGTCCTGTGATTATACATTAACTTGCAATTAACGGTTAGATACACCATTGCATTATAGAATCATAGAATCATAGAATAGTTAGGGGTGGAAAGGACCTTCAGATTATCTAGTTCTAACAAACAACCCCTGCCATGGGCTGGGACACCTCACACTATATAACTTAAGATCCTACACAGAATTTAAACTGTTTTCCCCCAGCCCAAGAGCAGTCGCTGAATCACAAGTACCCTGGCCAGACTCAGGATGTTCAGAAAACGTACATGCACCCAACAGCCCCACAAGAACCTCATGTTCTTAGTCATTTCCTGCTTTACTCTGCTTTATTGTGCAGTGTTAGGGAGCTGAATAGGTGCTCTCTGCCAGCTGGAGACAGCTGTGATTCTGTGATGAGTGAAGCAATCCATACACTGTGGGAGTCCAAGTTTGCTGGATGATGTCCTCAGTGTAAATTAGCTTGAGCCCAATAAAATTAACCAAGTAGTGCTGATTTACTGCCTAGAGAAATGGAGATGTTGGTTACTGTGGAGTGTGGCCCTCAGCAGCTCATTAATGAGGTCATATTTTTATACCTCACAGAAACAGATTTGAATGGCTCACAGTTATTTAGCTGTTATTTAGCCATGGCAGAAAAAGGGCTACAAAGTGTGCCCTAATTACTGTAGTAACCTCTTGACTATGGAGCTATTGATTCAAACCTGGATGTCACGCATAAAGAAAGCCTGGTAATGTCATATTCTGCCTATCCATCCAGTTCTCAAAAGAGCTAAAAAATGTACACACATTCAAAGACTTCACGACATATTCAAAGACTTCATGACACTATTCGCAGCCAAAAAATTCCTTTCTCAGAGGGAAGGAGACTTGAGAAAAAATGTTAGCTGAGCTCCTTCAGCAGATGCATCAACATTCACCAGAATCCTTATTCTCTTCAACCAGTTTATCATCCATTTTTCATGATTTATAGAAAGATTGTTCAGCACTATACCAACCATAAAGATTCTTGAGGTTACCTTACGCCTTGTCAATATTCACTCTCCTGATTCCAAATTACATTGAGGAATTTTGCATTTAGGCCCAAATGGATATGCATTATGATTCAGAAACATTTTACCTCGAGAATTACTGCATTTGCAATCCTGTGCCAAGCAGGTAATTGTAGCAGGATATTGTGAATAGACTGCTAGGATGAGTATTGTATTGCTCTCTTTGCTGAATCCTTCATGAATGCAAAACCATTCAGAATCAGACATATTTCCACCATCACAGTTTGAGTCCCTGAACAGATTGTTAACCTCAGAAGTGAAATCAAATACAGTAAATTGAAAACACTTCTGGTTCCCTTTTACCCTGAGGCACACAAATGACAAGTGTGTACCTGCGATGGCAGGCACTGATCACTGTACATTTTTCAGGTTTGCTTTTTAAAAAAATCTTCAGCCTTTTCCCCGTATTTCATCAGTCAAAAAATCTGAATCTTATCTTGCTCTTTAAGCCACAATTTGAATACAGTTAGGTGGATAAAGATGACTACGTTAGGAGTGCAGGCTGGTAGACTGTCTTTTTGCTCAAGGGCAAATTTTGTTCCTGGACAATGCCCGCTGCTATTTTTCATGTGTAAAGAGCATATCCTCCTGTGGATTACTTCTTTCATACCACCAGGTGTGCTGAAATAAAACACTTACTTATTTTTTTTTTAAGCTTCAAATTCAGAGGGGAACATTATGCAAAAGTCCCCAAACTGTCTTTTGTTTCTCCAGCAGTTCATTTCATTGTGTCATTCTAGTAACAGATTTTCAGTGTGATGGTGAATGAGTTGTTACGTATTTAGGTTATGCGCTGCAAGAAGGAGGAAGGGCCATCTGGAGTCTCATGATAGCCAGCTCCCATGAGAGTACTTCGTCTTGGTTGTTGAATTGGTGGTACACATAGTAACTGACAAGGTGGCTCACTAGGATAATACAAGACATTGTGCTTCATTTTTCTGGACTGCTAAATGGCTTAGGTTTTACACACCTGCAGATGTTTTACCTGATCACGTGTTTTAACACCATTTGGAAGAACTGTGTTTTCAGTGCAACAAGTGAAAAATGCCATAACAAAGACAAATTGCATTCTCACAATTGCATTCTCTAGTTCTTACCCCAGATGTGCCAGTAAAACATCCCCTCTGACCCAGGGAGCAATCTCTGACATAAATCAGCTTTACAAAGGCAAAGGCAAAGGCAAAAGGCAAAGGTAAAGGCCTTCCCATTTTTCAACCGGTAGCAGCTGCAGGATATCTGTCTTAGGAAAATTTTAAGTTGTGCAGGCTATAAAATATTTCCTTGGCAAAGGAATATGCTCTGCTTTCTGTTTAAACTATGTTTTCTGTTTATAACTCTTCACAACACTGTTTCTGCATATGGGATCACAGCATACTATGTATTCAAAAGTTATTAGAATAGAAATGGAATTTGCACCACTGTGTGAGTACCAACCACAGAAGAACATGTGTGCTGCAACACTCAGCTACTTACAATTTTTCTCAACATTTTTATGTGTATTTTGACATATCTAGGAGCCCTGAACTTTTACTCAAATCCCTTAATTTTATAAATATAAACAGCAAGACTGTTCTGCCTTCATTACTTCTTGTCTATGGTCAGATTACAGGCAACAGATATAGCAGCTAGACAAGGTCATCACACTAGAAGAAAACAACCAGTTGTACCAGGGCACATAAGAAATACATCTAACCCACTCTCTGGTCCCTCACAGTGGCCATCTGTGAGTGCCTAGGGAGAATTTAAAGCAACATAAAGCAATACTTTGCCAGAATACTCTGCCAATCTTTATAGGTTGCTAGGTCAAGGACTTTCTTACTTAAATGCAGTGTCTCCCGTTATAATGGGTCTTCATGTTTTATTTCAAGAATTCATCCAGTCCAGTTAGTAAGCCATAAAAATTTCAGCATCCGAAGTGTCTTCAGGTGAGAGGCTTCATAGCTGTACTGGTTTTGGCTGGGACAGCATTAATTTTCTTGGTTGTAGCTAGTATGGGGCTATGTTTTGGATTTGTGCTGAAAACCATGTTGATAATACAGGATGTTTTTGTTACTGCTGAGCAGTGCTAACACAGTGTCAAGGCCTTTTCTACCTCCCCCACCATGCCACCTGCAAGTAGATTGGGAGTGCATGAGAAGTTAGAGGGGATGAAGCAGGGACAGTGGACCCCGGCTAACCCGAGGGATATTCCAGACCATGTGGTATCATGCTCAGCATATAAAGCTGGGAGAAGGTTGGCAGGGGGGCCACTGCCTGGGGACTGGCTGGGCATTGTTTGATTGGTGCTGAGCAATTGTTTTCATTTGCATCACTTGTCTTGTTAGGGTTTATTCTCCTTTCTTTGTTATTTTCCTTTCAATTACATTATTATTCTTAATATTATTATTATTAAAATGTTACTTCATCCCACAAGTTTTCTCACTCTTACACTTATGATTCTCTTCCCCCCATCCAACTGGGGGTGGGGAGTGACCAAATAGCTGTGTGGTGCTTAGCTGGCCCCTAGGGTTAAACCACAACACTCTTACTGTTCTGCAAAGGAGACCCTCTGCAGTTTCATTTGGTGCCCATAACTCCGGAAAATCTCTGAGCATCACTGCAGCATGCACAATCTTGTCATTAGCCCCCACCTCAGCCATCTCTTTTCCAGGCTTAGATCCATTGTCAATTTAGCCACTCCTAAGGAACAAGAAATGCAGAATTCTTTCACAGGGACAATAGGGTCCACATGAGAGCGCATCAACTGTTTTGGTCCAAATTTAGACTGCCTGAGGAATGTTAGGCTGATTTTCTTCAGGCCTGGGCAAACCATCTGCCAGGATATGCATAAACCCTCAGCTCTGTCTGTCCCCATCCATCACAAACACACATACTCACGCATGTGCACATGCAGTTGCACGTGCAGCAGGAAGGAACTGCTCCACAAAGAAAGCAGCAGGTTGGACCTTACACTCATGGCAGATTATCACCCAGGGAAAACACGTAGGGTGGGTGATGGCAGCTGTGTGAAGGCACAAGACTGTCCCCATCAAACTCATCGATGATGACTGGCAGCACAACCCAGATCTGCATCGGTACCAGATGGACGGCAAAGATTTCAGGTCAGATGTGAGCAAGGCTTTTGGTGGAGTCCAGCACTGGAGTGAATTTCTCCACTGAAGCTGAGAGAAGGGGATTATCAGCAGAGCAACAGGAATTTCTCAGCTCTGTGTGCTAGGACACCTTCAGACTCTCACCTGGTGACATGACTCAGCCTTTGTTCATCTACACTGCCAGGACAGACCTGCACCACAACTCAACCATGCCAAGTCATGTCCAAAGCTGGCTTTTTCCTACCTATCCACATTTACATTCACATTTTTACATACAGCCGGCAGATGGGGAATCTGCAAGGTCTTGCTTTTTAACCATCTCACTGAATTCACTAACACAGGGAACAAGGCTGTGTTTGGTCTCATCAACATACTAAATATTATGGTTATCACACAGAGAGCAGTAACAACTCCAGGATGATTAATTACCAAAGGCACTCCAACTCTCAGAAACACAATAAACAATTAATATAATTCAACATTACAGCTACACAACAAATTAAACTACAGAAACAAATCCACTTTTTTTCTTTTCATTAGACAGGACATAAACTCTCTTGTGAACAGGCCTGATAAAAGGAATTTCCCTTTAGGGCATTACTGATGAAAAATGACAAGTGTAATATCTCTATGTAGCACTTTCCCAAGGATCCGTCAGCAAATCCCCAAGCCTTGCAGTTCCAACTACTCTGAGTGAAATTTTCTCTTTCAAGGCTTTTATTAGGAACTATTTTCTTCCTAAAAGATATTGGGGTTCTGGCATTATGAAGTTGTACCTGAATACGCTCTAAAAAACCATGAGGTATTGCTCTTCCTCAGGAAACCAAGTCTGGTTCATTAAAAATGAAATTTTGTTCTTATGGATAGATAAATGTGCTGTGAGAGGATTAACCTGAAGTGCAGAGCATTCTTCAGCTGCACTGACATTTTTTGCTTGAAAGAGCCATTGATTCTATCCAAAACACCTGCCCATTTATACCTCCAATCACCATGGCATCCAGTCACAACATCATGTTAAAAACAAACACAAAGCCACCCCTTGGTTTGTCAGTCATGATTATCAGCATGTATGAGCCATCAGATCCTGTTTGCATTGCTCATGCAAGTAACATCTACAGCTCCCAGGATGCTGCATCTGCAGTCCGAATGAATAGCCCTCACTTCAAAGTACAGACAACAAGCAATGCTGAATCCTTAAATCCTTCCTCCAATGCATTCTTTTTTATCACTGGTTTTTAAGGTGGAACTCCATTGGCAGCTTGCATAGACAAAAAGCTAAAAAGAGATTTGTCTTTCAATGACCTATTAACATCTACTGCTATGTATCTTAGTGTCTAAGTATCAAGACATCAATCTTAAGTGAACTAAAAATCCATCACCTCATATTCTCCATCAGTATAATTTGTTAGAGCTGCAGATAAGGCTTCATTCCATTCTAGTATGCACAATATCATATTGATTTACATTGATTTATTTGGAAGACTTTCTTCAAGGCCAGGTTGGATGAAGCCTTGGGTGGGACAGTTTAGTGTGAGGTGTCCCTGCCCATGGCAGAGGGGTTGGAACTAGATGATCTTGAGGTCCTTTCCAACCCTAACTATTCTATGATTCTATGATTCTGTTACCACAGCTGGTGCAGGGAGGGGGTGAGGGGAGTGTGCAGGGACAGCTTTAGCTTGCCTAAATCAAATCAAGGATGGACTCTATGTGCTTAAAATTCATTTGAGCCTCAGGGAGCAGTCTAACCCACTTGCTTTCCATTGCTACAAAACATAGCACATAAATTAGCTCATTTGTCACATGCTAACCTTCTCATTCTGCTGGTTCTCCCTGTGTACCCTGGGTTAGGGACTGAGCTAGCCCTGCCCATCCTAAGGGGTACTTGAGGACACAGGGACAGCCACTAGAATTTGGTACCAGCCTCCCAGAGAGAGCTGAGAGCTGAGAGCTGTGGTCTGGCCAAGATGTGGGTTGGGCTGCAAAGGTGCTGCTCCCTGGGGAGTAGAAGGCTGCCAGCCCCCACGCTGCTGCTGCTGGAAGGATTTGGTCATGGTCATGGTGCAGCTGAGAGGGCAGGACCTCCTTTGCTCACCCCACAGACTCTAGCACTCTAAACTCCCTCCTTAGTGCCTCGTAACTTGGAAGCTTAAATTAGTTGGGCTGAATTATGCCATCTGTTGTTACATGTATTATGTATGTGTGTGTTTCTTTAATTTATAAATTAGGCTGCAGCCAATTAAATTGTATTCCTCATAAGATGCTTCACTTATCAAATAGGCTATGTCTTTTCTGTGATCATTACAGTATAGTCCCTCTGGATTTAGCCATCCTAGGATGGGTATTCAATTGCTCATATCTAAGGCAAGGAAAAAAAAAAAACAAACCAAACAAAAAAGCCAATCAAAAAACAAACAAACAAAAAAATAAATAAAAAAGGAAGTGCAAAGAATCTCTGAGCTAAAGATGTATTGCTGGGTTAATTACGATCAAGATTCAGTTTAAAGCATAATTCATAGCAAAACAAACCAAACTGCAGTTCATAACTGAGTACAAGCTAAATGGAAAGCCAGGACACTGAAATGCGTGCCCAGGTCACCTCCTATTCTCCAGGGTAGCTGAAGTGTAATGTATGTTCCCTCCAGAGCTATGCAGGTCACTGTCTGTAGTAGAATATCACAGGAGAGAGGCTGTGGCCACCAGTGACAGACACAAGCAAGAAGATAAACATGTGGCAAAGTAGTGGAAATATCTGAACTGCCAGAGCCTCAATCAACAATGCCAAACAGTTATCTAAGAAAAATATTTTATTTGAAGTTGAGCATGTCCAGTGTGTGCATGGCAAGTTTAAAACTGCCCTGTGATGATTTATGATTACCATGCATTGTCCTTTCTCCAGCAGGCTCTGTGTGAACACGTTGCTTCAGCTCAGTGGGAGGCATGGAGGACATAATAATAGCTCTGGAAGCCACATTTGTGAAGCTTCAGAAAAACAAAAGAAAACACTAAGAAAACAGTTCAGATAGCAACTTTTTAAACACCTCCCATCCTTTTAAAATTAAGTCCCAGCAAATATGAGGTGACTGATGAGCTGTGGCTACTACTTGTTATAGGCATCACAACTTTCACTCCCACTGTACGCATCCTCCCATATGTTCATTATTTGCCTCGCCTCTTGCTGTAAACTCCAATCAATTAATTTTGGATTAACCCCATTGCTTTATTATTTCCTGGGGTTCTTCAGTGAGAATGGGTTTTCCCTGTTCTTTGGTGTTCAGTCCATCAGTACCCCTTGTCTGCAACCTATCATTCCTGTGCTGGCTGCTGCCTTCCAACACTGTGTCCCTGGTGCACAAAGTCTGAGCAGCTTCTTGTCACCAAGTCCAGTCTTCCTTACTGCTTCCAATCAGGAAATGAAGAAATTCAAGACAATTTCTTTCCTGATATTGTTCTCTACTTCAAAGATGTTAGATCTGCCACTAGTGGCAGTACGTTTGTAATAACGGTGGTATGCTTGTTTATACTGTCAGAAGGAGTAGCTGAAATTTCATACGCAACTTATCTTTATACCATAGAATCATAGAATCATAGAATAGCTAGGGTTGGAAAGCACCTTAAGATCATGTAGTTCCAACCCCCCTGCCATTGCAGGGAAACCTCACACTAAACCAAACCACCCAAGGCTCTGTCCATCCTGGCCTTGAACACCGCCAGAGGTGGAGCATTCACAGCTTCCCGGGACAACCCATTCCAGTGCCTCACCACCCTTACAGTAAAGAAATTCTTCCTTATATCCTATCTAAACTTCCTCTGTTTAAGTTTTAATCCATTACTCCTTGTCCTATCACTACAGTCCCTAATGAAGAGTCCCTCCCCAGCATCCCTATAGGCCCCCTTCAGATACTGGAAGGCTGCTATGAGGTCTCCACGCAGCCTTCTCTTCTCCAGGCTGAACAGCCCCAACTTCCTCAGCCTGTCTTCATACGGGAGGTGCTCCAGTCCCCTGATCATCCTCATGGCCCTCCTCTGCACTTGTTCCAGCAGTTCCATGTCCTTTTGATGTTGAGGACACCAGAACTGCACACAATACTCCAGGTGAGGTCTCACGAGAGCAGAGTAGAGGGGCAGGATCACCTCCTTCGACCTGCTGGTCACGCTCCTTTCGATGCAGCCCAGGATACGGTTGGTTTTCTGGGCTGCGAGTGCACGCTGCAGCCGGCTCATGTTCAGTTTCTCATCGACCAGCACCCCCAAGTCCTCTCTTCAGGGCTGCTCTGAGTCTCTTCTCTGCCCAACCTGTAGCTGTGCCTGGGATTGCTCACATCCAGGTGTAGGACCTTGCACTTGGCATGGTTAAATTTCATAAGCTTGGCATCAGCCCACCTTACAAGCTTGCCTGTAAGCATTCCTTCCCTCCATCGTATCAACTGAACCACACAGCTTGGTGTCATCAGCAAACTTGCCGAGGACGCACTCAATCCCACTGTCCATGTCACTGACAAAGATGTTGAACAAGACCTGTCCCAACACCAATCCCTGCGGGACACCACTCGTTACTGGTCTCCAGCCGGACATTGAGCCATTGACCACAACTCTTTGTGTGCGGCCATCCAGCCAGTTCTTTATCCACCGAGTGGTCCATCCATGAAACTGATGTCTCTCCAGTTTAGAGACAAGGATGTTGTGTGGGACAGTGTCAAACGCTTTGCACAAGTCCAGGTAGATGACATCAACTGCTTTACCCTTGTCCATCAGTTCTGTAGCCCCATCATAGAAGGCCACCAAATTGGTCAGGCAGGATTACCCCTTATTGAAGCCAGCTGGCTGTCACCAAGCACCTTGTTGTTTTTCATGTGCCTTAGCATGCCTTCCAGGGGAATGTGCTCCAAGATTTTGCCAGGCACAGAGGTGAGACTGACTGGTCTGCAGTTCCCTGTGTCATTAATTTTCGCCTTCTTGAAAGTGGGGGTCATATTTCCCTTTTTCCAGTTGTTGGGAACTTCACCTGACTGCCATGATTTTTCAAATATGAATGGACAGTGGCTTAGCAACATCATTCTCCAGCTCTTTCAGGACCCATGTATGGATTTCATCAGGTCCCATGGACTTGTGTATGTTCAGTTTTCTAAGATGGTCTCGAGCCAGATCCTCTCCTACAGTGGGCCCAAGGTCTCCATTCTCACAGTCCCTGCGTCTGCCTTCCAAGACTCGGGTGTTGCAGTCAGAGCCTTTGCCAGTGAAGCTTGAGGCAGAGAAGTTATGAAGAACCTCAGCCTTCTCCAAATCCTGTGTAGCCAGTTCTGATAGCTTCCAGAGGGCATCTATGTTTTCCCTAATCTGTCTTTTATTTGCAGTGTACCTATAGAATCCCTTCCTGTTATATTTCTCATCTGTAGCCAAGTTTAATTCTAACTGGGCCTTAGCTTTCCTAACCTGGTCCCTAGCTTCCTGGACAACATCCCTATATTTTTCCCAGACCACCTGTCCTTGCTTCCACCTTTTATAAGCATTTTTTTTCCTCTCTAAGTTTCCTCAGCAGCTCCTTATCCATCCAAGGAGGTCTCCTGGCCCTCCTGCCGCACTTCCTTCTAGCTGGGATGCAGCATTCCTGAGCTTGTAGCAGGTGATCCTTGAATATCAACCAACAGTCTTGGGCCCCCCTGCCCTCCAGGGCTATATCGCATGGAACCTTACTAAGCAGGCTCCTGAAGAGGCCAAAGTCTGCTCTTTTGAGGTGACTTGCTGCACGCTCTTCTCACTGTCCTGAGGATCTCAAATTCGACCATCTTATTATTGCAGAGTAGTAAAGAATAAAAAGATAGAGTAGTAAAGAATCAAAAAGTGGATCATCACCTCATTCAGCAAACAAGGGAAAGCTTTAGGAAGAGTGCTGTTCTTGCACACCTCCTTTGTCACTCTCCGAAGTCTCAGAGTGATTCAACATAATCTCTCCCTGTAGCCCTGCCTGTCTGGCTCCCCACTATATGATTAAAGAGAAATACACCTGTGTAACGGTGAGTTGGCTTATGCCAGGTCTCCTTCTTTCCGTGCTTTCTGTGTTCTTTCTGACCTGCAGCCACTGCTCCGTATTATTTCGTCTTCCCACTTAGCTCCCTCTACAATTACCTAAAGCTTGGCATCCTGCACTTTTCATTGCTAAATTATGCCTGGCATATTACTGAATGCCTCGACTTCACGGGGCCAAGTATTGTGGTGATGGGCCATATATGCACATAGGACTACACTGAGGAGCCAGTGGAGAACTAAGCTGGTAATAAAGTAGATTTTTAGATGGAGTACAGTTAATGAAGACATAACATACTAGTTAGTGAAGAAGAATGGTGACAGGACTCACTTGTCCTAGAAGAGTATTTTACCAAGTTAAAGAGAAAGCTGAGAAAGCTGTTTTGTACATATTATGGAAATCAGTAACTGACAGGACATGAAAATATCTGTTCAACCATATGGTCTCTGAGGCAGGAAAATATCACACATGCATGTTCTGAAAAGTGCCCAACCCATCACAAATGACTGGGTAATCACAAGCCAAGTATTGTGCTGGAAGGGACCTATGGCCCTTAACTCCAGCCCCTTTGCCCTGTAAGCATCACCAAAATCCACATAAAACTTAACATGTAGCATAATTACACTTTTTCTTTGCATTCCACCTTCTCAAGTAGATTTCAAACAAGAATGCAGACAACTTAGGCAGACCACTGTTTGCTACACTGCCAAAATCCTAGATTAGCTAATATCAGTTAGTTACGTCTTGCTTGTTTCTTCCAAGTCTCTCTCACTTGTGAATGAACTGTATACTTCTTCAGCTGCATTTCTCATTCTTCTCTTAACCTCAGTTTGAGCTACAATGAAGTCTATTTAGTCCAGGCAACCACATCTCTCTACACATGCTTCTCGCGTGCACTTGCAGCAAGGAAAAGCTGTAAAAATGCCTGACTTTTTCTTCTGATGTCCTGAAGTAATGTCTGGGGTCTGGTATGAAGCTGAATATGCCTGTGAGTACACTGAGATCTACTGTACATCTTCACCCCCCACAGACCTGGCAGATACCAGGCTGTTCTTTTGAATTCAGGATGTAACACAGCATGAGACCTGCACGTGAGGGTAATTCTGGTGCAGAGCAGCAAGCAAAGTTTCAGGAAGCAGGTGAGCTGTGCTAATTCAGCACAGTTTGGTGTGCTGGGATAGGAAAGGCTCAAGAGGGGCAGTCACACCCAAGGAAACAAGGAATTATGGAAAAAAGTTACTGCAATAAATGTGTTTGTCAAGGGACAGAACTTGGACTGTCAGTGGTCTTGAAAAATAATCCTGGATACATACTTGGCATGAAGCACTTCCCAACTCTGTGTGGTCCTGTTGCATACAACGTGCATTAATGAGTTGGTTTTTTTCTTGTTGCTAACAGGTTTCAATAAAGTCTATGTAAGAAATAAGCAATTCTCAGCACAGTGTCTGACAGAACGCAAAAGTCTAGAGGAATGGCTATCCAGAGGCCATGGCACTGGCTACCAGTTTATCTATTGCCCTGTGAGTCCAAGTCAACTCACCATTATACCGCCAAAAGGAATCAAAGGTTGAGTATACCTCTTTATTTTGTCTTTTTGTCTGTGTGTGTGGTTGTTGCTGTTTTGGTTTGGGTTTTTTTCAAGATCCTGACGTAAGGATCATCATAAACTGTATCAGGTTGAGATCTGTGACCTGGGTGGCTGGTTCTTGCTAGGGATGGGATGCAAACAGGGAAAAGCGAGGAAGTGTTGACTGTAACGGTACCAGCATGATACAGCTTACAGTCTCAGGAGACTCTGTGTTTCATAGGACAGGTGAGAATGCATTCCATGCACCCCAGCAGGCCAGGAATTAATGTGTGGACTGCTTTTCCTCAGGACATGCTTTCATCTATGGCTTCCACTTTGTGACTTCATCACTATTGAGGTTTAGATGGCTTTTGCTAAGGGTAGTGGTACTATTGTTTGTGCAGTGTCCTTCCATGTTAAAAAAATAATGGACTGTACCTTATCAGTAAAAAAGTGTCTTTCCATACATAAGAAAACAGCAAAACAGGAAAAAAAAACCCCACAACAAAAAAAAAAAAACCAAAAAACCAAACAAACAAACAAAAAAAAAAAAAACAAAACAAGGAAACAAACAAAAAAACCCTCAAACAAAACAAACAAGAGTAAATTCCTTGGAGAGAAAGAAAGTGCAAACGTTTTGTATAAGCATGTCCAGACTTTCTCTCTTTTGGCAGTACAAAATAAATTCTCAAAGCAAAACTGGCAGCTTAACTCTGTGAGCAAGAAAAGTGCTTATTCCCACAAAGGTGTAATGCTCAGAAAACATTGTCTGTCAATTACACAGGCCAATCCTCCCACACTCTTAATGATGTGTTACTGTCATGATTTGGTCTACATTTCTAGCATATTTCCAGCTTTTTTAGATACAGATGATACTTATTCCCACTCAGGAAGTAAAAGTTGTTCTTGCTGCTGCTCTTGTGTGTGTTTTAGTGTTTGTTTATGTTCGTTGCAGGCTTGGGACCAGTTGCTTGTGTCTTAAGAGCTGCTAATGTTTATGAAGGAGCCACTGCATACATTAAGCAAGGCCCAGTAGAAAGCTCAGCTATATGCAATATATGTCCTGGGTTTAGCAGTAGCAGTAATTTTTTAATCCTTCTTAGTAGCTGGTGCAGAGCTGTGTTTTTAACTTTCGGCCTGGGAACAGCGCTGATAACACCAATGTTTTTAGTTGCTGCTTAGTAATGTTTAGTCTGACCAAGGACTTTCTGAGTCTCATGCTCTGCCAGGGAGGAGGGGAAATTGGAAGGAAGCAGAGACAGGACACCTGACCCAAACTAGCCAAAGAGGTATTATTATTCTGCTGCTTGTTTCCAGGTTAAATCACTTTGTTCTTCAGCATGCCACCTGTAAAAAGGGGGTTATGAACTCATTAAGCTAGAAGAATATGGTACAGTTCTTTTTTTGTGTGTCTCTTTCTCATATGTGTCTTTCCTGCTGTAATGCATTGACTTGATAAAGCACATGCTAGATATATCTATTTCCCCACACTATTTCTACTCACATGAGCCACCTGACACATAGCTATTCCTCGCTATGTAGCCTGCTGAACATTCCAGGTATCACTGTTGAGCATATTAAGACTCAGGCTTGTGGGCAGATTGCCCCAGTTTAACAAATCATTCCACATAAGCAGAGCTGTGGTCTTTTTGTCCATAGCCATAGCATGTAGCAACCACAAAGCACTGAATTTATTTAAGCTTGCAGTGCAAGAGTGGCAAATTAAAATGGTGTTATTTTGCATTTGCTGTGGGTTCAGAGCTCATGTGCAGACAGCCCTCATGGCTCAGCTGGTGATATTGATTTCCTATAACTTGGTAATTTTGACCATGTCTGCAGCATCACTCTCATATGCCTTCAGATCATAAAAAGTACACTTAATACTACTTGGGGA
Organism: Lathamus discolor; assembly: GCF_037157495.1. NCBI lineage: Eukaryota > Metazoa > Chordata > Aves > Psittaciformes > Psittacidae > Lathamus > Lathamus discolor. Next base: position 82,363,012 of record NC_088909.1, on the reverse strand, counting down.
GCCTCTCTGCAATATGGTTTCACCCTATCTGATGTTTATGTTACCCTGCTTTCCATATTAGCTCTGTGCTGTCCACTGTGGTACTAGCCAGCTCTTGCATGTGTTGGGAGATACATGGTATGCAGAAAGACAATTCCTGTTTTCTTTCCCTAAGTGTAACAGGCACATAACATCCACTGTAACATGTGAGCAGAAAGAGATGTAAGCAAGTGGGTGATGTTGATTAGTCCACCCCTCAATCATCCTCTTTTTCCACTAGTTTGCCCTTTCTAAGCATCCACTGTAACATGTGAGCAGAAAGAGATGTAAGCAAGTGGGTGATGTTGATTAGTCCACCCCTCAATCATCCTCTTTTTCCACTAGTTTGCCCTTTCTAAGCACCTTATGGGTGGCTGCAGCAGCAGGCTTGGCAAGTGGGAAAAAAAAAAAAAGAGAAAGCAACAAGCAGAGAAGCATTTATTCAGCAGCAACGTGGCACTCTGAGGGCTGAGAAGGTCTGCCAGGGTGGTAGGGTACAAAGATGCCTGAAACCACACTGCAAGAAGTATCCTCTTGCTCACTGCTGCTTGCATTTGAGCCTAACTAACCGACCTGAGTGGAGACAAAGGGTAGAGTGAAGGTTGATTCAGCTACGAGCAGATCAGGTATTTTGCAAACCTCTAGCTCGGGGGTTTGGGGGATGTAGGGTGTTGTCTTTTATTTGGTTGGTTGGTTTGGTTTGCTCTTGGTGTGTATGTGTGGTTTTTTTTCCTTTGTTTTTCTCTTTTTTTTTTTTTTTTTCTGCAATCACTCTTTATACAGAACTGGTGTGTGGGAACGCAGACAGAACAGAATGCTAATTCTCCTACTCCCTGAGTTGCCCCTCCCAGTTCTAGCAGATGTTGCAGTCTGTCTACCTTCATCCTTACGCTTTTTGAGCACCCTAATATGATAAGCAGGACATTAATAATTATTACATTATTAACAACCACCATTAGCAGTATTTTCCACATTGTTAACATAGCTTGAGAAGTCACTGAAGGTTAGTGAAAGAGTCTAGCCGGACCTTTTGAAACAACCCTCCATGTTACTTTTCAGTGCAATTCCCTCTGGGTAGCTGAGCATGTTATTTCAAATCCCCAAGATGTTAAAGTAGTTTGAGCCACACTTTTTAGAAAAATGGCAGAATTGCTGAGTGAAGTTCTAGGGTCATCATTAAAGTAGGTCAGAACAGATGATCTTACAGGACTTTCCTGACCTTATAAAACTACTAATCTATGAACGGTTTCTCTAGTGAGGTAGGAACTAATCCAACAAGGCCTTACAGAGCCATATAAATTCTTTAAGGTAATTTTAATTAAAAAGTGTGGGTTTGGTTTTTTTTTTTTTTGGTTGGTTGTTTTTTTTAAACCAAGACAAAGCAAGCATACTCAGCTCTGAGGCTGATTTGCTCAGTGAAAATGCATTGGAATTAAACAGTCCCCTATCCTGGGAAAAGTCAGCACTCCTTAAAATGAAGATTTGCAAAGACTCATCCTATGACCCTCTTCCGTTTTAATTCTAGTTTTCTCTTGTGAAAATACTGTTCTCAGGAAGCTGATATCCAGAGCACTGTATGGTTGATTGGACAGCATTCTCTACTGTTACTGACTCCCAGGTTTTTCTGTTTCTTCTACCCATAGAATCATAGAATATCACAAGTTGGAAGCACCCCATAATGTTCACTGGCTGCAAATCAGATTTCTCCCAAAGGCCTCTCTACCCTGGAGGGAGTCCATGGTTCCTCCTAGTTTAGTATCATCGCTGAACATACATTGATGAATATTTTATTCGTGCAACCAGATAGTTTATAAAAACATTAAAGACCACTGTCCCTAACACCAAGCCCTGGGGAAACCCACTTCTCACTGACTGCCAGCCTGACATAACCCCATTTACTAAAACTCTGAGCCCTATCTTTCAGCCAATTATTCACCCATTGTACTACGGACTTGTTTAGCTCTTTCCTGGACATTTTGTCCAGAAGGATACTGTGAGAGACAATATCAGAAGCTTTGCTAAAAGCAAAACCACTCTACATCTGTTGGCTTCCCTTAGTAAACTAGATGGGTGACCTTGTCATAAAAGGAAATTAAGTTGGCTAAGCAGGATTTTCCCCTTGTGAACCTGTGCTGGCTATGACCAATGACTGCATTGTCTCTCAAGTGTTTTTCAATAACTACAAGAAAACATCCTCCGTAATTTTACTAGTCAGTGAAGTGACACTGACAGGCCTGTAATAACCAGGGTTTCCCTTTCACCCTTCTTGAAAGCTGGCACAACTTTTGCCAGCTTCCAGTCAACTGGGGCTTCTCCAGACTCCCAAGACCATTGACAAGTAGAGAGAGGTCTTGAAATAACAACAGCCAGCTCTTTCAGTACCTTGGGATGAACCTCATGGCAAACCATGGACTTATTTGCATCCAGCTGGAACAGCAGTTTAGAACAAGTCCAGAGTCCACTGGGACCTATCATTCATCCACTCACAGTCTTCCAGCACTGAGCTTCATGGGTCCTAAGGCTGATCATCAATGTTGAAGACAGAGGCAAGGAGGCATTAAACTAGTCTGCTTTATCTACATCCTTATTTGTGAGGTGGCTGGCCTCATCAAGTTACAAATATTATCTCTGATCCTCCTTTTGCTGTTAACATGTTTTTAAAAAACTTTTCTGTTGTCCTTCATAGTACTGATCATCTTGAACTCTCGTCAAGGTTTGGCCCCATGAATTTTCTCCCTACAGTGGTGAAGAGTATCTCTGTCGTCCTCTCATGTCACGTGTCATTACTTTCAATGACCACATACTTTCCTTTTCTGCCTAAGTTCTAGACAAAAAATCCCTACTCAGTCAAGTCATCCTTCTGCCCCAATTGCTTGATTTCTGACACTTTTTGAATTGCCCACTCCTGTACTTTAAAGACATGGCTTTTAAAAAGTGACCATCATTCATGTAACCCAATACCATGAAAAGCAGATTTATGGGGGACCTAACTAGCTTATTCAACTGCCCTGTTCTTTTCCATACAAGAAGATGCTATGCAATTCTTATTAAAGACACATGTGAAGATGAGCAACAGACTTAATAAGGTGTTAAGGGGATAAAAAACAAAAAAGCAGGGAAAATACTCTTTTGTTATCAACCTAGACCGAGAGTCTAGCAGCTCAGAACCAAGTCTAACCCCAAAGTAAAGAACATAAATCAAGCAATTTTATTTCATCTATTTTGTTAGTGAGAGGCAAGTTTGAGCAGAAAGTACCAGGTGCCCGAGGGCTATGTTTCCAAAAATATCTAGGTCAAAGCAATTACTCTGAGTGAGTGGAAGCAAAACAAAAATCTTTCTTGTTTTGCTTAGTAGTGATGTCCAAGGTCTTTGTGCAGGTGCATGAGGTGTCAGCATTTGACAGTCTTGAAGTTCACCCTGTAGAAGCTCCTGCTGCTGCAGTATAGTATGAGCAGTATGGTATCTCTTGAGTAGCGAGCAATAAGACTTACCAGATACTTCTCAGAAGTGAGACCAGTGAGCCTGACAAGAAGGAAAATGAAATGCTACAGTGGAGGCTGGTGAGAGGAATATGATTACAGTCTGGCCTGAATCTTGCTTAAGAAACGCTCAAGAATTTTCAGTAGTAAAATGATGGCATTGCAAACTTTTTTTTTTTTCCCCTCATATCAGAATTAGTTTGCTTAGGAGAAAGAAACAGCCTTGAAATTGGACATCAATTTGCATTAAGATTGCTAACAAAGGACTCACCATGGCATGGTTTAATGTTCAAAGCACATTGCAAAGCAGATTCTTATCTCTAATAAGGCATTGAGAATCCCTATTAATAGTGGCCTTGCCTTTTTTTGCATCAAGAAAGTGGAGACAAATTCATGACGCAAAATACTTTCAAGCACAGCTAAACATGAATTGCCAATAATCCAGGCCTTGAACACTGTGAATTGCAGAGACCTTGCACTATTAAAGTCTCTTTTGGTGGTAGATTCCTTTTCTCCACGCCTTACTGATAGCTGTTTGTAGGATTTTCCAATTCTCGTTTTTCCAAATTGAGATACATTTATAAAAATGCGCATTTCCTACTTTTTTATAAAGCAAATTAGAAATTTGCCTACTGGATTTCTCCCTCTTATTTGAGAGAGGTAAAATAACCAGGATCCCATGGTTTCTGACACCAGGTGAGCAGAGCAGAGTTCCTGAAGCACTCAGAGCTGAGGATGAAACCTCCACCAAAACAAAGAGAAAGCATCTCTTCTGTTCTGCTAGGTACCTACTGCAGTTTTACACTATTAAACATGCCCTGCAAGAGAAACAAGAGTGGCTTTGCTCTGTTTCTCAGGAGCTCATGCAGAGTTTGACCTGAAGCAGCAGGCTGGAAACCCCTTCACAGCCGTCCCCTTTACTTCCACTGTGTCCAAAGGAGTAAGAGACACACACCCTCAGAGCACACAAAAAGCTTCAGGCACAGAGTGCGATTTTCCTCCACCCATAACCAGATGGAAGTATGCTAACTGTGAATAAAAAGGGATGGCTTTTATTTGCTCACCTTTGGGAAACATTTTAAGAGCTACCCTGGTGAATTCCTACCCATTATTCCACATAAATTACTCATTATTTTCACTAAGGAAACCCAAGCCATGATACAGTCACGTAGATGAAAGAAACCCGTAATGTTCTGTCTCCCCCATCATACGTTTTCATTTTTAGATCATTCTTAATCTGTATATACTCGAATTAGGAAAATGTATAGTGTTTATTAGCAATTGAACTGTAGGATTTTTTTCCCCTACTGATTTTTCATAGATTTATGGATCCATAATCATTCACGTCACAGTCTGAGGGAGATGAGGCTGGAACAGGATAATAGCCCTTAAATCCCCTTCTCTAAGCACTCAGATCTTCACTGTCAGCAAGATTAAAACGGTCAACTGCAGTCTTCATGAGTCTATTTCCCACACGGAGCTTTAACAACAACTGGCATGTTGGCTGGCATGGAAGAAAATGCAGAAACACTGCTGTGCGCGATAATACTGAGATAAAGAAAGAAGAAAACAGAATTGTCATCCTTTGTAGTGTTAGAAAGGACTGGTTCTAGTTCCTTGATCAGGTGAATGCAAAGAAGGGACAAGAGCAAGGAAAAATAATATGTTGCAGTTTAACATGCGGCGACAGTTTCCTTTTCTAAAACATACGGGCAGAGAGAGGGAAGCACCAAATGTCCTCCCACAGCCCAACAAGGGGAAGGACAATGAAGGCATGCATGTAGACTGGCAAAGTGGCTTTTCTGCTACTGCTCCATTGAACTCCCAGCACCTACTGCTCCTGGGACCTGAGGGAAATTACAGCTATTACGTGGACGATGAAGATGAGGAAGAGGAAGAGAAAGAACATGGGAAATGGCCAAGTGAAGAACCATTTGAGAGAGAAAACAAGCCCTCATCATCCATACCTTGCTCTCCTGCCCCTTCTTTCAGAGCCCCAGCTTCCACTTCATCTGTGCTGAACATCAATGTCGGTGGCCAATGCTACCACCTCACCTACCAGGCAGTGGCCGTTTATCCAAAGACCCGCTTGGGCCGCCTGGCTACATCCACTGACCGCCGCTGCCAGCTGGGCCTATGTGATGACTACACTGCCCAGGTAGATGAGTATTTCTTTGACCGGGACCCAGCTGTCTTTCAGCTGGTGTACAACTTCTACGCCTCAGGGGTGCTGCGTGTGCGGGATGAGCTGTGCCCCCGTAGCTTCCTGGAGGAGCTGAGCTACTGGGGCGTGCGGCTCAAATACACACCTCGCTGTTGCCGAATCTGCTTTGAGGAGCGCCGTGATGAGCTGAGTGAGCAGCTGAAGGTCCAGCGTGAGCTGCGCTCACAGGCAGAGGTTCAGGAGAATGAGCAGCTCTTCCGCCACATGCGCTACTATGGTCCTCAGCGCTGGCGCCTCTGGAACCTCATGGAGAAGCCCTTCTCCTCTGTCACTGCCAAGGTGATGGCAGTGGCCTCCAGCTTCTTTGTGCTCATCTCTGTGGTGGCCCTGGCACTCAACACAGTGGAGGAGATGCAGCAGGTAGACCGTAAGAGCGGGGAGAACCGGCCTGTCTTGGAGCACATTGAGACCCTGTGCATAGCATTCTTTACACTGGAGTACCTGCTGCGCTTGGTCTCTACCCCAGACCTGCGCCGCTTTGCCAGCAGTGCTCTCAATGCAGTAGACCTGATCGCCATCCTGCCCCTCTACCTGCAGCTGCTGCTTGAATGCTTTGCTGATGATGACCAGCCCCGAGGTCGGGGCTCTCAGCACGAGCACGATATCGAGAAAGTGGGACGGGTTGGCAAGGTGGGACAAGTGCTTCGCATCATGCGTCTCATGCGCATCTTCCGCATCCTCAAGCTGGCCCGCCACTCCACAGGGCTGCGTGCCTTCGGCTTTACCTTGCGCCAGTGCTACCAGCAGGTGGGCTGCCTTTTGCTCTTCATTGCCATGGGCATCTTCGCCTTCTCTGCCATGGTCTACACAGTAGAGCACGATGTCTCCAGTACCAACTTCACCAGTATCCCCCATGCTTGGTGGTGGGCTGCCGTAAGTAAACACATCTTACCTTGCTGGGTAGGCAGAGACCCTCCCTCCCTTCCCCTTTCCTTTCTTGCTAGAGTCACTGACAGTCTTGAAAACAGCAGGCTCAGATCAGTGAACATCTGTTCTGAATTCCAAGCTTAAGGACATACGCACTCACTCACACACACACACACACTTGCACTCATTTACCTCTGGTGTAAGCTTAAATCGAGGCTTAATCAGGCAGACAGTGTTGAAATTCCCATCCAATCAAATGCAGACAGTACTTGCACTTTTAAAGAAGTGCATTTAATCCCATTGTCATTGTTGCCAAATTAAAAAAAGAAAAAAAAAATAAAAGCATGCATTGGACTAATGATTGCAGGTAGACGCAGGATTTTCATTCTTGCTCTTTTTGGAGCTCTACTGTGGCCCATTATACAACTGCAAGATGAGAAGACATGGGTTATTAACTATAGTCTGGTAACTGAAACTTGCAAAGGCAAAGGTGTCCCAGAGCTCTGGCCTTCAAAAACGTATTAGGACCAACAGTTGTTTTATATAAGAGACTGTGTTCTCCCCTTTAGGTAGCACATCTAAGGCACATATCTGCTGACAGACAAAACACTGGAGGTTATATATACTGTGCCAGACTTACAGAAGAATAAATACAAACAGAAGCAGAATGGCTCAAGTAATTCGTAATGGGATAAACTGCCTTATACATCTGTGTCAGTGGTTTGAATCCCACATCAGTCAGTACTGAGAGCTGGTTAATGTCACATTGAATCTTTTTTTGCAACCTCTGCTAGAAAGAGTGTAATTTTAGTCCCATCCCAAGCACTTGTAGTGAGGGTAACTGCCTGAGTTTCAGCTGACAAGCCTCAGCGATAAAGACAGAATGACTGTCTAGAAACTGCCACTGGGTTAGTGCTCTGAGGCATTTGGGCACATCTCCTTGAGGGGTCTGAACCATCACTGGTGTTTACTATACTGTGTTATGCGGAGGGGTGATTTTGAGGCAGCATTTTCCAGGCTGTTGCGTTCACACTGGTGTTATCAGCGTTGTTTTCAGGCTAAAAGTCAAAAACGCAGCACTGTACCAGCTACTAAGAAGGAGAAAAATGATTGCTATAGCTGAACCTAGCACACAGGGGCATGAAGATTCAGCCAGGAACACAAAGATGTGAGAGTTTAATGTCCTCCACCTGCTGTAAATGCCTCCTGGCTCTAGCAATGTCCTGAAAGGACTGTTCCAGCACCCCAAACCTGGAATTCACCTCATAAAGTGTTTCATAAAGGTTTTAATTCATAAAGGGTTTGGAAAGCAGTTCAACCCTAGACCTGGATTGCATTAACACCCGAAGATAGGCATATATTCACTTATAGGAGGCTAACCAGTATTTCTCGAACTATTGTGAGATAAAAATTATAATTATACTCTTCAAAGTGAGCTGTGAAGACAAAAGAAACACTTTTAGGTTTATCAAGGCTAGCAGATGATGGAGAGGGAGTTGTAGGCTGTAAGTGAATGCTTAGCAGATAATCTTCATGCACAAGCATGGCAGTTTCACAGTTCTCATTTTTACAGCAATGTTTTGGCAGGAAGAGGGGTGGTTTTACCAAGCGCACTGGGGAGAGGGGGACACTGATCCCTGCCTATGCTGCTGCCTGCAACATCTCAGAGCTGGAAAACAACAGCTCTGTTATATTGCAGAAGATGTGTCTATGGCAGTCTGGATTAAATCAGAGTGCGGCTGGACACTGCAGGTGCTGAGAGAAGGCAAAAGGCCCGTATCTTGGCTGTCCATAACTCTAAGGCTTGTTCTAGTCTGTCATCACGTACATTTTGTTTTGCAGCAGCTGATGAGGGCCTCCATAATCCATGTTTATGGCAGGGCCCCCAAGAGCACTTCTGACCTCTGGTTCTGGCTATGGGGCTGGCTATGTTCCAGTTGCTCCCAGGGGAAGGACGCCCATGCAAACGGACTGGAAGGGAGTCAGAAGATCTCTTCATGCTAGTTGATCAGCACAGGAATTGGATGTACTGAGCTGTGTATGGGGCCCACAGGACATTGACCCTACCCCATCCAAAGCCACTTATCCTGGCCTGCAGCCCCAGGAGCCCATGGCCTGCACTTCTGGTTCAGTGATGGCTGATGTGATGTGGTGGTTTCCCATACATATAGAATCATGGAATAGTTAGGGTTGGAAAGGACATTAAGATCATCTAGTTCCAACCCCCCTGCCACGGGCAGGGACACCTCACACTAAACCATGCCACCCAAGTGTGGCATATATTTTAGTGATTCAGCACATGCAGAAAAACTGGCCCTACAGACACCCACAGACATTCATATATATACATGCATATGACTGTGTGATGAATATCCTTTAAACTGGGGCATGTGAAGGAGGAAAATACCAGTGAATAAAGGAAAGGGTCCTGTAATGTGACCTTCACAGGTCATCTTTAAGTGATATACACAGATTATGAAAAATTCTTGCTTCATACATTACTCAAATAAGGATATTAGCATTATACTTTGTTTTCGGAACATGCAGGATATAAGCAAAATCTCTAAGGCTCATCTCTGCAAGCTGGTGACACCATAATGATTTAAATACTCCTAAGAGACCTACATGACTATAACGATGTGAAAAAGGCCTATTAGGTTAGCAAATGTCTTCAAAAGAGAGCTGTAACATGCACATTGTTATTCCAAGGCATAAGACTCCTTTTAAAGCTTATTCATTCTTTAAGAGTGAAAATCAATACCCAGATCACTCAAATTTCATTAACATTCAAGTTCAACAGTGCTCATGGTCTCACACACACAGGAGAAGTATCCCTCCAAAACTGTCACAAGAAGATGTAGAAGACTATGCCAGTGAAACAGAACCTTATCACGTGGTAATGGTTTTGTCCTGACTGGTAGAGATAAACATCTTGCCTTCATCTCAGTATTTATTTTTGGAGATATTTATCCTGTATTATCATTCAAATCCAGTGACTTAATTTCCATTAAACCAAGTGACTAATCCTTTTTATTCCACAGGAAGCACCAGGTGCATCCTACAAATGTGCTTACCCTGTGTTGTCTCATGTACCCTAATGCTTTCTTCATTTGAAATAACATTTTATTTAGCATGTTAGAGGATGGCAGGCTACACTCTGTGACCTTCCAAAGACTTATTTCAGTGCTTAAGCCAGAAGGGTGTTACAGTGAAAGTCCTACTGCCTTTTATTTCTGCCAAAGGTTTCACAGATACACACAGTGTGTTGAGATACTGTGGAAAACAAAAAAAAAAAAAACAAAAACCCAAAAAACAAACAAACAAAAAATAATAAAAAAAAAAATCATTGGCTGAAAAGGTCCCTTGCACAGACTAGGAAGTGCCAGATGGCAGGAGCCTGCAAGTTTTACCTGAGAAACATAAGTTATATTTCCTAAATGTGAAAATTATAAACAATCAAGATGCGTGCAGAGGAAGGGTATAAATTAGGAGTTACTGTTACCAGGAGTTAGAAACAGGCTGACTGTTTGGGAGTACATAATTCATAGGTAGCATCCCCATATGCAAACATCCATGAAATTTTGAAACTGAATTTTACAAAGAAAGTATTACATTACTTAGCATAGTACTGGGTCCATATAAAACATAGTTCCTTCATACATTCATAGTCTAAAAAGAGAAAATGCTGATGGCTGCGAAAAAAAAAAATTTGTGAAACAATGTGATGGCAAAATGTACAGATTCATATAAAGTGCGTATACTAAATACCATCAGTCCCCACAAAAAAAAAAAAAATCTTAAAGAACCCCAAACACTTCTTCAAAGAGGAATTCAGAAAAAAAAACCCCAAAACCCAAAAACCACCTGTGTACCTCTGAGCTAAACCAGAATAAAACAGAAATATTCCCTACTGAAGGCACACATACACCTTACTCTTGCAACCTCTGACACACAGCCGACCAGGAAGATAAAACAATTTAACTCTATAAATATATATGTTGCGAGAATACACTGTGAGCAAAAACTTCCAGGCAACAGAGAAAGATCTTTGGTATTTCCTCAGCTCCTTAAAGGTATGTAACAATTAAAGGGGATTTTACCTAGAAACTTCAAAGTCCTGGGTCACTTCTTATAGAATAATATATAACATTATAAAAATATATTTCACAATTAGCTAAAGGTTCTCATGTGTTTTTTCATTAGTTCCTAAAATAAGTATGACAAACAAAGGTAATACATAAAATACTACTCACAGAATAAGCCACAAAATATCAGGTTTTATAAGCACACTGGATTTAGACACAGGGCATCTGTTCCAAGCAACATGATGAGGGAGCAGGGCTGTCGTTATCACTGGATTTGCACGGTCAGGAAGCCATCTCTCTCATCCGCTCACCACAGCCAAGAAAACCCACTTACTGAGCAGGCTGGTGTGGAAATTGTTTGGTAATTCCTTCTGCCAGACAAAGCTTTTGAAAATACCGCTGGATCGTGTCAAACTGCACTGTTGTCTTTCTTTATTGCATAACAGGAATTATTATTTATACTAGGGATTTTTGCATAAAATGGATAGTACAGAAAAAAAGTCAGCAGAGTATTTCAGATTTATGATACAAAGTCTAAAAACACTAACTGTAAAATTGCCCCTGATCCCCGAATTGTACGTGTTCTCAGCTAATAAGCTGAATGTTGGTTTGCCCATAGGTCAGCATCTCTACAGTGGGATATGGAGACATGTGTCCAGAAACTCACCTTGGCCGCCTGTTTGCTTTCCTCTGCATTGCGTTTGGAATAATCTTGAATGGCATGCCCATCTCTATTCTCTACAACAAATTCTCAGACTATTACAGCAAGCTGAAGGCCTATGAGTACACAGCTCTCAAGAAAGAAAGGGGGAAGGTGGACTTCACACGGAGGGCCATGAAGAAAATATCTGAATGCTGTGGAGAACATGCAACCCACTCTTTGTCACAGCACTGAGTTTGGGCTTTGGGTACTGGGAGGGAACAGAGAAGCTGAAGAAGAAAGAGAAAGAGATCAGCCAAGCTGGCTGAAGATAAACTGAAAAGGCCAAAAGTAGATGGCAAAATCTGATTTGAAGGGGGTTGTTTGCTGTGAGCAGCACTTTAGTGTTCATCAACTGTCTGGGATGGCATTCTTCAGGTTAACCACCTAGAAACTCTAAATTAGACCTACATGAAAAGGTAACCCCTGCTCCTGATTAGACCCACTATAAAGACCCATCATAATCAAACCAAAGGAAAAAAAAATGCTTCCATTGTGTCAGCCACCTCATGGCTATCAAGAGAGTCTCAAAAATTAAACCAATAGAACACCCAATATACTGACTGCATTGCTGAAATTGGTTTTGCATCAGCTTTCAAACCCAGGAAAACAGCCTCCAGCATTTATCTGAATATTATCAGCACCTATATTCTTTAAGCTTTAAGCTTTTGTTTCCATAGACAGCTATGCTTCATTGTTCCAGTTTTATTTTTCAAATGCAGCCCTGCAAATCATTCCCATTTTCATACCTAGGCAAGCAACACATTGCTTTTAGTATTTCACCACCACCACCTCCATAATCATCTTTCATTATGCCAAGAACTAGTGAAGAAGTCTGCAATCAGAGTCAATAAATGTCATTGATAATTTTGAAAACACAGGTATAGGATTAGGTGATGAAGTAAACCTGTTTCACAGCATTTAATGTATCTACTTATGAACTGTTAGAAAAATAATAAGCCCATCAGGAGGCATAAGTGTTAAAGCAGCATTTGAAAAACAAGAAGCAAATGAAACATGTAATGGATAATACATCACAAAGACTTTTCATACGAAGGATCTTATCAGCATTATCTGTAACAAATTTAAAATATAAACTAAAATCAAGATACTTTGCCTGGTATGTACAGTCATTAAGGACACAATTCTGACACCTTAGCTTACCCCCAGTAGTACCTTACTTTCTAAGATTACTGAACCTTCTTGTACAGCTGGATACAATTTCTTATGTGTAAGAAACTCACCCCAAAACATATGCAACAAATAACAACAAGCAATTAAATGGAATCACAGTTTTATGTATTAGTTTGCAACATACCAGGAGTATTCTTTTTATGTAGAAGCAGTCGTATCAGTTTAGAACAACCTAAATAACAGATCTGAAACAATAGTTATTTTATTGATAATCAGATAGAAAAAGAATTCAAAGAAAAGAAGGGCAACAAAAAGAAGTGACGGTAATAGCCCCTGGTACAACCCATGGCTGTTACTCAGCAGTGCTCTTGCTTCAAAACAGCCTGATGGCAGACATGCATTTTAAAATATTTGAACTCTCACGTTGTGTCTGTGCTGTCCTGATGAATGCAAACGCCTGCATTCAAATCTCAGAGCCACTCTGCAAACAGTGGTGTGAGGCTCACTCTTGGGACAGTTGAAGGTGAAAAAGTTCATTAATTTTTCCAGGTTCATGCAAATTGTGTCAGTCATACAGACACTTCTCCTTTCAGTGGTGAGAAGGTGATTAGTAACCAAGTTGCTCTTCTCATTCTCTGCCTCCAGACAAGCATATCATAAGCCCATCTGTCATTTTGTTCTTTAGGAATGACAGTCAGCACATTGTGTGCTGATCAGCTCTGTTAAAAGCTAAACCATGCCTTTAAGGCACAGCTGAGCCCCGGAGTCAAATGTGATAGATGCTTGCTGTTCTGCACTGCACATAATGCAGCAGGCTCAATCCTGGCACTCACTGAGAAGAATAGCTGCTTTACGGTGGCTCTAGGGGTGGTATGAATTTGCATGGCACTTCTGCACAGCAACAACAGGACAAGGAGCTTCCTGAACACACAGGAAACCTCCCTCTCAATTCAGTGAGGTGGCAGGTTACAAGCATGCAAAACCACACTGGGCTTTATTTTCAACACGCAGATTAGGTTAGAGCCATTAAAAGGACTTAAATGTTGGCAATTACTCAACTTTTCAAGATATGGGGCACCCTAAATTAATATCTGTGTCTGAAGGAATCAGTACTTGCATGTACCATGTAGATGGGATAGAGATGCTCAGCCTCCCATGGCAAGCTCAGCAGCTTCTTGCCACATAAGGAGTTCCAGACCCTGAGCACCTACCTGCTGAGGCTGGACTTCCTCACAGCCTCAGACTTGACACAAATCATCAGCCTCATTTTCCACCCCACTTGCCTCACCTGCTGTAGCCATTCAAGTAGATGTTCTTCTTTGTAAGTGAATAGGCTTTCCACAAAAAGCATGAGCAAAAGAAAAAAAGGACTGTTCTCTCTTTGAATCAGGAGTCAGAACTGAATGTCCTTAACAAGCACTTCCTTTACTGTCCAACAAGATTTTAGCACAAGTCCCATAGTACTGCTCTAACCACTCAGACACGGCTTGGAGTGGGTCTCTCCCACCCCTCTAGTTGAAGCTGTTCCACTTTGCACTATGTAGATAATGACCCACCAGGTGACTGTTAAAGACAGACACTACAGTTCAGTGTTTGCAGCTTTTGGCTGGGCGGAAAGGTGCTGGTCACAGGTCCTGCTTCAATAAACAGCTATGAACATACCTTGACCAAGCAGGACAATCTTCCCACTCACTCTCTTCTAGCCCAACCAATCTTTGGCTGAAAGGATTTAGTCCAGAAGGACTCCAGAGTCAGTCCCTACACACTGCAGCCACACGAAGGGAAAACTCTTACTAAAAGTACCCTACAGGCTAATGGCCGTGGGCCAAAGTACTACCTGATATGGAGGAAACCGGTTTATAGCCCCTGAGGAGAAGAAGACGTTGTAACCAGCACCACTACGCACCCATCTGGGTGTTTTGAGCACCAAGGCCACGACACCTTCGGCAGCTCAGCTTACGTAGCAGCTGCTTCACTTTCTTCTTTCTCACTTCATTTTGTCCTCTCATCTCTCTGCCATCCAGTCCCACCATCTCAGTGACGCAGCTTTGGTACTGTTCTGATTCCTCTATGTACTGACTCAGCACACAAATGTGACAGTTTGAGGGACCAGGACTAGATTCTTGATTGATCTGTGACCTTGCTCAGCATAGAGAGCTCTGACTAATGTTAGAGCTGGCACAAGATACATGGTAGAAGTGTGCACTCTGGAGGACAGACCTCTGGCAACTACCACACGAAATACTAAGCAGAAGACAACGCAAACTTGCTGGTTTTCTGTTTTGTAATACCTGGCCCACCCACCCCATTGCATTCAGCAGATGAATGGGTCTTTGCTGGAGTAAGGGATTTTCCAGCAAACTACAAGTTAGTGTTTGGTTGCATTTTTGTTTTTCAACCAAAGACTCATTATTTTCTTCTCCACATTACCTTGTGCAGCTTTCTGCCTTGCAGCTTGACTAACGTTATTTTAGGGGTGACAAGCGTGTTTGCATTTCAACTGAAGAGAGTAAGCCTGAAGTTGAGGTAACACTATACCAGCCAGAGGCTGCCCAGAATGCTCAAGCTCTGTCAGTACCAGCATTTTCTGTGGATGGTTACTAGCAAGGTCCGCTCACAAGTTCCTCTCCCTCTGTGAGAACCTGCCTGAGGCTTATACTATACGAAGGGGACCTCCAGCCAGCTCAGAGGAAGGAAGGAGCTCATATTCCCACAGAATGAACTTCCGACAGCCTCCAGAAGGCTGTGCAGACCTGTGCAGCTGGGTTTGAATAGGATGCAGCCTTTTTGCCTTTCTTTTTTTTTTTTTTTTTCTGTTGACACAATGATTCCTTCTGAGAAGGACTCTCAATTTATTCTGCCACATCCACGGAGATTTTCAGTGGCATCATCACTGGCCCTGGATTACTCAAATGAAACTGTCAACATGATGACATCCAAAAATAATGCAGAAGGGCTGCGATTGTCTTAGTAAGTGAAACATGAATGCACATTTCAAATTTCTGAAGTCAAAAGATTTCAAAATAACCACATTAATATGCTTAAACACAACAAAGATGGGCAGCATTACTAAAGGTAAAGTAGATAGGGCTTGTTTTATGAAATGGTAATTTGGCATAGTTAAGGTTTTGGGGAAATAGGCTGGAGGAGTCTTGAGAAATTAGAAACCTCTCTGAATGTGGCCATACTGAAGTCTTCTACTTTAACTAACTGCAGGCACTAGTAAGCCGCAGAGAGAGAAAGAAAACATGTTCTATGGTTATGTTTCACTACAGACTCAGCAAATATGTTGTCTCTGGAGAAAAAGAAAACAGTCAGTTTATCTGGATGGCCTAGCTTTATTTTAGGACAACTAAGCATTGTTTTGTCTACTTGTTTTAGACCTGGGAATTACTGGGGGAAAAAAAGAAAGACAGAGAAAATATTAAAGAGGGGGAAAAGGAAAAGGAAAAGAAGAAAAAAAAAAAAAAAAAAGAAGAAAAAGGGAAAAAAAGAAGAAAAAAAAAAGAAGAAAAAAAGAAAATAAGAAAAAAAAAGGAAAAAAATAAAGGGGTTTATGTAGAAATCTAAAGTCTGTCCCTACATGAGACAGTGGAAAGAATTCCAAGTAGAATATGCTTTTGCACAAATCCTTGTCTTAGGAGAACATCACTTTTTTCAGCGCAATTCAGAAGCTGTTTGCCTTTCTCATTCAGAAAGATAGCACTTAAAGGGGTAGCTACAGTAAACCACAGATTAATCATCATCTGGTGCTATTCCCAGGCTTCTAAGGCAAATAGTAATATTCAGTTTTTAAGTATGTATAATTTTTGAGATTATAAACTAGATGTACTTCAAAGTTTTTGGAGAAAAAGAGATACTGTCAATATGCCTAGGAAGGAAAAACTGTCTCCTTGCTTAAAAGATAGCTTCGACTGTTTAGAATGTTTTGGGTTTATGTTATGTAAAAATATTTGATTCATGCTTATCTGCTATTAACAAAACCTTTATTAACTTCTTTATTCAGTAGTAGAGAAATCACATGACATGTGACTGTAATCCAGCTCTTTACCTTGGACTGAAATAGAGAAAGGTCAAATGTACTAGCTTTTTATGTACTTACGTAATTTAATAGAAATAAGCTGAGAAAAATAAAAGCATTTTACAGCTAGCTCCTGAAATAGAGATTATGAATGTTTTTAAATAAAACTGTCTGGGCCTAATTCTACTCTATAAAATGACTCTATACTGTCATTCTAACTCCTGAAGCAGATTTGCTCAATTTATAAACAAAAGCATTCTTCCCCGATTAATAACGAGCTAAACAAGTACCACCTTTAAAAGTCAGCCTTTCACTACCACTGTTCTTCAGGCCACCACATAACACTATTACCTCCACTGGTTCTGGCAGAGGAAACTGCCTGTAAAGCACTTGTACTACCAGCTGGCCAAGACACAGCAGAACCTGCTTTGGCTGCAAAGCTAACTTAGCTCTCACATGGCTAAAACCAGCTCGCACCATCACTGAAAATGTCTGCCTGCAGAGGAACTCTTCAACAACCATAAGAGAGCAGCCTTGCTCAGTAGGAAACTGAGATTTCTCTTTTTCCTCACCAAAAGCTACACATGGAGGCAAAGGGAAGGGGTGCAGATGAATGCATCAGCCCACTTGTACCAGAAAAGCTGGGCTCTGAGGCGAGATCTCCACAATCAAGCCCTGACATAAGCCAAATTGACACTGCAATCAAAGCGACTTCATGCTCCTCAAGTCTTCTCCAGCCAATGCCTAACAGTCTTTGACTTCCAGGTATTTTAACAACCGAATGTTTCTTTTTTGGTGAACAAACAGGGGAAGTAAAAAAAAAAAAAAAAAAACAAAAACAAAAACAAAAAAAAAAAAAACAAAGATCCGGAAATTCAGGAAGCGGTTGCGATACACGGTCCTGTGTGATGGGACCTGTGAGGCACGGAAAGGCAGCCAAGTTTCCCCGTGGAAAGCGCAGTCCATGCATGGAAAACTGTTCCCTGCTGCCGCCCGGTGGTTGCAGGCTGCCAGACTCTTATCTTTAGTGCCTCCCACCTGTTAACGTTATCTAGTTCTTTCTTCTTCAGGTACGGTGTACCAAAGGCCTGGAGTCCTGTCAGCAAGAGTATTTTCAACAACGTAAAATTACATCTGTACTGCAAAGCCTGTATTATCATCACTAAGGACTAAATGAATCTTCAACCTAGTGCTACATTAACTACACTGGAGATTTCCCAATTCCATTTGTTTCTAAAAGCTCCAATGCCTAAAATGTTTCCCAAAAGACACTACCAAAAATCCCCACAAAAACCCAGAAAAGTGACTCTAGGCAGATTTAGGTGCTGTCAGGATATGTTTGATGCTTGGTCTGTGTATTTCTAGAACAGTTTAAGTAAACAAAAGTATAACCACTTAACACCAGGAAATTAATCAGGGAACAAGAAAGCTCAAGAGAAACCTTAAATGTTTGTTGAATGGATTGGTATAGATCAATAGGGAGTACTGTCTATGCTTTTATTGATAAGATTTAGCATAAGAAATAAAAAGACAGGTGTCAACAAAATGTCATTCCACTTTGAAGCATGGCAGGCTTGAAATAATGCTGATTTTCAGGTTGTGTTTTTCCACGCAGTACAATGCATGTTCCTCTAAATCTCCACATGCTGAAGAAAGAACAGTGCCATTTTATGCACAAATTTGAAATACAAATTTGATCATGCAGCTCAGCCAACCTGAAAGATCAGTTTATTCACCTGCAAAGGGAAGATCTACTCCTGGCTAATGTCAGACTTCTCACTGTCTTACCATGTTATGCTGCCGCTTGGCTTGTGCTCTGGTGTTCAGGTGGGTTCCCCTTTGTTTAGTGAATCTTACCAGCTCACTAACAGAAATTAATTCAGCACCACCACACACAAAATCTCTGTTTTGTGAAATCAATCAGCTTAGCAAGTAGCCTGACCAATGCCAGAGCTGCTCTAAAAAGGGACACAACATCTCTTCAGAGGCAGAAGGAAACCCGCTACTGACCCACACTGCAGCAGGCAAGTTGCTGAATTCAAAATCACATTTATTAGATCACCTGAGGGGCTGGAGGAGGAGAGAGGAAGATGCACATGGTTGTAAGCATACTATTCCTGTTTTACCTTTTTCCACAGGCTTGTACTGCTCTTACACAGCTGTAATACTGCTGTTACGCTTGTATCATCCCACTGGAATTCACTTCAACAATGCTTTTCAAAGGCATCTTTCCTTCTGCAATTAGTTCTTTTCCCCCAGTCTCTTCCCCCTCAGAAACCTGCAAATATCTGCTTTCTTACAGCTTTAGCTTATTTGTACAGCACGGGAGATCGTTTCCTTACATGCCTGCCTTCTCTGTGTCTTTCTCTCTGCACAGACTGCCACATCCACTCCTTATTCAAATTCTACCACAAAATTCACCTTCCGAACGAGTCAGATCCACTTCCTGTGATTAAGCTCACCATTACAAATGCAGATTCGTTATGCTAGTGCCTTATCCTAAGGCACTTTGTATACCTGCCTGAAAACAAATTTTTGTGTATAAATATGACTGCTGTTCATGGACAGTCACAGAATCCTGAGTACAAGAGTGGTCAGCCCAGTGCTAACACAATACTTTGCCATTGAAAACATGAAATGATCTGGGCTTAATTCATACCCTTTGATTTCTATTATGATGAAGAAAACAATCTAAAAGCAAGCTTGGTATAATGAAACTGTTACATTGCTTATTTTGGTTCATTTTCACTAAAAAAAAACCAAACTCCCACACCTTTATATGGGAAACGAGTTCAAAACAACAGCAACAAAGAAAAGCCTCCTAAGTATCATGACCTGGTGCAAGCTACTTGCTAGTAAGTAAGGCCTACCCACTGCAGCAGTTGCAGTCTGAGCTGCACCATGCTGCGTGAGAGCAGAAAATGCTGGCACAAATTTTCCCGTAGTGCAACATATCAACATTAAAGGACAAAGCGCAACTAACGGCAGACACTTGAAGTGCACCTGAAGCAGCATTTCAACCATAAGGATGATTTTGACTGCCATGACAACTGGTGCTATCATCATGCCATGGCCATGAAGATGACTTAATAGCAGGTGTTGCGGCACCCAATCTTCATCTAACTCACTGAGCATCGGTGGAAAAGAGAAACACTGCTTGTTCTTGGCTGATCATGCTGTCAGCAACAAAGAAGAAAGCTGGTCCTTTTAACCTTAAACTAATAGGTATTAAGTTGCAACAGTACCTACCTGTATATTCCTATTTTCAAATAATGGAAAATACACTATCACCAAGGTAGTGGGGTCCTATGTATTCTAAGAAGCCAAAATAAAACAACTATCACCCCTCTTTCTGTTGTAGATTGCCCTAGCATTCATGACAATTAAACACTGGAGTTTCAACTTACATCTTCTGCTACATAAAGTGAAAGAGAGAGGTGGTGGCTCTGGGAGGCCAAGGAGACTTTGATTTCACATCTGGACAACTGCTAGACACCCCATAATTCCTGGAACAGCCTCTCGTCTGAGCAAATGGCAGGCACACAGTTACTTGCTGCACGTGCACTTCCATTATGGTCTTTGCAATTAAAAAAAATACTGCTAGCTATCCTAAGATGCTGGCAACAATTTGAGGAGTTTGGATAATCTGAAGTAGTCAGGAGTCCTTGCCAAGTGCATTAAAAAAAAAAAAAAAAAAAAAAAGAAAAACTGAAAAATACTTTTGCTTCAGAGCCTTCCAAACAATTTCTCTCTTAGCCTTCATACAGTCACAGAGAGACCCTACAGCAGGCTGCGACACAAATGGCACTGCATGCAGGCAACTTCTTCAGTGGGAAAAGGCATCCACTCTATGAAGAACCTTCAGCGGCTGAAAACGGTCCTTAGCACCCGCCACAACCTCCTTTTCCTCTCCTTCCATTAGGCTACTTCAGAATTTGGTTTCAGCTGACATTAAAGACATACCTGGACAGTAAAATTTTTGTTCTGTCGCCGGTAGGAAGATAGCAGCACCTTTAGTATAACCTTAACTGATGACTACCTAATTAAGAGCAGCACTTTGCAATTGTAGTAAAGAAAATTACTAGTCAGTCACTCTAAATTACTACACATACATAAAAACAAATACAGTTACAAAGATGCAAACAAACCGGCTTGTAGGTTTTAATTAAAGCAACCAGCATTACACAATCTAGACATTCTTACATTGCTCTTCACTATTTAGTTTATTAACATCTATCTTCAGCTATGGCTTTCACTGCCCCCTTTAATTCTCGATTGGAAATATGTCTTCTCCCAGATTCTAAGCACTAGTTTGTTTATTCCCCCCAATAATCTCAAAATTTAGAAGTGCTGCATCAAATTCCACACCTTCCCCCACCCCCAGAATGTCTTACTCTACCACTAACTATTCAGTCACAAATCTGTTGCATATCTCGTTCAGATTTGGGTTTTTTGGCAGTAGCTAAGACTTCTTTAGCAACAGTTCACTACAGTTTAAATCCATTATCTATTGCTAATTAAAATGACCTGTTTTATTGTCACAGATGAAAAATCCTGTTACAGAAACTAATGAGCTGCAGCCTTCAGTAACTGAGAGGATGTGTTGACAAGCATGAACACTTAAAGCCAGTGCCAACCAGGTCTAACTGAGATTAACCTTCAAGTATTTACTACTACTCATCAGATTAGGTGGAATCAGAGGGAAGCACAGTCAGCAAACTACCAGTAAATCCACAGACGCAAATAAAACCCAACAATGTTAGAAACACTTCTAACTATAACCTTCACATTCTGCTTAAATTAACCTAAATAAACCCTGAATTACAATTGGGTTTACAGTTTTTTTGTTTTTTAAATTGCCTGTTCAAGTATCTTGTAATTTTTTATAATAAATAATATTCCGCCTAGACGGGACCAGTGAAAAACAAAAGACTACTTATCAAGATGAAACAATGCCTTTTATTGCTTTAGATAAACTATGTAAGCATACAAATCTAGAAAATGCACTTGACTCCAGAACCTGCATACATACAGGTGCTCCCTAGATAACCAAGTCTGGTAATCTGATTTTCCTGGGCTCCAAGCACTGCTCGAGTTCCTGATGGTCTGCTGGAGTAGTTGTATCATGACTTCTGACAATAAACTCAGTAATTTAGGAGTCTAATCTGAGGTACGTAAAATACAGAAACTTAAACCAGTGTACTTAACCACTGACAACTTCCAACTAGTTGCATTGTACTTTGTTAAGGGAGCTGCATTTTAGGGGAAAATGATGCCTATCTACTATAAAAAAAATGGAGCAACAGTAAAGAGTGACTCCTCAGTTAAAGATTGAATTAATCTGGTCCACTGGTTCAGTCTATCATCATGGCATTAAACACTACCAGCGTGTTGTATTAATGCCTTACCAAGAAAGGTTTGGGTTTATTTGTTTGTTTGTCTTCCCCCTTGATTGATACTGGCTTGATTTTTCTGTTAAAAATACGGTACAGTAGAAATTAATGGAACATCTATTTGATATCATGCAGAAGCAAATTCATCTCATCCCTATTATAAGGAAGACACCAAAAAAAAATCCCAAATCCTTCCTGTTTATTAGGACTTAAATGTCTGTACTTTTCAGAAGACTTAACAAAAACTAACAGTTAGCCTCTCCTTCAGGACCTTCTTTGTGAGAGCGCGGCGAACAGAGCGGGTCGAGGCAGTTCGTGCGGCAGTTCGCGCGGGCAGGCAAGCGGGATGGTGAGCACCCGTCATGTGACCAGGGCCTGCTCTGGGAGCTCTGCTCTGGCTGCCCCGGCGGTGGCCAGCATAGGCACCCAGACAGAGCAGATGAGAGGGGAGGCTGCAGTGCAGAGCTCGGGGTGCAGAGAGTGCCTGCGCTGGTCTGCTGAGGGGAGGGTGCACGATGGGCAGGGCTGCACTCGGTGCTCCCTGGTGGAGGTCCTCCTGCAGCAGGGGCTGAGCTGCGGAATGCTATTAGCGGGCTGCAAGATGTCAGGGTAGCTGAGAGGAAGCAGGGCTGCTTGCTGCAGCCCCATACTGTGCGGGGGCCTCAAGCTTCCCCTCCAGCTCATGAAGGAAAGGAGGCCACCAACCCGGGAAGTTGGGAATTAGTGACAAAGAAAAGAAAAAAAGAGGAGGAAAAGGACAATTAGAAGCAAGGGGCTTCCTCCTAAATCTGTTGTCCCCACGTAGAACCGCTTTGCTGTCCTGCAGGAGGCTAATGAGGAAACGCACTTGCACCACAAACAGCTGGATTATGCACGGGTAAAGATCTCTACTGGTGCTGCCAAGAAAAAGCCGCGGGTCGTAGTAGTAGGGGACTCTACTTTGAAAGGGACGGAAGCACTCGTCTGTCGGCCTGACCCAGTCTCAAGGGAGATGTGTTGCCTGCCAGGGGCACGGATCAGGGATGTTACAGAGAGACTGCCTGCTCTAGTAAGTCCCACGGACTATTACCCACTCCTGGCGATCCATGTGGGTGCTAGGGATATAGGTAGTAGTAGCCTGGGGAACATAAAGACTACAGAGCCCTGGGAGAGGTGGTTAGGGGCTCTGGAGCTCAGATAGTCTTTTTGTCAATTCTCCAGGATAAAGGGGAGGACCTAAAAAAAGCTAGGAGGATTGGCCAGGTTAATAAATGGTTAAAAGGGTGGTGTCATAGTCAGGGGTTTGGGTGTCTTGAACACAGGACTGAAGTTTGTAGGCCAAGTCTACTGGGGGCTGGTGGAGCTGGTCTAAGAGCAGTTTTGGTAGGAGGCTTGCCAGACTGGTCAAGGAGGCTTTAAAATAGATGTGTTGGGACAGGGGGCATCATTCCATCCCAACACACCCAGTCAGTTGCCAGCACCTATAATAAATGCTCAGAGCAATATAGATATATCCCAGCCACTCCAGCCAATGAGCCGGCTTCATTTGGAGCTTGGCTCAGATGCCTCTATACAAATGCCCATAGCATGGGGAACAAACAAGAGGAATTAGAGATGTGTGCACGTCTACGGGGGTATGATATAATAGGCATCACAGAAACATCGTGGGGTGGCTCCTGTGACTGGAGTGTTGGAATGGAAGGTTACAGGCTCTTTAGAAAAGACAGGCCTGGCAGGCGGGGAGGGGGAGTTGCCCTTTATGTTAGGGATAGGCTGGAGAGTGTGGAACTCTGTCTGGGGACAGGTGAGCAGTCAATAGAGAGTTTGTGGGTCAGGGTTAAAGGGAGAACAGCAATGGGAGACATTACTGTGGGGATCTGTTACAGGCTGCCTGATCAAGGAGAACCTGTGGATGAAGCACTCTACAGACAGGAAAAGCCTCACGCTCACAAGCCCTTGTTCTCATGGGGGATTTCAACCACCCTGACATCTGTTGGAACGATGGCACTGCACAGCACAAGCAATCCAGGAGGTTCCTCGATTGTGTGGAAGACAACTTCCTTCTGCAAGTAATAGAGGAGCCGACAAGGAGAGGTGCCATGCTTGACCTCATGCTCACCAACAGGGAGGGGCTTGTTGAGAATGTGGTACTCCAGGGCAGCCTTGGATGCAGCGATCACGAGATGGTTGAATTTGAGATCCCCAGGACAGTAAGAAGAGCGTGCAGCAAGCTCACTGCCCTGGACTTCAGAAGAGCAGACTTTGGCCTCTTCAGGAGCCTGCTTAGTAAGGCTCCATGGGATATAGCCCTGGAGGGCAGGGGGCCCCAAGACTGTTGGTTGATATTCAAGGATCACCTGCTACAAGCTCAGGAGTGCTGCATCCCAACTAGAAGGAAGTGTGGCAGGAGGGCCAGGAAACCTCTTTGGGTGGTAAGGAGCTGCTGCTCCTTACTGAAAAAAGCTGCTGCTTTTTTCATTCAAATGAAAAAAGAGGCTTATAAAAAGTGGAAGCAAGGACAGGCGGCCTGGGAAGAATACAGGGATGTTGTCCGGGAAGCTAGGGACCAGGTTAGGAAGGCTAAGGCCCAGTTAGAATTAAACTTTGTTAGGGATGTTAAGGATAACAGGAAGGGATTCTACAGGTACGTAGCAAATAAAAAACAGACTAGGGACAATGTAGGCCCCCTGAGGAAGCTCTCGGGCTACACAGGATTTGCAGAAGGCTGAGGTTCTCAGTGACTTCTTTGCCTCATTCTTCACTGGCAAAGGCTCTGACTGCAACACCCGAGTCTTGGAAGGCAGACACAGGGACTGTGAGAATGAAGACCTTGGGCCCACTGTAGGAGAGGATCTGGTTTGAGACCATCTTCAAAATCTGAAAGTACACAAGTCCATGGGACCTGATGAAATCCATCCATGGGTCCTGAAGGAGCTGGCGAATGAAGTTGCTAAGCCACTGGCCATCATATCTGAAAAATCATGGCAGTCAGGTGAAGGTCCCAACAACTGGAAAAAGGGAAATATGACCCCCACTTTCAAGAAGGCGAAAATTAATGACACAGGGAACTTCAGACCAGTCAGTCTCACCTCTGTGCCTGGCAAAATCTTGGAGCACATTCTCCTGGAAGGCATGCTAAGGCACATGAGAAACAACAAGGTGCTTGGTGACAGCCAGCATGGCTTCACTAAGGGGAAATCCTGCCTGACCAATTTGGTGGCCTTCTATGATGGGGCTACAGAACTGATGGACAGGGGTAGAGCAGTTGATATCATCTACCTGGACTTGTGCAAAGCGTTTGACACTGTCCCACACAACATCCTTGTCTCTAAACTGGACAGACATCAATTTGATGGATGGCCCACTCGGTGGATGAAAAACTGCCTGAATGGCCACACACAAAGAGTTGTGGTTAATGGCTCGATGTCCGGCTGGAGACCAGTAACGAGTGGTGTCCCTCAGGGATCGGTGTTAGGACCGGTCTTAACATCATTGTCGCTGACATGGACAGTGGGATTGAGTGTGTCCTCGGCAAGTTTGCTGATGACACCAAGCTGTGTGGTTCGGTTGATATGCTGGAGGGAAGGAATGCCATCAGAGGGACATTGACATGCTTGTGAAGTGGGGTGATGCCAACCTTATGAAGTTCAACCATGCCAAGTGCAAGGTCCTACACCTGGGTGTGAGCAATCCCAGGCACAGCTACAGGTTAGGCAGAGAAGAGATTCAGAGTGGCCCTACAGAGAAGGACTTGGGGGTGTTGGTCGATGAGAAAATGAACATGAGCCGGCTGCAGTGTGCACTCAAAGCCTTGGGTGAGATAGTTTAGTGTGAGGTGTTCCTGCCCATGTCTGGGGGGGTTGGAACTAGATGATCTTAAGGTCCTTTCCAACCCTATCTATTCTATGATTCTATGATTGTCATTCTATTCTTGTTAGTTCCTGAAGGATGAGACCCTCCATCACTCCTTCAGAGGGTAAGAATGGGACTTCAGCTGTTTTCTTGTTTTTCTTTCTGAGGAAACCAGAAGGGAAAGAGATTAAGGAAAAGTGTATTTATTTGCCCAGTACACAGCATCTCCAGCACAGATGCTCTGTTTGCATGGTGATTAGGACAACGTACATACAAATTTTAACAAGACTCAAAACATTTTGTGCAGATTATCAGGAAAGATTTAACTCCTTGATTAGATAACATGTTCTTAAGTTTCCGCTACCTCCTAAATGTTCTTGAGATTTCAGTCTCCAAGAACAACTATTTACCATACACCACAGAGTAAGTACAACAGACAAGCTGTTTTAGAAAGTATTTAATTTACAAATGCATATACCATGTCTTAAAACAACCATGATGCAAAATCTCAGTTGGTTGCACTGATGCAAATTGTCTTTTTAGCTTCATTTACACTACGAAGTCAATTTCTCCAGTAATGCTTCTATTCCTTTTACATTTTTATTTAGCTTCAACTTTGGGACAAGTTTTTTCAGTCCTTTTTTGACTGTATTTGCCACTTTTTGATCGGTGCTCCGGAGAAGACTATAAGAAACAGGAAAATAAACAAGTATGTCAAAGGTCAGCATGTATGTCATAGGGAAAGAAGCTGTCCATGTAAGAAAGCAGCACCTCCTTACAAATAATATAACTCGGGGCAGATGTTACTACCTCCTACTAGAAAAAGATGTAAAACTTTCCAGAAAGCATGAAACACCAGGTGAGAACAGAACACAGAATAAATCAGACCGGAAGTAACGACAGATCCCTGCTCAAAGTGGGTTCAAACACTGGGTCAGACAAAGCTGCTCATGGCTTCACCTACTCCAGGGCTGATACGCCAGAGACAGCCCAACCTCCCTCACCATTGGGCTGTCATCATGGCAGAAAGGCTCCTTCTTACCTCCAGCCTGAGCCTTCTGTGTTTCAACTTGCACTGCTGCCTCCCACCCTCTAGCCACGCACTCACTGGTGTGAACAGCGTAGCTCTCCTCCATGCCCTTCTATTGTGCTGGGGATGCTGCTGAGTGCCCCCAGAGCCATTCCTTCTCCCAGCTAAACCACCCCAGGTCCCACAGCCTCTTCTCTCAGGCCATAACTATGCTGGTTATAGAAATGACATGGAAATCAGTAAGTTTATGTTTTATCCATTTTCTACCCTGATGCAATGTATCATGCAGAAATTCAAAAAATCTGAGGAGAGGTCAGATGTAGAAACATAAATAGACCAGCATCCATGACATTCTAGTACTTACAACACGTTATTTACACTAAGCTGGACTGTAACATCTGCAAGAACCCTTCCATAACCTCTTCACACTTGTACCAAGTCAGAAGCAAGCCCCAGAATATTTTTTTTTAATAAAATTAAAATCAAATTGCTAAGTAGGACAGTGAAAGGAGAGCATCCAGAGGATACCAGGTAACTAAGAAATCAAGCACACACAAGGAACTGCTTCAAAAACATGAATAAACTTAAATGACTAGAAAGTCAAAAATCTTCAAATGGACTGACTAAGTAATCCTGAGTTTCAGATACGCACATAAGTGACAGACGGCTTCTGAAAGCCAACAGCAAAACAAAAAATCAATCATAGCTTCAAGGAGAACTGGCAATGTCTGAAAATTACCTCTGTCAGAGGGATCGGTTTTAAATGAGTGTTTTTTAAACTCAATTATTTTATGTACAAGAATACTGCAGTTATCTATACCAGACTAAGTTAAACTTATCCCTGCTGTATGATTTAGGTAATGTCTCAACTTCAATGCATGCAGTTAAACCAAAATGGCGTTAATTACTAGTGTTAGTGATGTAAGCAGGTGTCACATGAAATGGAACAAAAGCAGCTGGCTTTGTGTGTTCTCAGCTGCCCAAATGAAAGTGTGTCATGGCAAGAGTCATCAAGAGAAATTCAATTTACAAAGGATTCAGATATAATTAAAAACCCAAAACAAACTTAAACCAAAATTACAACAAACAAACAAACACTCACTACTCCCCCATATTTTTGTCTCTTTCCTGTTAGGTGTGTTCCAGTATTGGTGAAAAATGTTTAACTGCCAATCTGGAAGATAGGCTTCCCTGCTTGGCAACAAAGCATTTGTCAAAGTTCCACCCTGTAGTACCACGAGTAATAGCAGACAGGGAAAGACCGACATTCACCACATACTTTTCCACAAAAAAAACCACCACTTCTGTACTGTTTTTTGCTAACAATCAATTACTAGTTTCCTGTTTTCTATAGGAGTCTTCAATACCTATTAAGGGACTGTTGTCATGGTGAAGCTAAGCAGTTATTTCCACTAACTTACTTTGTAACTTTATTTGGACAATCAAAACAGCTTAATATATAAGCCAGGAACACCACATGCTAAAGGAATCTGCTCAGCCTTGAGTTAGGGAAAAAAAGTCTAGGCATTGGCACAGTACCTTGTCAGTGAACAAGCCTTTACTATAAATCTCCACTGAACATCTGTACAGGATCGGGTAACTTAAAAGCATTAGAAGCATTTATTGAATTCTAAAGACTTATTATGAGAGGCAAAGAAGTGTTATTATTTCAGCAGCTGAACAATCTTAACAGCCAAATTCACATGACACACGATGTTGTGTAAACTGGTTTTGTATCTGGATTGCAGCTACTCTTCTACTGCCAATTCTTCGCACTAATGTTCTGAATGATAATGACTAAACAAAGTTAGAACTAAACTCATATTAACTAACAGAAGTCCTATTAGTGAAAACAGCTTTTGATTCACCTTGCAAAAGAGCATGAACATCAAAACAGCCTCACACTAAAGTCATGAAGAACAGAGATGGAAAATAAACAGCAAGGAGTCTAAAGTAACTTTCGGTGAGGGAGAAGGGGGGGTGGAAACAAGGAAAACGAGGTTTTTATTTTTCAAAATCATGTTGACTGTTTGAATTGTTTGCTGACTTTGGCTCAGTGCAACTCTTTCTGAGGAGTCAGCTGAGAGTAATGCTGACCCAGCAGCTGCACAACACAGACCACTTTGGGTTAGGACAAAAACTTGGGTTTCTATGACCTGACACTGACAAGTAGTTACAAAATGAAAACAGCAATGATTAACACAACTGTTCACATTTGATAAAACAAAATATTAATATTAGTCCAATTCCTGTGGGGTCTTTTTTATCTCATCAGTTGCACAGTTCTCTGCTTCAAAGTTGTGAGCCAGTTAGCTCACCACAAGCCTTTGCATGATCTGTTCTTTCGTACAGTCTATTTCAAACACTTTTCAGTATGAGACATACTTAAAGACATCCATAATTAAGGCATCAACACACATGAGTAAGTTACCAAAAACTCCCATCCCCCA
Source organism: Lathamus discolor (assembly GCF_037157495.1). NCBI lineage: Eukaryota > Metazoa > Chordata > Aves > Psittaciformes > Psittacidae > Lathamus > Lathamus discolor. The sequence goes on along the minus strand of NC_088909.1, from coordinate 82,333,779 downwards.
AACAACAAAAGAAAGAATTCTTGCATGCTGCTGCCAGTCACAGTTATTTCAGAGTTAATTATTTTAATGCAGCTATTTGTGGACTGCTTTTTTCAGAATTTTGTGCTTGTAAAGCAAGACTTACAGGCACAATTTTTAAAATATATTAGATTTTTAATCTTTAAGATTAAATCAAATCTTTTAAGATCTTCCAACATCAAGCTACTTCCTAGTACTGTAAAAGCCTGAGTTCAAGGAACCTATGGAAACTCTAATTTGAATTTTCCTACCCTGTTCCATTGCAGACTTAGCAGTGGCATGGAAGACAGTACGTATCGAGTTAAAAATGGTACTTTGCTGATAGAAATTTCAAATTATGTTCTCTTAGCTGTTCAGGAAAGTAACAATGGAACCTAATCAGAAATAGCCATGTGCCATACATACCAACAAAGAATAATGGCACCTCGATTTACTTCAGCCCAGGTCTTCATATTCTCAACACCAACACGTTCCAGCAATGTCCTTCCAAAGCAAACTGTAAAGTGTGGGAAAGGAGCAGGGAGAAGAAAAAAATTAGACAATATCTTTACACATGGGAGCCTGATAAAACTTCTCTGCAGTTGTGATTTAATCAAATAATTTTAAGCCACCAAGCACTCACAAAGCTTTTCTGTCTCAAAATAAATGTCTATTCAATGCAATGAATACATTTATAGATGTTTGACAACTTCCAAGTACTGCTTTAAATTAGTTAGACAACAGCAGCACTGTGTGACAGTTTACTAATGTAAAGCAGGCAAACGTGCTGTTTCATAGAATCACAGACTGGGCTGTGCTGGCAGGGACCTTAAAGCTCATTTAGTTCCAACCCGCTGCCATGGGCAGGGACACCTTCCGCTAGACCAGGTTACTCAAAGTCCCACCCAGCCTGGCCTTGAACACTGCCAGGGATGGGGCAGCCACAGCTTCTCTGAGCACCCTGTTCCAGTGTCTCATCACTCTCAGAGTGAAGAACTTCCTCCTTGTATCTAATCTAAATCTACCCTTGTAGAGGTTGTCAGTCTATTCACATCTTAAGGAAGACTTACAGAACTTTGAAAGAACGACACCAAAGCAAGAGACAATTATAAACAATACACTAATAAACACACATTTCTGCTGAAAACGCTACATTTGTTAGCATCTGACACTACAACTGAAGACACAAAATGTTCACAGATTAAGTTACTTAAAACTTCATAGCTAATCATTTATTGATGCATGAAAACCACAAGGAACCTTGTTTGTTTCAGCTGTACTGATGCTACAGGGCTCTATTTCCTCAGCAGCTTTGAAAGGTTAAGTTGCAGATTCATTACACCAATGGCATATGCAAAAGAATCTAGGCTCAAGTCCCCAGCTGAATTTGAAGGACTGAACTTCAGGAAAATTCTCTTACAACCGTTAAGTTTGCTGCTGAGCAAACTTACCAGTAAACAATCCAAAAACCCCACAGAACACTGACAAACTCTAACCTATGTTACACCCACCTCCTTTCATTTTTTGAGGGTTTTGTATGAGAAAAAGTAATCTCTATTAGGATATGGTGATTCACACAAGATTTTACAGTTATGTAATAAAGTAAGTTTAAAAGCTAAATTAAGATGAGAACATCTGTGCCCAGTCTCTGCCTTCTGGGATATAAAACAGCAAAGATGTCCTATTTTTGTGCATGAATTATCGTAGTAACACAAAGCATTAACCCAGCAGCACTACTGAATGCAGCAAAGATTACAGTTTGGCTCATAAGCACTAATGAAACAAGTCTTCTTGTTAGAAAGGCTTTACTTTTTCTATTACTATCCTTTAAATTGCTGTGTAATTGAGCAAAGCTACCAAGGCATTTAAGCACAGAAATGAACCCTGTGCCAAATATGTAGTAAGCCCCTGAGAACAAAACTTGACCAGTCCTTCCTTTGCATAAAAAGAAAACATATCCTTGGCATTCTGTTCATGTAACAACTCAAAACAGCATAAAAGCTAGAACCAACAACCTTAGACAGCATGTTACAATTTTCCATACGTTAGTATATTCAAAGAAATAACTGCAGAAATCTTATTTTTGGTCAGATAATTGATTACTCTGAAGTCATGATTTAATTAAATGAAGCTGAATTTCCAACATACCTTCTTTTCCACTCTCCCTCACTTTTTCATCTTGCTCTATTAACCATTTCAAAACCAAATGGCCTGCTGGATGCTCTGCAATGTGAAGCTTTAAGGGGAAAAAGCAAACCAAAACACAAATTATTTAATGAGAATGTTTCAAAACATATTTACATGTCTATCCATAAATTCCTGCTGGCTTAGTCCACTCTGCCCTCAGACACATCATCACTCTGATCCATTTAGTCATCACCTATGCAAATGACGACAAGTTTGATGCAAGCAGCTTAGTATTTATTTAAATAGACCAGTTTATTTTTACCACGTTCCCTGGAACATCTGACTTTCAGTAATAAAACACATCAACCAACGTTTCATCCACCCCTCCAAGACCCTCATGCTCGTTGAGCAACATCTATTGGTCTACCTGCCTCTGCAAGAACTTCCAGACTTTCCACATTTTCATGGACTTGAAAATTAACAGTTCACAGAAAATCACAGAAAGCATGACTAGTTCATGTAAAATTCTGCAAAATGCACATCTTATAGAAGGGGAAAAACAGGCAAATTCAGCACAACTAGAAAAATCTGGAGGGCATCTATCTTAAATACAGTGTACAGAGCATTTTTTGTTTTCTAGTCTACAGACGCATATCTGACTGAGCTTAACAAAACACAGAAGGGGCAGAGGCAAACTTTGAAGAGAAGGTCATACTCTAAAGACAGCTATTGCTGTAAAGACAAACAGTTATTATCTAAGATCTTTCCTTGCATGGAGAAAGGCACACCTGAAAGATAAGAGACCCTCTGATCGTTCTTCATTGAGATCGTTCTCAATGTAAACAGTCAAATGAACCATAAAAATTTACTAACTGCTTGACTGCATAGTGGTAACATTAAAAGAGAGACTGTGTAACATGATTATCAGATAGCTTCCTATGAAGTGTTTAAAGCAGTTTTGAAGACTAAAGATCATGAACTACCTTGCTCTAACCTCATATGAAATGCTGGCTCAAGCCTTTCTCTCTCCAGACGCAGTAATGATACCACTATGAAAGGAAACGTCAGAAAACAGATCATGTCTCATGTACAAGTGCTACCAGGGCAGCACACTGACGTTACATAGAGGAAAAAGTGAGCAGACTTCATGTTAGTGATACAAAATGAGGAAAAGCTGTGCAAGATTTCAGGAAACTTGTCCTCTTTTACTTTACCTGCCCATCACAGCCACCTGGAACAAGCTCTTCTGCTGCTAAATTAGCAATTGCATCTAGTGCAGGCTGGATGTCACCAGCAGCTGTTCTTAAGATGTCAGCAACCAAGACAAAGGTAGCTTTGTCTGTGACTACTTCTTGTGTATGTTCTTGCAAATATTCTAGCAGAGGTGAAGAAATGGCTTCCAGGAGTTCACGATGGCGGAGTTCAGTATTCTTCTTACTGATGAAAGAGACAGCACGTTAATGTGGAAGACTTGCTCTGTATGCACATCAAGCAACAAGAAACTCAGACATATACGCTATTTGAGAGAGATACAAATTATTAGAAAATCAAAATAAAACATTACTCTTCGCTCTGTTAAACACATGTTCCATATACTCATTTTAAGAACACATGGAGCGAAAAAGTGTATAGTGTTTAAAGCTGACTGCTGGTAAACCTCATAGAGTTTTTTGTTAGCAATAATTTAACCTGACTGTTTTCTATTCATTCTGACATCTCAGTAGCTGAGATTTACTTAAACAGCTCACTAATCATATAAAATTGCTTCTTCTTTAAAAGCTGATAAGCACCAATGTCAATACCAGAGACTAAATTCAAATTAACAATTTCCATTTTTATTGCTAGATTTTGAGATATGCTTTTGTGCAACCCAAAACACCAATAATGCATATTAAAAATTTTCTATGTCAAGTTTTATGTATGAGTTTAAACAAAGAACACGTCAGTTTTTGCCTCTTACAAAGAGAGTAAACTGCTGACTACCAATATATTGCTGATAACCGATAATCATGTATGAATTTTAAACAAAAAATGCAAAAATACAGACTACAAATTAACACATCTGAGTAATTGTGGATATTATTTACATATATTTACATTACTTAGCTATACTATAAAAAAAAGCTGAAATTAAATTGATCATGAGAGAAAGTTGCATGAACCCTTCTGGAATCCAGGAAAAAAACTCTTAACTGTTATATACCTATAGGCATTTCCATCTCCCTGTTGCAGAAGTGTGATAATTTCTGGAACAAAATGTGCAGGGTCTCTAGGACTTAGCAAGTACAACAAGACCTTCTTTCCGTATTTGTTGTTTATTATATTGGGTAAAGCAGCATTTATTTCCTGTAAAAGTAAACAAGCAGCAACAAAACATTAATGAATTAATAAGTTTTGAGCCAACAGTAATTACTGATGACCTTTCAAATGCAAAGCTTAGGAAAGGAAACCTACATAACAGGAGTAAAATCTGTATTTGCTTGCAAAATTAAATTAAAAGCCTCTCATCAGAATGAGTTTGGTGAGGTGAGGAAAAAAAAAATCAGGTTTAAAATGCGTACATCAGATGCATCAATGTTACCGATTAGTGAGAGAAAAAAGGGGGGAAAAAGAGGGAGGGGAAAAAGAGGGAGGGGAAAAAGAGGGAGGGGAAAAAGAGGGAGGGGAAAAAGAGGGAGGGGAAAAAGAGGGAGGGGAAAAAGAGGGAGGGGAAAAAGAGGGAGGGGAAAAAGAGGGAGGGGAAAAAGAGGGAGGGGAAAAAGAGGGAGGGGAAAAAGAGGGAGGGGAAAAAGAGGGAGGGGAAAAAGAGGGAGGGCTAAATTTTAGTATGGACAGACAGATAATTGGTATAAGGTGTTTTAGAAGTCTAACTGCTCTTTAAGATAATTTTCAGGGTTGGATTCATCTACAGAGTTTGCTTCAATACTTGATGCTTTCACCTCATCCTCTGCTACTAGTTTTCATTCTCTATCTGAAGAGCTGATCTTATCTTGGTATTTTTTACATTTTCCCAAAAATCTTTTCCCTGTTCCCGGCTTGAATAAACCCAGATGGGCCACTTCTGTGTGTGTGAAGGCCACTCGTCCTTATTTTCCTATACTCTTCTGTCTAAGTAGGATGACCAAAGAGTAAATACTCCATTATCTTTGATCTCAGATGATGGAAAACCACAGATGATTCAGGGCTTAAATGACAACTTGAAAGCTCAGCTAAAGCCAAACACAGTATGTGAACTCATAAACCCTCCAAAAGGAGAGTGCTTGTAACATAGTACCAGAATGCCTCAATGATCTCGTACCAAGTCAGCACTGATCTGTCAGGGCTTATTTGCTAGGAACTTGCCCAGAATTGGTCACGTTGCAGACTGGACTCTAGAAACAAAATCCAGCTGTGATTACAGCTAACAGACCTGAGAAACAAAAGCCATTTATTTCCACACCGGGATGCTTTCATCTCTCTACACCAAAGAGTCTGACTTAGGGATGTATCTTTGCGCTTAGGTTCAAAAACCCAATTCCCCTTTATACAAAGCTGTCAAACAGAAGAACTCCTCTTATATTTTAAAGCAAACCCCATCATGTGCTCAGTTCTGGGCCCCTCATTACAAGAGACAGACTGAGTTGCTGGGCGAGGTCCAGAGAAGGGAAATGAAGCTGGTGAAGGGTCTGGAGCACAAGTCTCATGGGGAATGGCTGAGAGAATTGGAGTTGTTCAGTCTGGAGAAGGCTCAGGGGGGACCATACCATTCTCTACAACTACCTGAAAGGAGGATGGAGAGAGGAGGTGGCTGGTCTCTTTTCCTAAGCAGCAAGTACAGGAAAAAGAGGTAAGGACCTCAAACTGTGCCAGGGAAGGTTTAGACTGGATATTAGGAAAAATTTCTTCACTGAAAGCATGATCAGGCATTGAAACAGGCTTCCAGAGAAGTGGTGGAATCACCATGCCTGAAGTGTTCAGAAAACGTGTAGATGAGGCCATTGGTGACATAGTTTAGTGGTGAACCTGGCAGTCCACATGCTGAGTATTTGACTCATCTTTACCTCCCTACCACTGCCTCTCAACCTGTCAGTCCTAAAAGTTAAGAGCATGAGTACTCCCATAAGCACATTACAACCTATACATTGATGTTAATTACCCTGCTTGCATGAAAACTAATTGTGCACTATGAAGTCTGTTTTATCATTGTGAAAACATAACTTTGTAACACTTTACAGATTAAAACATCTTAGAAGGGATAAAATTTGAAAGCAAACATAATATAAACACTATGAGAAATCTTATTAAATAATTTTGGAAGGAAGGTGAGGAGATGGGGCATTAAAAAAAACCCCATACTATACTTAATGTCATTCTGCAATTTCATGTAGGTAAAGCAGAACAGCTTTAGTTTCAGACATCTACCTGCATCAGTTTTGGAAGAAGATAAAAATATTGTATGCATCTTACCCAGATCATTAATCGTACAATCATAGAATAGTTAGGGTTGGAAAGGACCTTAAGATCATCAAGTTCCAAACCTCCTGCCATGGGCAGGGACACCTCACACTAAACCATCTCACCCAAGGTTCTCTCCAACCCAGCCTTGAACACCGCCAGGGATGGAGCATTCACAACTTCCTTGGGCAACCCATTCCAGCACCTCACTACCCTTACAGTAAAGGGCTTCTTCCTTAAATCCAATCTAAACTTCCCCTGTTTATGTTTTAACCCATTACCTCTTGGCCTATCAGTACAGTCCCCAGCATCCTTATATCCTTAATGTCATTTAATTATCAACATATTAAGTAAAAATATCAAGTTTTGAGAATTAATGTGAGTTAATGGTTTCAACATCCAACCAAAAGAAATTCCAGTCATCCATTAGCCAGATTGAACATGTACAAAATGGGTAATTTTCAGCAAGCAATCTAGTTTAAAAACTATTTCAAATAAATAACTAAAGAGAACATATGAAAGTGATGAGGTCTTCTATGAAAGGAAAACAAATTAACATGACACACAAATATAATTAAACAGAAAAAGGGGAAATGAATTAAATGGTTTGAAAAAAGCTGATGGATTCCTATTTTCATCTTCCTATATACTGAGAAACACACTATACACTGTTTAGAAAAAATTTGATTACTTACTGATATAATTAACTGTTTCACAAGTTTGGTGTCATCGATGCAATCAAATGCTGCCAGCAAGACCAGATGAGAAAACTCACCCTGCAAAGATGGGACATCAGAAATGACATGCAGTCAAGTTCTATGAACATACTAATTGACTTAGGATCAACATTTCTGAGAGTTTGTCTTGAAAGTGACACAACATGAACCACATGCAAATTCTGTTCACTGGGTAGAATGAGGGAAGCCTAATGCTTAGGCTGTCACTAAAAATAAGGCCTGTTAAGAGAAGCATGTTGTTAAAAGAAAGGTAGATTAAGTTGATCTGCCATTAGAAGTAGATAATACTGCTTTATCACATCCAAGCTATTAACCTAATCCTATGTATAATTACCACTGGAAATCATAGGATTTGCCTCGCCGAACATTACATACAGATTTTATTTATGAGGTATTTGCTTAAAACTGAGAAAAATCACATACTGTATTTTGGAGATCATGTTTCTGCAGTAAGCCACATAGTCTCTACTGTATTGCTGGACAGTAAATTCTAGCATACACAAAAGGGCATGATCCAATTCACTTATGCGTCAGTGAGATTCTACGTCTAAGCAAAGCCAGACCTTCAGTGCTCCAGAGTTGTTTTAGCCATTATTTGCCTACTGTCTCATATTTCTATCTAATATATACTTAATAAAATATAGAAATAACTTATTCTGGTAGAACAATTATGGAGAGAAACATTACTTAAAACAGTGCCCTCCAATGTGGGCTGCACAAGACAATCCATTATGAGACAGGAAGAAAATATTTTTTGTACCATTAATAAATATATAAAAATAACCACTGGCTATATCATCTTTCTAAAATTTGTTTCTGTGTCTGTTTTATAACGTATACTAGTACAGTAGTACGTGTACATTATTTATACATAAATACACATATATTTGAGATGCATGGTCAGGGTTGCGTGACCAGAAGTTTGGAGAGCACTGATTGAGACTACATCAACTATCAGTAAACAGAACAATACCATCAGGTAGAAAAGTTTAAAAAGCTTTTCTTCACAGCTTAGTTAAGCTTTTCTTCACAGCTTTTTTGCCTGAAACTATGAAATCCAGTTGCAACTGTTACTCTGTTGGTGCTGCAGTCTCAAAACATGTCTATTACTCAGAAAAAAAATAAATACAGACTTCCCTGTATGCTATTTCATCATTAATTCATTTTGAATCTTCCTGACTTCTAAAAAACACAAAACAAAAAACTTGTAACAAAAACTTGTAACAAATATGCACATTCAAATGGCAATGGCACATTCAAATATGTTGGTACCCACCCAACACAGCTACAGTTCCTTTTCTGTATACATGTTATTTTACTCCCAACCAAGAAGAATTAACCAATGAAGATATATGAAGCCGTATGAAGATGTAGTGTAAAGTTGGGATAAAAAAAAAGAGATATATATGTATATATAAAATATATATAATATAGAATTTACAATTAACTCAGCTCTTTCAAAGGAGGACTGAACTTACTGCCCACAATGAAGCTTCTCAGTATGTCTCTAAATATTCCGTAAAGTTAATTATATTTTATACTAACATATCACTGGTATTTTAAACCTAGTTTTATTAAAACCTCAGGTGTTTCCAGTACTAAAGTGCAATCACATTAGCCTCTACCAAATCACTTGTATTTCAGACACTGAAATAAATGCTCACCGTCGCTATTTTTTCAATGTATGTCTTCATAGTTTTCACAATTACTTTTCTGTCCTATACAAAAGGAAGGTAAGAAACTCGAATTAGCCTATAATGCCAGTGATTCTGAGTAACTAAATTGTTATCTACACCTTCAAAAATATAACCTTCTATCTGCTTACTATAGCAAAGGCTATTTACCAAAGTCTCACATTTGTGCTACTAGTCTGCACCTAGAAGAGTTGACTTGTGAAAGACTCAATCCTAGGGAGGTTCTGTATGTGTTTATAAGTCCAGCCCACCAACAGGACATGGCAAAAACACTAAGCTGAAGGTAAAAAACAAAAAAAAAAATTAGAAAGAGAGACACCTCCAAACCATCACACAGGTTCACCTATATCTTGTTCATTACTTACACAAGAATGCACTTCAACTCTTCATTTGGAAAGAAATTTATTAAACAGGGCCCAAAACTTTTAAGTAGCAAGAACTCTGTCTAGCCTGTTGCAAAACCTGTTTACTAGCAAGATGTATTTTTTGACAGAGTTTCCTCAGTGCTTGTACTTTCAGCTTTTGCAATCACTGCTCAGTCTTTTCCACACGCATTACTACCATTAGAGCCTAGCAACTTCCTGTTTTCTTCTGCACTCTTTAACAAGCAGACTATTTTCATAAGAATAACAGCATGGGCTGGGTTGGCAGGGACCTTAAAGATCATGGAGTTCCAACCCCCTGCCAAAGTCAGGACACCTTCCACTAAACCAGGATGCTCCAAGCCCCGTCCAACCTGGCCTTGAACACTGCCAGGTATGGGGCAGCCACAGCTTCTCTGGGCAACCTGCGCCAGGGCCTCACCACCTGCATATTAAAGAGGGCACAACAGTATTTCCAGGAGATGACGGCATACAGTACACCTAAAGTATTTCAGGATACCGTATCAACAGAAAAAGCTAAATACAGTTCCTGTAACATTTTTGAAGTCTTGGCATTGCATAGCCAAATACTGTTCCATATTACAACTTTTCACTGTCCTCTTCCTACTGCCAATTCCACTGGCATTAAAAAACCAATGGAATGAAAGAATGGCCAATAATCTAAAATGGAACAGCTTTATGTATCACCTTCAAGAATTCCACTAAAAATAAAAAGAGATGCTTCTATTATAGGATTTCTAACAAAAGCATTTGCTTCACAAAAAAATCTACTGGTGTTATTTGCCAGTAAGGCAAGTGGAACCACTTTTTAACGTTGATCTCAAATACTTAACTGTATCAAAATGCCCACTGGGAGAAGAACCCACCTGGGCAACCACACTCACAGTCTCAGACTAGACTATTATTAACTAAAAAGAGGATTCTTTATTACTAAATACCATAATTAAATTATTATTTATAAGTATATACTATATATTTAATTATATAGATTTTGTATTATTTATACAGTTATTATCTATTATTAAATAAAAAGAGGACTCTATTATTAAATAAAGAGGACTGGGTAGACAGTAACCAAACAATACCTTGGGAGTACCATGCCATAAGCAGTGCATCGCTACTCGGGCTCCATCATGAGTGTGTGCCAGGTAGATGGCAGCCTCTCTGATAGCTTCTATCATTTCCTGTGGAAGAAAAGGTGATAAAGCAAAAATGTGAATGAAAAGGCCTAAGACATCTCCAGACATGAGGGTGAAGGCATGAAAGGATTTCTTTTGTCTGCTCACAACACCACAGAGAGCATCACTGGCTCAACAGAACCATTCTCACTGCCTTGAACTAAGAAAAATGGTCTCAAAAGGACTCTGAAAGACTGTAAATGACATACACTTTCTCCCTTGAAAACTACACAGTTCCTCATATTCAGCCTATGAAATCAGAAATGTCCTGAATCTTGCCAGTTTCTGTTAGAGAAAATTCAAGGAAGGGTGCTCAGAACTGTCCTGGGTTCAGCAGTAGCAGTCATTTTTCTCCTTCTTAGTAGCTGGTGCAGGGCTGCATTTTTGACTTTCAGCCTGGGAACAGCGCTGGTAACACCGATGTTTTTAGTTGCTGCTTATTAATGTTTATTCTGACCAAGGACTTTCTGAGTCTCATGCTCTGCCAGGGAGGAGGGGAAGCTGGGAGGAAGCAGAGACAGGACAGCTGACCCAAACTAGCCAAAGAGGTATTCCATACCACAGCACATCATACCCAGGAAGTAAAACTGGGGGCAGTTACTCGGAAGGGCTAGATCACTGCTTGGTTGGGCTGGGTATTGGTCGGCGGGTGGTGAGTGGTTGTATTCTCTTCCCTTGTTACTTCCCTTATCATTATTATTATTGGTGCCAGCAGCAGTGGTTTGTGCTATACCTTAGTTACTGGACTGTTCTTATCTCAGCCCGTGGGAGTTACATTCCTTCGATTCTCCTCCTCATCCCTCTGGGAGCAGGGGGAGGAAGGGGGAGGAGTAAGCAAACAGCTGCTTGGTTTCTGAGTGACAGGCTGGGATAAACCACGACAGGAACTAAGGCAGAAACTACAGTAGACAAGGACAACGATACACTTAGAACATAAAAACCAAACAAAACATACTTACAGATCTTTGTTTTGGAAGAGCGTAAGTGAAAAAGTCCAAAAATACTTTATGTACCAGTGAATGTTTTATCACAGCCTCTCTGTATTTGGGAAGAGGAAAATAAGCAAAAAGTCCCCTATAAGTAATGGCTTTAACATAAGATAACAATACTTCATTTGCATTTAAAAAACAGGTTTGGCAGTGCTTTGTGCAGAAAACACACAGACAATTTGGATTAGATGTTTAGCATTTGCAGTTCGTGGAAGATTCTAAACCTAGCAAAATATTTTCTCCTAAGGACCACTAGAGAAGCTTACCTAATAATGACTGCATTATGGAAGTACACCACATTGCAGGATTTCTGCTGAATGGCTAGGGCAGGGGACACTTTAGTTTATAGAAGTGGAGTTCAAAATTAAGATACGACGCTTTGGACAAAACCACGGTTACTTACTAAATAACACAGCAATATTACAACTTAAAGAGTATCATTATCACTGTCTTTCTGTATGGCAGAAACAAACTTATTCATGCTAAACTGTCACTCCTTAAATCAATTTTTTTCCTTACTTTTGTGCCATTGGTGTAAGAATCTGTTTCATTTCATCCAAGATGGCCTCTCTCTTTTCAGGCTGAGCTGCTAATACTTTATCCAGTGTTGGGACAACTGGTGTCTGAAACGAAAGTACAACAAGCGCAATTGCTCCCAGTAAGTATCAGCGCTTACAGAAAATTAAAATCTTTAGTTCCTTTTCAATCAAAATTCATTAACAGTATCACAAACATTTTTCTGCAAAGCTAACAATTTTTACAATTTCAAAAATAAAAAGCTAGTCTACTTTGAGTATGTCAGAAGCTATATACTTGTTTCTACAAACTGAATATCCATTATTAGCAAATAAAAGCTACTTCTATGGTCTGAATTGGCTGTTGCCAGTTACAGTAAGATCTTCATGAGACTGTCAGATACAAGGTAAAATACACAAAATTAACGTTCTGTTAAGGGACTCCTAAGCTAAGCAGAAATCCTGCACAACAGTACGCCTGTGTCAGAGAACAATAAGTGAATTAACTGAGAAGTTAACCAAGGCCCAGAAAATTCCAGTTCAAGAACAGCAGAGAGAAGGAATTTATAACATATACCTTAAAAACAGAAGTACTTCCTGGTATCTAACAATTACACTGGTAACTCTTTGTAAAACAATGTGTTGCTAGTAGAATAGGCTGAGTAGATAGAAAATTAGAAGAAATGTATTTGTAACCATCCCTGCCATGGGTGGAAAAGGTAGAAAGTTGGAGGCAGGGGGATGAAAATTAAACCACCCATTTCAAAACTCCAGGAAATTCCAGGTCTCTTTAAGGGCTACATTGTAATTTCCTACAAACCCACATACTGCCAAGCCTCACATATTCACCACTACCTAAAACTACTTGAAAAACTCACACCAAGAATGCTAGAACAATGGAAGATTAACACTGCACCTGATTTCTGAGGTTGTTTTACTCCCAGTACAAATTACAGTCCACAATCCAAGCAAACATGCCTTTCTATTAGTGTTGCAATACGTGTAATACCAGTAAAGAAAACAACAGGAATATAATTCAGAAATGAGCTGGTAATTTCTTACACATCTTTAACATAAATTTTGGGTAAAAGTCTGCTGTGCTGTACATCAGGATGCAAAAGTCTCTCTAGTGTAGTTAATGATTGTATAAAGCAGTTTAGTACTTGGTAGTGAATAAAACTATTTGTGTCTCTAACAAAAAATATTTTACATAGTTTAAACTGAAAAACACTACAGTTTAATCTAAACTAGAAACGTGCAAGCAATCATCACATTTAAACATGCTAAACTAGACCATATTTGAATAGCTGAAAGAGAAATTTAATTAAAAGAAATAGTACACAGTACCTTAGATGCTAGAACACCTTAGACTAGAAAGTATTTAAACATCACCTTGTAAACCTGGAAAGTATTCCCATATAGCTCTTCTGTCAGCATATTCCTCTGCTCCAGAATGGCTTTGTCATTATACGCATATTCCACTATAGCAGATGCTTCAGCATGACGGAGCATTTTTTTCACATGGCCTTTAAAACTTTTTATTATTTCTGCAACTTGCGGTTTTGTCCTGTTTCACAAGGAAAAATAGATACCAAGAGTTAAAACTTTAGGGATAAGCTAACCTATCAATAGTTTCATTTTTCGAAGCACATTTAGGTGGTATGAACTGGAACAGAAACCAGGAAATACATGTTTCTGGATCAGCTTTTTGGCATTTACGATAATACAGCAAGAAAGCCATGAATCTCTGGCTTTCCTGCCATAGAAGTCATAAGGCATTTTGAGGGAAAAAGAAACCAGTGGATAAATCCTACAGAATGAAGGATGCTTTCCTGAAATGCTAAGCAGAGAAAATTTTTAAAAGCCTTTTTTTTTTTGTATGAGAGAAAGATTAACTTTGTGCATATATGTGAATCTCTTTTGGCATATGTTTTCCTCAATATATACAGCTTGAGCTTCACTTCCTTACAAAAGAAAAACTACTGTTAGCAATACGTGACACTCTTCTGCTTCATCACCGTTATAAAGATACTTCCAGAAACATACTTTTTTGTTCATGAGATTATATAGATTAAGAGCAGCACTGGACTGCAACCAGTCGGCAATCACTGGAAATGAAACAATGCAACACAGCTAAGCAAATTCATTTCATACTCACCCATACATGAGGAACTTCTTCACAATATTTCTGGAATATTTTGACTTGCTCAACTCTACTAAGCTATCTAGAAGAAGGGGGAAAAAATAGCTCATTTGATTTTGCACTACATTAACTCTACAAAACAAGATGCAATAATTTAAATAAAGTTTTAAAAACTCACTATACAGTGCACCAGTTCAGCAGAAAGTTATTCAAGAGAAAATAACATCGCTTTTTTCAATGCATCCTAACAAGCACACAGGTAAACTGTAAATGGGAAGAAATACCTTTCAATTCTTCAAATGTCTCTTGCCTTTGCTTCTCATTACCATACTGAATAAAACACTGGATCACTCGAGTTGAATCATGTGCAAACGCCAACTACAGGACAGAGACAGTTTATTATCCTAGGCCATTAAAATCGCATTATGCAACAAATTTATTTTAACACACTTGCTGTCTGGTATAGTTTTATGCCACATGTAGCATGTAATGCCTATTAAAAAAGTAGCTGAGTGTTTAGAATGAATCAAGTTTTCAGGTTTTTTTACTACTTTGTAAGTACTCTATCAAACAAAATATAAACAATACTTCCAATTGCTGACAATTAAGGACATGCATCCAGGTTTTAATACTGAAAGAGTACCATGACATGGTATCTTGCTCTTCCTCATGTTATTTCAGAGTGACTGTGACAACGCAATTCCACTTCATTACGGAATACCATGTATCACTATAAAATTAAACATGTATTTCACTGCAAATTTCTGCATTTAAAGAATTAAGACTATTTTTCCCCTTTTTTTACTCAAAGTTAAAAAAAAAAAAATCCCTGTAACTTTTGGAAGAACAGGTTAGTACTATATTATTAAAAGTTCATTTAGTATTTCACCATTCTTTAAAGAAGCTTTTATGAATTTGTGCACTATGGCATTAGTTTTTCTTACACTTTTAATTTTTCCATGAAGAAGCTTCTGCAGTTCATGCATGAGCTTTTCTCTCTTCTCCTTATCACATTTCTTCCTACAAGCAAAGCAAAATTTTTTTGTAGTATGATCCACTTATATCTATAATTTAAGAACCAAGACAGCACAAAATAAAGCTAGCTCCTGCTAAACCAAATTTATATTATCATTCATTAAACCTGTAGACAGATGTATTTAAGCACTTTCAGTTCCCAGAAATCAAACCAGATTTCCACACTTTATTCTTTTCTAACAACATTATTAAAAAGAACATAAACTCAAACCTGCACCAGAGCTGCTCACAGATCCAAAGATCTGTAAGCATTTTACAGCTGAAACTGCAAAGCACAGGCCCTTATAGCAAGTAAAATTATCTCCTCATTCTGAGGTGAGGTCCCAGTTCTAGAATTACATTTGCCCAGAGACAGCATACAAACCTCAAAAAAAGCCCCAAACCCTCATGCAGTGATCCCACTGCAAGATGAAGCTGGATCAACAGATGCTCTGTGCCTCAGCGTTCAAAATGTAATACAACTCCTTAAGAACTTACTCACAAATTTTAATCTAATAGGTGAGCTTAACCCAGACATTTCTAGCACCATCGGTCAACACACCCTGTTTAAACCATCTACAGAATTGCATGTAATGTTATCACTCACCCATGGAATTTCACTGTGGAAATACATTTTCATATAATTACAAGAGGAGATAGAGAGTCTTGCTGCAACTCGTGACTAAAAGTTAACTGAAGCAAAAAGGAATCATTATTACCTTCTCACACTTTCCCATATTTGCTTCGATTTCACAATTATGTCATAGTTACTTTTATCATTAAGCTGTCTGGTTTGCTTTAATTCCTTCCTTTTCTTTTTGAAGTCATTCCACTTTGGCTTCTTAGTATCCAACCCTGAAGACAAAAATAAATGGATTTTTTTATAGTCAGTAAAAGAGGAGGAATGGAATCTTTTACCAGTATAAACTATGGCAGCTCTGTGAATTGACTTGTTAACAATTCAGGAGCTTCGTCCTAAGTTACCAAGCTAACTAATGTGAAAGTGTAAACATCTAATATACATGCTAAGCTAGTATTTTCCAAATCTATATTACTGAAAGAACCAGGCAAACAAGAATTTTCTCAAAGCTTTGTCAAAAACACACTGCAAACCCCTTAATAGCTTGAAAATTGACTTAAAGATGCACCTAGCTTTTTAGTTCATCCTGTACTCACACATACCTTTTCTCTCTCTCAAAAGAAAAGCCTTAACTCAAAGATACATATCTGAAATCTCAGAGATGAAAAAAATTGAAGTCTTTTAACATGGTTAATCTTTTCTTTCAGTCAGATTCCTTAAGCATGGGGTTTACTATACAACAGCTATACACTGCCACTCAACAAACTCATAACGTGCTGCAAAGTGCCACAAATGAGTTATGGAAAATCTTCAAGTATCTGATCTTAGTTTTATTATATCTTGACAAAAAACATCATCTTATATGACATGGTTTCACACAACCAACTCATGCATGCAAACGATTACTTCTACATGCAACATGGCTGGCTGCACGCAAAGAGTTGTGGTCAATGGCTCAATGTCCAGCTAGAGACCAGTAACAAGTGGTCTCCCTCAGAGATCGGTGTTGGGACTGCTCTTGCTCAACATCTCTGTCAGTGACACGGACAGTGGGATTGAGTGCGCCCTCAGCAAGTCTGCCGATGACACCAAGCTGTGTGGTTCAGCTGATACACTGGAAGGAAGGTATGCCATCCAGAGGGACCTTGACATGCTTGTAAGGTGGGCTGATGCCAACCTTATGAAGCTTAACCATGACAAGTGCAAGGTCTTACACCTGGGTGTGAGCAATCCCAGGCACAGCTACAGGTTGGGCAGAGAAGAGATTCAGAGCAGCCCTGTGGAGAAGGCCTTCAGGGTGCTGGTCGATGAGAAAATGAACATGAGCCGGCTGCAGCATGCACTCGCAGCCCAGAAAGCAAATGTATCCTGCACTGCATCAAAAGGAACATAACCAGAAGGTCGAAGGAGGTGATCCTGCCCCATTACTCTGCTCTTGTGAGACCTCACTTGGAGTGTTGTGTACAGTTCTGGTGTCCTCAACATAAAAAGAACATGGAACTGTTGGAACAAGTCCAGAGGAGGGCCACAAAGATGATCAGGGGACTGGAGCACCTCCTATATGAAGACAGGCTGAGAAAGTTGGGGCTGTTCAGCCTGGAGAAGAGAAGGCTGCGTGGAGACCTCATGGCACTCTTCCAGTATCTGACAGGGGGCTACAGGGATGGTGGGGAGGGACTCTTCATTAGGGACTGCAGTGATAGGACAAGGGGTAATGGGTTAAAACTTAAACAGGGGAAGTTTAGATTGGATATAAGGAAGAAATTCTTTACTGTTAGGGTGCTGAGGCACTGGAATGGGTTGCCCAGGGAAGTAATAAATGCTCCATCCCTGGCAGTGTTCAAGGCCAGGCTGGACAGAGCCTTGGGTGGCATAGTTTAGTGTGAGGTGTCCCTGCCCATGGCAGGGCGTTTGGAACTAGATGATCTTAAGGTCCTTTCCAACCCTAACTATTCTATGATTCTATAACATTAAAGACCCAGCATAAAATTTTTAGACCTTAAAGCACAGCTTGTTGGCAATTAGCAGCATGCACTTAACTTTTTTACCCATCCAAAACCCATTCTCTCTTTTTTACAAAGTATATTATTTTCTTCTATTACTCTCCTAAAATAATAGCGATAAGCAAAACCAGTAACACTTTGAGAGCAGAGCCACCCTGCAATATCGAGCACCTTTCAGTTATTCTTAGAAACAACATTTAAAGGTTTGTTTGTGGTTGGGTTTTTTTGTTTTTTTTCAAGAAGCTTAATATAAACATTCTGTTCCTATTAAGTTTCCAGGCATCTAGTGCATACTCCACGTGGAGCCATTCTGAAGAATACAACAGCAAAATGCTCAATTCCTTCTACTGACTTTCAAACACCTAACAGTCTTCTGCAGAACTTCACATAAGACGCCACTTCTGTTTCATTGTCCTAGTAGACCTCTGCTTCACAACAAAGTAAGGAACAACACGAAGTTCTCATGCACCAGAAACAAAGTTAAAAAAGAAATCCATTTAAAGAAATGGTAAAACCAGACATTTATTTATTTAGCTTCTCTGTATAAACACAAAAATAAGCAGTAAAACACAAAAAGCACTCACAACACTAAAGATCTCTTTGTAAAAAAAAAAAAAAAGAACTGAAAGAACTGACTAGTTTGCACCACAAGAAAAAAATAATGTAACGTAAGGGATAGCCAACTCTGACTCATGACCTTTTGTGTTCCAAATTTTCTAGCCAGTACTTTTAGAACAGAGGATTAAATTTCTAAACCGGTCTGTGAAATGCTCTGTATTTTCCAAGTTTACGGGAAAGCAGTCAGTTTCAAGCTAGCCACTTAATACTGTCATTAAAATACTCATAGCTTCATGATGGCATGCTGATTATTTAAATTTGCTATTGCATCTTTACTTTTGACTTCAAAGAAAATTCGTAACTGTTCATTCTCATTACTCAAGTCAGGTGAAGCACATTTTCCACAGCAAAGATTAAACATGAGGTAAACTTGCAGTCATTCAGCCAATTTGGAAAGGCGATAAACAAGGCACAGGGAAAGAGGAAGACAGGAGCACCTAAATGAACATGTTTCCAAAACCTAGTTGCCATTGACATCCAGGCTTAAAAATCTGCTCACCTCCCTCTTGTCCATCCTGGAGCTTCCTCTTCTTTGCAAACTTTTCTGATTGCTGTTTATTCTTGAACTGTTTAACAGTAGCTCTTCCAGGTCTTAATTGTCCTTTCACAAATTTCTTGGAAATCGATTTAGGCTTTCCCTCCTCATCTCCTTTCTTGAGGAGTTTCTTTGGTGGACCTGAATCTATTACCCAACAAAAAAGAAATTAAAAAGCTATCACAGAGCTAATGTTGCTTCAAAATAACAAATAACTGCTGTAACAAGAATTTAACTTCTTTGTAGTAACAATTATACATCTAACAATAATTCTTACATGCTTCCCAAAGCTGATGTTTTCATGGCAGTCCCTGGGTGTTCCACTTTCCCCTAAGAAGTTCTGCCCCAGCATTATTTTCTGGGCAGCAGTATAACTGCCCAGACATAAAAGGATTATTCTAAATTAAGAATTTCAACACCCTTGACACCAAGGTCATCAATCCCCAAATCATCTCTCCACAGTTTCTGGTCAGAGCTGTTCTGACATCATCTAAAGCAGAAGAAAAAAACCACTGAAAGGTATATTCTCAACTCTAACCCACAGCACTTCACACACCCTAGCTTCAACTGTCAAACTTTTACTTACTGTAGGAGAGCAAACTGTAGAATCAAGAAGTTCTCAACTTTAAAATTCTAATTAAGTGAGTATTTTAGGTGAATCAAATAGACCTGAAGGGCTTTCAGTGCAGTTTATTTAAAGCATTTCAGCCTCACTTTTTCCAGGTTATTTGATCATACAGTCAGTATAGTTTTGAATGCAAGATAGAATCACAGATGACTGAGGTTGGAAGGGACTTTTGAAGGTCACCTGGTGACACAGGGCCACCCAGCCGCTTTTGATTATATCCAAGGTGGAAGACTCCACCCTGGGCAGTGCTCAGTCACCCCCATAGTAAAGACGTCTTTCCTGACATTCAGCAGGAACCTCCTGTGTTTCAGTTTGTGCCTCTGGTCCTGGCTGTCTTTGCACACCCCATTCAGGTATTTGTACACAGTGACAAGATCCCTATGAGCCTTCTCTTCTACAGTCTCAACTGCCCTAACAACATCAGCCTCTTCATCGTGTATGTGGCCCTTCAGTGGGCTCCCTCCAGTATTCTTACATCTCTCTTGTACTGAGTAGCTCAGAACTGGAAACAGCACTCCAGATGTCGCCTCACCAGGGCTGAGGAGAGAGCAAGGATCACTTCCCTTCACCTTTTGGCAACACTCTTCCTAATGTAGCCCAGGATCCAATTTGCAACCTTTGACACAGGGGCACATTGCTGGCTCATGTCCAACTTTGTGATCACCAGCAGCCTCAGGACCTTTTCTGCAAAGCTGCTTTCCCCCAACACATACTGGCGCATGGGGTTGCTCCTGCCTCAGGTGCAGGACTTCACTCCTTGCCAAACTTCACAAGGCTTCTGACAGCCCATTTCTCCCCTGCTGCTGAGGCCTATCTGAAGAGCAGCATGACTCCTGGTGCACCTGCCACGCCCCCCAGCTCCCTGTCATCAGTAAACTTGTAATTGTACACTCTGCCCCATAATCCAGATCATCAGTGAAGCAGTTGAACAGAACTAGGCCTAGTACTGTCTCCTTGGGTACAGTGCTAGTTATCGGCCTTCAACTAGATTCTGTGCTACTTATAACCAATTTCTGGGCCCAGCCATTCTGCCAGTTTTCAATCCACCACACCATGTGCTCATCCAGCCCAGTCTGTCAGCCCTTCTGTAAGAACTTCATGGGAGACACTGTCAAAAGCTTTACTGAAGCCCATGTAGACATTCACTTCTCCAACCTCATCTACAAAGTTCATCACTTCAGAAGTTCACCAAGATGAAAAAGTAAGTTCAAGCATGCCTGCGCACAACACCACCAACTCAGAAGAGATTCCTGTTAGGAAAATTTGTCTTTTTACCATTATCTTTTTTAAATTTCCTCTTCCCATGCGGTGCTTTTCCATAAGGCGTTTTTCCACTCTTCCCCACGAACTTCCTTTTACCCTTGGTTTCCATTGTGGCAGCACTGCAAAGGACGCAAGAGACAGCATTACCGGACCGCCGTGGCTCCCTTGCCAACAGCGTGAGGAACAGACAGCCCGCACTTCCGGGTACACCGGTTAACACACTTGGCGGAGTTAAACCCTTCTCAACGGCCGCTGACCGTCCCTAGGCGGACGGTGAGGGACCAAACTAGGTGGCCCGCAGGCGCGCCACCACGGAGGCTCAACTAGGCAAAGCCGCGGAGCACGTGCCCGGCCGACCCCGCTCCTCAGGGACCCCGAGGCCAGACCACGCCAGCCCAGCGCGGTGACAGCGCCAGCGAACGCCGCCGGCCCACACCCGCGGGGCCGCCCGACGGACACCCCCGACGGACACCCCCGACGGACACCCCCGACGGACACCCCCGACGGACACCCCCGACGCCCGCGCCGCGCCACGCACCGCCGGCCCCACCGCTCACCTCACACGTGCCGCCTCGCCCGCGCTTTGCGGCCCCCTCGGGCGAGCGCGGCTCCCTATTGGCAACTGCCGTGCGACAGTGCTGATACAGCATGCCGTCAAGCACCGCGCGGAGGGGGGCGGGCGCTGCTCCGCGGCCCGCAATAAGGAGAAGTCGCTTTGTGTTTGAGAACGCTCAGCCCGGAGCCCTGGAACGGGCGGGCCTCTGAGAGGAAAGGCCTCGTTCTTGTTCCAGTTGCCGTTTCCGTTCCCCTCCCAGCTCCCCAGCTAGCTGGGCCAGCGGGGCTGCCGCCATCTTCTCGAGCAGGGTTTGCTGAGTTCCCAGCACAAATAAAATCGCGGAGGGCACCGGGTGGAGCTGTTACTGGAAACCATGCAGGTGTGATTTACCCGCGTGAAACGTCTGCCAAGCGTTTTATCGTATTCGGGTGTTCAGTAAAGCCGTTTCTTCCTAACGGAAAGGGGAGCCGTGTTCATAAATGTAATTATTACTCTTGTGTGATTACAGTGGCGGTGACAGGAAACCCGAGCATGGTCAGTACTTCTGTAAGACTACCCGTCGTGTATTTCAGTAAGAATGTGATGTGGGTGGAAATTACATGGTGGAATAAAGCTTTTTATTAAGTGAGCTGGTGGCAGTACTGTTCTTTTGTCTCTTGGGAAGCACTTGGCAGTGCCTTCGAAAATGGAATAGACATGGGCAGGATTATAGTTTTTAGTTTTTCCACTGTTTGAAATGTCCCCATCATGGCTGACAAAACTGTGAAAATTGAATGGTTTAAAGGGAGGCAGGGGTAGAGTGTACTTTGAAGATCACCTTAAGCAGCATAATAATAGAAGGTTGTATGCTTCCACAGCTCAGATGTTCTGCTTCAGTGTTTGGAACAAGCTCCGTAAAAGTTTCAGATAAGTCTTAGTTGCTACACTGATTACATTTTCCTTTTTTTTTTTTTTTTGGTGGTTGCTTTTCAAGAATTGAGACAGAAAATACATTGCTGTGTTCAGCTTGCTGTAATACAAACATCTGCCAGAGAATAAACCAGTGAAATTCTTGAATGCCAGCCAGGCTTTTCAAGTCAGCAGTTTAGAGGGCCAAGCACGTCCCTTTCCTAAAAACATAAGTAGGGATTCCTTAAAGATCTTAACATAGCTTAAAACAGGCTCCAGTTGTAGATGATAGTTCTTGACCTAATCAAGTCTCCAGAATATTCCCATGTGTGTACATAAATCGTGTTTCTGCACAGATGTTTTAATGTCTAATTTTTCATAGAATCATAGAATAGTTAGGGTTGGAAAGGACCTCAAGTTCATCTAGTTCCAACCCCCTGCCATGGGCAGGGACACCTCACACTAAACCATCCCACACAAGGCTTCATCCAGCCTGGCTTTGAACACTGCCAGTGATGGAGCACTCACAACCTCCCTGGGCAACCGATTCCAGTGTCTCACCACCCTAACAGGAAAGAATTTCCTCCTTATATCCAATCTAAACTTCCCCTGTTTTAAGTTTTAACCCGTTACCCCTTGTCCTATCACTACAGTCCCTGACGAAGAGTCCCTCCCCAGCATCCCTATAGGCCCCTTCAGATACTGGAAGGCTGCTATGAGGTCCCCACGCAGCCTTCTCTTCTCCAGGCTGAACAGCCCCAACTTTCTCAGCCTGTCTTCATACAGGAGGTGCTCCAGTCCCCTGATCATCCTCGTGGCCCTCCTCTGGACTTGTTCCAACAGTTCCATGTCCTTTTTGTGTTGAGGACACCAGAACTGCACCTCTTTTTGGATGCTGTTTTGATTCCATGGAGGTAAAAGTCATTAAATAAACCAAAAGATTAAAAATTTGGAAGAGTGAATTTGTAATCTGTGAACAAGGTATGTAAAACTGTAATTGAGTATTACCAGTCTCTAGTGAAACCTTCATCTCAAAATCCAGATTTACGTTCAGATTCCTTTAAAACTGTCTTACTTATGTTAAGGGGGTCTTTATCCCAGTAAGGGGTTTACACTCCCCAGCCATAAGGAGGAAGGTTTCACTCCTTCACATGTAAGTTTGATGAGTTTGTTATCGCCCAGAACAGATGAGGCCCTTGGGCCTGATCTCTGCACGTGCCCCACCAGACAGCACACTGCACTAGACCCTGAATTCAACCGTCCTATTCAAGTATATAGAAGCTGATCCACCCACCAAGTTTAAAAAAAAATTGAAGTAAGTTTTTGAGCCGATTTTAAGTCTATTTGGGTCTCTAGAAACTCACACAAAATAGATCTTAACTCTGAACTTTTATTATATACTTTAGTGATAGTTTAAGCTTTGCAGATTGCAGTGACAATACACTAACTGCAAGAACAAGCATGAAAATAATATGTAAAGCCAGATAAAAATCAATCATTAAGTACGCACAGAGTACAGCTCTTATCCAATAGGCATCCCTCATTTCTCCCAACCCTGTATTCTGCATGTTTATATGATTTAATTCAAATCAGCAACTCCCTGTAACTCTCCCACCTTTTACTGACAGGTCACCTAGTTTGCATCAGGGTCACATAACTAAGCACCTAAATACACAGGAGTCTTTTGACCTATAGGTGTGATTTTTAGTATTAAAATGAGGTTATAATGACAAAAATTTACCAAAAGGGCACTCAATCATGGTTTTCTCATGGGAAACATCTTTTGACAGTTGTTTAGGTTTTGTCAAGTTTAACAAACTTCAGGGATAGTCTTTCTGGTTAGAAGTTCTTTGATCTTATTTTTCTCAGTCTTATTTTTTTAAACTCTTCTTTTAGGTTTTGTTTTTCCACATTCTGTGTACAAGGCGAAAGCCTATTGTGCTTTTTGAGTCTGTGGGATGCAAGACAGTATGTTGTTTTTGACAAGATTAATACAGCCTCTTCAATTATAAATGAGGAAATGATGTATTTCATAATGTGGTCAAATCTGTTCAAGAGTCTTACACTGTAAAAATACATTATCACTCTTTGCTCAGCATCCTCATAGTTCTCCTTTTGTTTCCCTACATTCTCTAGCACTCGTTAATGTTGTCTATAAAAAACCAAAACAAACCACCACCATTTGTTGCAATAAAGTGTTTTCATTAACATGTGGTTTCAAAAACACTTCACAAATACATTCTCACATTTATATCCAGAAAGTCCTATATGGCGAAAACAGTACACTGTAGTCCTTGAAACTAGACTCCTGTACACTTCAAAATCACCAACACTTCAAAGCAGGACAAAAGAACATGTTAAGCAATAAGGAAATTGAGACAGTCACAGAACCTTACTTCAAACGGCAAATGTTACAGTACCCAATGTCAATCTTCAGTTTTAGCATGCAATCTGGCATCAAGTGAAGTCCTGATGTAAAGTGAAATACAAATACCAGTACTGGATCATTCAAATCACTTCAAAGTAGCAATCACTGAAAAATTCTTTGTTCTTGCTAGTGAGTAGGGAATAGATCTTTTCTATTATGTATTGAAGGTGCAGTTATTAGATACATACACCTTTTGCTCTGGTATTAAATAAAGATACAAGACCTGACCTTGCTGTCTGCTGCATTTGTTTTTCCTCCCCTTTATTTACTCTTTTCCTTAAAAAAACACTGAAGTCGCCACATAAAATGTGCAATGTAAGGTTTTTCCCTATTTTCCTTAAAAAAGGCTTTGTTATACGAACACGTTTTAGTCTCAAACCACTTTTAGAAGAGGTTTGAGACTGAAATGCGAGATCCAGACAGACGTGTAGGTCAGCAGGAGACCTGCTGTACCTGCTGTAAGCTGAATTCAGATTCAAATTCCATACACTCCTTTCATAATTGCTGCAGAAAATCTGCCGAACTCTAGAAAACCATGAACTACAGATGCCTGGTGTTTAGATTTGGACATTCCTGGATTTGTTTCCTTCTTCCATATAAGCATAAAACCATCAACAGACTAAATAGGATACATACCCAACCACCAGACATGGGATCAGAAATCTTATTACACCGATTATGCCGGTTAGAATGATAATTTCTGTTATAATTCTGAGGCAGCAACCCACATTAAATACTATTGTTTTAATATATATTTATATTTGTGTAACAAAACAGTATTTTATTGTGCAAACTACATTTTTATACTAGAAGTCTCTCACCTGTTGTATTAAATGCTACTGGAAATAACAAGGCAACAATTTTCCGGCACTAACTTCAGTGGCTTCATGGCCGAGGCCATAAAGTTCATGTTACTTTTACAAGTTTCACAGTTTTAGGGACTACTTTCCACAATCTCACAAACTACATTTAAATAGCTGCAAATTGCTGTTGGCTTGGAGCAATACCTCTGAAACTACAGCTGTTTCTTAATTACTCCCAGCAGGTGTCCTTTGCTGCTGCTTTGTCCTAATGTGGCATGTAAGTTTCTGGGAGAAGGGTCAGAAGGGTCAGTTTTCCTGAGGCTTTTTGTTCAAACCAGGCTTCCAACAGTGCGTGGAAGGCTGAAGGCTGGTTGTATTGTGCTAGAGGTATCACTGTAGGTATGTTTGTGGTAGTAAAATGTATAAATTTCTGATTCGACTCCAGCTCATTAATTCACCCCTAAGGCATATACTTTGAATGATAGAAACATACTCTAGAAAAGTCAGTATGTGCTTTTTATGGATAACATTGTCTGGAGGGAAATCACATTAAAATCTACTGTTACTCTATAGTCTTCATCGTTT
The DNA here is from genome assembly GCF_037157495.1 of Lathamus discolor. Taxonomy (NCBI): domain Eukaryota; kingdom Metazoa; phylum Chordata; class Aves; order Psittaciformes; family Psittacidae; genus Lathamus; species Lathamus discolor. The sequence continues at coordinate 82,307,681 of NC_088909.1, read as the reverse complement.
GTTAGGTACACAAGCCAAAACTACATTTTCCTATAACTTCTCACAGAGCTACAGAAAAAGTGAAAGTCACACATACCCTATCATACAGTTCTATATCTCACTATGCTAGGAGTAATTCACAAATATGTCCTGTTACATTTCTATAGGCATAGAGAAATTTCAGAACAGTTACAAAGCATATGTAAGATGACTTTAGGCTCACATCTCAAAATGAACCAAATTAATGAGTCCATTGAGAGGAAATTGAAGCATTTAACAGACTGCCCTGGTGAGCTAGAGGATTACACCAAACATTGAAATCTGGACTTAAGTGCTGAGTGTTTAAAGCACAGGCACTACATACTGCTCAAAGATCTTTTGATGTGTTACATATACAGACACGAGGTAGGCTTTGTTCAATAATTAAGAATACTATGAAAAATATAGGCAAAACAAGCAGCAGTGAACCACTGTGAGCTTACTGTAAAACAGAAATATAAGCAAACACAGAGATACAGTTCTTGTTCTATACCAAATGAACTTTGTGAAATAAAATTGAGTCTGCTGCAATTCATCTCTACATGTGAACACAGGCTAAATTACAATCTAAAATAAAAACAAGGATGGAACCACATATCCCCTTCTCATGTGACTCACATACACAGTTACATATGGGTACAGCTACAGATTGGTTTTACAGAAGTACCAGTAGGCCTTCTAAGACCTGAACTGATTTTGGTCTCATTGGTTAATCAGCTTGGCGAGAATCTCACTTCTGTTTTCAGATGCTGTATCTTATACATATGAGCTATGTATATATTCTAGGCAAACCTAAAAATAGATGAAAGAATAAAACAGTTATAATAAAATATGAAGTTCTTTGATAGCTTACCGCACTAGCTGAACTAAGCAAACTTAATCCTAATATAGCTTTTATTTTACTCTGGAGAACTATTGACAGGTTTTGATATTTAATAAGGACTTTGATGAAATTGAAAGTGTTAGAACACTCAGCCAATGTATGTTAGGTAAGTCTCATTGGAATAAAGCTAAGAAATCAGTGCTTTGTTCTGTTACTGGATTTATTAAATGCAGTGTGATTTCAAATTTAAATTGTAATTCTTTTCATCTAGATTTGCAGCTGTGCAAGCAAGTGTAATACGTTATCAAATCCACTATATTTTACAAATGGAGATAGATACTTTCTTTTGCTGTTATGTACAGTGGCTCAGGCCGTTGCTTTCACAGAAATTAAAGGCTACCTAGTTCAGTCTTTTATTTTCACCTTATGCTATAGAATGAGTATGGAGTTGTTTAAAATGTCTAGCATTGCCTCTACTGTCTATCCCTGTGGTACAGAGATAAATGTTTGTATCAGGGACACTATAAAGCAGTGATGCAGAAGAGAGGTAGGCTGTATGTGTTGGCATAATGTCCCACATGCACAGTAATTTGCATGTCCTGGTTTAAAACCTAGATTATATTTTAATTTTTAAAAACCTTCCAAATGCCTTTAAAGTTATCTCATGTTTATAAATAAGCATTTTTCTTTTGAGAAGTCTTCTTTGCCCATGGGGGTTTTTTTTAACTCTTTCAGAGTTTTGGTAATTGCTATGGGAGGGTAGGGCAGAATGGAGAAGAATCAACAAGCAGAAAAACATGGAAACAAAGAAAAACCCACAAAACCAGCCAAACAAACAAACAAAAAAATCCAACTAAACTAACAAACAAACAAAAACAATGGAAAAAAAATCCAAACCCCCAACAAACTCTAATGAAGCCTCATAGGAGAAACTTATTAAGTAAGGTCAGAGTGTTATAGCAGGATTTCACAACTAAGCACTCTTAAGAATTAATGCATAAAAGAACAGCAGTCTATATTATTGAACTCAATACGGTTAATAGGCTAGCAACCATGAAGTCACACAGTGACATTTTTACATTCGATTTTCAAAATACAATAATTCTTCATATAATTTAAAGTACTTTCATATGTAATACACAATTTGACCATTTTCCCCCCTGCTTTCTCACAAATGAATAGGATTCTGAAGGTGATTTCTACATTTATAGAAGTTAAAAACACTTAACAAAAGCTTCTTTTTTTTATAAATGAGTAGACTTTTATCATCTTTGAAAAATCGCACTCATGCGATGGGTGTTGAGAGTTAAGTAGGAGATTTTAGAAGAGTAAACTAACTGTTAACCATCCTCACAAGAAGCATTTTTATTTGAAACAAGTATTAGCCAAACCATGAACATAAGCAAGCTCGACTCTGTCCATGTCACTGGTCAAATCTGAAGAAATTAATCTTTTCCAGTGCATGATTTTATTTATAGTTCTTGCAAGTCTTCCATAAGCAGTCTCTATTAAAAGGCATTTTTACGAACTTAATCAAAAGGGCCGCACTCTAAAGCCAAAATGACTGGTGTGCTCCAGATTTGATGTACAGATGAAAATTAATTAACTTTAATCAGAAACAATGGAATTTTTTTTTTTATTGGATTACTGTGAAATTTTCATATAGGTCTGAATCAAAAATTACGAAGTGGGGAGCACATAATGAATAAGGGAAGCATTTTCCATGGGTACCCTCTGGAAAAATCAATTCCACCAGCTGAATTTAGCTATTTTTAGGCCCAAATTCAGCATAAGAATAAGAAAAAAATACAGCCCATTTTTCTCAAAAATGTTTTGGGTTTGTGGGGGTTTTTTTGGTGGGTTTTTTTTTCCTTTTGGAAGAATTGATGGCCCCTTCCTCCTTGTTTTGATCTGTAATTGACTGCTTTTCTCCAAAATAAGGTGCTGCAGCAATGCCTAATGGAGGCATCCTGTTAGAAAGGATTGCAGCATGTAGATTTTTTCTTTACCTCCTCTCATGTTTAATACAGAAAGGACAGGTTCTTCATGTGAAATAGTAATGCCAATATTTATGTACTTAGCATAATGCATCTTGGCAATATTACTGGTTCCTTGAATTATAATGATGTGCATCACACAACAGGAAACAGCAAAATATTTCAAGTATACATTCATTCACATAAGTATATGTCTACTATTTTAGCAAAGCAATGAATCATTACAGTTCTTAAATAAAGCTTTTTTATTTCGCTATTTTGCACACAGCCTAAATAGAATTTTGACTTACATATGTAACTACTGCTAATACACAGCAAGGATGCCCTCATACCTGTAGAAATAACAAACTGTAAGAGGTCAGAAACTTGTTGTTCCCCAGTAGGTGTGCTTTGCTTCCTGTCATACAAGATGTTACTACTCTACAAGGGCATACTTTAGTCATAAGCATGTCTTACCTAAAAACTGGATTTTTTAAATCAAGAATGTTAGAAGATTTAATTCCTGTCTCATCCACCATAGCCACAATGTGAATATCATAACTTTGTCTGCATGGAAAGAGAAGTATAAAAAAGAGGTAATGGAATTAAAACAACTGTAACATCTTGTGTGAAAAATACCAGTGTAGTTACTGTTTGAATAATAATCACCTAGTAAAAGAAGCAAAGAAAATTTATTTACAGTGGGATCAGTGCAATTGTGTGGTTATTTAATCATCTCAAAATAAGTAAAATATGCAAGATGCTTAAGTGATTTTAAAAGTTTGCATCTGAACAACATAATTTTACACTGATAGTATTCAATTTTCTCCTTTTCTGACAGAAACACTATAAATTTCCACATTAGGTAGTACAAACAGAGTATTATTTCACAATAAAAAATATCTAACTGGCCTGAATAGTGAGGTTCACTATTGTCATAATCCTGGATTTCACCAGGAAGGATATTTTTCACCCAACTTTTTGCAAGAAACTGAGTTTACACAGAAAAGTAAAGAGGACCAACCAAGCACCTGAGAGCATACCAGTACACTGAAGGTGACCAAAGCTGGTCCTCCAGCATGGAACAGCAACTGTGGAGTTACACAGAGGTCTTATGTAGATCATGAAAGCAGATTAGTTTTGTGGCAAGACCTGTTAGTTCAGTGCTAACACATGGTTAAAGTACTTCTCATTCTCAGTCTAGGAAGGTCACTAGGTTGGTTGTTCTGAGCCATTCTACACTTACGTATTATGTATTGACATACGTATATCCTAATGCGCATTGTGTATTGACAAGCATACTAAGCTACCACTTAGTGGCATACAGTGGTTTTTTATACATTAAAATATGAATACATTTTCTGTTTGAAAGAGACATATCAGGATCTGTTTTATTTAGAGGAGCTTCTGAGGAGAAGGTCTGGAAGCTTGACAAGTCCAAAATCAAGCATCCTTTCCTGATGTGATAAAGAGCCCTGGAAGTATTGCTGACAGCTTTGATGTCACTGGAATCATCTGACTGGTGAGCATGTTTCCCCTGCCCACCCCCACCCCCCCCCCCCCCCGAAAAATCACCTTCCTACACGGAGAAGGCTTTGTTTTCTGTTAAAACTACATGTACCCATAAGCAAACCAGGCTGCAACTTGTGTGACCCAATCATTTAAGAATTATTTTCAAAACAAAGATTAGGGGTGGAGTTACCAAACATTTGACTAACAGGAGGTTCATCAGAGATGTCTGAGGAGGAAATATGCCCTTCCAAAAGCAGCTGTCTTCATTAACTTCCGTGAAAGGACAACACCACATGGAAAGCACCATTCTTAAACACGACAGCACTTTTTTTTTTTTTCAGTATTAAAAATGTAATGGATTTGGGATCAGCCCCTCTTCTCCCTGTCTCCTTGTCTTGCTGAGAGACAAGGAACCCCAGGGCTGCAGGCACATCACCAATCATATCAAGACATGGTCAGACCAAGGCCATGGTAAATGTCTGGCCACTGCCAGGTCAAGGTATGGAAAATGTCTGGACATGACCTGAGAAAACTGCTGTGTGTGAAAGATAGCAGAGTAGGAAGCTGACCAAATCTGCAAGTGGCATTGTGAGGGAAGGCAGGACATGACACATGGCTAAGGAGAAGGTTTGTGAGAAAGTACCTCACAGGTAACTCTCATTGAAAATTGAGACCTTTTGGTGATCAGAGTGTCACAGGATAAAGAGTGCCTATGTTAACAGTATCAGTGATACCATATAAATTGGTTATGGTACGAGAAATAGCAAATGTGGGTACAAGCACACACAAAATTAACTGGTATCTTTTGTACCTCTAACAAGAACAGCCACACTACAAAATCTGCTTCTGAAGCTTTTACACTTACCGCTTATTGGCAACAAGTAAGACTTTCCCTGAGAGAGATTCCCCCTCTTTAACAAAGAGGGGGGTCTGAAGAAGGCAACGTACTTGATACCAGTGAGTGAGAGGTTCTGTCGGCGCAGTGGATAACCAAACAGTTACCCTGAAACAAACAAGAAAAACTGTGTAGACTTTCTCTCCTGTCTTCTCCTTTTGGAAACAACTTTAAGTTGTAAGACCTTTATATATGTGAGGCCTCAACTGCTTATAATAAACTTCAAACAGCCTTCAAGTAAAGTGGCAAAATGACCCTACCCTATGTTGGGAAATCAGTATATTATGCCTCATGTTCTTCCTTTATCTGTACTGTGCCTGTCACCACCAGATTTGCATGCCTAAGCCAGTTGCGGGGATTCAAAAAAGAGGTACTTCAGACTCCTGTTTTCTTTTATTTCCACACTACCAGTATAGAGAATATTAATTTCTCTCTCCTCTTACTACAACAGACAATTTCAACAAATTACAGGAAATTAAGATTTGTCGTGAATGTAGCAATGTGATTCTTCTCAGTGGAAGTTTCATCCTTAAACAACACTCTCCAAGAAGGTCCCATACCTAGTTTTCACTTGAAAAATGTATTTCAATAATATATTGAACAAGGGCATAGGTTCAGAGAAAAGGATAACACGGGTAATACCATGAGACCAATCCACTGAGATTTCAAGAGCTAAGACAAAGAACTTCCACAGTTCTAGGAACACTAAAGAGCTGCTGATTAAATAGTTGCCTATTCCAAAATGGAAGCCTTCTGCGTGGAGGATTTCAGTCAGTTCCTACAAGTCTGCAATTTTATCTACTGTTATAACTGATGTGGAGCTTTTGGTTCCTTTTTTAAGACTAAAAATTTTCCTAACAGCTGTTAAAGTAAATAGAAATGCAGATATATCCATTTTCTTTTAATGGATATATGATTCTGAATTCTTGACAATCCTCATTTCAAAGATTAATAAAAGGCATTTATCAACACAAATAAATAGAAGTGCATTTTACAATATATTGAAAAAGTCACCTCATCTAAACTAGATCAATTTAACTGGGAAATCAAGAAATCTTATCTAAGGGCTAAATACAGATAGCTGAGATCTATGTATTGAATACCTGAATAAGTTTATCTAATTATCACCCATTCACTACAACAGATGAATGTCCCCATTTTGAAATAAATGCCTGGTGCTGCAGTGAAAAAGTCACCCATCCAAGCCTGGTAAAATTTTCTCTGTTTCCATTTTGTTGGTTGGAACATACAACCTGCTCTGCCTTTTGCCCACAAACAAGACCAGCCCAATTGAGAAAATCCAGTTTATATTCAAATGCTGCTGCTATACTTGCAATGTAAAACAAAAAGGTATAAAATATTGAAAAGAATCAGTACTGTGTGGAATAGTATATTTCACCCCCAACAGTTCCTGGATGTGGTCTACAACAGATTATGTGTACCCTAATCAACATGGGAAGCAAGATCACCATGATCTTGTCATACTGTTAGCACTAGGTTATTACATTTCTTATTACCTCCACAAGGCATCCTTTCTTTAATATGAAGGAATTACAAACAAGGTTAGCACCAGATGAAGGTCTAATTCTGGAACACTTTGTATGAAAGATATGATATCCCCCCCTGTATTTAGTATTTCATAGGAAGAAGGAAAAAGTACTTACAATGATCCTACAAATGCCACATCAAACCAGAATGCCAGACCGTGGATTAATCCAGAGTGTGTCATTTGGAAAACAAAAGGGATTTCCACTCTGCAGAAGAAAAAACAATATGCTGCCAAAGTAATTTCCAAAAAGTACTGGAAATTCCACCAGAAACTTACCTTGTACTAACTTACGTATTTCCATTCTCATTCATCAGTTTATGTCTCAATTTTCTGTGAATTTAAAAGGATGTGTTCTTTTTCTGTGTATCAATAGAATTAACCAATAACACTGACTCTGGTGTTCATTTTTTGTGTGCCTTGTTCAATAGTAGAATCAAATATGCTTCTACACAAGTGTTAATGCATCATTTATGGCAACACTGCAGTCTGCTACAAATATAAGGGTTCAGTCCTTCCAGTCGAAAATTTCCCATTCCCAGTGAAGGACTTAGATTTAGTTTAAATACTAATTTGAAAGGAAAATGTTCCATTTGAAATTTGACAGACATGACTACTACTGGAACAAGAAGGAAAAATTAAGCTGCTTGAGCAAGAGCTGGAATAATTTCCCTTCCAAAAGAACTATTACTGGCTATGTAGTTGAACCCAAATCTCATCTAATCTTGTTGAAGTATAGAATAAAATTAACATTCAGGTAACAACATGTTAGTTCTGAGACTCTCTGAAGCAAGTCAACACTAGGCAGATGAAACTGGAAAGCAATTCTTCACTTGTTTCCACCATATTAGAGCAATTCTTCTCTCACTAGACCATGTTGTTTGTACAATTAATTCTGAGTCATGTTGGAAACAAGGGTTCAGAATTTCAAAGACTGCCTGTGATATTTCCCCCTTACGACAGTGTCTTGCAAGGACTTGAAGTACTCCCTCAAATTCTCCCATACGGGACATTTTATTTCACAGATGTACTGAGAGATGTACTTGTGTCATTCTGGGACACAAGGAGTGCAGGCTTCTTTACAGATAAGATTTGCCAACTCATTGGCAAAGTTAGATTTGAAAGAGCTCTGGAGGGAAGTGAAGAAATACAGCTGATTCCTATTGGACTGGAAAATGTTGGCTTTTTTTTTTAAAAAAAAAAAAAAAAAGAAAAAAAAACATATACACGAGAGTTCAGCAAGGCAGCTTATGATGACACCATTTGACAAGCTCTTTTAGGATACCTACTCAGAAAGACAAAAATTGCCTTGTAATTAAGTTTAAATGTGCCCCAACATAAAATGCTAAGAAGTAAACACTGTCCTCCAGAGCCCATTTTATCCCTTTCAGAAGGAAAATTTTGTGAACCAAGTTCTGGTGTTTTACAGGCTTACCAACAGGCTTCTCTGCTAATCCTAGACAAAATCATGCAAACGAGCTGGTCCAGTACAAGTGGTGTACTTATTATTCTGGCATGCCACCTTCCCTCCACCATGTCCACTGTCAGAGCCTCCTCTGTTTCTGAGTACCAATGACCAACAGCCAGTTACAAAAACGAAAGATTGAGAGTGAACTTCTGGCATCTGCTGACCTGTGCAAATCCTCCTCAGCAGCTTCCAGGAAGTTAACAGTGTACTTCACTGTCTGGGCCATCAGAATTCTGGTGTCAAAAGTATCCTATGTGGGTTAAAAAAAAACCAACAAAGTTGCGAAAGTTACCATTCTGTCTTGTCCACATATAAGCTTCCCTTCTGTTAATAAAAAAGGGGCGGGGGGGGAGTGGAGAAGATAAAAATCAGCCTTCACCACAATGAAGTCATTTGAAACGTTTCCATTTTTTAGCATCCCTTAGAACCCTGTTAGATTTTGCAACATTGTCAGGATTTAATATATCTGATAGCTCACATACTTATCAAAGACTGTTTTATTCAACCTAGAAATAATAAAATTCTTTCAGAAATTGATCACTTGTTAAAAAAATAGGTGGGTTTATTATACTATTTTTTTTTAGTTACAAACATTTTAATATGCTTTCTGCACTGCACAGTTGAGTAAAGTGAACTTAGCTGAACTAAGCATGGAAATACTTGAAAATGAAATTATCAAGAGTAAGCAAATTTACTTAATACAGATTGTCCTCTAGAATAAAGTTAGGAGTCACTCAGCAAACAAAAACTTTTCCCTTTATTTTTCTGTCTTTGATCACATGTACTAATCCTAATCTATCACTGCTCACAAGCTCTTTCTTAAGTAAAGCATACTTAACATAAAGGCTTCTACCACATCTCCCCCAGTGAGCCCATCTAAGAACTAAAACCAGCCAGGAGATAGTGATTTTTTTAAAAAGAAGTGTCAACTTAATGTGGCTTTTATTTGGCACTGCATTTGTGGTGTTCAGGGTAGGAAGAATCTCAGCTGAGAAATAAAAGCCAAATATGTACTTCATACAGGGTGCAACTGTGTGCCACTGGCCTACATATTACTCCATTCTAGTCTTAGCTTGACTGACAGTCAGAGAGCCAGCACTGAGAATGACCATGCTATAGTCAAAGATACAGCTTAAATTTGTGAAGACGAGTCAGTTTTCTCTTATCCATTTTGAGCGGCAGAAGCAGCCAAATGCAAAAGGTCACATCAGTAGTCTAACAGTCTTTCCAGATTTCTGGACAGGCTTTAGGGTGTCCATGTGATAGCAGCTACACTGCTATCACTGCTTAAACTAGTTAGCCTAATGCTAGCCTAGATATGCTAGCTAGATATGTTGCAGTTAAATTTCTGAGAGTGAACGTTTTCATTGCACCTACAGTGAAGCATTATGCTGGGGCAGGGGTGGGTTTTAAAGGTTTTTCCCCACAGAGGTGAGAAGGGTTTGTCCCTCATTCTTTCTACCTAGCTACCACCTAGACTTTTACTAAAAAGAAGAAGGGCAGGTGCTAGATCCATGGAGATTTAATCTAGCACCACTAAATATGTAGAGATTTAAATTTTTAATATGTAAATATTAAGCATTTGATATTTACATATTTAATTCAATATTTAACATTGAACATTAAATATTTGCATATTAAATATGTAAATATCCAATAAAGTATGGCTATTTACATATTTCAAAAAGGGTTGTTTCATAACACTGAAACCTGTTTGCTTGGCTGCATTCTCTTTTCCTTTAACTTGTGGATCAGAGATGGGAAGGGAAAAATCAAGGTCAAGTCACTCGTTTAGGAGACTGGAAACACTGAGGGAAGCTAGTTGCATGTTAGGAAGAGAATTGTTCACATGCTGTAGCTTCCCAATATGTGCAAAACTCTAGATATTTGTTACTACAGCAAAACCAGGAATATTGCATATAGTATTTAACCTTTCACAGCTCCTCTGTTCACACTTGCATGCTCCTGGCTCTCAATTCAACTCAGAGCCACAGAGCTCTGCCAAACAAGGAGGCTATCGTATCTGTAAGATCTAGTGGAGGGGACAAGATAGCGGGAAGCCAAACCACGAAAAAATAAAGCCCAGGCATACAAACCTACCACAATAGGTTGTCGGAAATATTCATCCACAGCTGCAGCACGCAGACTAGACAGATTGACCCCATAAAAGCATTCTTGGTACCTAGAAACAGTAACACATGAAATGTTTAGGGAAAAATGTTTTTTCTGGGTTCCAACCAGAGCCAGCAGAGTAACTGCAAATGGCAGGTGAAGTCTGGTGAAGCCTCTTTTCCTTTTTCCTGTCTGCCAAGAGGCCAAATTGCAGCCCTCCTGAGCTTACCTTCCATACAGACATCCTATACAGCACTGAGGTGACATGATCCCATCAAATGGATATACGGAGACATTTCACAGTATGCTTCTGAAAGAGTCCACACAGCAAGCAGAGAATAGGGATCAGGGCTAGGGCATTTTAAGCTACTTCTGTAATCTTGAGCTATTGCAGAAACAGGAGTGGACCTTGTATAAATCAAAATAATGATAAGGACACCCACATTACAGGTCTGTTCCTTTTTGTGGAGGAAAATAAATCCTATACTAACAGAATGGGGAAAAAAATAGTATTTTTATCTTACTAATTTATGAAAATGTGCATTTAATGTATATTCAGGCTATTTCCAGTATGAAATTTGAAATTAAAATATACATGCTTTCAGTATTCCTCCTCCTGTGTATAACCCTCTTATCAACTAGTTGAAAAGCCTAATAGGTATCTTTATTTCCAGACAACATAAACAAAAGGAGATGGAAAGGGGAAACATAAGGAAACTCAACTCACTGTGGTGGAAGTGTCATCTAGATACAAAACCACGGTCAAGAATTCTAAGTCTTAAGAAGCATTTAAAAAGGAAAACTTAAAGCACTTGTCCTTATTGTTACAGTATCATACAACTCCTAAACTGCCATAACTTTTTCTAAAGTGGATGAACTAGTCTAAACCAATCTGGCAATATCTCTTTAATGCTGGTAAATTCTGCATTACTAGTTCTGTGCTAACTTCATAAAGGGAAGATGCCCAAATGACTGTATGCCTTAAAGATCTCTTTAAGGAAAGAATTCAGATAAGCACAACAGAAGAGATCATCTCACACCAATATTTGCTAGTCATCTTTTACCCTTTTCCATATGTTTGCTGTACTGTATAATTGAGTTGCTTATTTGTCACTGAAGAGAAACACAACCAAAATGCACACTATTTTAAACAACTTGCTACATATATTTATGCTTTGTATCTTTCTGTCTTTGAAGAGTTCCACCAACAAAGAGAGCAGTCTGCTCTTCTATGGTAGACTACACATTATCACACTTCTGGGAATGATAACTGTTAAATACAAATTAATAAGCAGCTCTGAAGCCCAACAGTAAGCCAATCTATAGGCATCAAGAGAAAAAAAACATACTTACACAGTCTCACAACTACTATTACCATATAGATACAAGGCAATAATTCTAAGTGTTTGGGAAACATGTAGCCTTTCCATTGTACAGTAAACAGGCTACACTAACTGCTGCATCTAATGTTAGAACACACAACATGACTTTTGGATTTTGAAGGTTTTTAAAGGCATGGTGCCTTTGCCAGGTAAAAGTTGGAATTGAAAATCTAGTTAGTTCTTTCAGTCCTTTGCTCAAGTACCATCATCCAACCAGATTCAAAACCATATCCAATCTCTAAGACACATGATATGGATTTAGCTATATAGGTAAGGATTTATTTCACACAAAACACATCCTCTGTTCCAAATAACAAAGCTGGATAGTGAATAAAAGCTGTTTCTTGAGGCCTGGAATCTGAAGCTGAGGACATCACAGGCTTTCACCAATTAGTTCCTGACAGTTTACTGCAAACCCCAAGAAGACCCTGAGGAAGTGGTTTGTCTGAAATAGGACTTTTATAGCTCTGGATCTATCAGAGTATCCAGACCATTTAGTATTAAGAATGTGAATGCCCTAGAGTGGTGCAGATGCAGAACTACTTGCACTCTCAGAACATTGTTATCCCATATTTGGTTGAAGACTTTAAAAGCACTAATTTGTTGGTCTTTAAAGCACTTAGTAACCTCAAGGATATTTAATCTTCTTGTACTATCAATGACCTGGCCATGCATCCAGACAAAACTACAACTACGTGGATTGATTGGAGGACTGATACTATCGCCCTCTGCTCAGGAGACATGTCATGTATATAAGTAAAAACAACAGGATCTTGGGGAAGACCAGAATGACAGTTGAGATGCAAATCTTATCAGAATTTAATTCTACCTTCTTTTTTTCATTTTCTTAACACAGAGAAGTACTGTTGCATTTTTTTGTGATGGTAAACATACAATGCAAACATTTTATAGCTGGCTCAACTACGCAATGAGACAAACGACCACAAACTGGCTGTATAAATTAACATTGCCAGCAAAGGATTCAGCATGTAAATTACTCAAATTTCTCGTGCTCCTTTAATCACTATAGAGATAGTAAGATTTTCTCATAGCTCTACTTCAGAGACAGCTAGAAGAAATCTTCTAAGTATAAGCAGTTATAACCTGGTGCCCAGGACACTTGGGCGGGGAAGAAAACTGTCTTTAATCTAAGAAACCAACAAATAGGTTGATGAGCACCAGTTAATGTTCACATTAATTCCACATCAGAAGCTGAAAGAACAGTTGAAAGACTGCAGTTACATCTTCCAGAAGATTTAAAATAGTTAACCCAGGAGTTCCACAGTACCTTTCATACAAAACCTTTAAATAATGATCTATAAATTAACCAGTATGTATCACATGAAGAAGTTTACAAATAAATGTACACTTTGCTGAAATGGAATCATCTCAATTTCTCCTCATTAGAATATCTCTGCAGCTGTTTCCTCCCATATATAGCGCAGCAACAGTGTAACGGTGGATAGTAGCAGTAGGACGCTCCAAGGCAAAAGGAGTACAACTTCAAGTTAAAGCTGCATGAAAAAATTTGGTGGACAGAATATAACTACCAAATTGGAATTTGTTCAGGACTTAGGAATTAATACTTATTCTCTTTATACTCTTAATACTTATTCAGGCAATGATCACCATCTGTAGCGTAATACACTTTGGTATAGCAAAGGAAACACTAGCATCTGATTCACATTCATCTTTCAAAATGGGACCAAGTCAGCTGTAGCCCTCCTCAGAGGTTCTTCAGGCTTGCACAATAAACAGTATGACTTTAGGACAGAGCAACAGTGAACACAGAAAACATAAAAGCATTCTCTTTCAATGATGACAGTTTATGCTTAATCAAAGAACTGATTTAATTTTAACCTCTACCGAATCTTTGATACAAATGAAAAAACAGTCATTACCAAAAATTGGCTCTGGAGAAATGTTCCATGTACAGCTGCTCATCAGAAAAAGGAGCCAAATGGATGTCACTGAATGTTGGGAACATCATTCCTAGTACACAGAAGACAACATAAAGTGGTAAGCCAAGTGTTCAAGAAGTTTTTGGACAATGCTTTTAAATAAATGGCTTAGTGTTAAGGTTGCTCTGTGTGAAGTAAGGAGTTGGACTTGCTGATCCTTGGGAGCCCATTCTGACTCACGATATTCTGTAACTGTGTCCTCCCACAGACATCTCTACAGGGATGTCTTCACTAGCAGGAAACCACTAGTTCAGAAGCAGCAATTTGCGTACACTTCAGATACCTTAACGTTCAGTTTTACTGATATATGGGTTACTGAAATGTGAGTACGCTAAAGCAGTTAGTAAAAAAACTAATCTAGAACAATGTATAGAAGAGACCACAATACTTCATAAAGTCCTAACAATTTTATGGTCTTATTTCAAATATTTGAATTATTTAACTTCCTTCAAAAGTGAAATGCTAGCTATTAAATACCTTCTCAACACTCTCCAGTGGAGTTTTAGCACCTTCTTTGCTTATAGTTAACCTAGTAAACAAAACATCTGTGTGAAAGATTTGCTTTAAAGGTCAGACTTGAATTAAACTGCAGGGTACAGTTTTGGTCAGATTTGGAAAAACTGCCATTAGTGAATGAAGTAGTTACATGCACTTTACTCTTAAGAGTTTTATCTGAGAAACTCATAACACTTCAGAGTAAACACTGAAAATTTTACAGACACAAAAATGTATATATACCCTTTTTTATTCTTTTTTTTTTCCTGAAGATGATGAAGCTGAGAAACCAATTTTTTTTTCATACAGTGGCAAATTTGTAACAGAGCAGGGAATGAAATCCTGATCTACTACATTCTAATGGATCGGGAAATCAGAGGAATTGCCTTCCATTATTTTCTGTAGGCAGTGCATAAGGCTGCCTAGCAACTTAAATGACAGCTTTTGTGTTCTATTGTGCATGCATCAATGGAAGCAGGAAATAAAGCCTGGTCAATTTGAACTACACTTTAGCATACTGCTTCACCCTTTTAAAATCTATTATAGAATACAATGCATAGTTGAAGGGGAAGATAGTTGAAAAGTGGAAGGAAAAGGAAGCAGTATTCCTTTTGTAAGTACATCATGTAGGAAAAGTCCACAGAAATTTAAATAAAGAACAACACCCACTCACAAAATAGACATGTTTTATTTGTTTTTTAACTGGCTGTGGGGAGAATATTAACAAGTTCACAGAGAATTTAGGACAGAAAGTTTCCAAACCTAACAGGTACTAAATATTAGAAACTGACTCAAAATGTCATAATTTCAGCTCACTTACTTAGACAATCGTGAAATCTAATAATTACCACATAGGGTGATTCATCCCCATAAGTGAGCAACCAGAAAGATAGACATGTATTTTTAAAAACAGCCACTCATTTAAAACTAAAAACGAGCTGCTTCCTGATAAGTTTTCAGAAGCCCTCCTCTGAAACTGAGCTCTAAATGGGAGACTTAAGATCAGTGGCTGACTTGAAAAATACAACCTAAATGTGGTTTGTGAGCAAATTCATTAGCTCCCTGCATTTACGTACAGATTCAGTACAAAATTCCATTTTGCAGTAATTTTGCTTGAGATACTTCATAGTTCATTTCTAGCAGTTTGTGTATATTTATCATTCAGCAATTGGATGCTCAGATTTGCCTCTCAGAGAAGATTCACATGAGGCCCTGGAATTTACAGATTACCTTCAAAACTCCCCTAAATACTGGAGGGATGAAATACAGAGCACTGAACTCTGTGAATCTCTCATGTCATTCAAAAAGTAACATCCAAATATTAGAATAAGGCATCTGGGAGAAGCCCAATGAAAGGATGTCAAAATAACTTGGAACTTTCCCCAGAACACCAAAATTCTATTTGACCGTTCCACTCTCAGCTTGATTCCACTGTCTGGCAGTTGAGGCTAGTGTGCTATTATCTATTGTGATATGTTGTAACAGAAATGCTATCATAGTGTATATAACAACAGGTTAAGATTAAAGCACAAGCAGAATTCAGCACTGCAACAGCAGCATGCTCCAAAGCTTTTTCCACTGTGAAACAGCAAGAAGTCACAGCATAGTACAATAGCAATGGTGGCTTCATCATTCTATTAATTCCCCTGGGCCCCCTAGATGCTGTTGTTAAAGCTAGAATGAGGGTATAAAACCAGACAATCCTGGACTACCAATTCAAGTTGTTTTTTTTTTTTTATTTTTTCAGAAGCTTTTTATTTTTGTTTCTCTATGCAGGGGATAACTTGGTGAGACACTCACCACGTGTCTTCAACCATTTTTTGGAATGGAGGTAAGTTTCCAACATCCGTTCATTGAACAACATATAACCCATTGGTTCAGAAATTACCACATCAACATTCTCAGGCAGAGAGATCTCCTCAATTTTTCCAGACAGAACTACTATCTTGTCAGAAAGGTTGTTGCTTCTCACCAACAGCTGGAGCAAAAACAAAAGCACACAAGTTTCGACTCTCTTGATCATCAGAATTTATATCAGAAGTCTTTAACTATCATTAAACCCCTTATAACATAAACCTTAGTCTGTTAATCAGAATAAAATAGAAATATTTTTCCTTGCTACACCAAAATTTCTAAGACTGGAGCTCACTGGAGCAAACTCAAAGAAATACATTGTGTGGTATCGGCAAGTGATAGTACAAGTACTGTTGTCCTGCAAGAGATGACAGTAATCAGTATCTACGAGAAAAAATTGCTGACCAGGAAAATGTGGGTATTTTAATTCAATGCAAAATATTACAAAGAAAGGGTCTTCACAAGTCTCTACATTTTAGAAATACTGTTCTTGAATAAGAGCTGAAAAGTTTACAGTATTTTCTACGCATAAATGGAGCATAGCACTATATTCACACGAATGCATTTGAACGTGCTAGTACATAAAGCTGAGATACTGGAGATTTATTCACTTGTATGGGCATAGTGAAACTTGGGGAAAAATGTTTAATGGATAGCAGAAATGGACCTTAAATTTTATGTTTGATACAGCAAGTTAAGTCTAAGAAAAAGAACAACTTTTTTCAAAGCCTCTACATACGTACACGTAGATGTGTATCCTATTTAGCTGCACTGTACTCAGACATATGGGGAAGTATCTACACTTCTTGCTTTTAAATAACAGCAGAATCTGTGTTCTTCTGGCACAAACTTATAAAGAAGCAATTAATTAACTAATCTGAGGTGTGCTGGGAGATTCTATAAAGTGAAGAATCCTTTGCAACAGCACAGTAGGAGATTTATATTGATGTCCAGTAAGTAATAAAAAACTCCTTCACTGTTGTTCTTGCATTGATGTAATTATGTCATCAACATAAGTGTATATAATTACTTCAGCAAACCTTTTCCAAAACAGACTGGGCCTTAGGTAGCAGCAATGATACTTATGACTCATTCTAACCAGAGAAAGACTAATGTTGTTATCAGCTAATCCACTGATACGTGAATATGCTAAATAAGTTAATAAAAAATCAACTCAGAACAGCATATAGAAGAGACCAGTAAGCTTCATCAAGTCCTAACAATTTTATGGTTCTATGTTAAGTATCTGAATTACTTAGCTTTCTTCAAATGAAGTTAAATGCTAGCTATCAAGTACCCTGTCCACACTCACTAGTGGAATTTTAACACCTTTGCTTATAGTTAACATAGTAGGTATAACATCTGTGTGAATAATTTGCATTAAAGCTTGAATGACTGATACAGTTGATGATTTCCAGCCATGACTTGCTAATATAAACTATATGTTAATATGGTAATAAAACTACTATGCAAAACAAAAATCATTGTACACTGGCATGCTATCAATTAGGTAAATACCATTGCTGCTTCTTCACTGACAAGTGTTCGTACCCATTTCTAATGACAGGTTGGCAGATTTTATTTTAAAGTTCTTTAGACCAGAGGCTATGTGAGCAGACACATGATGAAGTTTCATTTTGGAAATTAAATGACTGGTTTGCTCACAGGTGAACTCCAAATCTAAAAATAACTAACTGAAACAACACTTCTGCAACAGCGTGGACGTACAAAGGAGAGAAGCGTAAGTCATTTCAGACCCTCACAGACTATGGTAGATACCTCACAGTTTGCTAGAGGGCAGCAGATCATTACAATATCTCATGCACTGGAGATGATTATATTATGAATTTTTTTACTGGAAATAATAGCATGGGGACAGAAATTGATATTCTGTTGAATATAATAGAATAGAAATTGATGTTACACAACTTAAAAAAGTTATAAATGTTTGTTTTCCTGCCTTCAGATACAGCAAAAATAAAACCTCAAAAAACCACTGTCAGTACTAATCCTCTCCTTTAGAGTGTAGCTGTGACTTGGGAAAGCTAAAGTTTAATGTGCTTTTGTCACTCAGCTTAACTAAGGTAGAAACTGCATTTTCAAAAGGAATTTAGTAATGCCAGGTTTTAGCAAGAGCCTCAGTGAACAGAAAACTCTGCTTATTCACACAAAATTTGTGTCCCACCAATATACTCCGATAGTGATCTGAAAAATCAACGCAATTCTGCATCTGCCAAAATCTCAGACTGTGTACCACGATTGTGAGGAAGCCAATGAATGTCAGTTGAAGCAAGTATCTTACATGCATTAGGACGCTGATTTATTGCAGGGAGAAGATCACTTGTCCTGTGGCAGCTATTTTTTTGGTTATTATTACAGCTGAGTTAGCTGGTTCGGTGGCAATGAAAAGCTAGTTCTGAAAATTTCAGACCTTCATTTTTTAAAAAAATATTCTTTAAACTCAGAGATCATTTTTCTGAAACTGAAATATACCATGCATTAATGAACTCTGACTAGTGGCTCATTATCACATGAAGAAAAGTAATAATCTATTAATTGACATTAAATATTGGAGAGCTAGTCTTCCACAATTTCTACACCTCTCTTTCGTACACGAGGAAAATTCTAGATTCTACAGAAGTAACAGAAATACTAATAACACAAGTGTGTTATACCAAGTGCACATAAAATACTGTTAAATTCTACTTCCAGGCAATATTAGTGCAAACCTGAAATTTAAAAATAATCACGTAAATAAATACATAAATAAATCACTTCAAGGTTATAAGCTAACAGCGATAAACTAACTTTTGTCCCAGCCACCTCCGTCTTGTTTGAACTGACCTTATTCTTGACAGAATTACTGAGTTAATTCACCCTCTGCAGCACCCTCACAAACTGAGGGTTTTATACACAGCACATTATTTATACTGTCACCAATATGACTTTGCTGCTCAGGCAGGTATTTTGTCCATGCCATTTAAAAGATATGCCTTAAACAAACTATGTCTTCATCTCTTATACTGAAACCAACCCGTATCTTCATCTGACAGCTTGCTGTTTTTACTAACTTAATATTAGCAATTTTTGTGCCTTTTTAAAAAAAATTTTCTTGCAAATGAAGAACAAACAGCAAAGGGTGATGGCAGTACAGCTTTTAGACTCAGTGCCTTTGGAAATCAATAGCAAATCTGTGGCAAAAGGAGAGGAGGTGTATCTGAGTGGGTGTGTTGGCAATGTTTTCACCTCCACACAGTATTTCATGAATTCCTGCAACCACCTGGTTATGGTCAGCATAATGTGTTTGAACAAAAGGAGTAGTTTCAATATTTCACAGCTTTAGTGAAAGCTAAAAAGAAAAAAAAATACAGAAAACAAAAAAATCCACCCAGTAGCTTGTAATTTTATCAGTGACTGGAAGCAGTGTGTTATTTTAGCAGCCACATTCTCTCATTATTCTTCTGGATTTCAGAAGACTCTGAAAGTAGGCTCATTAGAAAATATTTCTTCCTTATATATTGTATGAATCTACCCTCATTTTTAGTGTTCATTATCACCATACCATATAAACCCCACCACACAGCATCTGACATACGAGATGAGAAAGACAACTTACCATGTAATTAAATATAGTGAAGTCTTTAAATCTAAGTAATAGAAAACAATAACAGATGAAGATTTGTTTACTGCACAGAAGACAGTTAAGGTACTCACAAGTATCACTTAAACACATAGCAAATGACTGCAAATATTATGGTGATTGAGATGGAATCTTTGCAAGACTGCCCCAAGTGCACATCAAACGCTTTTCTAAATTCCTGTATCTTGCAGGCAAACTGTGTCCACTCAGATGTGAGCACCCCCACAGGAGTTTTAACACACTCCACGCAAGGTTAATTGTCTTTCATTAAATTAATTTTCTTGTTTGGCTATTGCAAAAGATTAAGTAGCAGTCTTACATGTAACAAATCTCTATTTATGTCCCATGTCACAACAGAAAGTGAAGGATTTCACCAGAAGTAATTATTTTTACTTTCAATGATCCCATCACTAGCTGACCTCCACAATACAGTCAGATTTTCCTCATGCACAGTAGCTCTTTCTTTCTATTTATCCAAGTGTTCCACTTAGATTTTTTTTTTTTCCAGTTTGTTAATGTTTCCCCTTGGTCCTAGATAGGTTGCTTAGAATCACGCTTCCTGTTTAGACAAAATAGCTACCAGCGCCAGCCACTTTCAGCCTTCTTTCTTCTGCTCTTCACATTTTTTGGCCAAAAGATTTACTGCAGTAGTGAAATCAGCAGTCTGAGATTGCATTCATCTCACATGTCATGCACCTTCTGCTGGAGAGCGCTTGCTCCCTATTACAAACCGGTTTGCTAGGCAAGATGCGTTTCAAATTTCTTCCTCTACCATGTACTGCACATAGCATGAGCCAGCTACCAACAGTTGTATCTCCAAAACAAGGAGTCACAGAACAGAAGAAAAACTGGTGCAGAGTCATGATAAAGGTACACAGGGTTTCTCACACCTCTGCTGAATTTTGAAACAGGAAAAAAAGACAGCAGGTAAGCCTTGGGTACGTGAATATCAGACAGAAAAGCCACCCAAATACTACACAGAACACAGTCATGCAGACATGAGATATTCTCCAGTGAATATCTAAAGTAAATGAGTGCAAAGCAACAGGCAGGATGTTTCATAACACAGCAGCTGGTATGAATTTTCCTTCCAACAAACTTTTCAGATACCCTACCTTTGCACATATTTATGCAGTACACAGTTTTCAACACTGTCAAATAAGATACCTGATTTCAGGTAACTGTATTGTAATGCTAAATTTTTAATCTTGCTCTTTCAAAATAAACTTCCAACTATAAAGAGGAATTTACTGTAAACCCAACAAATCTATCAGTAAAAATTATTACAGCATTAATGTAATTTCCCTTCAGTCAGTAATTCATTGCATTGGCTTCAAGTTTTCTGTTTTAAAATAGAAAAAAATAACCAAAACCCCACAATATTTGTTAATCTCACATTCAATATTACTACACGTATCTGAAATAGATGAAATATAATAAATCCATGCAGAAATGAGAGACTAAATGGATGGAAAGTAATGGTTTTCTCATAATCGAGATACTTGATATACCATACCAGTGAAATCCTACTATGGAATATTTAAAGATGACAAATAGTATACTTAAGGCTAACCATCTTTATACTGAATAACATTAAATTCTTGAAACATGTTATGTGTTACTAGATCAGCTGATCTGCAATACAATTCATGAGTTAACAAATTTTCACAGAAATTATGACTGCCTCAGTCTATTTCTTATTAAATCTGAGACCAATTTCTGGAAGTAGAAGGAAAGAAAATGACCAAAAAATGGTGAATTTTCACACTGAGACTGACATTTTAGCCGGTATTCACCAGTATCTATAGCTGCTTAAAGTTCTTTACTTCTCTTTATCAATCATTTTTTTAGGCTGTTTAGCATTTCATCCACCCCAGGAGAAAAACCAAACCAATTTCTAAACCCAGTGGATTAATGCTATTTCTCTACCAGTAAGTTGCCAGATATTCTACTCACATTTACACTGCCCAAGAAAATACTCAGTATTTGATACGCTACAGATGCAGCATGTGTCATTTCATAACTAGTGATTTTGCTTACTTCTGACTGGATTTCCAAAGTCACAGTTTCAAACCTGTGATCAAAACGTTAAAAAACCCATACACATTATACTCACTACTAGACATTATATGATTACTGGGAAAAGTAGGTTCCTTTTTCTTTTTATTATGCTTTCATAAATAAAACTTCTATCATGAAACAAAGATATTGTATAGTATCATATCTGTTTACAGATTCCTGTGTGAAGTAAGAACTACCCTCCACTTTTCTGTCTGAGATACTTTTCATATATTAACTTTTTAATGCTTTTGCTAGGTCTGACACATTGACAAACAAGAGAGAATCCCTCTAATTACAAAGAATCTTTCTAATTATACAAATTATAATAAGAAAATAGAAATGTTCTTTCAGTACATAAATGCTAAGTAAGGCTAGTACATCCTTGCCAATTCCAAAAGTAACAGGCACATATCAAGAAAACATTTGTCAAAAGCAACACAAATAAGGTGGAAGTAGGAAATGATTGTATGAAACAACACTTTTCCTCAGTACAACAAATTAATGAAAACATACATGGGGAGATTAGGGAGTCCTGTATTCAAGCGAGAATGAAAGAATTTATACATTAATAACTATTTCTACCTGGAGAGAAGTAAAAATGTCTGATATCCACAGTTTTTTCTATAAGACCAAACCAGCTTATCTCAATTTCCAACAGCAACCCATTTCCTTCACAATGATACAGTCGACAACTGGTGTTTGCCAGCCATCAGCAAGACCAAGGCTGGATTGCTGCACCAGGACATAAAGGAGGAACTTTCAGTAAATTACTGCATATTCATTGTGTGGATTTAGAGGAACTATGGACTCCTAATGTAGCCCATGAACATTTATATTCTAGATCAGTAAAGCAAAAGGAAAATTAACATCTAGGTGCTGCAATATTTTTCTAGTGTGGGATGAAAAATCCTCCACTTCACTACTTTGCACCCTTTTTCACATTAAAACTATTTTTAAAACTCAGCTAGAAGTGATCAGTGTTGACAAAATTAATAATAATAATGCTCACACTTCATCTAAACTAGCACAGACTGTGTGAAAGAACTTGGAGAAATTTGTCATTGCTAATATTTAGTATTACCAGTTTTTAGGAAGTGAGCTTATCCTAAGGTATTTAGTTACCAATACCACTTTGAGCTCTTAAATTTATTTTAATCATATTAGAATGCTTACTAAACACAATGCCTGAAAAATACCATTTAAAAGTAACTGCATTGTTTGGACACATTCTTCTTAAACACTAAGAACACAGTTCTGTAAGCAAGTTGAAAGGCCCGATTAATCAAACTTAGCAGGAAACTAACTCAATTGATCACACAGATGTCCAAGAGTCTTAGGAAAAAAACACCTAAATGTTTTTGCACATAAGCCATGGAAACAACTAATGTTTTTCTTTTCTTTCTCTTCTGAAAATAAAAATTTTAATCACAGTTATGACCATTCACTGTTTTTCACAAAAACAACAATCATATGGTTTATTTATTTGGCATATTAGAACATTTAGAACACCTTCAAAAATAACCTTTCAAAAAGCATTGCTCTTTAGAGACCTGACTTCTTAGAAAAATCACACTGAAGCCTTCAGCCTTTTTGAGGCACAGTTCTAGACCTCTTCACATTTTCACACTACACCATTCTAAGACTCGGCTCATGTGAAAAACACTTACCTCTGCATGTTTTGCTACTGTACTGGCTTCAACTGCATAGACTTTTCTAGCTCCAGCCTGCACTGCAAAAAATGAAAGGATTCCTGATCCACAGCCAACATCTAGGACCACCTTGAAAACAAAAGGTAGACCAAAAGAAATAAAATAATCAAAATGTCACTTCCTCATACTTATTTCAAGTAACTAGATATTCATAGCTGTACCTTGTATTTAGTAAGCCTGGCATTATGCAAAAATATTACTAATTTCACTTGAAAAAGTGAAAAGGCTTGAACGAAGAGTTTTAATGCCCCTAATCATTATTTTAGCATATTTTAAAGAGGCGATGGATTGTTTTCATGTGTTGTGGTTATGTCATGGTAATGGTTTGGAGGAAATAGATTTTTGTAAGAAAATTTCTTCAGGAGAAAAATTTGAAACAAAAATGTAGTCTGAATACACTGGGGAGGGAGGGAAGACATGACAATAATGCTACCTTTTAGAAAAATCTCACAGAACATCTCAGCATTCGAGTTCCTCCTATGGGTTTGTGTTTGACTGAAAACTGGGAGCAACAGTTTTCCTGTCCTGTGGCCGAAATTCTCATTAAATTTTGATCCAGGATGTGAAATTCACAAGCCCATTAGGTGATTTAAGGACCTGGAACCTCATGAGACTTCAAAGCACTACAACCATGAAACCAAGCTACCATCCTGATACAGTCTCAAGAGTCAAGAGCAGAGAAGCTTAAATATAATACAGATTTAGAGTAATATTGAAGTTCAGTATACCACTAGCTACCCCTACCCCTAGTCTGATTTTCTCACTCTTTGAAAAGGTTCTTAGTGGCAAATTCAAATACTGTCTGTCAGAGGTAAGCTATTTTAGGGTAAACTGAGAGTAGAGCTTGGATTGGCTATTTATGCCTATTGAAGCTTAAAAGAATTAGGAGAACTCATTCAGAATCTAGTGAGTCTGAGGCTGTATTCTTCATATTGATATGACAATTCTTACTGGCATATAATCCTTTATATTTACTCTTAGAACTGTTGGAGCAAGTCCAGAGGAGGGCCACAAGGATGTTCAGGGGACTGGAGCACCTTCTGTATGTAGGCAGGCTGAGAAAGTTGGGGCTGTTCAGCCTGGAGAAGAGAAGGCTGCAAGGAGATCACACAGCCGCCTTCCAGTATCTGAAGGGGGGCTACAAGGATGTTGCAGAGGGACTCTTCATTAGGGACTGTAGTGACAGGACAAGGGGTAATGGGTTCAAACTTAAACAGAGGAAGTTTAGATTGGATATAAGGAAGAAGTTCTTTACTGTGAGGGTGGTGAGGCACTGGAATGGGTTGCCCAAGGAAGTTGTGAATGCTCCATCCCTGGCTGTGTTCAAGGCTGGGTCTAGCAGAACCTTGGATGACATGGTTTAGTGTGAGGTGCCACTGCCCATGGCAGGGGGGTTGGAATTTGGTGATCTTAAGGTCCTTTCCAATCCTAACTATTCCATGATTATATTCTAACTAATTTTCTCTAGCAGAACTGAGATAACCTGTTGCATTTTCTCATACAGGAATATTTTTTCAAAGCATACAAAGCCTAAAATAAGAAAAAATATACTTCCTCAGCAAATATCCCTTCACTATAGGCAAAAGTGTTTGTATAATAAATCACTACAGAATTTAGGGAACAGGCAGCAAAAGGGAATTTACTGGAAGGATGCAAAATAGATAGAAAATAATAATAGCAGTTGAATAAAACTTCCTTCAATAATGCATATATTAAAATAATTATATCCTTTTTACCTTTTTATCTCCTTACTGCCATCATTAAATACTTCTGTCTGCCTCATAGTTTCTGGATGTAGGATAGGTGCTGTATTTCCAGCTCATCAAGTCTCAGCACAATGTTTCTCAGCTTCTTATAGGAAAGCATTTTGCCACACTACAGATAGTTACATTTTTCCAGCTACATTTATTCCAAAAATTGCCATTTCTCAACAGAATCAGGAAAAAGAGAGATCATTTTCTAAGTGGGTGGCCAGCAACATCCAACCTATGATAGTCTTATTATTAGCTATGCTGTAGAGAAGCCAAGGCACCTCCAACAACTGGGAAAATAAATAAACCTAGAGCAAATGGAAGCAAGCTGTACTACTGCACAGCAGCAAGATTTCCTACAGAGGCAAAGAGTATGCAAAACCTGAATTCCTTAGTGCCGAGTAAAAAATGGAATGGATATGTTACCTGCAGGATAAATCTGCCTTTTGCAATATAACATGGGAGCATCCTATTTTGGAAGAAAACGGTAGCAAATAAAATTATCTCTCTGCTGTTTCTTTCACCATATATTCAAGTTACATATTCCAGTACCAAATTTAACCTATTAATGATCCTATAAGCTCCACTTACATGGCTGGTATCATCCAGTACCACAAGCTTTGGGTTTTGATTCTGATGTCTATAGAAAATTAGTGCAGCCCTGTGCACATCACTAGTTTACTAGCCTTATTGGGTTAAATAAGAGAGGAGGATTGTGTCAGGCTTGAAAGAAATTACAGGAACTGAAAACCTATTTGTTTTATTTCTATAAAGGTTTGTTTCATTTCTATGAAAGTAGGTCATTTAGTTTTTTAAAAAAGCACAGTTTACCTAAGTTGCATGGCAAATAAAAATTATCAGCTGCATTTGAATTTGTTACTGAACTAAACAGCAAAAACATAATGATCTTAAAAAAAATCAGGTAAATTTCACATTTACAGCTCTCCTCATTTTGGCTATAAATATTAGCTACACTTTTAAGGGGAAATGTTTTGTTTGGCATTTGCTTATAAGTTACTAAAAACTCTTTTCTGTGATGCAATAAAGCCATTTGCCCTGGTGTAAGCTGAAGTCAGAGGCTCCTTTTAAGAGAAAGTGCACACAAAAACACGAGAGAAAGAAGGGGAAAGGAGAGAAGACAAAAATATTAAAATTAGGTAAAAAAAAAAAAAAAAGCTAATTTTCTGCATTGTTTTTATTTGCAGTCTGCTACCCAAACATCATAAACTGAGCTCACGCGGTCACAGCTGACATACTGAGACCTAAAAAATGTAAGTCTGTAGTAAGCAGAGACTACTGCTTACAAATTGCCTATTTGCTTACAAAAGGTCACATGTAGTCTAATGTTTTTTGCTGGGTTTTAGTATTTTATTGAGAGGTGAGCAGTGTCATAGCAAGACATGCAGATGACATAACATGCACTGATTAAAGAGCAGAGAGCTAGCAAAGGCAGGCCACAGAGCAATTCACAGATAAATTAAACTCAGTGCTTATTAATATAATTTTGTGGAAAATAAGAGCTGTTCGTATACCATCCAAGTTCTAAATGAATCATCATCAGCAACAACCAACAGTAGCTTAGGCACCATTATCAATTGTTTGGTGAAGATCAAAGCTCAATGGATAGATGCAGTCCCAGGAAAAAAAAAAAAAAAGTCAAGATTTCTGAGAAGTACGGTAAAGAAAAACTACGAAGTTAGAATTCAGCAATACAGATCAATTCTGTGGCAGTCTACACTATCATGCATAACTCCCACCAATCCTTCCAAAACAGATGTTGCACATTTCATGGTGACATTGAAAAAAGAGGGCAGGAATGCTAACAGGGCATGTACAATTTCTACATACAGAAAATGGCAAAGTGGACTGAGAACACTGACTTCAGAAGAAAGACTATCTAAGAAGAGAAAACACAAATCGACACAACGGAGGAACAATATAGAGAAAAGTAGAACTTCAATCCTCCTTTGGCTCACAACATAAATCAAAATGACAGAGTTAGAGGGCAGATAAATTAAACATCTTACTAAAGGAGATACTTTTCTGCATAACATGTATTACGGAATTTGTTGCTGTATTAAGTGTGAATCACAGGAAAGTGTGCATGGGGACTGATGCTGGAGAGGGTCAGAAAGTCTCTAGTTAATGTAACTAATAGAAAAAAAGTAAAAACCCACTGTAAACTGTATTAGCCCTATATTTTGCATTTCAAGGAGCATAAAAAAAAAAAAGAAATCAGAAAGCAATTTAATTGGTGTCTGGGCAGCAGATTATCCTACATCCCCTCAATGTAAGTTTTCTTCTGTCTTCTGATGAAGTATCTGGTTTGGAAAGTCTGAGAGGCAAAGGACTAGGTAAAGTAATAGTCGTTCTATTTATTACAGTAGTCCTCAAGATCTATATACATATTTCAGAGATTGATTTGGTATCCGAAATCACAAGTTTCTGCATTGTATCCAAATCTTTGTCTTGCACCAGTGCACCCGCAGCAGACTCTTATGTGCTTCCTCAGTTTGTAATGATTGTGGGGTGCAAAAACATTCAGTGTACACCTCTATGAAAGAGACATAAACTCAAATACCTTTGTGGGTATTTGCAAAAGACTATGTGGCACAATAGCAAACACACAGTCAACAGTTAAGACAAGGAAACTAATTCTGTATACAAGCTCTAAGATGCCAAATGCGAATAACAGCCCAAAATGTCAAGAAAGATATATATGTAAGTTCCCTGATTGTCACAGAAGAGAGCAAAGGGATTTGTAGCTCATGTTTGGCACCATGCATCCTGAGGATGTACCGTCAGCATCATGCTTTGTCATCCATGCGCTTAACAATAACATCAATAATGTAAAGCACACATGAATTAATACATTCATGCACAAAGACCTAGGTGAGAAAAGGCTACAGCCTGACCAGTGTTGCTCTACAGGGCAAATTGAAGTTTAGAGCTTAAGCAGCATACTTGAACATTTAAGACTCTCAACAGAGCTTACCTTGTCTACGAAATCTACGTCGTTCTGTAGTATAGCTCTGTGGTAAGTTGCCGTCCTCACAAAATCCTGCATCATATTCTGTTGTTGAGACAGATAGCCATAAAACTAAAAGTAAGAGGTTGAGGAAAAACAGAACAAAAGATAAAGTCCATCTTCACCAATCTTACCTTAAATTACTTAGTATTTAAATTACCAAGGACCTCACCACCCTCTCAATAAACCTAACCTATCTTTCTAACTGATCTTGTGACTGAGGTCAGACAAACAACAGTAACAGATTTCACAAACTGGCACCAAAGTTTCATTACCTGAAAATACTGAAGCGCAGATGCTTCCTCTGTTCGCTGGCTGAACACAGAGCCCTCCTTATTTTTGTTACGACATTTCTTCAATGCATCTGAAAATGTGCTGTATTCTGGAAAACAAATATAGCAAAAACCACAAGGACAAGTAAATTAAGATAAACATCCAGTGACAAGATAAGAACACAGTCACACTTGAGAGGAAAGCTTCTTTTGGCTTCTGTGTTCATAAATACATAGCAAACAGTTCGAATTTTGTTAAACAGGCAAGAGCTGTTGCAAAGATCTGGCCAGCACTGAAAGATTTAAAGAAGCACCTGGATGCATGCAACAGTGCTGTCAGGATTCAGGTTAGCTAACTCCAGCAAATAAAAAACATTTGCGTTGATGAATCTTAACAGAGGAGTGGATGAACGTAAGCCTCAACTTACTATTTCAGGTTAATCTACTCTAAGCCAAGCTCCACACAGAGAACCACCTAAGGTTGGAATGCATGGATTTAAGTGAGAAGGTTTATAACCTAAAATAAAATATTCAAATTCCATTGGCCTAAAAAGTCAGGGTAAGGACCATGGATTTTCCTTTAGACGCAGACTAGCTCAAAAGCTCAGTGTTATAGCCCTTTGGCTTCTGTGAACAACATCACTTCTGACACTAAGTAAGTAACAGGAAAAATCACGTGGACCTAAAACCCAAATAACCAGCTCACACAAGCACTTTTGTCACCATCTTTCAAGATCAAACCAATCCCTTCAAGCATAAAGTAATTTGTTGATGTCTAAAAGAAACACACATGCCAGTAAGTGGAGAAAGTATCTAGAAAAAGCACTGTAAGGAAAAATTGTCTGACACTGGACAGTGGAGACTTTTTTCACAGAAAATCACCCATTGTCTTAAGTTTCTCTTTTATTGTTTTTTAATTTTTTTTTTTATTTTCTTTCTGAAGGTAAGACATGATGATATAGATTCAGTGGTGACATGCTTGACTTCTTTCTTTTATAGTCACTCTTCACACATTATTTTCATACCTCTACAGAGGCTTTTTGGTAGCTCAGAATAATATCTTTGGAGTCTTTGGTGTCCAGGAGTGAGAATGGATTTAAAAATACAATGCTGTAAGGAAAACTGAAAAGGCTTGCCTAGAAAGGTGGTGCTCTAGAAATTTTTATCCTTGGGTATTTACAAAACATAACTGTACAAAGCTCTGAGCAACCTGCGGCTGAATTTGCTTTGCGAAGAAGCCTTAAACAGGTGACCATAAGATTTCTCTTCCAATTGAATTACTCTTTGATTCTAAGAAAAGAAGTGTGATCTCCTTGTTATTTATATGAAAAAAAGACATTTGTTGCTGGAGCTCTCCAAAGTGCTGGCATATTACTAAACTGGTACTCACTGAGTTGAATCAAAACAGAAAGTACAAAAGGTTGATGGAGTTCCTCCACAGTCTTTCATTATGGTCCTCAGATGCACTTAAAAGTTTCCCTGTCAGAGTACCAGCAAGATCTCAAGAGGTTCTGGCAGACTATAGAGGAGAAAAGTGTTTCATTTCTTTCATCAGCTTTAAAGAAAACATGGAATTAAATTCTTCTCTATTAGATGGCAGTAAAGATTGAGCAATAAAAATAGGAACAGCTCTATATCTAGTACATGCCAATGTATTCTAGACTTCAAATCCCAACTCCACATTTTACACATTCATCTGGGGCTAACAGTATGAGGAAAAAAAGTATTTGAGCGTAAAAATAGAAATATACAATTAGTTGCTGTTGTTTGGTGGGAAGTGAAAAATCACTCTAGTGACAAAAGCAACAGCAACCAAGAACACTTGTTTACAACTCATCTATTAAAACTTAATGATTCCACCTTTGAGAAATCCCTATAGCCTTGTCTGATCCTGTACTGACTGAATTAATATACTATGCGAAATTTCCTTACAGCACAAATTTGCTCCTCTTTTCTTTTTCTCATCTGTTCAGTGGATGTTAGTTTATCCTCAGCATTCATGAATCAAATATTCACCAAAAATATTCTAACTACATCTACTTACTATTTGAAGGAAATTACAGTTAAATAACTACAAACCAAGGATCAGGTTGTAAGGAAGGAATTACTGTTGCAGATGTGAATTTGGGATTTTGTTTTTCTGTGGAATGCAGTCAAAGAATTCAAAAGAAAAATCTTTTAGGGAATGCAAATTGCCTAGGTATTATTCCTAACAGTTGCTACTTGTTTCACATATTGTCTGAGAGTTCAGACACACGTTCACTTCTGTGACAGGGCAAATTGCCAAATAATAAAACTTCAACATCTAATACAGAAGAATGGAATTATTGTGAATACTCTACACATGACACAGGCACAAGAAATAAGTTCAAAAGAAAGACATGGAAAAGCTTGAAGGAATTCTCACAAGTAAGGACTCCCTACTACAGAGAAGATAAACAGGTTTGTTTTCTTATTTTCTCTAGCATGGACAAGGAACACAAAGTTACTTTGTTTTGTCGACTGTCCCAGAATAAGGAAAAGAATTTATCTCAAGTCTTTTTTCCGTATCAAGCAAGTCTATTTTTTACATCCAAAACCAATCTACAATAGCCTGTCTTCTCTCTATTTGCTTCTGCAAGCAAATACACTAAGTTGCTTTCTTTCTACATTTTCCATAAAGCAACTTCTTATTAGCCAATACCTCATCCTGGTTGTGCTATGAAATAAGGCTTTATCTGCATATTGATCAAATTCCTTAAAATGAAATATAATTAATTTTGATCTTCTTAACAACCTGGGAACTCAATATGTCATATGTAGAAATATATCCAGAATGGATCTCAGCTTTTATGAAAACTGGATTTTCTTCTTTATTTAAAGTAAGGGGACCAGAAAAGGATCTATACCAAAACCAGCTGAGCTCACCAACAGGCTAGAATACTGCTGGGTCATATACTTTGGAACTATTTATTTTGCAACCAGGACTCAACCATACAGAACTGTGAGTCAGTAAAACAATTTTTAAGAACAGAGAAATAGTAATTTTTGTTAATCCTCAGCCCTACATTCTACATAAAGGTTCTAGCAATCTAGCAACTATATATCTTTTCTTTTGATGCTGACTTGTTTTCTCATCTCAGGATCCTCAAATGTTCTATCAGCTTCTCGAAAGTAAACTCAAGTATATGAAGGTTGTTGCTTGGTAACCTAAGCATAGTGTTTCAAATGCCACCCCTTCAAGAGTCTTCTAACCAGTCCTGAGAGATTTCTTCTATTACCAGGGGTTTTGCTTGTTGGTTCATCTGTAAAGAAAAAGGTCTGGCTTGCTTACAAAATTTTCTGGGTTATCAGAGATTATACTTAAGCAAAAATTAATCTATCCTGTAAAATCCAAAATTAATGTTCATGGTGGGAAGGAAAGGTGTAAGTGCTCCTTGATGAGCTGCTTCTTTATGCTGTGAAGCTATCTCCTTTCACCCTCAAAACTTTTTCTCTTGGGAAGATGTCAATGACTTTTCTTGAACAGTTTTGGCTGTCTTCAGACAAATAACTTACAATCTTCAAGGACTGAAAAACAAATCCTTGCGCCCTCACCACCCCAATCACTTAAATCAATCTAAAGTTTTCCACTAGCAGGTTGAAAACAACTTGAAAACTTTTCAAGTGTTATAGCCATGTTCTGAGTGGCAAATCAGTGAATTGAGGCTTTAAAATGTAAGTAAATCTTACAGTGCATTTACTCTTTCCCATGCACTGTAAAACCTCCATTAACTACCCCAAAAAGAATTACCTGATATTCTTGAGGATAGGTATAAGCAGACATTTATTGCCTTTTCATCTATACTTTTTCAGTATCTCAAACCTCCACCCAACTCAAAATTCCCCCTCAAACCACTGATGTTTCTTTTTTAAGGAGCCTCATCTGGATGTTACTCTGAAAATGATGGAAAATACTGGAATGAATAGCACTATGAGTGTGCAGCCTGATCTAGTTTAGGTTAGCTAATCCAGCCACTGGTTTATTTACAGCACAATGGAATAGGCTGCAGAACTTGCCCAAGTGCTGGGTGCGTATAAAAGACCTGCAGTCACTGAACTAAGTACAACACAGCAGTGAAATCTGTGCTTTTTACCTGCTGAATAAGCAGCTTTTAAAGCACCAACATTTTTAACTCGATCAGAAGTCTCCATTAAACAATTTGATGTGAATTGAAGCTTGTATTCTATGGCCCATAACACAGAAAAAATTTAAATCCAGCAATTCAAACTGTCTCTGTTTTAAAAGCTAAAAAGAAACTTGGAAAATTGTTTAAATTCATTAGGCACTCTATGGTAACTGCCTGTGTGCAAGCTCTTACTTCACTACAACTAATCTCCTTGCAGTAAGGGGTACGCTTCCTCACATTTATTGTGCATATGATAAAAACGTTAATGCAGGTGTCTACCAGGAAACAGCAAAAAACCCCATAGTTCATGCTCTAGTATGAACTAGCATGCAAGAAATGCTTCTTTGGAGCAAAACTTATGTTATAGAACAAATTGTTTGCTTTCGGATTAAAAGTGTCAGTTTCCCCTTTTTTCCTAGCCCTTGAGAGGGTAAGGAAAACTCCCACTCTCCTGGGCTGAAGTGCTTTCAGAAGGAGCTTTTTAAGGAAATGAAATAAAGTTCACTTGCAAATAACGTAAAAGAACATAAAAAATATTATTGTCAGGCATTTCCTTTGAAAGCCAAGCTTCTTAGGATTTTTATTTATTACTCAATTCCTCCCCCCCCTTCCTCCCCCTCCCATTTTTTTTTATTACTCAATTCCTCCCCCCCTTCCCCCCCCCCCCCCCCCCATTTTTTTTTCAATGAAAATCTGGAAACAGAAATTATTTTGAAAACTTTTACCTTGACAGAAAGTGTTAACTTGCTGAAAAACTGAGGCATTTGGCTGTTAAGTTTTGACTAGCTACGCACCTCAGCTAACTTATATTTGCTGCTGGACATTAAACCTATGTTAATCAATTATACAGTCTGATAACTTGACAGAGATATTCTGCAGATATTACTGCACTGATTGATAGCCTAAAAACTCAACTGTGTAAAAGCTGAATAATGGCCAGTCAAAACTGATTCCTTTGACCAAGATAACAGGCACATCCTTCCGAAAAGCCCTGCTTCTTGTGTCTGTCTCAAACTAGTCCCTTCCCAAAGAAGGGAGCAGAAGCCCCAGGTGCCTGTGGCACTTCCTGCATGCACATTCATTCTTAGTTCTTGATAAATCGTCAAGTGGTTGCACTCTGCATACTCAGAACTGCTGTAATGAGTTCTCTTTACAAAATGCTTATACTCACAGCAGAAGACACAGACACAAAACCACGAGCTATTAACATAGTGCACCTCATCCATGTGCTCAGTACAGATGGTGTCGCTTACAACTTCAAAGGGGAAGAGGGTAGAGAAGGAACCAAAAAAAAAAGAAAAGGTTCCAGTAGTAAACCTGGCTGGTTCTTGAGGGAGAAAGGGAAAAAAACCCAAACTGAACCAACATGCCAGAATAAGGGAAAGATTAATTCCTAATTAATGAATTAATGAATGAAGTAAAGTGAAATAATTAATAAATGGAAGGGAAAATAAACTCAGTGGGGAATAAAACCCCACAAACTTCACAAAGCAGCAGTCCAAAATAATGCTACTCAGAATAAATCATTAAATAAATGTATTTTACCAACAGCTGTTATGTTTTCTGATCTAAGGAGATCAGCATAACAGTCATGGAGAAACAGTACCCCCACATTATTTTGCAATATCTGCTGTAGGCTACTGCTAAAGTCCGGCACTCACATAAAGCAATAAATTTGGCCTGTTACTGATGAGAGGTGTACAGTTGTAACATTGACCGCATTTGAAAAACTTAATGGAAGTCTATAACTTATCAGAAGACCATATCAAATGATTGGATAGGTATATATAATATATAGGTATATATAATTGGATTGCCTCCTGTAAACAAGTGGGTTACAGTCTTCCATTTGGAATAACGGAGTTGCAAAATACCCGAATACTAAAATACCTGCTTTGCAAAAAACCGAAACA
Organism: Lathamus discolor; assembly: GCF_037157495.1. NCBI lineage: Eukaryota > Metazoa > Chordata > Aves > Psittaciformes > Psittacidae > Lathamus > Lathamus discolor. The sequence goes on along the minus strand of NC_088909.1, from coordinate 82,273,117 downwards.
TGCAGTAAAAATATAGTAAACTTACCAAACCAGATTACTATCCCAGATGTCTGAGGCTGGAACATTATTTCCAAATGAGGAAGAAAATCTTTTTTGCTTCTTCTCAGTTGTATTACACTTCAGAAACTCACAGTGATATTTACTACAGGTGTCCTAACAGAATCTCAACAGCATTCACCACTTAGACTCAAAACAAAAAGCTCCCAGAAATACCTAGGTATATACAAGTTTGGCAATATTTATTCAGAATACTTTTGTATTTCTGTTGTACCTTTCAAGCAGTTATAGAGCTTTTCATTGCCACAAATAAAGCAGATTGAACTAATGTGATTCTGTTAATTTTAATAACTAATTTCCTAATATTTCCATCAGCCATAGATAACTTTGTTGAGTACTTTACTGAATATTAAATCACAATTTGCAGACCAGGTCACTTTGTAAGTAAATTTCTGCAGCCTCCTTTCAAATTTTTTGAGAGTCTGGATTTGCACAATGGCAACAACTTTGTCCCAGACACAACAGTAGTTGAATCCTTTTAAGTGTCAGCATGGGAGAACTAGATGCTTAGAAATTCAGCCATTAAGCACTTCATCAGCAGACAGGGGACTCAGTCAGTCGGTCATTTTTATGGGAAACATGACTGGTGGCCTTGTTTCTTTCCACATCAGGAACTGGATGCCATATGTTTCAAATCACATTGGTAAGTTTGTTTTTCCAAAGCAAAAACCTTTTCTACTTTTAGTACCGCTAATAAGTGCTTTCTTCAGTAAGCAGAAAGCAAAATATTGTATCATCTGCCAGCAAAATATCCTAACTAAAATGGCTTTTCTTTAAACAGAACATTCCACCCCTTAGTGATTCACATTTATATAAAACAAAAATTGAGCCAAATTGATAAAATGATTATCATCAAGAAGAATATTAAAGTATCTTTACTTTCAAGTTGCAACCACACTCCAAAGAAATGCAAATTAACAGATGTGAAAGCTTCCCCCACAGTGTCAATCTCACACTAAAAACATTACTAAAAGAATAGTTATGATTTGTAAAATGCTATTATAAAGTTTCTAAATGTAAATGTTTAATATCCTTTAAAACAGCCGTTTCAGTTGTATTAGACAACAGAGAGAAAAATGGGGCTTTAAGGTGTAATCAAATTTACATAAATGTTGTACGAATTATTGTGATATTGCAAAAACTTTTGAAGTTAAGCTATACTTTGGGAACTATTAAACTAAGAAATACTCGTTCCTTTCTTTTATTCTTCTTTGAAAGAATGACTGATTTTTATGTAAACAAGCTTCCTCAGAAACAAATTACATTGTAAGGAAGGAAGATGCTTTGGCTTAGTGCAGTATAATTGGATGAAATGTAAATATTGAGACGGATGTCGCTGGTGCAGTTGCTTCACTTATGTCTTCTAGTTTTAAAGCCAGAATGCTGAAAGTCTTGATATGTAAAAAGTCTAGCAGTGCTTACTGAAAGTCTCTTCTGAACCGGTGGCCACGGACATGCTTCACATGAAAGCACTATCTGGTAGCACTGAATTAGTGGCTATTAAATTTCAAAATACTGCCAAAATTTTCTAAGACATACCCTGTCTCACTGGAATAAAGTGCTGCCTGTTTTAAACAATTATCCACCCACCCACACCCAGTCTAATCCACTCTTACCAGAACAATAGAACTACATGAATTTTTAAACACCAAATGATTGGTCAAGCTACCAATACAATCATGTTGCCACCTTCAACACAAAACTAGCACTGCAGTTTTGTAATTTACAGGCAGGCAGATGTAGCAATACTCAGATATAGCAGATAGGAGCAAAAAAGCTAGAAATTTAGAATCCTTCATATAGTATTTTTTAAAAATTGAGGGAAAATTATGGTACATCACATTCCTATAGAAGAAAAAAAAAAAATATAATTCGAATCCTATCTGGAAAGCCAAACACTAATATTAACTAGCAAGAAAACAGCCCAGAATAATTCCAAGGAAAATAACAGTATGTTATGAGTCATTCAAAAACACACTAAAAGCAATTGACCTTTTTCAAATCTCCTTTATTTTGTCCTCCCAAGAATCTGAATCAATCGATACTCTAAAATGCTAATGCTAAAGTAATTCCCAAAGAACTGTTCAAGCAAAGCCCAGAGATACAAAAGGTACTCAAAATAGTGCTGTAAGCAATTAGGTCATTCCCTGTAGATCCTAACACCCTGAATTCACTTAGTGAGTCCCCAAAACACCACAAAACTTGTGAATGGCTGCCCCTAACTGGATCAAGAAAAACAATGGCATTGAAAACCATAGACTGAAACAACAGCAAACCCAGAGGTTTAAACAGTGAGACTAACAGACACAGCAGAGGGCATGTTCAGGCAGCCTTCTCTGTTAAGATTTGCAACTAGACTAGCAGTCTCCAAAATCACATCATGGGTATTTGCTCTTGCACACTACAGTCCCCAAAATCACATAATGGGTGTTTGCTCTTGCACACTACAGTCCCCAGCTCCATATATGACCTTGAAAACTTTTATCAGACACTTCATCCTGTTGAATTGAAATTTGATCCAATCAAACTGATTGCTTCATAGTCCCATAGCCTACACAGTGTTTGGGACAGCCACATAAACAAATTAACTCAGAGAAAGCACCTGCAAAGCCTAGAGGCACTTTGTGACAGTAGAGTAATTTAGAAACTGAAGTATAACACAGAACCGAAGTTCCTACCTCAGAGGTGAGCAGTTAGGTATTACAACTGTGCGCATTGCATGGCTCAGAAGTCAGAACCTTTTAATTTTTTTAAGTCATTCCAAATAGTTGACCCTCCTACCACGCTTTTAAGACTAGCAAATCCTGGACTTCACCATCATTGTGAGGTCATTTACAGTCAATGCATTGAGTAAGTTGTCTCAACAAGTTGCATTCATTGTTTACTCTCCTCAAGTTTCAAGCTGTAAGATTAAAGACATTTGTGAATCTAACTGTTTTTAAATTAACTCAAATAAAACAAGTTTCAGGTAAACAAACTATTTTCTTTTCTTTTGTTTTTCTGAAAAACAGAATAACTACTTTAAGCATAAACCAACAAGAGACCACAGAGTCATTTGGTCCTTTACTTCATAAAATTTATTATTTGACACAAATTCTTAAATTGCTGAATGGATTCCTTGCAACCTGTGGATCTTGAGGCATATCTATCAGTTGTCCCCACTTACAGTGCTTTGATTTGCATGACTGAGTGGTCTCAGTACACACTGACTGGAATCCTTCTGAATTAAATTTAACAAAAATAGTTCAAAGTAAACACACCCTTCGTTTTTGCCTCATTCCCAAATGAGTATAGTTTGCATACCAAGGCCCCAGCACCAATGCTCTGTTCTACAAGCTTGTTCCTTCTGTTCTCTGTGACTTGCTAATGGAATCATAGCTCATTAGAGCCGCATGCCATTATATGAGCTAATAATTTTGAGGGAAAAAAATCACCATGAGACATACCATGTTCCTTCGCTTACGTTGTATGGCAGTAACAGCATGTATGTTTGCACATATAAAATACAACATATGCTTTTAATATATTTCACATATATGTATCTACAGACACATGTACTCATATGTCTCCAGTTCTGTATGTGGAGATCCGCAAGTACTATATGCTGAAAACTGTAAATAGCACCTTTTTTTCACCACATATATCATGCTTCTGTGCAAGTGGCACAGATATTAGCGCTGGCAGACAACTTTCAAGATGAGTTGTGCTACTAAACCAACATCTACAGACACCAACTATTGGCATGTCCGGTGCCTGGATACACTGTGAAAGTGGCTGGAGACCAGAGCTGAGGTTTGAAAGAGAAGAAAAGAACATCCATTCTATCATGACACCAAAACAGCATTTCATCCTATGCTTATGAACTAAATCCGTGCTAAATTAAGCAGGCTATTTCCACTGAAGAGCAGAGAGCTACATACCAAGTCTGCCACAGATGAGTTACAGACTGGTTGGTTGGTCTATTACAGATAAATGATCTTTGTCTTTGAAAGAAGTCTGTAGGCTACTAACTTTCATTTTATTGCCTACTCAATCCTACTCAGATGTTTAACATATGTTCAGCAGGAAATGAAATATACAATCTATGATTTATGACTGCCAAAATGCTGGAACCAGAACAACAATTCTCTGTGTGGGCATAAGCAGGGCATGTATTTCCCTCTCATTCCTCACTCCTCATCTTCCTCTACCTTTATAAAAGACAGAGGACTTAAAGACCCAAGACTTTTGCAGTGAATTTTCGTAACATTTTAAGAGATGGAAAATTAATTTTCAGTCCATTTTTTGATCACAACTTTTTTTTTTTTATTATACACACAAACATTTGCAAATCTTTTCGTCAATTCTCCAGGACACAGGGGAGGACCAAGAAAAAGCTAGGAGGATTGGCCAGGTTAATAAATGGTTAAAAGGGCGGTGTCATAGTCAGGGGTTTGGGTGTCTTGAACAGGGGAATGAAGTTAGTAGGCCAGGTCTACTGGGGGCTGGTGGAGCTGCTCTGGTAGAGAAGGGGAAGAGCAGTTTTGGTAGGAGGCTTGCCAGACTGGTCAAGGAGGCTTTAAACTAGATGTGTTGGGGGAGGGGGGCATCATTCCATCCCAACACACCCAGTCAGTTGCCAGCACCTATAATAAATGCCCGGAACAATGTAGAGATATTCCAGCTGCTCCAGCCAACGAGCCGGCTTCAATTGGAGCTCGGCTCAGATGCCTCTATACAAACACCCATAGCATGGGGAACAAACAAGAGGAATTAGAGATGTGTGCACATCTACGGGGGTATGATACAATAGGCATCACTGAAACATGGTGGGATGGCTCCTATGACTGGAGTGTTGGAATGGAAGGTTACGGGCTCTTTAGAAAAGACAGGCGCAGCAGGCGGGGAGGGGGAGTTGCCCTTTATGTTAGGGATAGGCTGGAGAGTGTGGAACTCTGGTGACAGGTGAGCAGTTTACAGAGAGTTTGTGGGTCAGGGTTAAAGGGAGAACAGCAATGGGAGACATTACTGTGGGGATCTGTTACAGGCCGCCTGATCAAGGAGAACCTGTGGATGAAGCACTCTACAGACAGACAGAAACAGCCTCACGCTCACAGGCCCTTGTTCTCATGGGGGATTTCAACCACCCTGACATCTGTTGGAACGATGGCACTGCACGGCACAAGCAATCCAGGAGGTTCCTCGATTGTGTGGAAGACAACTTCCTTCTGCAAGTAATAGAGGAGCCGACAAGGAGAGGTGCCATGCTTGACCTTGTGCTCACCAACAGGGAAGGGCTTGTTGAGAATGTGGTACTCCAGGGCAGCCTTGGATGCAGCGATCACGAGATGGTCGAATTTGAGATCCCCAGGACAGTGAGAAGAGCGTGCAGCAAGCTCACTGCCCTGGAGTTCAGAAGAGCAGACTTTGGCCTCTTCAGGAACCTGCTTAATAAGGTTCCATAGGATATAGCCCTGGAGGGCAGGGGGGCCCAAGACTGTTGGTTGATATTCAAGGATCACCTGCTACAAGCTCAGGAGTGCTGCATCCCAACTAGAAAGAAGTGTGGCAGGAGGGCCAGGAAACCTCCTTGGATGGATAAGGAGCTGCTGAGGAAAATTCAAATGAAAAAAAAGGCTTATAAAAAATGGAAGCAAGGACAGGTGGCCTGGGTAGAGTACAGGGATGTTGTCCAGGAAGCTAGGGACCAGGTTAGGAAGGCTAAGGCCCAGTTAGAATTAAACCTAGCCAGGGATGTTAAGGATAACAGGAAGGGATTCTACAGGTACGTAGCAAACAAAAAACAGACTAGGGACAACAGAGGCCCCCTGAGGAACCTTTTGGGAGAGCTGGCTACACAGGATTTGGAGAAGGCTGAGGTTCTTCATAACTTCTCTGCCTCAGGCTTCACTGGCAAAGGCTCTGACTGCACCACCCAGCTCTTAGAAGGTAGATGAAGGGACTGTGAGAATGAAGACCTTGGGCCCACTGTAGGAGAGGATCTGGTTTGAGACCATCTTCAAAATCTGAAAGTGCACAAGTCTGTGGGACCTGGAGAAATCCATCTGCGGGTCCTGAAGGAGCTGGCAAATGAAGTTGCTAAGCCACTGGCCATCATATCTGAAAAATCATGGCAGTCAGGTGAAGTTCCCAATAACTGGAAAAAGGGAAATATAACCCCCATTTTCAAGAAGGGGAAAATGGAAGACCTGGGGAATTACAGACCAGCCAGTCTCACCTCTGTGCCTGGCAAAATCTTGGAGCAGATTCTCCTGCAAGGCATGCTAAGGCACATGAGAAACAACAAGGTGCTTGGTGACAGCCAGCATGGCTTCACTAAGGGGAAATCCTGCCTGACCAATTTGGTGGCCTTCTATGATGGGGCTGCACTCCTGTTAGGGTGGTGAGACACTGGAATCGGTTGCCCAGGGAGGTTGTGAGTGCTCCATCCCTGGCAGTGTTCAAGGCCAGGTTGGATGAAGCCTTGTGTTGGATGGTTTAGTGAGAGGTGTCCCTGTCCATGGCAGGGGGGTTGGAACTAGATGATCTTGAGGTCCCTTCTAACCCTAACCATTCTATGATTCTATGATTCTATGGACAAGGGTAAAGCAGTTGGTATCATCTACCTGGACTTGTGCAAAGCGTTTGACACTGTCCCACACCACATCCTTGTCTCTAAATTGGAGAGATATCAATTTGATGGATGGACCACTCGGTGGATAAAGAACTGCCTGAATGGCCGCACACAAAGAGTTGTGGTCAATGGCTCGATGTCCAGCTGGAGATCAGTAGCGAGTGGTGTCCCGTGGGGATTGGTGTTGGGACCGGTCTTGTTTAACATCTTCATCGTTGACATGGACAATGGGATTGAGTGCGCCCTCAGCAGGTTTCCTGATGACACCAAGCTGTGTGGTCCGGTTGATACGCTGGAGGGAAGGGATGCCATCCAGAGGGACCTTGACATGCTTGCGAGGTGGGCTGATGCCAACCTCATGAAGTTTAACCATGACAAGTGCATGAGCATGAGCCAGCTGCAGTGTGCGCTCGCAGCCCAGAAAGCCAACCGTATCCTGGGCTGCATCAGAAGGAGTGTGACCAGCAGGTTGAAGGAGGTGATCCTGCCCCTCTACTCTGCTCTCGTGAGACCTCACCTGGAGTATTGTGTGCAGTTCTGGTGTCCTCAGCATAAAAAGGACATGGAACTGCTGGAACAAGTCCAGAGGAGGGCCACGAGGATGATCGGGGGACTGGAGCACCTCCCGTATGAAGACAGGCTGGGGAAGTTGGGGGTGTTCAGCCTGGAGAAGAGAAGGCTGCGTGGAGACCTCATAGCAGCCTTCCAGTATGTGAAGGGGTCCTATAGGGATGCTGGGGAGGGACTCTTCGTCAGGGACTGTAGTGATAGGACAAGGGGTAACCGGTTAAAACTTAAACAGGGGAAGTTTAGATTGGATATAAGGAGGAAATTCTTTCCTGTTAGGGTGATGAGACACTGGAATCGGTTGCTCAGGGGGGTTGTGAGTGCTCCATCCCTGGCAGTGTTCAAGGCCAGGTTGGATGAAGCCCTGGGTGGGATGGTTTAGTGTGAGGTGTCCCTGCCTATGGCAGGGGGGTTGGAACTAGATGATCTTGAAGTCCTTTCCAACCCTAACTATTCTATGATTCTATGATTCTATAGTTTGAGAGCAACAGCTATACCAGTACACAGCAAACAATAAAAAGATTAACTTCTTCTCTATAGCCTTAATTTCTTTGTAAAAGCATGTGACATTCTCAAGAGTAGGTGCTGTTAAGTAACTTCCAGCTTAATGGAGCACCCAACACATTTTGTTTGTCACGTAATCTGAAGAGACTTTGACCAACCATTATATTTCTGTCATTTTATCAATGAGTTGTTTCCTGGACTAACAGGTCATTTCAATTTATTTTCCCCTGAGCTCTAAAGATGGAAAAAATATAGAAAACACACGATTTAGTAATTTTAACAAATAATCAGAAGTAATAAATTGAGACTTACCTCTATTGTTTTTATCTATTTCAAAACATGCAATTACATAAATAAATGCAAATCACCAAGGAATATAGCTAAAGAGAAGCCTGAATTTACCACTAAATCATCAAGGCACTCCTCTCAGGAAAAATTCCAAACTGTACATAATTTAGGCGGACTTTTTTTCCAAATACTTGTTTGCAAATGTGAGGAAGAGCACTAAGAGAAACTTCCTTTGCCTTGGGATCTCAAACTGTCAGTGCCTTTTGGAATCAGAACCTTCCTTGGTAGGTGATATATGGTAGGGATTGCAGACCAAAGAGTACTGAAAAGCTTGCTGGAGTCCTTAATTATTGGTTATTAATTCTCTCAGCAGCGAGCTAATAACTTGCTAAACCACCTAATCTCAATTATTTTTTCAGTTATGATGTGTATATCTGTAAAAACAGTTGTATTGCAGTCTCAAGAGAAAAAGCTTAATGGAAGCACAAACCTGAATTGTAACACTCAAATACATAGATAAAAAAAAACCCAACAAACAAAGCAACAGACACTCGCAGTCATTCTTGTCTTACATTTATATTGTTTTAGTAAGGTAAGAGTTTGAAAATCTGAATAGTTTTTCTTGATGGATACAGATGAAAGACTATAACCAGTCAGGACTTCAAAGGCTACCAAGATTTGTCTCACAACTGAAAAAATCAGGTTAAATACTACATTTTCTGCCTGAAACTCAAGATTTCATTTTTGTATATAGATGACACAGGGCTAGCAGCTCATTACATAAACCGATCTCCATCCAATTTCTCATATGCCAGGCCATTGAAACAGCATCTTTAAGAAAGCTGCCAAAAATCTAATCTAACTGCTCCGTGTTTCATTTTGCACACAATATAAAACACAAATAATGATAATACAAATAATGTCCTCCTGGAAATCATCAAACCTACTGATGCAGGCTGCTATATAAGAACTCCTGATTATTGCTAAAGGGGAAGTTGTATATTAACTGTAGTTACACAATTTCAAAATGAGTTGTGGCCATGCTGCGCACTACTCAGAATAAATAGGCAGCCTTTTGAATTTCATCGCATAAAAACCAAGAGTGCTTTCCCAAAAGTTGGCAAGAGGACATGAGGATAGCACATATTAAATAGTCTTAGCTGTTGGATTTACAAAACACAAGTCAGGTGGATGTAAAATATACGGATCTTAAAATTCTACTGCAATAGTCATGTTTCTAAAACAGAGTTGAGTTTCTTTTTCACACACAAAATATGTATCATAACAACTGCAGGTATATGTTAAACTACCTCAGTTAACTATACAGGCAAATAGATCTGTGAGACGTTTCTAAATGGGGAAAAACAAGTGGCAGTTTGACCACACAAAGCATTACGTTTACCAGTTATTACAGTTTATGAAGTCAAATTATATGAATACATTATTTGCATTTGCTTTCTTCAGAAAACTAATCTGCAGGTGTTTTGCAAAAATGTTATGTTCACTATGTGGATGGTCCATACTCCCCAAAAGGCAGATGAAGTGGGTGAGATGCAAATGAAGTTGAGTGAATTATCATAACAATATGTAATATTTAAATAGCCAACATGAAACAGAGGTAGAAGACAACATCCTTTGGAGTGAATTTCAGCAATACAGTAACACAGCAGGAAGGAGAAGATGCTCACTAATTTAAAATGTACTTACCGGATTGTGATTTGAACTGAATCAAGGCACTGCTGTATTCCACTGTAATTAACAAAGACTGTTTTCCCACACGACAATATTCAGTGTCTCTGTTAACCAAGCATTTAAACACACAGACTCCATCAGCTGAAGGAAAAAAAAAACGACAAACCTTTAGAAAACTTTTTAGCAGTTAAAAACAAAAACATATAAAAAACTAGATGCCTCTGCTTAACAATATACATAAGTGTGTATTCGAAGTACACAACTTGGCAAAAATACACTAACATGTTCCTTAAGAAAATTTTACAGAGACCTAGAGTTTCCATCCCACTTATCATCCACAGTTTCTTGAAGTTGTCTTGTCCTCAAAAGAAAGAGAGCTGACTAAAGTAATTTTTACCTAGATCCTAAAGAAGTCTTGAATTAACACTTTTTCTACTACTTTTGCTTCCTACTTTGTCAAATTAAATGGCAAGGTGAAGAATCAGGGATCAATTAGTTTGACTAAACGAGGAGAAATGGACCAACTTTTTCTAGCAAACACACACTACGCACCACATCACGTATTACAGCTATCAATAAACCTATGATGTGAGAAAAACTAATGCAATTTTTCGGGCAATGAAGAACACATACATACTTCAGAGCTAGGAGCAGCAGAGGTCAAGCCTGTGGCCCCTGGAAGAGGGACCCAGTATCAGAGGCTTAAGTGATGCAGTACACACTGTCTCTCTATCAGCCTTACAGCTGTCAGGTGGCAGTTGTGTGAGCACATCAAGTAAGATGCATATCATTGCTTTCAGAAACCTGAAAGACATCTGTCTCAAAGGGAACTTAATGAAAATGGCAGCTATGGATATTAGGTACAATAGGTGAAGCTTTTAAATTATCAGGGGGTTGTGTTATACATATCTTCATCACTCAGGAAGCAAAGCTCCAGGACTTAACATCCCTAGAACATTCTTTCATGCATTTTATTTCACTTTGCTGTCGACAAGCATCTATTATGCTTCTCCCATGCACATTGTATTATTCTGGAGATAAATGTTAAAATAAAACACAAAACCCACCAGAAGCAGGAAAAGTAAAAGGGTTAAGGCAAAATAGAAACAGAGAAGTTAAAGTTCACCAATTGGCAGTGACAGAAAAGTGATAACACTGCAATATACTGAAAAGTGTGCAAGAGAAAAAAACTGAAGGAAAGCAAGAATGAAGGGTTAAAAATACACATCTTGAAAAGCAAGAGTCATAATGAATTGATTATTATTAAAAGCTTAGTTGAAAGCTAATTATAGACTGCTGAGCTATGTTATTCTGCTAGCAACATTCAAAGGACCAGACTAAGAAGGTACACAAATACCCAGCATACAGGCACTCAGTACATTTTCTGAAGTCATGTGCTGTGATGAAAAGGAAAGAGAACAGAGAGAAAAGCCACTACATGATGTTCACAGAAGCATAGAACAGTTTGGGTGGGAAGGGACTTTAAAGATCATCTCGTCCCAAGCCTGTGCCGCAGGCAGGGACACCTTCACTAGACCAGGTTGCTCAAAGCCACATCCAACCTGGCCTTGAACACTGCAGGGATGGGGCAGCCACAGCTTCTCGGTGCAACCTGCCAGTGTCTCACCACCCTCACAGTAAAGAATTTCTTCCTAATATCTAATCTAAATCTACCCCCATTCAGCTTAAAGCCGTTACCTCCTTTCCTATAACTACAGGCCATAGAAAACCACCTCTCTCTGTCTTCCTTATAAGGCCCCTTTGAGTGTTGAAATGCCACTGCAAGGTCTCCCCAGAGCCTTCTTTTCCCCAGGCTGTACAGCCACAACTCTCAGCCTGTCTTCATAGGAGAGATGGCCCATCCCCTGGCCATTTTTGTGGCCCTCCTCTGGACCAACTCTAACAAGCCTATGTCTTTCCTGAGCTGTACTTTAATGTGGAGCTCCTGTGTACTTATGGCAGCCTATTCCTCCTGGAGGTGTCATGAGACATTGAAATGTACTCATAAGTTAATTACAACTTATAAAGACTCTTTTCTAATTTGAAAGACTGGGCCTACACTTAAAAACTACCTGTGGGCTTTTGTTTGTTTGGTTTTTTTTTTTTGTTACGTGAGCTGTTACTCAGCAGCTATGAGCAACCACTTTGTCAAAAGATTTTTTAAAATACTATATTTCCGGATCAGATTTTGGGATAAATGTTCACATTTTTTCTCAAATACAGCAACATGAGTGTAACTAGATGCTGAGAGTCCAATCCTGGCTAATAAGTGATTGTGGTGTGGACTACAATGGTATTGGTCTAAAGTTCAAAAGCAAGCGTATCTCAAAGTAGTTACAAAAACACGTCTGTACTTTAAACATTAATTAATCTTGAAGTACTCATAGCAGTATCAGGGAAAAAAAATTGCTCCAGTTTTAGGTGCATGTTAAGAGAGTAGAATGTAGTACTTAGGAATTTTCACTTCCAGATGTCATTTAAGTATTCCTGCAACTCACACTGAGCTAATGGCCATTTGGAATCAACTTGGTGAAGACTTTGTTCCAAAGTCTCTCACTTGTTCTGTCTTCTGCCATTTATCAGTTGCCGGTTACAATTAATACATCATAGTTAAGCATAGTGAAATCAATTGCCTGCTAAGTTGGAAGAGCCTACATGTTCATTGGAGCTCCCGTGGATGTTCCTCACTCATTTTCTGGCCTGTAGGGAACAGAGGGCCAGTAGCCAGATGCTGAGGTCTTTTCTCCTGTCAGCCTATAAACTATACAGCACAACAGCATCAGTAAAACTGTATTTGCATGTCCAGGTCTGTACAGATGTTTGTTCACCTTGAAAGTCAGGCAGCATACCTCTTTGGTATTTCAGAACAACAACAAAAGACAGGAAAGGACCAGATCGTATTTTGGTATCAGGACTCAAGGCAGTAAAGGCAGCAGCTAATGTCATACCCTGCAGAAGTTTCTCAAAGGTGAAGAAAATACTTTTTTTCCCCTCAGTTAAAATGGAAAAAGAATATATTTCAAACTCTGTTGTTGCTTTTGCATTCACTGAATATGACAGCTCACTGCACAAGTTTGGCAAGTCAACAACTACAGGAGACTTTAAAAAGGACTAGTGGGTTGTTAGTGTACTGAGGTGGACAAGGACATTGCTCATAGCACTGCTTTCTACTTGCAAATGCCAGAGATTCTCTGGGATAACCTCCATTTTCTCAACCTGACTTTTAAAATAATTCCATATCCATTTTGAGTGGAGTACATCCCCAGTGTCTGCGCATCACTGAAATAAAATGTTCATTCTCACATTAGAATACATTCAGGATACTCTTAAGACTCATTTCACTATATTAAGAGAACAGTTTGTAAAAGAGTTTATAATCTTCTTGTAAACAGGAAAAAAAAAAAAAAAAAAGCTATTGGAAAAAACCCAGCGAATTTCCCATCTATAGAACAGCACATTAACTTGAAGTTAAGTTTCAGTAGAAAATTCAGCATTTCAGAACAGCATGTCTAAAGGACACACAAAACTTGCATGGTGTTAAAGGCAACATGAGCAGGAATCTCTCAAATCCTAAACAGTGCTACAACAAATGAGGACTCCCCTAGACAGAGCCCACTACTTCCACTCAGCCTTACAAGAGCTGACTTCTCTTTGCTTTTCCCTCTCACTTTATTCCTCTTACATACATAGTCATATCTATATCAAGAATGACAATACTCAAAATGTCTAAAAAATTTGCTCTTTCATGTAAAGCAAGAAAGGAAAAAGTAAAAAGTCTTCTGAGATTTAAGCCTTGGAATCTTGCCCAGTTAACCATTATACTACCTTAATACTTCACTTGTTTGGAGCTTTAACATTACTATGACTGCAGACAGAAAGTCCTAAGATACTGTTTTGATGACAGCAGCATGAAGCTGTTGTCAGCTTTATGCATATGAATTGGCTGCAATCTCCATAAGGTAATATGCAATTTAAGCAAGGGTGTGTGATTACATGAAGGCATGGATTCTTTCAAGCTCAGAATAAACAGCTGCTCTGTTAGGTAACAGATGAGATCCATTTCCTGCAAAAGGGAAGAAAAAACCACTCCATATCACAGTCAATTAAAAGAAAGAATTCATAAATGCAAATTTCATGAGGAACTATATATTTCGTAGCATTATCTCCTACCTACTTCACAAACAAGCCTGATCTTTAGTGTAGCAGGCTAATATAATTAAATATATTATTTTAATATATCTCTAAAATCAATGCTTGATGAATGATTTCTAGAGAAATAACCACTTATAATTTATTTAAAATTGTTTCCTTATTCAGCATATTAATGACAAAAAAAGAAAAAAAAGAAAGAAGTTAGCAATAATCCTTTTAGTAGTACCAAAGTCTTCCACCTTTGCTCCTCTTCAAAAGACATCTTGGTAAAGTTTTCCTTGGCAGAAAACCAAGGAAAGATTGAGAGTCTGAAAAGAAATAAGTCAAAACCTGGAAATGGGGCAGAGGGGGATGGGGCCCTAGAACATGGAGAGGGGCTGAACCTAGATTAAAACAAAGGCACAAACTCTGCAAAATTTCACTTTCATAGCTCAGTGTTTAATGAAAACTCCTTATCTTCTTGCTGGAAATATGTCTAAGCAGTGACTGTTCACTTGCAAAATAAATCTACGTTGTAGATACCTGTACCTATCCATAGATGCCTTCTACCAAAATGAGCACTAAGTATTTACTTCTGCACTGCTCTTTCTCTGATTAAAATGTTAGGTGCACTAACATTATTAAACATTTTTTTTAAGATTATTTTAACTTTATTTAAATGTTAAATATTTAACAACATTTTAACATTATTTAAACACTATCAAAGTGTGTTTTAAATACTTCCCAGGTACACACTTCTTGAAACTGCTAGAACATTTAATCACTAGAAAAGGTGTTCACCTCACAGAATGACTTTTCCTAAGTATATGAACTCTTTCTGGGAATGAGGGATTTAACAGTTGCTCCTGTTTCCCTGCCAGTTCTCATCCTGTTTCCCTTTAAGATTTTCCCTTTAAGATTTTGCTGGCCTTTGTGATTAAGAGGAAGGAGATGTTTGCACTAATTTAATTACTGAGAATCCGCTTTAGAACAAGGATAACCTGACACAGTTATCTACTGCTATACGCCTTTAAACTTTCAAGATTTTTGCTCCCTACACTTGCATCCCATTTTGAAAACTGATCAGCACCTACAGCATGCAGGCGGTTAATGCCAAGAAACAATTCACATCCTTCAGCATTATCTTGTCTTTTTTCAATAAAGCAAACACAAAATGAAAGAAACACAGCCCCAACAATAGTCGGCTTCAAATATGCTTGTTTACCAGTTGCCTGTATCTCACTGCCTGTTCCTTCAGTTGATTTATGACCACCTTTAAAACACCAAGCACAGCAAAGCACACTTTTACCCCACACAACTAAGTGCAATGTAAATATCTCTCAGTAACAGTTATCGTAAGTTGGTATGCTCACAAAGCAAAAGACGTCTTCCAAAGACACTGACTCAAGTCCGGATGTTATCTACACTCAACACAGAGTTAATACATAACCTGATCTTTGAAGGCATAGGTGGTTTTCACCACGCAGCTCTCAGGGTCATGTCAACCTCAGAACACAGCTCTGCCTTTGTCTGCAACCATGCAGCTTAACAAATAAATCGTGTAATCACAAGCAGATCAAGAGTCACCAGTTGCAAGCAGTGTAAAAAAGAATACTGTGATACAGAACAATCGGTGCCAATTTAAAGAGTATTCCTTTTTATTTGGACAGCCTCAAGGAGACTGTCACGTTGCAATGTTGCAATAACAAGAGACTAAAACAAGTTACGTCTTCTAATGACTGACGTAACAGACCCATCCAAGTTTCAAAAGCATAAGCTGGTTTATAATAGAAAGGAGGAGGAGAAGTTGTTATCTAGAATCGTGGGCTCTACAATATTTTTCTGATATGCAAGCCACCTCATCCTAACAACCACCTGTGCCTGTAACCTCTTCAGTGATACCTCCACTGAGTATTAACTGCATCATATAAAGCTTCATACATGACTAAAACGGGCATTCAGAAAGTGTAAAGAACCTCTGTGACATGGATTCACAATAGTGACAATTTAGGACAAGCGCCCTCTCAATATCCTGACTGCCTTAGGTGTAGTTCATAAGGCAGTCAGAGCTCAAGTAAATAGTCTGAAATAACCACCATAAAAGTGTGATTTGAGGCACAGACTAGGAGATCTACTTCAGCAGTACTACAGCAACCTTTAGAGAAATCAGGCACTTTTTTTTAATAAAATAAAAAAGTAATATTTTTTAAGATAGATATTAAACTAGAAGTGTTTTGAGAAATTTATTTCTTGAGCTATACACTAGTACCTCTACAAATATCAAAGAGTTTTGTTTTTACTGTAAGCAGGCACAGTTTCATTAACTTCAAATCAGCAACTATTAATCTCAGACTACTGTGGTAAATCACTGCAGTTTAGACACCGCAGCAATAAAGCACCTGTCTTTCAAGTAAGAGAGGATACAAAGAATATTATAACAAAGTTGCTTCCTTATGCTTTTAAAGAGCTTAAAGGAAGAAAATCAAGAAAGCATTTCATAATACCTCATACTGCTAGCCATAAATTGATTTCACACTACTGGTGTCTACTCAGCTTGACATTTAATGAGTCACTGCATTTCCTTCTTTATACAAAGTCTTGGAGGGTAAGGGCCTGGTATAAACTTATTGGATTTGCAGAAAGAGGTCATACTTGTATTCTCAATTTGCAACTCCTTTACTTTTCTAATTGCAATATATATTTACTTTTACCTTATTTTTGCTTATGTATGTCCACACATTTCTGAGAGCATCATTGCATTTCAACTATAGTTTGACATAAATAAGACTTATAAAGATTAAGTTATCATAAAACTATCAAGGAAAAGTTGTGATGGTACATGGCTTTTTACCATTTCTATTCAATTTATAATTAAACAATAAAATGATTAAAAGCACAATGTAATCAGTAGCAGTATTTTTTAAAGAATTTTTTGGCTGCAGCATAGCAAAAATGGCAGCAGCTATTAATCTGTATCATTCTGAGATACAAGTTTCTTTCATTATGTGCTGAGGACTGCCGAATTCTGGTACCTATTTAGTGGCTAAGGCAAAGCACCATCAAATGCAAATTTGAAAAATTAAGTGTTTCCTGAAAACTTAATCTTTTAATAAAGAGAAAGAAAAGGAGAGCAGTAAAATAAGAATCCTTTATCTGTAGAGCTCTAAAGAAACTAGCATTCTGTTTACAAGTAAAAAATTTAAAATAGGGAAATTCAGAAATAGTAGTGAATGACCAGTACATATATGAGGTTTGTTACATTTTAATCAACAAGTCAGATGCATTACATCTTTTTAAGCAGTGGTGAGACAGAGCAGAGTAGAAAGAAAAAAAAGGTGCAGACAAATCCTCAGTCATCACTAATCATTACTGCCTTATCACAGCACCCTGTAGTGAGCCACGTAGCCTGTAATTTTCAGCCATCTCCTTCTGCTGCTTCCAAACCAGCAGAAATATCTTATTTTATTATTTCATTATATTTTAATTATGCCTGATACAGTTTAAGTAGTTTTCTCACTTTAGGAATGCTAGTTTTGCTTCACAAATGTTTTTAACATATTATTTGCCAAACATTAAACCAGACAATAGGGTTGTCTTTCCTTTCCACTCAGAAATGCACAGCCACTGCACATGGTAGAGTGACAAAATATTAATACCAGAACATCGTAACTAGTAGTAAAGATTGAAGAACTCTGTATTTGGACAAAAAACAAACAAACAAACAAACAAACAACAACCAAAACAACCAACCAACCAAACGACCAACATTCCCTTAAATATTTCCTGCATATGTTTGAAGGTGTTACCACTCTGCCTGTGCTCATTTTATATCATGCCACTGTGGAAAAAAAATAAGCAGACCTGCCTTTAGGAAAACTAAGTTTCTAACACAGCATTTCTCCTATAGTTTTATAAGCCACTGTAGGGTCCAGGGCGTATCTGGAACATTCCATACCTGTGGCAGTGTGAAATGAATGGAAAACTCTCTACTGCATGCTCTTTAGCTGCCAGAAGAACCCGGCATAGAAACAGCTGGCCTGAAAAGGTCAGGCATCAGGACTTCAGTGCAGATGGTTTGCTTTCCAGATGTCTGATATTGAACAGTTGCAATCTGTTTTCTGGATAAAAAGAACATGCTTACAGACACATGCAGACATAATGCCATCCATGCTACTTGCAGGAACACTGCCAACTGAAGTCAATGGCAATGAATCACAGAGAAAAATTTGCTAGTACACATTTTTCCTGAATAAGCGTTTGTGCCTGACTCACAGTTATATAGCCATACATAAATGGATACAAGATTTTCACTTTCAGATTTCACTTTTACACTTTCAGATGCAGAGACCTTGATTAATTTACACATAGCATGTTATACTATTTAAAGGAAAAATAATTTATGTTTAGATTTATTTGAGATCAAAATATATTTACACAGAGCTTCATTTTCCCTTGCAGATTAAATACATTAAAATTCATCACAGAAGTTTCGATACAGAACAGGAAAACATAAAACCAACAGAGCTAGCAATGGAACTTTTACTATGCTAACACAAGTATGTGCACGTGTACTGTATGAGTAGGTGATCTTTAGGTCCTTTCCAGCCGTAACTATTTTATGATTATGAGCCTACCAACATATAGAAATCCTTCCATACATTAAAAACCTAATTCCGTCATCTGTAGTACACAAAACAAGAGCGGTGGCTTCTGCGATATAAGAGACAGAAGTGGAAGTCCACCGTGCTAAATGCACTGCTGAACTCAGTTTCCTCCAGCTATGAAAATCATCTCAGTGATAACAGTTTTCAGTTGCCATTTTGTTGTCTTTACAATACACTGATCCCTTTAATTGGCTTTGGTTGGAGAAAAGGCACAAAAAGGGACTAGCAGGAGCTGATCCAGGATTCCTTTAAGTTAATAGGAACCTTTCAACTGGTATCAGTGTCCTTTACATAAAACTGTCTTAGCATCTATCTACTCACCATGTCTGTGCATGCAATTTAGGTAATTTGGCAAAATAAACCCATGACCCCACAAACCTAACCTCCCCTCTTCTAACTTCCCTTTTCTACCTCGAAACAAACCAAGAAAAGTAAGCCTACGTCAGAAGGCAGTACTTTCTCCTCCTTCAATTAAAAACATATTCCAAACTCAATCTAAATATTTATTACGGCACTTACTGGCTGACTCCTAGATATAAAAAAACTTTATGGTAGTGTCTTCTTTCTTAACTTTGGGAGGTAAAAACCAAAGATGATACTTTCTTTATTCTCTCACTCATCTCCTTGCTCTAGGAAGGTTGGGAACTCTCTAAGGAACAACTGTTTTTATTAAAACTGTCTAGGCAGCACTGCAAAATATTTAGAAGCAAAGAGGTACAAGCTTAAACAGGTATTTTCGTTGATGTATGTTGCCTACCTAGAAAATAAAGGAAAAACAATTTTAAAAAGCAGCACACAAAAATAAAAAATCATGCATAGTTTTTCATTATACCTGTTTCCATCCACACTATCTCTTCTTGACATAAACACAGATGTTCATAATTTAGTTCAGCTCAAGCTGCAGCAGAAGTAACAAAATCCAAAAGTATGGTTATGCAGCAAGGCCTTTAATATCTTCTTGGTTCATTTAGGATTCTTAATTAATTGCTGTGAAAAGTTTCAGCAATTTTATTTTGTGAGCTCATATTTAGGCTTGAGAATTTTTACACTCTTCTTAAAGGCCCTTAATTCAGAGTTTAAGTTCAGAAAGAGCTAGAATCATTTTATAAATTCACTCAAGAAATTTTTAAACTTTTGCAGACCAGCCAAAGAAAACTGTTTGAAAATCTTCCTAAAAAAATGTATTACCAGTAATAGTGTAAGGGTCATCAAACTGCACCTTAAAACTGCAAGCTAACTAGTGCAAGAGAAGGAATTGGTTAAGAGGACAAACACAGGGAGAGGCTGATAATGCCAAGCAAATCATACAATCATAAAATGGTTTGGGTTGGAAGGGACTTTTCAAGGCCTAGCCTCCTGCAATGAGCAGGGACATCTTCAGCTCAGAGCCCTACCTAACATGTCCTGGAACGTCTGCAGGATGGTGCATCCACCACCTCCCTGTGCAACCTGTGCCAGTGTTTTACCACCCTCATTGTTAGATAAAAAATAAAATCTTCCTTGTATCTAGTTTAGTTTAAAACCATCACCCCTTGTCCTGTCACTATAAAGCCCTGGTAAAAAACCCTATCTCCATCTTATTTATTTGCCCCTTTAAGTACTAAAAGGCCACAATAACGTCTCCCTGGAGCCTTCTCTTCTCCATGCTGAACAAGCTCAACTCTCTCAGCCTTTCCCTACAGAAGAGGCGTTCCACTCCTCTGATCACTTCTGTGCCCCCACACTGTCTCCCCTCAAGGCCTTGCTCCAAAAGGTCCATGCCTTTACTGTACCGAGGACTCCAGAGCTGGATGCAGCACTGCAGGATGGGTCTCAGGAGAGCAGAGTAGAGAGGCAGGACCACCTCCCTTGAGCTGCTGCCACACTTCTTGTGATGCAGTCCACTATATGGTTGGATTTCTGGGCTGCAAGTGCACACTGCAAAGCGATGTCCAATCCTTCACCCACCAGTACCCCCAAGTCCTTCTCCTCAGGGGTGCCCTCAATCCTTCCACTGCCACAACGCAAGTACACCTGACCTCCTGCAGCCCGAACAGCCGCAGAAACCTTGCTCTTGGCCTTGTTAAACCTTATGAGGTTGGCATGGGCCCACCTCTCCAGCCTGTCAAGGTCCCTCTGGATGGTAGTCCTTCCCTCAAGCTTACCAACCGCACCACTCAGCCTGTGTCATCTGCAAACTAGCATCTGAGATATAATAAAAAAGACCCTTATGAAACATAAGTTCAGGAATTTTTCCAATCAGCTAACCACTGGAATACTTACTACTAAGATCTGAAACAGTTAACAGAAAATTTCAGGATTACTGTTTCTAATCATAATACTGTCTTCAACCACAATAGTATTACTTCACATGACCTATTCTGCTTCAAGAATTGTCTGACCTGCAATTTCCCCTGAGAATAAGATAGAAAAAAGAAGAAGGAATTTTAAATGCTTTGTTTATTCCTCCCTGAAATCCTTTGTGCTGCCCTAAAGAGGCAGGTAGAAGTGGGAAAGGACAACTAAAGCCTCCATGTCACCTGCATCTCAGAGGTTACCTAAATTATATGCATAAAATATCAACCGTGTGGCTGCTCAAACTTCCTCTAGCAACCTATTTTTGCCCCACAGGAAAATATATACTTTCACATTGGAAAAGGAAAAGGCAAATAACATCAGTTCTGCTGTTCAGATCTACTGGCAGTGACTGCCCTCTACCAGCACACGGAGGCTGCTCATGTTAATACTATCTGCTCAATGCATGTGAATGTACTGTACTAGAATATTCACACTATTAATACATTTTCCACCATATCCAAACCTGATACTTTTGTATTTCAGCTAGCAAGTGATTTATTTTTTTTATTCTCCTTATATTTTAGGATATAAAACTGGTCTCAATACGGAACAGGAAAAAATATATATCCAATATATTCAGTTGCAAGGTACTGCATGGGAGGGGAACTAAGAAAGGGCAAGTAAAAGAGTGTGGTTAATGATTCTTATCCAGTCCATCTCAATAGTGTCTGAAATTCACTACCATGAATGTTTTGTACCACTGAACTGAACTAGCAGTGATGAACTTTCCAAGCTGTAAAGTTTTAATTAGCATCCTTGTTCTGGAGCACAAACAGAACACATTCTCCTTGAGTCCAGCAATGCTGCATACTTTTCCTTTTATGTAATTTTAAAAAAGCTAAATATATGGCCTATAATACCAGTACTTATTAAGACAAAAGGCAGCAGGGCATCTCAACAGCTATCATATCCTGTGAGAGTCAAGTAGCCATTCAGCTTGTCTGCAGCTTGTCTTCTCCCATAGCTGGGACACAATCGACACACTTGAAGTCAATATAAACTTTCCATCTGCTTCTGGGAGCACAGAACTAGCTTGAAAAGGAAAGAGTAGGCAACATCTTTAAACAAAAAAAAAATATGTTATTAATAAAATCTGTTCAAAAATTGGGTATCATTTCCTCAAGTTCAAAAGCTGGAACTCAGAAAGGCAACTCTTAAGAAAGATGTAAAGAATCTTAAAAAATGATGTAAAAATGTTGTAAAACACAATAGACTTTCCGAGGGGCTTTCACTTATTGTACCAGTTCTTCCAAAATTCATAGCTGTTTATAGACGTTCATACATTTGGACCAGAAATAATTCAACAGTATTTAAAAAAAATAAGTAGGTAATTAAGCATAAGTGGAGACACTGTAACATCAATCTAAAAAGGACAGCATTTGCCCTCTAAATTTCCTGTGTATGTAACACCCAAGTTTTTCTTTTTCAACTTCGCCTAACCCGTATCAAGAACAAACACAAATTTATTGCAGACCTCCTAATCTTATTTCAACTATAAACAGAGAGAAAATAGTCTGCCAGCCTCATGATTTGTCTTGTCATTTACAACTAGCAAGCTTATCACAGACACTGAAACATGGAGGGTAAGGAGTAAGAAATAATCAGAATTTCCAAAAAGACTGTTTGCTCATTTTTCAAACCGAAGAAGCCCTACTCTCTCAGTTTCACCTAGCTTCTATCCAGGTCCTCTTAATAAAAAGACAGTTTGCAAAGCAGCCTACTTAGGTATCGCTGATTCTATTCTGTATATAATTAGAGAGAGAAATTACATCTTCTTCTAGGCTGCTGTTGAATTATGTCAAAGTACCAGCTGAATTAGAAAACAAAAAAAAAAAAAAAAAAAAACAAACCCAAAGCTGCTGTGTCTCTCCCTCACTTACTCCTAAGAGACACAGCCAATAACCCTTTCATAAAAAAGTACAGGAGATTTGGGGTTTTTCCTAGTAACCACAGGCAAAAGATAATGAGTGAAAAGCTGGTTTAATATGTGCTCCTACAGAATTTGCACTTCAGTGCTAAAATACATAGATGCTGCATCTGCTAGCTGCCAGGTTTGTGTCCTCAGGTTGAATAGCTCTAAACCTTGTTTTATATTAAAAGCACCCTGCCTGAGTTTACTGTTAACCGCTTCTTCTAGGTAAGGGGGAGTCAAACGTGCTTTCTTTTTTGAAAGCTTGAATCCTGACTGTGTTTATATCCTTGATATTTGTGAGGTACAAAGAAGTACAATAATATACAAACAAAAGGAACTGAAATCAGTACTCAGTTCCAAGAATTTCATGGTACAATTTTGAGAGTGTTCAAGGAAGCTTCTTGTAATAGCCTGAAGAGCTATCAGTTGAAGTGGGAAAAAAATACTTCAGAGAAACAGTAGCTAATGGCCTTTCAGAGCCATGGAACAAGAATGTAACAGAATTCAAGTAGAGCTGCTATGGCTAGGAGAAACCTCGAGAAACCTCCATATTGCCAAACTTTGAAGCTTTCAGTTAGAATTTCACTGGCCTCAATTTAACATCTCCACTTGTTTACATACCAGTTATCACAGGAAAGGGAATCCAAAAGGTCTCCCAGCCCTGGAGAAGCCACCACACAGCCTCATTTGCATTTTAAGGCACTCTGCCATCTGCTCTATTAAACTCCCTTTGATAGAAGTAGGTTGCAGCCCCGGATTTTCTTAGTCTCCTGGGAATACTTCCTGGACATCAATTTTCTACTTTCTTCCAAGAAGTCCTCACTATTTATACCAGAATTTCTGCAGTTCTCCTATGATCATTCCATAAACCAGACATAAGTTACATTTTTAATATCACATCCTCCAAAAGCAATGCACTATACCAGTCACCAGGATTTCTTCTTCTGTTCAGCACCCTCAAATATATTTTGACCCAAGGTCAGAGTTCTCTCAGCAGCAGTCCTTTCAAGCAGACCTTTCAAGAATAGCTTTGCACACTACGTCTTCATTTCCAAATCAGTGGTGAAGAACTATCACAGAAAATCAGTATGACCAGGTGATCATTTATCTTATTGGTAATACCTTTGCCCAAGAAGAGGCATTCGACTCTAACTCTCCTTGAGCTGACAGCTCACCAGAGACCACTGTCTCCCTAATGGATACTTCTCCCAAATGGCTGTAGCTCCAGCTCAGCACTGGCCTCAGTGCACCGCTCTTGTAGGTATACTCACCTGCTCCATTTGGCACCTGTACTTTAGAAAGTCCATTGTTTCTTCCCACTCTATATATTAAAACTGCACTGTGGAGATTCTTGCTTTCTCCTGTCCCAAATTTGACACAGATTCATTGCCTGATGAAGCATAATCCTTAATTCTTCTTGTTTCAGCATCATGTATTTATTTGTCAGTCTCTGCATCTCTTGGGATCATAACCAGTTGTTCTACTTACGGAGAAATTCTACTGCTCCAGGTTCCTTTCTGGGGAACAGAGTGGTTGTATTGATTTTATACATTGTATTGCAACAGTGTGTATCCACATGAAAGGAAAATGTTAAGGCTTCAGCTGGTGGAATTCTTACTGACACTGCCCGCTAGGAGCATGAGCTACAGCAGCCATTCAACCACAGCAGAACCCACTCACACATTTGCCTTTAACATCACTCTGAGTACCAGTAGTATACTGCACACTGCTATGCAATGTAGTCTACATTCTTACTTAGCTTTATACTCAATTGCCATTATTACATTACAGACAGTAACAGAACAGTTTCAGGCAAATACAGCAGTAATAGGTGAAGCATAAAAACTACAGATAAACTGAATGCTGTAGCAAGGGTAAAAATACAATCCGGATGGACAGCCTAATCACAGATCTGCAGCCAGAGTAATTTCTGATGAGACAGGGGTATTTTATCACTTTAAAATAGACATAAGAAGTGCCTGCTTCATTCCCACAAAAATGTTTCCTGACAAACATTCTCTTACTGGTGAAGAAGGTCAATGGTATCCTAAACTAGAAATGGGGGGTTTGTTTTGGTGGTTTGTTTGTTTGTGTTTCTGTTTGTTTTTAATCATCAGAAAAAACAGCAACCCCCCTTCAATGTGCGTTTAAAGAATTGCAGTAACTACAGCCAAATTATTTTTTTCCAAACATACCAAATACATGGCTTCACGAGGCACATTCAGGGAAAGAGATTGAAAAGGAAGTAAATTTCATCACTTCAATGTGACGTATGGAGGAAAAAAAAAAAAAAGTCAACACTTCAAATTATGCTGATTTCTTTTATTGTTTAAATAACCTGTATCTTACCAACAACAAAAGTCACCACAGTATGATCACTTCTGGTCAAGATTTGTAAGAAAACAGTTTTTATTTTCACAGCAGAATTGTCCATCCTATGTGAGATAACATAGATAATAGTAAGATCATTCTAATGAGCAGATATTAATAACAGAAAAGCTATATTATACTGTCAGTCTCATAATAGGCTATGTCATCAAGCTGTTTGCAGACTTGTTTTCTCACCTAATACATAATGTATTCAAGCAACAAGTTAGTGAACTCCCAGATACGACTAGGATTCGTGTTCTGCATGGAGTCTGATAGGGTACAGCTCGAACATCTTGGTATGAAAGGAAAAAGATGAAAAAAGACAGCTTACACCTCAAAACAGATTTGCAGATTTCCCTTCTCTTAGCAAGCACAATGCACTGATGCCCCTTCATCCGAACCTTATCAAACAAGCCTTTAATAAACAACAATCCAGCTCTATTGCGCATTAAAAAACCCCAAACATCTCCCCTCTGTATTTTCAGCTTTCAGCTGTCCCCTGTGAACCCTTCCAAGTGATGATGATGATGATAATGATCATAATAATATTAATGAACAAACAACCCCCAAACACAATATATCCAAACCCCCACAAATCTAGCAACTTTGAATTTCCCTGTTTCCAGCAGGTCTTTCATTTGCATGCATGCAAGAATGAGTGTGTATGAACGAAAGACGAAGAGAACAGTAACTAGAAGCTAGTCTTCAAATGAATACGATGCAAGGCAGAATCATGTCTTAACTGTGATTAGCGGTCAGTTTTTGTCACTCACGCTCTCCCAAATGACATGTTAAATGACTGACAGCACAAGCAAAAATCCAGTAGCAACTGGCATGTGAACTGATCTGTTTATGCTGCTGACCAAAACCCACGACTGTAATTCATCTACTCCACCAATCCTTCTAGAAGCTACTGAGACCACGTAAGAAAAATTAAAGCCACAACAGGTACTGCCTGTCCAGACCCGCTCAGGATTGGTGTCATATTCACCCACCTCAAGGAGAGCATTTCCAACCACTTTCTGTACACAACAACAACTTCAGGTTTTTCCCAGACTACCCAGATTCAAGAAGTTTGTTTTAAAGTGTCAGCTCCGCTACTGCCCTGTAAAGGCACAACCTCAGAAGAAGAATTACTTTTGAGGCAGTGTGTGCGCATGCAGACACCCCCTTACCACAGCCTACCTACCAGCCGCAAAGCCGGAGGGAATCACTTCAGGGTTTCCAGCCTGTTACTGTTCCAGTCCCACGCCCCCCGCCCCGGAGCCGGAGGAAAGCAGGAAGCACAGACACCTGCTCCGACAGCTGAACCAACCCCACGGGCCTGCGCTGCCGCTGCCCCCCGCCGACCCACACCTGGAGAGACGCGGCGGCGTCGCACCTCGCCCCTTAACGGCGAGGGCGCCGCGGCGCTGAAGGAAGGCGGCGGCAGCGCTCCGCACAGCACCACTCAGCGCTGAGAGCCCGGCGGGCCACAGGGCCTCTTCCCCGCTCCCGAGCCCTCCAGGCAAGAAGCGCCATTCCCTCCAGGGCCAGCCGCTGCTCCGCGCAGCGGGGAAGAGGAGCCGCCCTGCTGGCGAAGCCGGTGTCCCCCCGCCAGGATGCAGCCGAGGCGGGCGGCCGGCAGCTGCGCGGCTGGGCTCGGTACTTAACCGTCTGTCACGGTCACGTCCGCGTCCTCGTCTCCCAGCTGCACCTCCAGCTGCAGGGCTGTCTGGCTGGGGCTGTTGAGCTTCAGCCCCGCCGACAGCTCCTCCTCGGCGAAGATCAACTTCACGCTGTAGCGCAGCAGCTGCTGTGCGGACGAAGCCTGAGCGGCCATGGTCACAGCGCCGTCGCCTCGCTCTGCCAACAGTGCCTGCCTGCTCCTCCTGCCAGCTCGGGGGAAGGCGGCTGCGGCGGGAGGAGACCCGCGGGGGAGGTTTCTCCACAGACCGTTTCCACGGCTCAAGCGCCTCCCAGGGCACCGGCACAGCAACCTCCCCCCGCCGCCACAGCCGCTCGGCCCCTACCCGAGCTCGGCGGCCAGCAGCGACACCTGCCGGCTGCCGCGGCGCCTCCTCCCCCGAGCCCTGTCCCCGGGCCCGGCGCTGAGGCCGCGGGATGGCGCGGGGGCAGCGCGGTGCGGGGCGGGCTGAAGTGAGGGCCCCGGCAGCGCTGGTGGGAAAGGCTGTGAGCGGCGCTCGCCCGGCACCAGGGCCAGGCGTTAGCAGCGGTGGGTAAAGGATAAGGGTCACTAAAGCTCCGATAGTTCGGCGTTTCCCTCCCTTGCGCTGCTTCCCTCTCCGCTTTATTTTCTAAGACCGTAAAGGTGTAACAGCAATGTCAAGCAGTAGGCGTCGTTGTGCTGCCGTGGAATATATATATCCGGTTGGTTGGTTTGTTGTTAAGATCGGGTGTCCGTCTTAGACCACCGCCCTACCTACCCGCCCGTAAAAGAGACTCTGAAGGTTAGAGAGTGTGAGGAAATAACTTCAGTGGTTACCGGTCACACCTACAGCGTGCTGCTGTATCCCTCATATGGCAATTTCCACCAAAATTTGACTGGAAACACTGTTGATGATGTTGCTCACCTGAAACTGCTACCTGTGAATGATTTATTGTGTAGAATGCTGGTTTATTGCGTAGAATGCAACCTTTGTGTTTCGAAATTGATCTGTGGAAGTAATAGGAAAATATTTTTTAACCCAGTTTTGGTTTTCATTGCCTACCAAAAAAGGCAGCAATATCAGTAGGTCTGAAATTAATGTTACTAACTAGTTCTTCACTAATAGCACAAACACTAAGTTTTCAGTATCTCTTGCTAAATCAAGCACTTGATACTTGGAAATCTGAACCAGATCTAATAGTGCAACAATATATTCTATTAAATATTACTGTTTAGCTCTCCTTTTGACACTAAAGGCTAGAGCAGGTCTGCCAGCACTTACTCGGCAACATAACCTATTTGGCAGCTACATGAATTGCCAGTTGCAAAAACCACCTCAGAATGTGACTAGTGCTGTGAAGTCAAAGCTGTGTTTGAATATCAGTCAGTTGGACTGCTGTGTCTGCAGATCCCCACTGCTTTTCAAATAAAGAGCCGCTACAGTTAGGATCCTGCCTAGTGGGTTGAAAGGTATAGGATTTGGAGGTGTGAAATGATAAAAAGTTCCTCCTCTTTCAGACATCACAATAAGCTTTGTCTATAATGGATTGGCTACTTAATCACTGTTTTGTTGTTTTGTTTTTTTTAAACCATCCAAACTTTTAGGAAATTTAGATCAATTAAATTCCCTTTAATGGGAAGAAGATAAAAAAATGCTTAACTGTGGTTAAGCTTTTTTACATTATCCAGCATAGATAATAATAAATATTTTGGCAATTTTGTCTGCAGAAACATCCTACAACACAACATTTTCTTGTCTACATGTAATGCAGTTGGTGCAGAAGCAGCACAGATTTGGACTTGCCAAAACAAGTGGATGAAGGTGAAGTATACAGGTAGAAGGATCGTGCTTTCCAAGTCCCTCTACAAGAAGTCCACAGGAAGGGAATGTTATCTTTTACTTGGTGATGATTAGCCATATTTATGGATAAACATTTTTGTGTTTCACACATACAGCCAAAGTAACTTCAGAACTATTCAGCGTTTCCTTCCTGTAGAAAAAAAAATGCACCTTTGAAAGCTTTAAGTATAAGTATGGTTGCAAAAGCTATTGTGTGTCACATCTGTGACTGTAATACTCAGATGCTCTCAAAATCTTTTCAGCGGAGTCTGCCTTGACCCCACAGCAAAGAGACAAGCTGCACCTAACAAGTGTGAGAGAATGCATCAGGCAGCTGTAAAACAAGCAGCATCTGGGGACATCTCCTTCATGAAGAAACAAGATCCAGGAGATAGGTTGGAGCATTAGTCCAACAGTTAAGCAACACCGTGACCAGCTTTCCTACTTGCTGTCAAGCCAGCAACCTGAAACAACTTCAGCAAAAGTCATCCTCTCTCTTCCATGGGCCAGTAAATTCAATGACCGAGTTGCAACTATACAACTCTTTGTGATCCTAACTTCAATCGATGTGCTGTTATGGCAGCTTCTTCAGCTGTTTTCTGCAATCTGTTCATATTGGTGGAAAACAATACAACCTCAAGTTACAGAACTAGCAAAGGACCAGTTCACAAACCCTTCTGAAGTGCATACTTAACAGTATTCACAATATTACCAGTAGCTCTGTTAAACTGTGCTTTAACATCTTGAAGTGTTGTAAATATGCTTCTACCAGTATTACTTCATGAAGGAAGATAAAGAGTCTGAGCACCCTTGAGCTTTTCAACAAGTTGTCAGGACTTTCTAACCAACAAATGTTGACAGCAGCAGACACAGCACAGACCACTTTTAGCAGCAATTTGAGCAAAGGTGGCTAAACCAGAACTGTGCCAGGACACCATCCACTGTGTCCAGTGTGGCTCCACTGTGGGGAAAGGTAACATCCAGCTGCAGAGAGAAAACAGCTTGAGGCTGCAATTTTTTCATACCACTTCCAGCTAGATTACCAAAAGTATATCCCAGTTATTAACTACTAGGTATTAAGTAAGTACTGAACTACTACGTCTGCCCTAAACTCTGACAATCAAAGTGGTGGAAAAGAACTGATCTTGTGCAGTGTGTCAGTGGAAAATGTCTGTATGTTCTTACTAGCAACAGTTCTGCTTATAAATATGCTTAGATTAAACTGTCATCAGCAGCACACTGAGGTCAAGAATGGGTTGGGGTTTTTTAACAGAGAAGTCCTACTGGTTAGGTTAATTCAGGTTCTGGGGAAGAACATAGATTGGAATTTAGCAAAATTTGGAATGAAATCTGCAGAACCAAGTCAGAATAAAAACTCTGTCTAGTCTACCGTTAACAGTGCCAGAAACTATTATAAAGGTTCTTCCTCGCTTTGGTCAGATGCCTTTGTAGAAAAACAACTCACATATTTCAAATTGCTTTTGGCATAGACCTTGATATGGAACTAAACAACTGATGCACACTGAATTGCTGCAACCTACATGATATTTTACATTATTGAAGTTAATGCTTTAGATAAATTAAATACACTTAAAATAAGCAAATACAGAATGTATCTCATTTGATATCACTAAGATTGTGCAGAAAATAACGTTACAGAAGTAATAAAAATAAGCTTCACTTATTACTCTTCTTATACGTGAATTCTCTTACAGCACCACCTAGTATTTCCAAACCGTTTCTCCTACATGTCAGCTGTGCTTCATGCTGTGAGGTCTGGATTATGCTGAACTAAACTTTCACTGGTTAACTAATTAAACCACTTTAATTAATATCAACAGCAGCAGAGGCTGAATTCTGCTGCGTCTTCCTGGTAACTGTCAGTGGAAAAGAACTCTGTAACATAGCCTGCTGGCTTTATCAACTGTTGGCTGATGTGAGAACCCTCTAGGGGTAGATGTTCCTCTACAGATTGTTTTCCTGTGTATGTGTGCTGGAACAAGACTTACTTAAGTCTTAGCAAGTCATCAGCTACGAAATTAAGTCTTAGTCTTCAGAGTGAACCAATTACGAGTATTCTGTAAACACAGGTGTGGCTAGCCATTGGTGTAGAAAATTTACGCTCTTGTTTGATAGAATGCATTGTAAGAACCAGCATTGTACTAAATCAAGCTTCTGGTCTTCATATGAAATTAAAGGATAGGCAATGTTAGGACCATAGCTTACAGCTGAATTTCCTAAGAAAAATAAGCTTTTGGATGGAGCTTTTTTGTCTTTACCACAGTTTTGAGTGGTATCCAATAGTAATTTTGATATTCTAGCACCTACTACGCAGTGGGTCCTCCCCAGTTAAAATAACATGCATTTCTTTAAATGAAACAGTGCCTCCAGCACATACTAAAGACCCATAAGAGATATGACGTGATAGGATTAGGCCTTTGTCTACATTTTGTGAAACTACCAAAACATCAATGCATTATTAGCATATTGCAGAATATTTTGAGCAAAACTTGCAGAAGGAGGTTATGCTGGTAATAAATTGACAGCACTGATTCCTGGAGACCAAAGTCCACATGCCCACCCCCTGCCACTGACAGCTGTTAATAAGCTGACTCTGTAATGGGAAATTACTGTTAATATTGAAATTATTAAGTATATTACTATCTGTATTTATGGCAATGTGATGGGTACGTAATTAACATTTCAAAATATTAGATTCTTTTGCAGTCTGAGACACACTCATCACTTAGTTTCACTGCTGCTAAACGAAAAATTAGTCTTATTTAAAAGGCATAATTTGAAATAAGTTTTCTCTCAAAATCAACAATACCACAATGCAATGTATCTGGTAGTATAAAAAGTGAAGCAATTCAGATGTGTTTGTAACAAGAAAACAAATTTATTGATTTTAAAAGACAAGACACAATTTCGTTTTGAAAAACACAAGAAAGCTAGCCTGAGTTCAAGTCTGAAATATTCAGAAAAATCCTACTGTCTTTAGTATGTTCCAGTCATTTTTTTAAACAACACACTAAAAGTTAATATATATTTTTATAATTATAAAAGGTCCCCAGTTGTTGTACAGTACACAATACAAATTGCCCACAAACTATTATTTAGCTCCTGCCAGTTTTGAGAGGACATGATATACTAAAAGATTTAGCATTTCTCACAAAAATCACATCAGGAAATACCTATTTACAAAATCAAATACATTATACAAAAAAACCATCACGTTATTCTGTAAAGATGTCTTCTTAAATAATTAAAAAGTATATCCAACTGTAGTCCAAAAACTGGAAAAGAACATTACATTATCTCACACATACAATCTACAAAAAGTTGCTTACCTCATTTACATAATATATTCAGTCAACTGGAAAATAAAGGTGTGAATATGTCCTAGTGTTACGATGTTTCTGTGCTGTGGGACTGAATAATGTAATCTGCCACTTACTAAGTGAAATTTAAATGATGGCACTTAAAAAAAAATACAGTATAAAATAAATTCAACAAAGGAAGTTTCCTAGAAGGTAAGAAAGCCCTGAGTGATGATAAAATTACTGATTGGTAGTTCTAGAATTAACCTAATTAAAGTTTACCACCTCAGGCACAATTTTCCAAGGTTTTCAAAGGCACTCAAAATTTCTTCAACAGCCTCATTGGTTATTAACTGTAAATCCAAATTTTCAGTGAAGATGAGTGGAGATGGGCAACTTACTTTGGTACAAAGTGGTATTTTTCTAGCATACTTTAAATTGTTTAATTGGGTTACTTTACGATGGATATTTAATATTTAAATACAAGGCAAACGTTAATATTGAAGGAAACTTGGGAAACCCTTTAAGCAGTCTTCGCGTAAAAAGCTCTTGCGAGTTTCAGTGAGTCAAAAAGAATTGAACTAAGTTCCTGGTAAATACCAATCTATGCGAGGTCATTCCTCTGAAGTCTAAATTCCTCTTTAAAAGATATTTATTATTTCAGAGTAAAATTAATCCAGAACTGAAAACTCCTGTAAGGTGTTTGCACCATAACCAAGAAAGTGCATAAGAACATAGAAAGAACATTTTCCTGATTTAGATTTAAGTGAGGCTTATTTGATGCTCATTGGCTTGTATCGGGCCTTCGTTTCTATAGTGAATTTCAGCCCTAATGAGCAATCTACAACAATAGTTCTTACCATATATTTAAGTACTCAGGGCTTCCAATCCTAAAACATTAATTTCTTTTTTTCAACACGAAAAGGTGGGGGGGGGGGGGGGGGGGGAGGGAAGAGAAGTTAAAATGATCATTTTCAAACTAAGGCATATTTTACTTCAAACAAACACTAGCAGTCACTTTGTAAGTGGCTTTTACTATTTCTTAGTTAAACTGGTAAATTAAACTCAGGTCTACTGGCACATAAAATCACTAGCAGCAATGATCAAGGCATGCAAACTCAGAAGCATTTACAGTAAATTATGAATAAAAAAAGATGTTAAATTAAAACCCTTTGAGTATTGCATTTATGTTAATCAATTATGCATAAATTTGCATTAACTGACTAAAAATGTTTACAACTTCCTTGCACTATACTACTGACATAATTCCATTGAATAACTTAAAATGAGACCCTTTTTTGTCCTCAGCTAGACTTAAAAGTCTTCTAGCTGAGACTAGAACAGCTGCACTTGGTGTTTGCTGACTGATTTACATTGCAAGAAACCACTAGAAAATGTATTGTACTCTTACTTAGTAAGGTGGTATTTCTATCTGTAAGTTTGAAGAATCTCTACTTGCTACTACACGTGTTCCCTTGTTCTTGTGAGCAGTATTTCTAAGAACAAAGGCGTTTTTTTAAATGGCAAAAGGCTTGTGCATTTTCTAGGTTGCTTTTAAAATTCTAACATTCAGTAGGGGCTGTCCAAACTGTACCCCTCTAGGCGAAAATGAATAAAATACCTTCATCTTTTAGCTAGCCATTACTGCAGTGACTTTTAGAAGGGATATCAATATAATTGTGCATTTTTTGTTCTAGTTTATTAATCACTGCCAAAAATTTCAATGCAAACATACCAAATATTCTGCAAAATTATTCTTCTTCACTAAGCCTTCTTTTATTTCTAAAGATTCTCTTTTACAGTACCAGAGTATTCCAAAACTAACCTACACCAGGAGATTTTCTGAATATATTTACTAAACCTTTATCTCCTAAAGGCATCTTATAGTAGACAACTTCTTATCTGTAGAAACATAAGTTTTATTTTCTTTATATATTTATGCAATTACGAAAACAAGAGAGCTGAAGTACTGTTTTCCATACGACAGTACACGTCAATGGCAGTGAATATTTTGCCTACATCTACTGAGCCTCCTATAACAAAACCATCCCCATATAGTATGCAAGTATTTACTTTAAACATAATTAAAAAAAAACCCTACACTATCAGCTATTTCAAAGTATATGCTCAGTGGATTAATTAAATTAGTTAAAAAGCTTTGTTCCCATCATGTTCCTTACAATGCTCAAAGGGTTAATGCAAGGCATTACATCAAATTAATTTCCTAATACTAGAACTAAGCACTGTGTGTTTATGCTTCTATTCCAGTTTTTATTGTTTGTTTGTCTTAAATCACCAAACAATTAGCAGAGATACTAGAATTCCACTTATTGATTTGTTTTAAACCATATACAAAGATGTCCTGTTAGAGAGACAAGGGCCCAATTTTCAGAAGTTCATACTGCTCTCTTGAATGAATGCTTTAAACTCTGAAATTACTGTTGTATCTTTATATGACTAATGTAACTATTTTTGTCAGCACTTTTATGGCTATCAGTAGTTGTTTTTGTTTTGTAAAAACATTCTGAATTAAACTGGACTGCAGCGCATCTCTAATACAATTTTTTTTTAAACAGTGCAGGTGTCAATTGGTGAGACTGAAAAAGACATGAGATCATTTCTCCTAGGGAAAACAAAGTGAACAAAGAAGTGTTCTAGATATTTTAAAATACCTCGCTTTAAATTAAATTTGTATATAGACCTATATATTCCTGAATGACAGAACATTTCTATTTTCTTATTTTTGAACTAAAGGCAGCAATGCTGTAAATCATCATTTTATAGGTAAATAATTTTAAATGTATTTTCCAATTTTTTATGGATTTTTTTTTTTAAAGAAGGTGCTTAGAACATGGTACAGTACAAGAGCAAAACACAGAAATAGCAACTGAAAACAGAAAAAAACCCCTTTCAATCTGATTTATCATGAGAAAGATGAAAATGTACCAATGAATTTTAATAAATACAAAACTTTTGAAAACTGGGCCCTTTTAAAAAGGTAGTTCAATTACCCATTCCCCCACAATGTTCACTGCGCTATTTGTGCTAATGGGGGAAATGCCTATAAAATAATTATTTTGGATCCTATGTCAATATCAGATAAAACACATAAACCATGTCAACTCTCATAATGTCTACCCTGTGGATACATGCTACACCTCTCAAGCACTAACAAAAGACTTCAGAGCTGGTGTGGCAATGCAACCGCATGCTATACATTACAGAATATGGACTGAGGTATTCGTATCTATGTAGTGTAATGATTACTAAACCCCAAATATTTAATAGCAAGAATGTGCAAAATGTTTTATCTAAGTGTTTGACTAAAATTTTACTAAATGTAAAACCAAAGCAGAAGACCCCCAAACCTGTAAGTATACAATGCAGTTTACGGTAACATAATATTTAAAAAAAAAAAAAAAATCTGGTAAAATGTCTAGAATTTAAGCACAGAACTACAGACTCCATTCAGTTTTCTGAACCCAGGATAGTTCCAATTTGTTTTGATAACTCACTGTTTTTTAGAAGCTATGAGATATGTTTAATTTTTGTATCAGATTTTTGTTCAGTTTTGTTTTGCACTTTGTGAACAGTGAACAACTGAGTGGAGTGGGGAGCTAAACAACAAAAGATAGTCAGGTCCCACCTTTTTTACTACTCTAGATTTACCTATTGAAATCGTACTCTTTTTCTCAGCAACAGCAAATCCAACATTAAACCAAAAAAGGACAATAATAAGAAAACATTACAGGTCAATCAACACAAAAATTGAAACAAGTACTACAGTACTAAAAATGCTGAAAATTAAAAAAATGTTGAATTACTTCACTTTATTTTACTTGTAAACATCTTATAATGCACAATGAAGGGGAGTAAATATTTATCACAGCTTAGTTTTAGCATTTTTGGTGAAGGGTACAGATGTGCTGATTTCCAAGGAAAAATCAGGACACACTGAGCAATATATGTGACAACAAAATCTATAACGATATTCAGTGCATTTATGAGTTTAGAAATAATGAATATAAACCTCACTTTCACTTCTTATTGAGGCAGAAGCCACGTACCGACATTAGTAAGGATTATGCCTACATAGAATGAGCAGGATGGGCTCACCTCCCAGTTCTGCAAAGGCATTAAAATTTAACTTTGTACACCAATAATCTTAGGACATTTCAGCTGATGTGCAGCTGTATTTGGAGCATATATAAACTCTAGCAACAAACTTGTTTGCTATAAATATGCTGTTCATTTTACAAGCTCTTCTCCCATTTGGTATATATGACTTTAAAGTCATTTTCAGACACAATAGATAAACCAAAATAAAAGAACCCTTAATTTTCTTACACAGTCTTTTCTGCAAAGTTGATCTTTTTGTGCTCTCCTTCACTTTTTGGCTTTTTTTTTTTTTTTTTATTTAATTCCACTATTTTAGTGTAGCAAATTCATGTGTCTGCATAATGAAGTGTTTAAGAAGAAAAATTTGAGTTTTTAATGTCAATTAATATGGTCTCTATGAACTGTCATTATTTAACCATTAAAATGTAGTATCTCGCTGATACGCCACAAAGTACAGAAATTGAAAACATGCACTGCATTATGTACCTGCTCATTTTTTATTTTTAGTTTTTAAAATTAAAAGTAGGCAAGGGTTTAGAAAATATATAATCATGCTTGGGACTATGGTCAATCTATTTTGACATTTTAAGTTGGTATTAAAGCTAGTTTTGCTTTCCAAATTCCCAAGCAAATTTTATTTGTAATAAAGTGAAATCCAGCTAGAAATGAGAAAAAATAGGTTTATTGTCATTCTAAGAGGGATATTAAAATCATTTAATAATAAAAAAGTCCTTTTATTCTTTTGAAGGCTATGTAACCTGTCCTTCTTAGAGAATTTGAAAATGACAGGCATACGTTGTTGAATTAATTTAAGAGTTAAGAATAACAAAAAGTTCTAAGTCTTAGCTTCAGTTCTGTTTAAGGCACCATGTAATAGCCGAGGTACAATGATCCCTGATGTACATTCTTAAATGGCAATGGTCCATCTAGCCACCTATTCAAATTCTACACAATTGGGAATAAGTACAAGTGAGGTGTGCCAGTTACACTGCCTTATCTAATTTGTAAAAATTTAAATCCACTTTAACAAGGTAATATTTCTGAAAGGAAAATGATGCAGGTTGCTACATTCCTTGCATTCTATAAATCATCTTTTCTAAGAGCAGCAGATTGAACCACTAGTAGGAAAAGACCTGGAATAGAAGAAAGTCATCCAAATGGAATGTTTTCCTGTATGTCCAGTTCAGCATAAGTAGCACATACACTTAAAATTAATAATAATAAAGTCACTTCTTTTTTAGCTTCAGTTTCTAACAACTACGGTACCACTCAACAGCCAAAAGCATCTGTTCAGTGGCCCTACATATAGAATCAGTAGTCTTCAAAACAGAGGACCTGGTATGCAAATAATATCTGGAACTGTTGATTTTAAAGGAAGCTTGCATTGTTTACATGATGGTCAGATAGTTAGGTAAGTTTATGACGTACACATTACCATATTCTGTTACAATTCTGTCATTTAAGCTTGCTTCTTGCTCACAGAAAGAAACTAGGAGATCTCCCCAACCCTCCAGCATTATTACAAAAAATCCCCCTGTGAATGCTCACAATTTTATCAAAATAGTGTCTTCTCGTTGTCCAATGAAAAGCACCTTTTATAACATATTTGATACATCTGCTGTCAAATAAGTATGCCTCCAGTGTAAATCAAAGAAAACAGTTCTTTTGATATTTCACAGAAGCGCATCAAATTAAAATCCCATCTATTTTAAATCATCATTGTAACTAATAATTAACATTAAAATATTTTTAAAAACTATGAAAAAAAATTAAATTATTGTAAGAGGACAAAAACATTAACATTAAGCTCTGCAAAAATTGTCCTTGCATTTGATATGAAGAAAACTCTTCATATTGAGCGGCCAATGTAAAATGATTGTTTACAAAATATTTTTTTTTTTTTTTTTTTTTAACAGATCTGGCAAAATACGTACACCCATTCCATTTAACAACTCCAATAAAATAATGTTCAGCACAGCTAAAATTTGACAACAGTCGTCCTTCGGACTTACTATCTTTATTTTTTTTATATTAAACCCAAAGGGTGTGTTGTGGGAAAAGGAGAGGTTTCATATTAGACTGCAGTATATGTATTTCCAGTAGCACTGCATTGTCTGATAGTCTGAGTAGTTGCAACAATGTGCTCATTATGAATTGGGTTCAGGAGGTTCTGCTGTACTCCACTCTCAAGCACTGGCTGCATGCAGCCCACCTGGAACGCTTGGTTTAGCTCTGTTTTCTCCCTCTTGGCTTGTGGCTCTCCATTTTCATCCAGCTCTTCATCTATTTCACTTTCAACTTCACTGCCCTCATCTGTACAAACAAACCACCATGAAACTAGCATGAAGAAAAAAGTCTAATACAAGGGCCTTTATTTTGCAAATAATAGTTGAAATACAAAAATACAGGGAAGATTAGGAATCTGGCAAAGTACAATCTGAAAAGTAAAATTTTAATGGAAAAGGTCAACGATTATCTCAAATAGGTAAACAAACTTTTAGCCTTGATCACTTGAGTTACACATTGTTGAAACAGTATGTCCGTGAAACGTCTGCAATCTCAAAAACAACCTCTAACAAACAATGCTAACTTCATAGTGCTAAGTGCCTCTCACCTCTAAGACATGATGAATAAAAAAGCTATTACTTTTAGTTACTGATATGGAAACTGAAGAGATTTGGAGCAACTTGGACGCAAATTTTGACAGACATTCTTATACTCATTAGTTGTGTGATCTGTGGTCAAGTTACCTCAGATCACTCAACTAGACACTCTAGGAACGCATGTCAAAATATGACATGAAGAAATTATAATGAACTGATTTCATTCTGTCCTTTTTACTGACAAGTTATCTGACAACTACGTGCATGCAATTCTGCCTTTTTCACTTAGCAAAACATTTACTACAGATAAAAGATATAAGCATACTCCTGTCTTTCTTCCCACATTACCCTCCTTTGTCCCATTAGATACAACTAAACTCTGTGTAAAAATACGAGTATTTCTTCTGTCAATTATAAGCATTTTTGAAATATCTTTATTTTCAAACAAATGTATAATATTCTAATGATTATTGTATGCTGCACATTACATAGGTAATTGTATCCATATAATTTATTAATGAATCCATGTAATATTTATATGTTCTTTAAAACATGATACAGCTCTAAATTCTGTTTTACTGTATTTTTAAAACATAAGAACTTATTTTGCTCATAGACACATTAGCTTTACACACAGGAGAGATTAAAATCCTTACCTTTATCCATATTTCCAGGGGACACAGCATTTATATCACCAAACTGCAAAAGAAATGATAAAAAATACCTGGACACAGTCTTAAGCAAATTGTGAACTTAGAGCACCCATGAATGGAGCAGATCTTCTCTGCAGCCACGTCCATTCTGCAGCAATTCATTTTCCATTTCTTCCTAGTCTTGTAGTTATTAAGACAATTATCACTAAGTAAACCCTCAAAAGTTAGAATGGGGGATGACAAATTTTTTTAAGATTACTTCATCATGGCCTTTGTTGCTTGAAGTGAGCTATTTATGCGTTGTATAAAGCCATAAATGATGATGGATATCCATTCTGAACTGTCAATATTTTAACAAAAACCTCTTTCTAAAGTTTCCCAGAGACAACTTTAATTGTCCTGGAACAAAAATGAAGGTATGTCAGAGTGTTGCAAATCTACCTGTAAGGCAGATGAAAGGTACTGCTGAAAAACGATTTGCAGTCTGGTAAGTGATTTTCCTTACATTAAAAAAACACGTTTTCAAAAAAGTTGCTCATAATCTAGATATACAACCTTCCTCCCTCTCCTCCCCTGAATCTTTTAAGTTTCTTTTAACTAAGAACTGGCAGAGCAAAATGCCATCAATGAATCTCAAATGAAAGGATTACATTATTTAGATAAATACATTTCCAACCATACATGATGATACCGGTCTTTCTCAGAGTTTTGCCAATATGTGCATCCAAAGCTGGGAGAAGAGGAAGGAAGACAAAGGACAATGTTTTGCTCAGCTGCAACACCAGTTTATACTGTCTTAACATGTTTGTTGGACCACATTCTTACAGCTCCTCATTTATTTCAATGTCAGTTATTGAATACACAGAAACATAAAACCACTAAATATTTAATGAATATTTATTCTGCCCCTTTCACATCCAAAAATTTTATATTACTTAATTCCTCATAATATTTCCACCATCAACCTATATAAACTTTTTAGAAGACTCTACACTACATTTATGTCCAACATATACAGTGTCTCTTAAGAGGACATGAATGTAGTAACTGCAGTACCGTAAACATAAGGCAGATATTCAGCAGATATACAATTAGTGGGTCACTAATGTTATCTAGATTTTCTGAAGCATGTTGTGACACAGAATATAAAATCTTTTGACAAATAAAGCTGAGATTTCCAATCTCTCTTCAAAGTATAGCATCTATTTACAGTATAAAATGAGCCTATCAGTGTACCTTGAGGGAAGAATGATAACCTGATGCTAAGTGAATCCACTATATGACTTGCAATTTAACAGTAATATAGAATAGTGACTTTCAAGTGTAAAAATTTAACAAATCTATGCCATTAACTATCTAGTGTATTTTAAAATATATCAATTTTCCAGCACTTTTGAAATGTAATTCTTCGATGACAATTCATCTATCACTCAAAATAAAAGGTTAGATGAACTAATGGAAAAGAGGGATGAGATGAACTTTGCCTTGCAGATGCCATAGATAAGTATGAGAAACTGGTTATGAATTGAATTGTTTTTTAAACCAATAATCTTTGAAACACATTTCTGAATATCAACTGTGTTGCAAACCTTTATGTAGGTCTGTGCTGGTTTTATTACATGTATGTAAACAGTACTGTACAAGCCAAAATTCTGCACGTAAGCCATCCTTCTGAAGTCAATGGGAGTACTCAGCTCTCTTGCAGAAATTCAAAATGTGTGCAAATACACATAAACAGATCCATGTAAGCAACAGTTTCCTACTACTTTTTTTTTTTTTTTTTTTTTAAATTTTCACATAAAATATTCAGTTCTCAAAAACTGGAAAAAGGTTGAATGTTGATCAACATTTTTCAAACTGTGTGTATGAATCTCTGTGCAGATTTGTAAAGGAGCAAGTTCATTCATAAATTACTATTAGAATCCAGTGTGATTTTAGGAGTCTGACAATCAACCAACAAGACAAGTCTGTAACTGTTGTTATGTATTTATAACCCAACCTACTGTTATATTGCAGAAAATCCTACAGTTCCAGATAAATGTTTAAAAAATTTGCAAAGACACATACCCAAATTCATCACTACATCTATGAACCTAGTCTCTTACATATTATCTTACCTCTCCCATAACTGCAATAGGTGTCTCTCCGGTTGCCTGAGCAACACGATGTTCTACTAAGTAAAACATGTATTCATCGTAAAGCAAGCGGATCAGATGAAAAGAGCCAAAGCTAGCAGCGCTGCG
Organism: Lathamus discolor; assembly: GCF_037157495.1. NCBI lineage: Eukaryota > Metazoa > Chordata > Aves > Psittaciformes > Psittacidae > Lathamus > Lathamus discolor. The sequence goes on along the minus strand of NC_088909.1, from coordinate 82,231,556 downwards.
CAAGGTTAAATCTCGAATCACCATTGAGCTATTCAAAAATAGAAAAAAATATATATTTATGTATTATATGTCATAGTTATTTTAAGACTCATCCATGTAGACAGTTCAACTCAAAACCAATATTCTCAAAAATACTGTTACCCACAAATGTCTTATTTATAGTGTCTTCCGAAAGAGATGTTCAGGAAAGACAATTGTTCGCTTCTTTCTCTGAAGGAACTGTCAGACACCACATTACATAAGACATTACCAGACTGGTTTGTGTTTTCAGTTTTCCTCCATTTTTCCATTTTCATTTTCATTGTGTAATACTTGAGCATGTGTAAAACCTAACTTGAAGAAAAACTTTATTGAAAACTTAACTAAAATGGTAAAACAATTTACTAATGCTTAAGTACTGTCCATTGTGTCCACCTTCCCAGTACAGAGGTTTTAAATGCTATGATTTTAAAACTTTGAAACTTACGATTACAGAAAGATAGGCTGTGTGTACATATTATACTGGCAAATTCTGGTATCTTCAGCAACTAGTTGCTACAGTCATTTTTAACGAACAAGGTTTACTCTGGTAACTGTTTCAATATGCAGCTAATATGGAATGCTTGTCTTAATGTTCTTTTTACATATTAAAACCAGGTTTTGTTTCCTTATGTAAAAAACATAGATAAAAGAGTGTTTTAGTAAAGTTAAAAGTAGTGTATTAATTCTGTGCCCACAAAAATTAACCCTAAAAATAAATATTATGCTTCTAACTCAGGTCAAAATTCTACCTGCATTCATCTGCACATGGCCTTTAAAACAATAAGCAAGAATCATGTAAGTCCCTGTTGATTTGCAAGTATCCCCAAGTTCACAAGCACAGTGAGTATTCTGAAAAAAACACACACATTTTTCATGACCTAGTGACCCACTGTTTGATATTACATCTGTCAACGTTACTAGTGTGAAAAATGCAGCTAATAATAGAACAGTTAGAATATTTTAGAAGTCTATTAAATACTACCTGTAGAAAGACCATTTCAACAGAAACTGCCGTGCTGCTTTAGGAAAGCTGGGTCTTCCTTCATATGGTTTCAACGCTTGCATCATTACGTTATCAAGCCAGGCAGCCCACTGCTCCAGAGTGCTCTGCTGTTGAAGAGTCATCTTGAAATCTGTTTCTAATCTCTGAACCATGTTGTCATCACACTGGCATACCCAGGAAGCCTGCTCCTGTTACAATACATAGCAACTCTTGACTTAACAATACATAATCCAAAGCACAGAATGCAATTCTCTCTCGAAGATTAACCAGTTCATTGGATGAAAAGGACAAAATCCACTCACTAGACAAACTAAGAAGCATTTTTTATGTCTGTCATAATTTTGTTCAAAGCAAATGGGTGGGAAAAGCATAACACATAAGAGCATCAAATAAAGAATTGAGAACAAACAATAGAATGGACACAAGTATGTTGTCATTTTCCACATCAATTTTCGAAAAAGGTTTCTGCTTTCCTAGTTCATAATTTTTCTACTGAAATATTCAAGACCTGTCACATTTTTCTGGGACTAAAGGCAGAGCAAGCAGGAGGACTAGCTAAAAAAACAAGTAGCAAGTAATTAAGTGCAAGTTTCCTTTCATTCTGGAGAAGCTAAGCTTAGAGAAAATTTCTGTAACGCCATCTTATAGAAAAAAGCTTTGTATGTAAATATAGATTGTTCTGTTTGCTGACTACAGTCATTGATAAATTTCAGGTTACTTAAAGTACAGCACAAACATCACGCAAATGGAGAAATACACTTTGCATGACATAAAGCAATTTAGTCAGTGTTATCTAGTTTAAATAAGGCTAGCTTGTTAATTCAGAAAGTAAGAGACAAAAACAAGACTCACAAACCACAAGTTTTTTAAATTCTAGGCATCATCTGCCAAGTTAACACCTCACACCTCATTCACAGATCCTGTACCCATGTTAACATACTACAATTCTTGATATACTGTATCTTTGGTCAAGTACTCTTCACTGACTTTTGTTAAGATTTTTAACAATTATGTTGAAACACTCATTCACATGGCCAAACACAGAACTACCAGTAATCTATAACATTTCCCTTTCCTGGTCAAAAATTAAAAATACTTTTACCTCAGAGGAACAAAAACATGTGGAGGCTTAGTGAAAATATAAACTTCCATTCTCTAGCTAACTGGAAACTAGTTATAATCTGTACTAACCTAATCAATTACTCAGATCTTGTAAATTCAAGCATAGGCAATTAGCTGAAGTATACTAATGGTATTGTCTTTGAAGTACTGAAACAGTCTTTACTAAAACCAATGCTGTGCATTTAATAACTTTTAGAGACATTCAGAACCTATGCTATTATCTGAGATCTAATTCTAAAATATTATTTATGCTAAATATTATAAAACATTGTTATGTATTACTAAGACATCCTTCATGGTACCCATTCTAAGAATCTAGTTGCTCTGTATTTGCATAGAAGTTGAAAGAATATGTGCACTTCAAGACTGGAAATGGAAATGGATAACGGTTCTGACCTTTTACTTCCCTAAAGTGTAAGCTGCCATGGTTGGGCTGAATCACTGCATATATGAATCAGCAAAAAGTTCTCACCGCACTTTCTTGATAGAATAATGAGAACTAAAAGTGAAGTTCAAAATCAAAAAAGCAAGCAAGTTATTTAAAGCTAATTTTTACCTGAACATTGGCAAAATCAACACGGTTAAGATCGTTGAGCATCTGGTTGATTTGAGAAGTATTTTGAAGCACAGCACGGGCTGCTTGAGCCAGGTGATTAAGAGATGTGTATCTTCGCAGAGTCTGGGCAAAGGCACTTACAGCGGCAACCTATGAACAAATTAACTTATTTTTAAGTATTGTACTCTTTATCTGTAGATTAACTCTACAGACCTTCATTTTAATATTCTATATTAACAAGTGCTCATATACAACTTGTCCATGTAGCAGATCAAGTGTGTTCCTTATAATTTTTTTGACAAAACTACGTTATTTTCTCTTCCATTATTTGATACTTGATGCTAAACATGAAATTTAGCTTTGAAGTTAAAATGCTACTTCTTTTAGATGCTACTGCCCACTTGGTTTGCCACTGCAAGAACAATACTGAAACAATTTTAATTTTGTCTACCTTGGTTTGTATCATCCTCTGTGGAATATTGTTCATGGCATTTGAAAGCCAACCTTCAAGGCTTTTTGCAAAATTGCGAATGGCTTGGGTCAAGGCACCTGTGCATTAAAGAATAAAAACAGAATGAAAAGAAAGCAATGTACCTGTCTTGAAATGCTTTGCATCCTCAGGACTTACATACTCAGTGTTCAGTGCTTTTACTTACTAAAACACAAATCCAGCATAGGTTCAAAACGCCTTATTCAGATACAGATTATGCAATAATCATTTTAGGTTTTGTTTAATAAGAAGATCTAACTTCCTCATCTAACAATCTTTCAAGAAGTTTGTGACCAGCAATATTGTTTTGGGCACTCCTACAGAAGAACATCAGTAATTGCAGCTGTTGTCATAATGGAAATTTCCACCACAAACTTTCAGCTTTCCATTTCATGCAAGCACCTCTATTAAAGAGCAAAAGTCTGGAAAGAATTCCAGTTACTGAAATACTGCAGTTTCCTCAAATAAGCCCAAAATAACCTTAAGCTGTGCAAAGTATTCTTAAGCACATATAGTGCTTAAGTATATCACCAAGAAGTAAAATACAGGAGTGAAATATGGGATTCACTGACTGAAAATGAGAATATTCAAATGGCTGTGGAATCTGTGTGCATTTTTGTTTCTTTACTATAGCACTCACAGAACCAGTGAGTGGCTGACAGTGACTTAGAGAGAAACTGAAGTCCTTACAGCAATCTGCACTACTCAAAATATAAGTTTTAATTTTTCAAAGGAAGAGGACAGGCAGTATTTTCCCAAGGAACTGCATCTGGAAAAAAAGAAAATCCTACCTCCTGAGTAATAGAATCCTCACTTGGCATACCTGCCACTTGCTCACTGACATACTAGCATCCACTCAAACCATTGAAAAAAGGAGATAACCAAAAGAAAAAAACTATGTTTCTAAAGACTAGTAGAAAATGAATGCAACTAAAAAAAGTGAAGAATAAAAAAACTAGAAAGAGAAATATTTATTTTCAAACTATTTTAGCTACATGTGGGAAGAAACAGTCCAAGTAAAGATTGTTTATGTGGCTGAATACTCTGATAGAGTAAGAAATTGACACTGATAGACCTTATCTTTGATAAATGCTTTTTTCCCATTTGAATTATTGATGATCCCTTTTTAATGAAGCTTTCTACTAGCAGAGTAAGTTTACTAAAAGAAAAAATGTATTCTTTACGACATCTTTTTCACATCTTCAGTTTTGCATTGATAAGCAGTAGAATCCATGTCAGTAATTTATGTAACTGACCACACATTTGGATACTTTGTTGAACACAATTTTATCTCGCAAAGTATCTGTTTTAGCTGAACACACTATGGTAACCACTCTCCTCCTCCCTCTGCCTTGAGGTTTCCACATGAAGAATAAGCTTTTTCCTTCAATACTGTCAATCACCAATCAGCTCTCTTGTGCTGATTTGTAAATTATTTCTGTGCACTCACTAATTAACTACATATTCACTCACATTTTCTTACCTATAGAACATGAAAATGCAAAGCGGAAGGAATAATATAAACACTATATGAATGACACTTAGACATTTAAGGAAAATATCACTGCTTTTTTACTTTTAATTTCCTTTCCTTACTCTTTTTCACCCAACTATCTATTGGCATCACTGTAATGGTGATCTCCATGAAAAATAAATATGGAAAAGCAGCTCAGGCCTTAAGACCAGCCTTTAACTAGGAAGAAAAAGGAACAAATGAAAGAAATACTAAATTGAAGAAATAAAATAGCTAAACTAGTTAATCAGGCATCAGTATTGCACAGAACAACTATGAATTTCTAATGAGCTTTGGAGATATCATATTAAATATAGGTTTGTTTTTTTTCATACTCCATCTTTAAGCACATATCTAGCCATTACCAAAACTTCAAGTATCTACATCCTCAAAGCCTACTTTTAAATTCATCTGGTTACCATACAAAACCAAAAAATTACTTTCAAAGAATCACATGATGATACCGTGCAAAGTAAATGGCCTGAGATAGGTAAATGTTACTAGACACATAATAAATAATGTTGCAGTGGCAGTTACCAATAGAAAGTTTGATTTGGAAAGCACCTAAAAAGCTTGCAGTCCCAGCTGAAACCCCTTTAACATGTAAATCTCATGAAAAGAGGCTTTAGAGTCTTTCAGTACTTTAAAATTTTGTCTTCCTGGAATTGTGGAAGTATAGTATAAATTTCTCCACCTATGATACATACTAAGTTACAGGCAAGTTTGTTACTGTCCATCCTATCACTTGTAAAGGTGCAAAAAATCCATTCTAAGACATAATAGCTGTAGTCTATTGCCAAAGACATCAGATAATTATGGCCTTTATTCTGACTCAAAGGGACAGCATTTCATTTTTCTTAGCAAAAGGAATTTTGCTGTTTTATATACAGCAATTCTTGCATTCAGCGGGTGCTAAACATTTCAGATGACAGATTTCAGACAGGTTAAAACATAACAATTTTTCCTCAATGGTCATTCTTTCTCTACTCCAATAATATTTATCACACAGCTAGGTAGCACAGTAAGACATTGAAGATTTAGAAATGAAAAAAGATAAAACTTTAAAAATCATATGTTTACTTCAAGCTCTTTACAAATCAATGTATTTCCCTATTTTGAGCAGCTGCTCATGGTATCTTTCCATTTATTCAGGAAAAAAAATTATACGCATGCCTTTGATGAAGCATTTATAATCCCCTCTCCACTAAATAGTCCAAACTTCCCTATGAACTCCTATTTTCTCACAAAAGAGGATGAATTTGTCTACTTTACCAAGCTCCATAACTGTCAGACTCAACCATTAAGCACAACCAGTCTTTCCCTTTGTCTCTTGTAATGGCTGGAGATACTTGAATTCAAAATCAGGAGTTAAAAAACTACTATTATTTTAAATATTTAACAGTGAAGAGAGAACTTGCATGAACCGTCATTACAGGAAAGCGAACTGGAAAAAGCCATTTACTTAGGTAGTCCTAAAGATAAAATAAAAAAATAGATTAGCTGTCATCCAGAGGTAACTCAGTGGGTGTACTCCTGAGCAGAAAACAACTGCATGTTTCAAAAAATAGAGGCAGAAGTCTTTTGGGATGAATTTGTCCTGGGATTAGATGATATATTTGCATGAAGAAGTCTGATAATCATCCCAAAACCAGGAATGTCAAACACAGTAGGTATCAGCACTCAAATATGAATGCTAATTTACAAAGAAAGAAATAACATGAAAAGGACCTGATGCCTGCAATTACTGATATTATTTATTTGTGTCCCATTTTCTTGAAACCCTGTAACAAGGCAGGTGGACACCACACACTAAGGAAATATTATACAAAAATGCTAGAGACTGCTAGGCTGCGCAGGGGAACCAAGTGAAAAGAGCAAGGTGACAGCAGGTCTGATGAAAAATCATGTCGTACTGTCTTTTTATTAAGAAAGTGATGTGCTCTTTGAAGACGGTTTTAATTCAACCTATTAAATATTGTGATTAAATTTGTGGGGTTTTTATCATTACCTGTTCACTTCTGATAGATTATATTACTCTAAAATTAATATCCTACTTACTGGCATTGTCATTAGGCAGAAATGTAACACATTAAATATAAATCAATGCAAAATAATTTCTATAAGTAATGGTTGTCAATAACTGCATGTTTTTTGGAAAACATTCTTCCTTTATTCTGCTACATAGATGAAAGATAAATTATGTCAATCTTTAAGAATTTACTCTCTCCTTAAAAAGAGGTAAAACTAATTTTCAAATGACCGACCTTCAGATTTTATACATTTCCAGTTCCAAATATTTTTTGTATCACATGTCATTTACTAAAGCCTAATTTCATTTCACTGACAAGCAAAATGTCAGTAACACTTTTCTGCAAGGCAGTACCTGCAAATATTCTTATGGAGTGTTTATTACTGCTGGAGTCACTATATCAGAAGGGGTGTTCACAGCATAACAAAACAGCTTTGTTAGTTGCAAAGCTACTTAATGCCCTAATTTATTTATTTATCTATTTTTTAATATTAATCTAACTTTACAAAGTGACTACTGTTTTTTCATGGAGAGGATATAATATGTAGGAGTTATGAGGTGTATAGTGGGCTGCTAACATGATTTATTTTTAACATTTAGCACAGCAAGTGTGAGACAATAAATGCTTTACAAAGGAGTTAACTTCCTTCACATAGACTAATTTTCTACCAAAAATAGCCATAAAAATGCATTGCTGGAGTAATGATGGATTCTAACAAGAAAATAAAAGAAGAAAGTTGTTTGAATGGCAGGGCAGTTACTGACTCTTTCATGCACGTTGTATGTCAGAAAGAACAGTTAGATTGGAATAATAAATTGGATTAAAAATTTTGGAGTTAAGTTTTAATTGTCTAACAGTAACTAATATTGATTTCAGCACCTACTGATAAGGAACAAAGGACTTTTGTTAGTCCAAAAATGGAATTATAAAGATCATATACATTTTTTCCCAGAGTAATCAAAGATTAATATGTAATACTTTATGTAAAACCTGCTGAATTTAGTGGAAGGATCAACTGACATTAGCACACACTGGCTCAGGGCCACAGGGCTTATGTCTAAGCCTATCAGATAGCCTACAGCCAGCATAAAAGGAAAAACATTTTTATCCGGAAATGTAACATTCAAAGAAATACCTTTGATATAAAACTATACCTTGAAAACTAGATCTTCCAACTGTACTAATCTTTTCAGTTACTTTTAAAATACAAAGCATACATCAACTCTCAGCACAACTTCCTACACAATAAAATTAAGGATAATTGATACATAATACTTTCCGAACTTTCAAACTAATGCTGCCCTGTGAGGCAGAAGACCACCATCAGCATACCACACACACACACAAAAATCCTTATAAAATATTTCAAGTGTTCAACTTACTAGGAATAGGTCTAAGGACATCAGGAATGAGTATCTCCACCAAAGCCTGGTACATGACATGGTCACAGTTACACATCCACTTGAGAATAGATTCATTCTTGCACAGAGTAATCAACTTTGTTTTTGGAAGTCGACTTTCTATTTCACTCAGATTGCTGGTGTGAAAAAAATGTAGCAAGCATATAAACGATAATGCATTCACAGCAGGTAAAAACCTCCAATGCGTGTTAAAATGTATTTTTTTTAATTAAGATGTCACAGATGTCTCAAACGCACACAACAGAACTTCTTTACATCTCGTGTCATATGGAAATGGATTTAAAAAATGCCTCCATAGCTCTGCTATAGCTCAAAAATTATGAAAAGGTATGAATGATCTTTTTTGCATGGCGGGCTGGACGAGATGATCTCTAGAGGTCCCTTCCAGCCCTGACAATTCTATGATTCTGTGAAAAGACATTTTTAATGTAGCTGTCCAAGGACATTAAAATATGGATGACACAGCTGCACTTTGGCATACACTCCATCTATACAAAAATGCCAGACAAATTTAATTTGAAAAATTATAATATGAAACAAATTATTACTTTACAGGTAAAACAAGATTTATTCTTTTTTGACACTTATCATGGGAAGCAGTAAACAAAGAGAAATATTTACTGACCTTGTTTCAGTAATAGTGCCATCAGGTGGAGCAGAGGGAGAATAGCGCCAGAAAGTTTGCCACAATTTTTCAATCAGGCTGAATTGAAGATTCACAACCACATCCAGTATTGCCTGAGAAAATAAACCACAAATACAGGTTATCTCCCACCCAGGTTTCCCCCACTTCCAACTCGATCTAGACCTACAGCTTTTTTTTTCCTTCATCGATTAGTGGAACAAAGGCAAACTGTACATTCCTCAAGTTATAAACAATGTCCATTTAGATATCTTTGATATCCATAAATTATCCAGCAGTATAAACTAGCGTGCACAGAGACTTAAGTAAGGCAAAGTGCACATTCATGGAAGTCTCTAGAAATTAGCATGGATATCCAAACACACCAGAGGATTCACCAAAGAAAATATTCAATGCTACTGCAAATACAAAGGAAACCTGACATTTCATTAATAATTCAGCACAGATTTGAAAGCACCTTCAAAAATAAATTTTAAATAAATTTTTCAGTATCAAATGTGGCTTTAATATCTCAATGTTTCCTTCTAATTGAAAAAAAAAAAATCGCTGTTTTTAATATAAAATAAGAAATCATAATTTAACCTGATTTATATTGCTGTACTAGTTTTGGCTGGAGTGGAGTTTATTTTCTTCAAGGTAGCTGGTATGGGCTTATGTTCTAGATTTGTGCTGAAGACTGTTGATAAGACAGGGATGTTTTCATTACTGCTGAGCGGCACTTACACAATCAAGGCCTTTTCTGTAGGACTGTTCGGCGCCCAGATTTGAGGCCAACTTGGGCTTGAAGGCTTTTGAGATATCAAGTTTGACTGGAATTTGCTAGATTGGATTTACAGCTCTTACTGCTATTTAGCTATAAATCGGCAGGCTCCTGTGCTTACTTGCCTTACTGTGTATTAAGAGTCTACTGCTCATTAGTGGCTACTTTTTGCTTTTGGTGCTTGCCATACTGCTGATCATCCCACTCTGATGTGCCTGGGAACACTTTAATAACAATGGTGATGTAACTGGGCTGGCAGATGGCCAGGGCATCGCTGTTGTTTCTGCACTGATGTATTGGACAGGATGGAAATCCAGTGCAAACTGGAGTCAAACTGCGGATGAGTCCACATGGGAGCAGGGCACCTAAATCCTCTGTGGCTGTGAATCAGTCCACACCAGCACAGGTACATCTCAAAGCATCTGTGGCCGTGGTTACGTCTGTGCTGCAGAATGTATACCACTGAAAGACTGTGACCCAAGGATAAGGCCACAGTGGAGGAGGTACACCTCAAAGCAACTGTGGCTGTGGGTTAAGTTTACGCCACAGCAGGTTGATGAGGGAAAGGCTATGGACACTGTCTACTTGGACTTAAGTAAAGCATTAAGTAAACTTAAGTAAAGCAGGTCCTCTCCGGAAGCTATCAGGAGAAATGGCTACACAGGATTTGGAGAAGACTGAGGTTCTGAATGACTTCTTTGCCTCAGTGTTCACTGGCAAATGCCCTGACCACACCACCCAAGTCCTGGAAGGCAGACGCACGGACTGTGAGAATGAAGACCTTGGGCCCACTGTAGGAGAGGATCTGGTTCGAGACCATCTTAGAAAACTGAACGTACACAAGTCCATGGGACCTGATGAAATCCATCTGCAGGTCCTGAAGGAGCTGGCAAATGAAGTTGCTAAGCCACTGGCCATCACATTTGAAAAATCATGGCAGTCAGGTGAAGTTCCCGATGACTGGAAAAAGGGAAATATAACCCCCATTTTCAAGAAGGGGAAAATGGAAGACCTGGGGAATTACAGACCAGTCAGTCCCACCCCTGTGCCTGGCAAAATCTTGGAGCAGATTCTCCTGGAAGGCATGCTAAGGCACATGAAAAACAACAAGGTGCTTGGTGACAGCCAGCATGGCTTCACTAAGGGGAAATTCTGACTGACCAATTTGGTGGCCTTCTATGATGGGGCTACAGAACTGATGGACAGGGGCAGAGCAGCTGATGTCATCTACCCGAACTTGCACAAAGCGTTTGACACTGTCCCACACAACATCCTTGTCTCTAAATTGCAGAAACATCAGTTTGACAGGTGGACCACTTGGTGGTCCAGAGGGACCTTGACACGCTTGTGAGGTGGGCTGATGACAGCCTTACGAAGTTTAACCATGACAAGTGCAAAGTCCTACTCCTGGGTCGGAGCAATCCCAGGAACAGCTACAGGTTGGGCAAAGAAGAGATTCCGAGCAGCCCTGCAGAGAAGGACTTGGGGGTGCTGGTCAATGAGAAACTGAACATGAGCCGGCTTCAGCATGCACTCGCAGCCCAGAAACCAACTGTATCCTGGGCTGCATCAGAAGCAGCGTGACCAGCAGGTCAAAGGAGGAGATCCTGCCCCTCTACTCTGCTCTCGTGAAGTCTCACCTGGAGTATTGTGTGCAGTTCTGGTGTCCTCAACATAAAAAGGACATGGAACTGTTGGAACAAGTCCAGAGGAGGGCCACGAGGGTGATCAGGGGACTGGAGCACCTCCTGTATGAAGATAGGCTGAGAAAGTTGGGGCTGTTCAACCTGGAGAAGAGAAGGCTGCGTGGAGACCTCATAGCAGCCTTCCAGTATCTGAAGGGGGGCTATAGGGATGCTGGGAAGGGACTCTTCATTAGGGACTGTAGTGACAGGACAAGGGGTAACCGGTTAAAACTTAAACAGGGGAGGTTTAGATTGGATATAAGGAAGAAGTTCTTTACTGTAAGGGTGGTGAGGCACTGGAATGGGTTGCCCAAGGAAAAAGTGAATGTTCCATCTCTGGCGGTGCTCAAGGATAGGTTGGACAGAGCCTTGGGTGACAAGGTTTAGTGTGAGGTGTTCCTGCCCATGGCAGGGGCTTTGGAAATAGATTATCTTAAGATCCTTTCCAACCCTAACTGCTCTGATTCTGTGATTCTATGATTTGATATTGTCTCCCAAAGCAGTCCCCTGGAGAAATTGGCTGCTCATGGCCTGAATAGGAGGATTCATCCCTGGGCTGGAAACTGCCTGGATGGCTGAGCCCAAACAGTGATAGTAAATGGTATCACATCTAGTTGGTGACTGGTCACAACTGATGTCCCGCAAGGCTCAGTGTTAGGGCCAGTGTTGTTTAATATCTTCACTGATGATCTGGATTAGTGGTTCGATTGCAGACAACACTGGGAGTGTTGATCTGCTGAGGGTATGAAGGCTCTGCAAAAGGATCCAGACAGGCTGGATCAATGGGCTGTGGCCAGGTTCAACAAGGCAAAGTGCTGGGTCCTGCATCTGGGCCACAACAGCCCCATGCAATGCTCCAGGCTTGGGGAAGAGTGGCTGGAAAGCTGCTTGTTGGAAAAGGACCTGGGGGTGCTGACTGATGGAGCTCAACATGAGCCAGCTTGTGCCCAAGCAGCCAAGAAGGCCAGTGGCATCCAGGCCTGTATCAGCACTAGTGTGGCCAGCAGGGCCAGGGCAGTGATCATCCCCCTGTACTGGGCACTGGTGAGGCTGCACCTTGAATCCTGTGTTCAGTTCTGGGCCTATCACTTCGAGAGAGACAGCGAGGTGCTGGAGTGGGTCCAGAGAAGTGCAATGAAGCTGGTGAATGGTCTGGAGAATATGCTTTATCAGGAACAGCCAAGGGAACTGGAGTTGTTTAGTCTGGAGAAGAGTAGGTTCAGGGGTGACCATATTGGTCTCTACAACTACCTGAAAGGAGGATGTAGAGATGAAGCAGCTGGTCTCATTTCCCTAGTAAACCAGTGACAGGACAAGAGGTAATGGCCTCAAGCTGCACCAGGGGAAGCATGATGGAGCCCCGTTTTCCTGGGGATGGCTGAACACTTGCCTGCCCTGTCATCTCACTGGAGGCGGTGAATGGATTCCTTCTTTTGTTTTGTTTGTGTGTGTAGCTTTTGCTTTACTTATTTAATGTCTTTATCTCAACACATGAGCTTTCACATTTCCACCCTTCTGATTGTCTTCCCTAGCCCACTGTTGGGGAACCAGAGAGTGGCTGTGTGCGGCTTAGTTGCTGGCTGGGGTTAAACCACTGCAATTCCCTACTGACTAAACCAAAAATCTGTATGTATAATCTGAAGACTAGTTGCTCTAACATTCTGAAAACATACACATAACTACATTTCATTGTCAGCGTCTACTATATAATACTTTTTCTCCCCTGTAAAGAAAAACATTTTTATGAATGTTAATAACGGGGGGGGGGGGGTCGGGGGGGGGGGGGCTGGGCGGGGCGGGGGGCGGGGCAGGGAGGGAAGTCACATACTACCAACATGGCTGTAATAATATATGGCATTACTGTCTTGTACTTCACTAGAAGAGATGAACTTTAAAAAAATAATGATTTCCAGGAAATACCTCACAGTGCTCTCGATAAAGACTCTGCAGTGACTTGATGTCCTCAAAGGTAGTACCATCTGGGAGAGAAGATATTTCAATTTCTCCAAATTCTGGAAGTACTCGAGATGCATCTGTTTCCATGACAACACAATGAAAGAGGCTATTGTTAATAGTGCCAGATACAGTATGATTAAGGAAAAATTAAAAAAATTAACGGATGATACAAAGAAATAATTTCCAGAAGGTCATTATTTTCTAAGAGAAAAGTTTTTCATACCTGTCATTTGTTAAAAGTTATAAAGAATTTCAGCCACGTTTCTTAATGAGAAAAAAAATACAATTATTCTTAAAGACTTTAAAAAGATTTCATGTACATACCACACCTATAAAAAAGCTAACACACGTTTTCAGAATATTCTAGGATGGAGGAAAATATCTATGTCAGTGTATGAAAGATTAATCCTTTAACAGTTTTTTCTTGTTCAGCTGAAGAGTTTCTATGTAGCCAGGTATGATGGGGCTTAGTAGACTCAATATACATTTTTATTTGAAATTTACTAGACTTTCAAGTAGAGCCAGAGTCACAAATTGTTTCCAAGAGACAAGCTGATAAGAGAAAAATGCTGGACTGAAAGATACCTGGAAAGGAAGATGCAAAACATTTTAATGCTACCCTTATGTTCTCAAAGATTTCAATAACAACAAAATTAGGGCAGAAGATTTGGCACTTGAAAACCCAACCAAATAACCCTACATCCTCTCCAGTAGCACAGCCAAAGAGTCTTGCTACATAAACAAAGAATTTGCATATTTTATTCCTTTTATAGTTTTATGGTGTGTAATAAATATTATATAAAGCTCACAATATAGAACATGTAATTTAACTGCCTTTTTGAGCAGTTGTAAGAATTTTAAGGTGGGCATGATAACTTCAGAAGCAACTAATATACTTATGTGACTTCATATTCAAGTGATAATGAAGTTCATCTTACTTAATTATGCAGTACTATAAAACCTGCTTTCATACCTAAAAACTGTTGATGATGTTGACTTTGGGCAATTACAGTTTGTTCAACAGATGTGCCTGTCTGTTGACCACTTCCTGTGAAGCCATCTGCAACTCCATCCACTTTCTGCATAGGCTTATACCTATAAAAATATAATGTACAGAATTATCCCTTCTGTTCACTTCTTCATAAATAAGATCATACAATATATGTTCACTCTGATTTCTCCATCAGAATTTTGAGGAAAAGTAAAAAGAGAATTAAGACATTTTAATTTATTTTGTAAATAACAGAAGCAATTACTAAGGGAAGCAAGACCATTAACAGTGCATTAAAGAATACCTAAAGGTGATATTATAGCACCACTACCCATTTCCAATTTATTGCAGAATTTAGCATAGAAGCAGTATAACATAAGACCAGCTAATTTACACTTAAAGGAAACAAATGCTTCCCTTTCCAAACAATCTGGCTTCCCAGTAATTATGTAATTCAAAAATAATATTTCATTGCCGTAAGAAAAAACATCACTGTCTGAGGATAGTAAAGGCTTTTCAAACCCAACAAACTTCTCCCATAAGCACAGAAGGCTTCAGAAAGCTATTTGGAAACTTAAATTCTTCATTAGTCAGTTCTCACAATCTTTTATAGAGGAGAAAAATCACAGTGAAACAAACAGGAATGCTGATTTGGGTGGTCAAGTGTGGACAATCAATCTTACAGGCTGAAGAACATGCCTGTCACTTCCAACACAACTGAGAATTCACTCTGTTCCAGGTCTTAATGGCTACATCTTGGACACTGTAATTCTGGAAAATCAGTGTAACCACTGGAAAAGAGAAGTAAGAGAAACCCCAAAGCTGAGGTGTGTTTTAACAATCACTTAGATTGGAATTGTGCAGGCTATAAAAACTCCATGTTAACTTCAGAAATGTGACAAGAAATTTCACTCTTTATGCATTACTTTGGGAAAATTTCATTTTCTTTCCAGTAAATATAAACCGCCACTGTCTCATGTAATTACTGAGATTTTACGTTAAAAAGAAGTTCCTATGGAAAACATCCGTTCTAGGCATTCCTGACATGAACGTATGTATACAACAAAAGACAGACAGAAAACACACTTTTTACAGAAAGACTGGCCTGATTAACAAATAGTTTTGTAACTGCTGGAATTTCAGTGCTTGAGAAACAAGAAGACACCTATACCTACCCTATTATCTCTAGGACATTTGTAAAAAGTTTCACCTTCTGCAATGGCCCAGTGCAAAAGCCTTTGATGTTGAAGACAACAGTGAAACCCTCAGTAACTTTTCTAATAAAGAAAAAAATTACTCTCTGGTGTCACTGAACTCTTCTGGATAAACTCATTATTACTTGATGAATGCACCTGCAATCCAGGCGGTTCATCTGGGAAAAATGTTTAACCTCCCTCTCATTATACATTACATTTACAAATACCTGGCAGAAGATCAGCTTCTGGGAATATTTGTAAATCTGAACCTAGATTTTAATATAGTTTCAGTACTTTCTGCAAAATGTGCTATTTTACTGACCCTTCAGCTCCTGAAAGAGGGATTTGAATGTTTTGAATGCATCAGAATAATATGCCTCTAAGAGGTTCTCAGTTATGAAAAAAAAAAAAATATTAATAAATTAAAAGATAAAAGCCAACTTAATCCTTTGGTGCTAAGAATCAGGATTATCTACCTACTTAATCCACTGTGCTTTATATAAAATATGCTGGGCAAAATTCTTAATTCTGGCACTGTAACAGGTAACTTCTCTCAAGATCTAACCAGTTCAACAGCATTAGAAAATCACTTACAAAATGAAACCAAAGAATGAAAAAAAAGAAAAAAAATCTTTTTCAGGAACTTCAGATTAAACATAAGGAGATGGTGGTTAACAACTTTAGATCTGCTGTCTTTTACGTACAAGTAGAGCTTTGGCAGTTTAGACATCAAACAGTCCTCCAGAATTCTTTAGTTAAATTTGAGCCATATTTGGTACATGAAAAAAAAAATTATAATTTCCTAACTGATAAGAGTGACCAGATTTTTACTCTGTTTCTCTATTTTACTCACTACTAACCTATACCTTATTTAATCTTTCACCTTTTTATTTCAGATTACTAGGTTCTAGGAAACCGGGAGAAGAAAGTAAAATAAACTGACCTTCCATGAATATTACAGCTTCCTAATCATGCCTGACCCAGAAAGGACACCATTTGAATATTATATAGGTTAGCATAAACACAGCAAAAGATTGCAAAGTCTTTTATTAACAACATACATTTTTTCCATTTGTGCAAAGCTATAAAAATGAAAATAAAAATCCCTAACACTAAACCACTGAATTCAGAACACGGAATCAGGAAATTCAGAAATGACATTGAATGATACACTGGTCTCACTTTGCAGTTAATTTAGAATACAACTTAATTGAGTTCCACAGTCTAACTGTGACACAACTTCAGTAACAGAAACTTTCTCTCTTACTGCACAACAGATTAACCACTTCCCAGTTAAAATTCATGTGCAGCAAACAATCCATATTCCTCAACAAGTTAAAGCAGAAAGACAAAGTATAATAATGCCTGCTTGGTTTGAAATGCATACATGAAGTTAGTAAGGAAAAGAAACAGGCTGAAAACTACCAAAACTATGAGAGGTCAAAATGGATTAACTAAATCACAAGACAGCCAAAATCCAGACACTAACTTTTTCAGTCAAATTTTCTTCAAATTTTGTTGTTTGCTTGTACTGCCGCCACACTGACACTACTTGGATTTTACTCTAAATCTTAGAATTAGTATTTTTCTGAAAAATCTGACTCATGCTTTTATCCAATTTGTAATATTGTCTCTTTTCCTTAAAAACTAGGATTTCTACAAACAAACTGTAGGGGCTCTAGAAAGAAACAGAACTAAGTTCTTAAGCTTCTGTTTTATTTTTCTCTTAAATCTATTAATGTGATTTTTCACAAGGAGTTCACTAATATCTGTGAGAAGTGAGTTAATGTACCAAACTATGTAACAAAATGGTGACTACAATGCATAAAGTACGCTAATGCATTTTATTATTTTATGCAAATAAAATGTTGCCATTTACGCTATTAGGGGAGAAAAATCAGCTTTGAAAATCAGTAGACAGCAAAAGTTGATTCAGCTTGCAACACCACAGGCAACACATACTAAAGCTCTTAACTATAGGAAAATTGAAGAAACTCAAATGCTTTAAAAATTATTGAGAATGGAAAACCTGCAAGTAACGAAGATATACCTGAGAAGAATCTGGAAGCTATCAGAAAGTTTTGATGTGTAGATCAGATTTTTACTAATTACTTTCCAGTATATGAAGAAAATAAAGCCACTTCTAAATATACCGCTGTGAATACATCAGAACACCTCAAAAATAACGTAGAGCCTGTATTTCAACAAAAACATGTTTAACTGAAATCAAATATGGTAAAACCATAAAAAGATCTAAGGAATGCATATTTCATATGTGTGTGTTTTTAAATCATCTCTCCTCAGTCCAATAAGCATTGTTAAGATACGTCTAATCTAGAAGCCTAAGTAAAACCTATTTTTTTAAGCCACAATCACCTCACCCTAACCATACTATACACTAAACATCTGTTACAGACAAAGACTATGATTTTTTCCATTAGGAAGTTGTTTAGTAGTATATCATGTAAGTTATTATCATTTTAGGATATTGTGTCTTAAGAAACCTGTAGCCTGGTTTTATAGATGCCAGCATTTGTTGCTCTGTATCTTCAAAAAGAATACCATGATAAAAATGTGTAATTTCCATATTGTCCATAAACATAAGCCCCTTTTAAAAAGTTCTATCAATACATGATGCTTTGGACTCATAGTGTCTTGGTTTGAGGGTAAGGTTTGCCTGAAGAGTATATCCCAGAAACAGGAGAATATGGGAGAGAGAACAGTAGAAAAATACAGATTATTTTCTACAGAAGATAAATACATAGGTTAAACAGCATCCACAGGAAGTAGTGGTTCATGATTTCTGGTTAGAACAATAATATATGTGTTAGTTGAATGTTATAATGTACAGATTAACAATAGAGTTATTGTACATACTAAAAAGCAAAAAAAAAAAAAAATCTTAGCTGAATGTTTGTCCCCCATGAATGAAAGGAAGAAAGTATAATCATTATGTGCCAGAACTGGAAGATATATTTAACACTGGAGAGCTGGAGGTTTACTTATGGAAGTAGAATTTAAAACATATTGTTACAAACTCTCAAAAGACAAGTGTATCTGTATCAATTTCCCTAGACTAAGCTGTAAAGATAATTCAGCTTCTGAGCTATAAGCTTCTACTCATGAAGAGCCAAATAAAAACAGGCTAAAAATGGAACTTGACTTTAGGAGTTATATCTCTGATACATTTCCCTTAAATGGTCTGACAAGGAATGCTTATGGGAAAGAGGTTTCATAGTAAGATTGTACTTTAAAGTGTCAAGAGTTCAGTGCCAGACTTAAAACTGCAAATATATTTGGCACAGCATCTGGGTTGGTTGTTAAATTTATTTCTTCCTACCGATCTTTGTCTGACGTCCATTCACTGTTAGTCTGGCCCATGTTTGACCCAGAACTGCTGGATAATATAAACATTTAAATATCCTGGGTTTTCCTACCCTGGAAAACACAGAGGATCAGGATAACAAAGGCAAGCCAGGCCTTCCCTTGCAAGTCTAAGCCTCGCAGCAGGTCCAGCTGAAAGGCAGAGTGTTAGCTATTATCTTCCATCCAAGACAAGTCCTTAACTGTTAGTTTCTTCAGTTCAAAGATGCTTTAGGTCTCTTAATTGTCACCAAACCACTCTCAGATGGAAGATAGGTCAGCATCTGTGCTAACTTCTTACTAGAAAAAAAAAGAAGTACTCCCACAGCTCACGCTGACCACAGCCAAGACTAAGCAACTATCCGCAGTACCTTCTAACGGAAATTTATGTCTGATAAATCTCAGACCCTGGAATTCAAGTCCCAAACAAACTCTGAATGTGAACACAAAAAAAGCACTTTGGGACATCCAAGTTATGAAAATAGAAAAGGTGTGTGACCATCAAATTATGAAAAGGAATGAAAAAAAATTATTTGTAGCACACGTTCTAGTCCTTTTTTGCTAAAAAAGATTAGAAGTCTTTATCCAATTAGATACATCTGATAGAGGTGGTACAATTATATATAGAGGTGGTATATATATAGAGAGAGAGAGAGAGAGAGAGGTGGTAGAAATATATATATATATATATAGTTATTGGTATAACTACCAATTCTACAAAGAAAATATACAGACTGCAATTTGCAAGGTCAAAAGCCGCATTAGAAATATTAATAAAGCTGAAAAAAAGCAATGTTACTCTAATCATGCAAATTATAGTATTCGGATCTCTAGTTACCTTTTAATAAATCCTGCTAGAATTCTCCAGTATACTAGGATAATTGGCAAGAAATACATACAGACATATATAAAATATTGAAATTAGATACTAAGAGTACTACAGTATTTTTCCTGTAACAGCTATACACTCAGCATAATTATCCAGTGCCTTGCAGTTCGCATCCTTCATCAATATCTTTACAGATTCTTGCAGCAAAGCTTAAGATTGGTATGAATTGAGTCTGAATGGGAATGTGCTTACGCATGTATGTCTCTGCATGTGCAAAGCATGGTTAAAGGAAGGTATCCACTAACTGCTACACAATGCTGTACATGTGATTTCGTTCAAATATAATCAGGGAACATACTACATGAAGATAATGTTAAGGAAAGATCACCAAACACAACCTAGCTAAGGAAAATAAGGGAAACACGTAAGACATATGATGGTGCTAAAGAAAATAATAAAGCAAACAATAAAGAAAAGTAATATCCACTTCTAAGAATTCTAATAAGAATACTATGAATTCTAAAATAATTTTTTCACTGTGAATCAAGAAGATGACAAAAGAGGTGATTATGATTATATAACTGCAGAAATTTCTCCAGAGACAAGTTCATAGAAAATATTGTAGTCAAGACCATTGTGGCATACATCTTGGTGCATACATGTGATTTTGAATATGAATGAATGAAATCTCTAAGTGAATGAGTATAAGTGGGTAAAATAAGCTTGCTTGGACATTTTCTAAATATCTATCACCTTTTCTTACCATATAATCCTCTGATGATTTTTGTAACAAGAATTTCCCACATGATCATACTGGGACACATCTCATCATTTCCACACAAGATAGTAAAGACCATAGAATTTGCCACGAATATGTAGTTAGTGCTGTAACTACCTCTGGAAGTGATAGTAAAATCATTTCAGGTTAAAGTGGTATCCGAGTTTGAATTTAAAATCTAAGGTTGTGTTTTCCATGTCCCAGTTGTGCCCAAGGCCACAAATTATGCCTAGTACACTAATTGGATCTTTTTCAGGGGGGTAAAAGCTCTAAAGATGTCTTGCTTCATACACTACTGTTCTACATATGAGTTTTGTGAAATGACACATCTTAGATATTTCACTTTAGGGTAATATTGGAGGCTAGTGATATCAGCCTAATGAAAAGAAATTTCAAATAAATGCACTGATTTCCACTTCTTTCCTAAAATTTTCTGTTCAGGATAGTTTTTCATATGCATATTCATGTACTCTTTCACCACCAGAATAGCTCTTCTGTGCCACTGCTTTTCAATACTTCTGAGCTTTCACAGGATCCTCAAGAACAACAGATGCTGAAGGAAAATACTCAAAATCAACTTAGAGGAAAACCATTATGGTCACATTAATTGTTTGCAGGGAGAGGGGATAAACACCAATCTGAAATTAATAACAAGCTGTCTTATAAGCAGTTTATAAATAAAATTATATAGTAATTAAAACAAACAGCAAAAGTTGAAATTCAAATTCTCACTGCTTTTCTTCATCTTGTGGGATAAGAATTCAAGATACTGGAGTCTGTTCATACATCTCATTTTATTATTATTTATTCCAAATGTATGACATTTTCTAGGTACACAATCTTTCTTGTTGCCTGACACATAACTTCAGTGACATCAGCTGGCTATCTATCAAATTTTTGTTTTTCACAGCAGAGAAGCTTAACAAAAGTTGCATTAGAATTTCAACTTTTCATGTGAGGAAAAGTAAGGCACTATAATCTAGAAATATTGATAAGTACTCATGTCCATTTCATACTTTACCTCTGTTTCTGCTGCATCGGCTGCTGTCTCATAGCCATATATTGCATGTCCTCTTGTAGTCGATTAAGAGGAGAGTCTGGCTTGACGCGAATCCCATAATAATGATATTTGGAGTTCCCCCTTTATGAAAGAGCAAAAATTAAAAAAACCAGCAACACTAGTTTTATGCATCTACATCACATTAAATTCATAATTTACACTAACTGGAAAACATTATCCACAAATCAGGCCTGACCCTCTTATTACATCGGTTTTACATGGGTGTCATTTTACCGCCTTTGGGAAATTCATTCACTCTGTTAAACAAGTATTTTCCAGCATTATAACTCATAATCCACTTTAGTAAGAAAAATCAAATTCAAATACATACAATTTACATACCTAGTTATGAAGAAACACAATTCTTAGCAATTTCCAAACAAAACCCTACATTTTATTCGTACTGATAAGAATCTGCACTGCATTTATCAAAATGTAAACAGTCAAAACATATACAGAAGTACAATAACATGTGGAAAAGCATACAACTGTCTAACATTAAGAGACAGAACTAAGAGAAAACCACTGTAATATTTTATTTATTTTTTCAGTAGCAGACAGGTTTCTATACTCACAATTATTACTTGTTTTGTCTATTATTTTCATTATTTTCATTTGATTAACACAAACCTAGTTCCAAGTCTTCTGGTCCGTAATCCCATGAAGATTGATCGTATGAGTTTTCCAAAGGAGGCAGCATTTACTGGATCCAATTTGTGTTCCTGACAATGTCGTAAGTAATGGTTGTATAGGGTACTTCTTGGAAGGCTCACTCCTTCTGCAGTTTCATAGTTGTCTAAAAGCCACTGAAGCTATATCACATACAAAACAGAGAAAAAAACCCAAACATTCTTACTTTATTAAAAATATCTTAACCACACAACATGAACTTATGAAAGTTCTGAAAACACTCTTCAGGTCTATTAAACAATTACTTCTTCCTTCAGAGGTTCCTTAAATGCTAATTCTACCATATTGCTTTAGGATCTTTAGAATTACCAGGAAGTAGCAGAACTCACTGCATTTTGACCTCAGATAAGTGTCCACTTCTTAAAATATTTTTGATTCAGTAACACACACCAATATTTGATAAAGGTATCTATGCTTTGGAAACAAACTGTTGGCACTGCGAAGAAATACACTAATCATGTATGTAATTCACATAAACTGCAGAAAAAAAACTCCAAACTTTCTTTGCTTGATGCTAAAACACATTACAATACTTAACTGAATAGGATATTTTTTACTCTCAGATTCATATAAAAGTTATTACATATAAGTGAAAGAGCAACCTAGATAACATTGAAAACAGCTGGTACCTCTATGAGGCATTAGGGGTACCATCCCTTTTAGTTGTAGCCTGTTTGCCTTTGACTTCCAGAAGGAACACAACTATATTCTTGGAAAAATATTATCTTTCCATGTAACTGTGGTAGGTGTTTTTAGATACACACATGAAAAGTAGTGCACACTCATGTAACACCTCTAGTTGTCACTAATTTACAAAAAGATAAAAAGGACAATTTAAAACTTCTAGATTTAACATTATAGGAGAATGTCAAAATAGATACAAAATAATATAGGTTGAGGATGCATTAAAATTCCACTGTTTTAAGGTCTTGATATGCTAAGATTTTCCTTACGTTCCTCCAGAACTCGCCATGCTTTCAGTTCCCTGTAATTTTCCTTTAGATATAGCTCGAATGATTCACAAATCTAATTTTTTGTTTACATTTTTTTCACTGTTTTCCGAAGTATTTATACCAAAATCATACAGTGTTAGCATTCAACCTTGCTAGCATCACAGATCTTAACAAAACCTGGGATTTAACTCGATTATCCAGTGGAAATGCATACTGAGGATATTTTGTCTCCAAGACTTGCTACAAACTTTTAACCTGATGAGCTAGACATTCATACATATTTGTCATAATTTTCAACTTAGTCCACCAAATCAGTAACTAGTATTACCAGAACACAAATTCTTAAGCGACAATAAAAGATAAGTATGTTCCATGTATGTTCATTGCAGAAATATTTTATTTTAGAGCAGTGCATAAATTCTGTACTATCAATGTTTAGTGTAACTTACCATGCAAAGAATATTAATATTTTAGTGTGCAATAGCCATGAAATGTTTCAGTCCTGATCTGTATCACAAAACTGTTTTGTACTGAAGTACAGATGATAACAAATATATTGAATTCACAGCTATGTTTTAGTCAAAGTGAGAAATTCATCACTAAAAATGTAAAAAATTTTTTTACTATACAATTCACTCTAGAACATTCAAACACCATTTCCATATTTACTTTTTCTTGAAAACATGCTCATAACTTTTCCAAGTTTCTTAAAAGCAAGCTCTAGAAGAGGTATAAGTAAGATATAAATGCTTCCAAGGCACAAAATTCTTAGCTCGGTTTGCAGGTAATTTTGCATTTTAAATATACAAAATTTAAAAGTACACCTAATCATCTTTATATGAGTTATCATATTATTTTTCAAGTCTCAGCATTCACAAGTGCTTCCAAATTAAGCATCTGCCATTTTATAACAAAACTGAAGAAAAATAATAATAATAATAATCATAAACATTAACTTTTATCTGAATGTACTAAACTCACTCCACTAATGACCTGCAATAAGCCTGTCTGGGCTTAGAAACAAAAGTAATTACATCTTTCAACTATTTCATTTTATCTGTATTTAAAGATAAAAAGATGTATTTAACTTATTACATCTATATCTATATCTATATTATATGTATTTTAATAACATTTGTCATATATTAATAAATCTATAATTTAATCAGACCAGATACAGAATGTGAAGTATCACTGCCTTC
Source organism: Lathamus discolor (assembly GCF_037157495.1). NCBI lineage: Eukaryota > Metazoa > Chordata > Aves > Psittaciformes > Psittacidae > Lathamus > Lathamus discolor. The sequence continues at coordinate 82,207,294 of NC_088909.1, read as the reverse complement.
CCTAAAGGGACAACTCTGTCAATCCTGAAACACTGACAAACAAAAAAATATGATTTTCCAATTAAGTTCTTTATGTAGCATTAAAGATATTTCCCTCCAGATGGCTTCTAACCTATTACGAATCACTTTAAGTGTACTTTAATAATGATATGAATTTATAAAAGATGCTATTTAAATCATAACTTCCATTACTCAATACCAAAAAAATCACAAATGAAACAAACAAAAACCAAAAGTACAATATGGGATTTTTTGCCTCATTCTATCGGGATGAAATATAATTCTAAAACTGAGCTGCTCAGGTTTGAATCCCAGCTTTTTAATTCATAATACTGTCCATATTGTATGGGTAAGATGGGTAAAGGTATGAAATATTTACAGAGTCAGACCTGTTAAATTGACTATGACCCCAATTAAGCAGCAGTGTTTATAAAATACTCAACTAGCAACTAATTAAGTAAATTTCATGCAGAAATAAATCAAGAAAGAAAAGAAAACAGAGGAGAAAGAATAAACTCCTTAAAATGAACACAGACGAATTAGGAAAAAAAAAAAAAATCCCAAACAACCTCACAGAGATATCATAGGCTGGAAATCTCAATTCCAAGCCCAGTATTAAAAAAAAAAAAAAAGAAGATAAATAATAATTATCAGTCAAAATCTAATTAAACACGCAAATTAAATTCTATTTTCAAGCCTATTAAACCCAATTACTGTTATAAATGCCTAACCAGTAGAAGAGTTTCAAGAGACAAAAAAACTTCCTCCAGACAAAAAACTTCCTCCATACTCACTCAGTTAAAGACAATAAGCATTGCTTTAAACACAGGTAAAATATCCACTAAGTTTGATCTAGATTGCTAACTTCTTCCAAAATGACCAAGCGTAGGAAAGACTTATTGAGACAAGAACCCGTACAGGTACTTCTGAGTTTTTTTCCCCCAGGGTCAAAGCTATAACACAATCAGAATGAATTTGAAAAAGACAGTCAAGAGAGAAATATCATGTAAAATTTCACAGTTGGATGTGACTCTCATTATTAGAAACACATTGTGAGCAATGCATAGCACCAGGTATGAGTGGGACGCAATTTACTGCAGCACAGCAGCTTACCTTGCAATTCTTCTTGGTTTTATACCAAGATTCCGGACTTCATATAGGATAAACACAAACTTAACAACAGTTCAAGTGTTTAAAGTCTTAACATAAATTTCTGACAGTTTGCCAAAAAATGTTATAGACCTTTAAAAAATTACATTTAAAAAATATTTTTTATATTATCTATTTCTATTTTCATAACAATTTTGATACTATTTCCAGAACAAGCATTTTGTAAGCATCCAAGGTGGAATTTAAAAGACTTTTTGTGTAACATTTTGTATGACTTTCTGTAATTTGATTTTCCTTTTTAACTTTTGGTGTTTATTCTAAAGAAAAAAAGGTAAGTTCGCTTAAAATTTCCAGAAAACAAAACTTTGACATAAATAGACCCATACAGAAAAAAGATCCAAACCCCAAACCTGTCAAAACATGTATTTTTATTTTGATTTCTGAGATACAGCCTCTATGACCACATTCTTACATTAAGACCACAAACCAAATCTAAATTTCTTCTGTAAAACTATAAAGGAATTTGAATGTATATAATTCGTAAACCTGAGAAGGAAATAAGAGGTAAGATGAATACAAACTAATCAGAGTGGCAAAATACAAAATATAAACCCACAAATACTAACAGGAAAAAAAAAATTCAAGAAAGACTAGCAACTTACAAATCAATATTGTTATTTATATATTAAAAATTAATTTGGGGCCTTTTTCAGTGATTTTAAAGTTACATATAATGGATTTATCACTGTATTACTGGGGATCATGTTTTTACCCAAATATATTTTGGCTTTGTATATTGAAAGTTCTTCACTGTAAGATTTGAGGAGTAAGAACAAAGCAAAAGGCAGCTGGATAATACATTTTTTCTGTACTTCAAATTAAGATAATGCATTCAATTTTTTTTCCAGTTCATCATAAAGAACTTCAGGACTCTTACGTAAGTCATTTCATAATAAACTCTCTATTCAGAATAAACAAAGAAACACCTAAAAATAAAGATATTACTTAGGCATGCTGTCTATTTCTTCTCTTCCTCTTCACATGCTCTAAAATTTTTATAGGGTACAGAGTCTTTGATTTGTAGATAACTTTATTTAAAATGTCAAAAGCCACTATTTGAGCTTTATTTTGACATTTACACCATAATCCGCAAAACAGTCAAATGTATTAACTTGTCTTAACATAGGTGTAGAGCATGGGAAACAGGTAACACTATGCAATATACCATAAAGACATTTCATCTGACAAAATAAAGCCATGGGAGATGTAGTAGAAATTACAAGCAACTAAGATGAGAAGATTAAGAACAAAAAATAGTAATAAAATAAAACAAACATTTAGAGGCAGGCTAAGCATGCAGAACAAGCAAGAGAGAGTGTATGTGAAGAAGAGACAACTTACATGGCTGTTGAGAAGAGAGCTTCTGTGAGTGGACAGACCATCAGACTTTTGCAGTGTCTCAATCGCCATTTCAATCTGATAATAGATGTCATTAAAAAAAGGACTCAAGACGAGATAGTAAAAAAGCCTGATCAGAGAAGTTTTGACAGATTGCTTACAGATCAATAGAAATGCCTGCGTTATGCCTAGCCAGGGCATATATTCTACCAAAAGGCTTTATTCCAGAGTCCCAGTAAACACAAACCTCCCCAATGAAGCTGGAAAGGCATTTTGCTTGCATATATACTGCAGGATCACAGCATCAAAGTCCATTTTACCTTTCAGCCTGCTCAGGAAATTAAAAGAGTAGATTTACTGGTGAGCTGCACTGAAACAAAAACAACCCCAACTGAACAAAAATATCATTAATGAAATTAAAAAAAAAAAAAAAAAAATCCCTAAACAGAATTTTAAGAAAGACCTCGTTATCTTTTCCCTTCAACTATGTTAGGAAGAGACATCCACAGCTTGCAATAAGAACTGAATTAGAAACAAAACTTCAGCTTTTTGGAATCAGAGAATCAAATCCTAAATCCAATTAATTCAACAGTTTTTTCACCATTAACTTCACTGGGACAGGACACCACCTTTACTACTGCCAGCACCCTCTGAACAACCCCAGCTGTCAAAGTAAATGGAAAGTCAGAAGTTACACAGACTGCAGGATCCAGCCTTTGGAAAAGCAGATTTGTTCAGATTTGCCTTTTAAAATAAAAAGCGAACACAGCACTGCTAAAATACAAAGTAGTATTTCTTCAAATACAAATGTATGAATACTATAACATCCATTCCCATTCTTTTCTTTTTTAATATCAATGGATATTTTGATTAGTTTGATAATGACAGCGTAAAGAAAAAAATTAGAACCCAAGCATAATTTAACTGTGCAGCTAGGAGAGCAAAAACAACAATGAAAATGACAGACAACAGGATGTGCAGTAAAAAAAGGGCATGCAATTAATTAGCTACATTAAATGGCCGAAATGAAAGCAATGGAAACCACCACTTACACTTTTAAAACCACTTATCATTCTCTGTGTAAACCTTTCTTTAATAAGCCCTTCCTATCTTACTTCAAATATCACACAGCAATATTAGTGTCACAATTTACCAACATTGGCTGAATTTACTCTCTGTATAGCAGAAACTGAAAAACACTACAGTTGATATTTGAATTTACTGCACATATGCAGTTAGATTCTCCCTTTTTTACAGGGCAACTGACAAACATTTTATTGTAGTAACTGTGAGGAATCACTTCTTATTTCTCTCTTACAGCTGTTCATTATTACCTACGGAAGCCTATTTAAAAAAAAAATACATTATTAAAAAATTAGTATGTAAAAAGTAAGAAAAGATACTCCTACATGGTAATATGATTTGGTTTTCTTCTTAATATTCTGATTTTGTCTTGCTTTGGTGGAAAATACTATGAGATCAAAGTAGTCAATCACACAAGATCAAATTTTAAGAACATGCCGCATGTTAAAAACTACACAGCTTAAAACTTGTAAAGTCAACTTACAACCACAGCCATAGAATTTCCCTTCTTAACATAATAGTAGGATCAAACTATGAATACTGTACATACATTTAAATCTTAATTCTGAATCTTGGATTACTTGTTCCACAATGCTTAGTCCACTGCACTACTACAGCACTGAAATTACATCCCCCACTGCGCATTTCCACTACTGCACTACACTCATTTTGTTGTTGCAGCTTGTGGCCTTGATTGTTCAGAGAATCAAACTGTTAAAAAGTAGTAGGAATTGCTCTTAAAAAGTGGCATCACGACACTCATTTCTTGCTGCCATACTGATTCAATGCATTTTGGTGCTAAACAGTGAGAATAAAAATACACAAACTTTCTTTTTCTGCCATCCAAGGAATTTTTGTTGTTGGGGTTTCTTTTAGATTTCACAAGTAGGACCACTGAACACAATGAATCTGTATTCACTTTTACAGCATAGCATAAGCCAAACAGTGTTAGTTACCACTAAAACATGTTAATTCTTCATCAAGCTCAAAAAAGTATGTCATCTATATTTAAAAGGAGTCTTCACCATACTGTACTATGGCAAGCTTCAGGAGAAATTGTTCTTACTACTAATTATTTTATTGGTTTTAATCTAAACTTTGACAAAACGAACTTTCTGCTTTATTTAACAGATACATATCTCTTAATGACAGAAACCTTCCTATGTAGGCTATATAATCACTTTTAACTATTTCTGAGCAGAAAATATATTTGATTTGATGACAGATTTTCTAGGGACTTAATTATTCATCTTGTCCTTTCTAAAAATTTCTGGCTACTGCTTGTTTTCCTCTATTGGTGATTTTCAGTGATCAGTTCTAGGGTCAGTTCTATTTAATATTTTAATCGATGATCTGGATGCAGGATTTGAATGCACCATAAGTAAGTTTGCTGATGATACTGAACTGGGAGGTGCTGTTGACTCTTGAGGGACAGGAGGCCTTGCAGGGGGATCTGGATAGACTGGATCATTGGACAATCATCAGTGCCATCAAATTTAACAAGAATAAATGCCAGATTCTGCAGATGGGACAGAGAAATGCCATTTCTCTGTTGCAAATCTAAATTGTGAGAGGAGTTGCTGGAAAGGAGCCCTGCAGAAAGGGATCTGAGGGCTGTGGTTAACAGCAGGATCTACACAAGTCACCAAAGTGTCCAGGAAGCCAAGAGGACAAACTGCACCAAACACAGCATGGCCAGCTGGTCAACAGAGGTGACTAGCTCTGTATTCAGCCTTTAGTGCAGCCTCATCTGGAATACTGTGTGCAGTTCTGGGTCCCACAATTTAAGATGGATATGAAGGTCCTTGAATGTGTCCAGGGGAGGGCAACAAAGCTGGTGAAAGAGTTGGAAGGCATGTCCTGGGAGGAATGGCTAAGGACTTAGGGCTTTTCCACTTTGGAGAAAAGGAGGCTGAGGGGCAACCTCATTGCTCCGTACAGCTGTTTCAGAAGGAGAAGTGGAGAGGGAGGTACTGAGCTCTTCTCCAGGTATCCAGTGACATGATGCATGGGAATGGTTCAAAGCCGCACCGGGAGGTTTAGACTGGGCATTAGGAAGCATTTCTGTACTGAGAGGGTAGTCAAACTTTGGAACAGGCTTCCCAGAGAGGCAGTTGGTGTCACAAGTCTGTCAGCATTAAAGACAATTTGGACAATGCCCTTAACAAACTGCTTTTAACTTTTGGTCAGCACTAAGGTGGTCAGGCAGCTGCGCTAGATGATTGTTGTAGGTACCTTCCAACTGAAGACTGGTAACGCAGTGGGCTTTCTTATGATATTTTGTAGATAGAATATGAGAGTAATTTTACCACTTAAAATTATATTCTGCATAAATACAAAAGGTAGACTGATGCCCTTGCATTTTTAGCAACATGCAGTGAGAGATTCCAGGCACAACTAACTACATGTACATCTGAAATGCTAAATGGCAACAAGAATTACACATTCGTTTATTTGAATATGTGACTATTCTTCTCTTAACAAGACTGAAAACTACTAAAATGTTCTGACTGATAACTGAAATGTGCACCCCCACTGCAACTCCAAGTAAACCATGACAAATGTTACACTATTTGTAGGAACAATAATCAGTTTGTATGGCAACATAAACATTATAAAATTAGAGCATGATAACTGAAAACTATGATTTCAGACTTCTCTTTCAATTAACTTGCCAACTGAAATACTGCCTTATACTCTGACACAGTTGTTAATAACTAAGGGTACTTCCTGGGGTTAAAAAATTCAACAGAATTATCCCAGTATACGCATCTGAAATCATACAATGTTCAGTCTTTAAGTGATCTACTGATTGGGAAGTTATTAACTGTTCCTAGTTTATATCTTAATACTCATTAACATGTTACAAGATAAAGAAATTATGCATAATAGTCTCTGATGTGTATAGCTAGGTGTAGCAAATACCTATCCCAAAGCCATGCTGAAAAAAGACCTGCCTTCCTTTGTGCATGAAGAAAGAAACAGTTGTGCTAATTAACTAACAATTCAACTAAATAACACAAAGTATTTACAGTATGTTGTTCTGAGGAGGTCAAGACGTAAGAAAACAATCTACAGAAGTTTACTTAGAGGGAAACTTAGAGGCAAAAAAGAGGCTTATAAAAGGCAGAGGCAAGGACAGGCAGCCTGGGAAGAATACAGGGATGTTGTCTGGGAAGCTAGGGACCAGGTTAGGAAAGCTAAGGCCCAGTTAGAATTAAACTTGGCTACAGATGAGAAAGATAACAGGAAGGGATTCTATAGGTACACTGTGAATAAAAGAAAGACTACAGACAACGTGGGCACCCTCTGGAAGCTATCAAGAGAACTGGCTACCTTGGATTTGGAGAAGGCTGAGGTTCTGAATGACTTCTTTGACACAGTCTTCACTGACAAATGCTCTGACCACACCACCCAAGTACTGGAAGGCGGATGCACGGACTGTGAGAATGAATACCTTGGGCCCTCTCTGTAGGAGAGGATCTGGTTCGAGACCATCTTAAGAACCTGAACATTGCACAAGTCCAAGGGACCCGATGAAATCCATTCGTGGGTCCTGAAGGAGCTCTGGTGAATGAAGTTGCTAAGCCACTGTCCATCATATTTGAAAAATCATTACAGTCAGGTGAAGTTCCCGATGACTGGAAAAAGGGAAATATAACCCCCATTTTCAAGAAGGGGAAAATGGAAGACCCGGGGAATTACAGAGCAGTCAGTCTCACCTCTGTGCCCGGCAAAATCTTGGAGCAGATTCTCCTGGAAGGCATGCTAAGGCACATGAAAAATAACAAGGTGATTGGTGACAGCCAGCATGGCTTCACTAAAGGGAAATCCTGCCTAACCAATTTGGTGGCCGTCTACGAGGGGGCTACAGAGTTGATGGACAGGGGCAGAGCAGTTGATATCATCTACCTGGACTTGTGCAAAGCGTTTGACGCTATCCCAAATGACATCCTTCTCTCTAAATTGGAGAGACATCAATTTGATAGGTGGACAACTCAGTGGATAAAGAACTGGCTGGATGGTGGCACACAAAGAGTTGTGGTCAAGGGCTCAGTGTCCAGCAGGAGACCAGTAACGAGTGGCGTCCCTCAGGGATCGGTGTTGGGACTGCTCTTGTTCAACATCTTTGTCACTGACATGGACAGTGGGATTGAGTGCGCCCTCAGCAAGTTTGCCGATGACACCAAGCTGTGTGGTTCGGTTGATATGCTGGAGGGAAGGGATGCCATCCAGAGGGACCTTGACACACTTGTGAGGTGGGCTGATGCCAACCTTATGAAGTTTAACCATGCCAAGTGCAAAGTCCTACACCTGAGTCAGAGCAATCCCAGGCACAGCCACAGGTTGGGCAGAGAAGAGATTCAGAGCGGGCCTGCAGAGAAGGACTTGGGGGTGTTGCTCAATGAGGAAATGAACATGAGCTGGCTTCAGCATGCACCCGCAGCCCAGAAACCAACTGTATCACAGAATCACAGAATCCCAAGGGTTGGAAGGGACCTAAAAAGATCATCTAGTCCAACCCCCCCACAAGAGCAGGGTAACCTACAGTACATCACACAGGAACTTGTCCAGGCGGGCCTTGAATATCTCCAGTGTAGGAGACTCCACAGCCCCCCTGGGCAACCTGTTCCAGTGCTCTGTCACTCTTACAGTAAAGAAGTTCTTCCTGATGTTAACGTGGAACTTCCTATGCTCCAGTTTACACCCATTGCCCCTTGTCCTATCACTGGATATCACTGAAAAAAGCCTAGCTCCATCATCCTGACACCCACCCTTTACATATTTGTAAACATTGATGAGGTCACCCCTCAGTCTCCTCTTCTCCAAGCTAAAGAGACCCAGCTCCCTCAGCCTCTCCTCATAAGGGAGATGTTCCACTCCCTTAATCATCTTTGTGGCTCCGCGCTGGACTCCTTCAAGCAATTCCCTGTCCTTCTTGAACAGAGGGGCCCAGAACTGGACGCAATATTCCAGATGCAACTGTATCCTGGGCTGCATCAAAAGGAGCGTGACCAGCAGGTCCAAGGAGGTGATCCTGCCCCTCTGCTCTTGTGAGATCTCACTTGGAGTATTGTGTGCAGTTCTGGTGTCCTCAACACAAAAAGGACATGGAACTGCTGGAACAAGTCCAGAGAAGGGCCACTGGAGGATGATCAGGGGACTGGAGCACCTCCTGTATGAAGATAGGCTGAGAAAGTTGGGGCTGTTCAGCCTGGAGAAGAGAAGGCTGCGTGGAGACCTCATAGCAGCCTTCCAGTATCTGAAGGGGGGCTATAGGGATGCTGGGAAGGGACTCTTCATGAGGGACTGTAGTGACAGGACAAGGGGTAACCGGTTAAAACTTAAACAGGGGAGGTTTAGATTGGATATAAGGAGGAAATTCTTTACTGTTAGGGCCGTGATGCACTGGAATGGGCTGCCCAGGGAACTTGTGAATGCTCCATCCCTGGCGGCGTTCAAGGCCAGGTTGGATGAAGCCTTGTGTGGGATGGTTTAGTGTGCGGTGTCCCTGCCCATGGCAGAGGGGTTGGAACTAGATGATCTTGAGGTCCTTTCCAACCCTAACTATTCTACCATTCTATGATTCTAAATAAAATCTCATCTCAAACTATTATCCAAATGATAACCCATCCACTTCTAATGGACTATTTAAACATTTGTTACTTTTTGTTCTTAATAATAATTCTTCCACTAGAATTATATTATCAGGATATTATATTTACATTGAGGCTTGCTGTTGTTGCTGTTCTCCCTCCTTTAATTACAACACATCTTGAACAAGTACCATCCCTCCCTTAAAGTTAAGAGCAAATTTTGCACACTGTGCTTACTACCAGAAGTTATAACTTGTGTTGATACATTATGCCCATATTAAGTTTGCTTTTAGTCTCATGCACATTTAGATTTGCACTGAAATAGGGTAAATTTCTCCAGCAGCATGATTGGAGACCTCCTGTGGCTGTTGATGGTGGATGAATGGCAACTGTAATTGCAGATCAGTTGTAAAGCTTGTTAGAAAACAAGACTAATAGATGGGAGCCTTTTACCAGCTGACAAGTACACCACCACATTTATTATTAGAAACTAAACTATGTGAATTTTTAAACTTTGTGATATTATGAAATATATTGATTAGATAAACCTGTTTCATGAACAATCTTTAGACATTTACATATGAAAAAAATTAAAAAAAAATTAAGGTGGTTTAGATTTCACTATTAACACAGCAGTCCATTCTGCAGTTAGTCTTTTAAATATAGCTACCCCTTCTTTATTGATAGCTGCCAATAAACCTAACAGATGACTCTTTTATAGAGGTTTCAACATGCAAAATCATTTCAAATAGACATCCAGCTAGGGTAAATCACTTGTTGTTCAATGCAATTACAATTTATTCTTATCAATCCACATATATTTACATGAAAATGGTTGTTTTGGAAAGCTATTTATCTACCTAATAACTTATACAGAATGCCTTAACATCTGAATGCCTTTCTGTTTTAGTGAAAAAATCCTGTTTAGTAGGTAGAGAAGTAGTTTAATAGGCTAGCAAAGGATATCGTACAATTATTGTATGAAAAAAGGAAGAAGCAATGAAATCAATGGAAATGAAGTAAAGAAAATACTAACAAATGTTCTAACATAAACCATGACTGTATATATGTTGGAATAGTTTTGATAGTGCACCATTCTTAATATTTTGGCTATAAATATGCTGCTATTGCCTGCTATAGCTTAAGCAGGACAGCTTTCTTGTATGAATGTTTGACAGAAATTGAAATTAATTAAATCTTATGATCAAAGTATTAGCTCTTTATTAAACCCGAAGCTGAACTCAGAATTTCATTAAACCATGAAGACAATGAAGACTTAAAAAGTCTCCGAGTCTCTTTTATTGAATTCTGTATAAACCAAATAGCAAACCTGGTGAAAAGTCAATTAATTTTAAATTCTGGGTTTATCTAAGACAAAGTTAATGAAATTTACTTATTTTATATATTTGACCTGGAACTGTTTTGCTTGTTTAACTTAAGCTAGATGTATCAGAAATAGGTAACATCAATAATATAATTAATTTACTTGTTACAGAAGGCAATGATTTGATCAGTAAAGGTGAATAACAACAAAACAAATGAAGCTAGCAGTTGAAAAGACTGAAAAGGACTACTACCTCTATGGCAAAAGAAAAGAAAGCTTACGATGATCACAAGTGTTAATAAGTAAATTCTTATTAATTTCTATAGTCTTTGTCTCCATATGAAAATTCTCCAAACTAATTAAAAATTTAGAAATATTTTCAGAGTATTATAATAGCAAACCAGCCTGGATACATTATTTTGATGACTCCAATAAATCTGCTGTACAAAAATGAAAAATACTGTGATGGTTAAGATCAAGTGAGAATCACAAGTGAAACAAGCTCTACTTATCTAAAGTGCAATCCGAGTAAGACACTATGTTGCTCTATTCTGTTTAATTATGCCATCTAGTAAAATGAAAACAGACTTGGTTACCAAAAGCCTAAAACTATAAAATCTAAAATCATGTTGTGTCCCACTTCCTTAACAAGAAACGTATTTCTAATATATTCTAATGTCTCATACTTACAGAACTATACCATATATAAAATAGCACCTTAAAAAACAGAGGATGCTATTTTAATATTAAAAATGCAATTTAATACTTGTAATTTAGTAAGCAGTATTTTTTCCTATCCTAAAGGCAAGCTGATACAGCAGTATAAAAGTTACTTGGAACGACTAAACCAGGTTGTTTCATTGGCACATGAAGCAAGAGAAAGATGTTGCTGAAAGCATGAACCTTAGATATTGATAAATTTTGATAAATTGTAACTCTATTTTGAAAAAAAACCCAACATTTTGAAGTTGAAAAATATAGCTTGGAGTTTTGATATAATTCAAATAATTCTAGGACACCCAACTTCAAGGTACATCTACTGCTCTTCATTTGTGTTTACTTGGGGCATTTAAGCCTCACTTGATTTCATATTCAGTTAAGTATTTCCACTGACTGAATTGTGTTGCTCATGAATAAAGGAAATCTTAGAGCATGGTAATCAAAACACAAAAACACATTTGTTCTTATCTGATTGAGGAGAAAACTAGCATGATCTCTAAACCAGGAAATATTTGTACTGAAATCTAGAATAATTTAAAACAACTAAGAAAAATAGGAATATTGTTATCATTTAAGTATGGTAATTTCAAATTTTTAAGAATGGCAATTTCAAATTTCAGCCAAGACCTATTCCTTACTTAGAATCATAAAAATCACAGAATGGTTTGTGTTGTAAGGGACCTTAAAGATCATATAGTTCCAATCCCCTGCCATGGGCAGGGCCACCTTCCACTAGATCAGGTTGCTCAAAGCCCCACCAAACCTGGCCTTGAGCACTGACAGGGATGGAGCATTTACCACTTCTTTTGGGCAACCTGTTCCAGTGCCTCACCACTTCTGCCTATAGAAAATTATCTGTTTTGCCTGCGCTTGGCAATCATAAAGTCAGGGGAAAAGCTACTGAAATATCTTCCAAATAAGTAAAATGACAAAGTACTTTAAAGGAAAAAAAGAAAACAATCAACTTAAAATCTTGGTTTTCACTGAACAAATCTGAAAGAGGAATGATTTTTTTTTTTCAGCAACTCTGTTCTACTATTAAAATAATGTAAAATACATCCAGAGGTTAATATACACTTTTTTTATTTTGTAACTTTAAGATAAGATTCTCTATTGCTAGCTGAAAGATCCCACTATGTTACTGGTTTTTATACAATTCATAAATTGCAACCTTTCACAATATATATTTTCAGAAAATAATGTTACACAGGTTTTGGATTAAATAATACTTTTTATATTGTACAGAAACCTTGTATTTATCCATACCACCTTTGTATTTATTCATACCACCTTAAAAATCAAAATAGCGACTTTGTCTGATCATCCAAATTATCCAACGCTATCATAAACATTCATCATAATTACAAATAGAAGAACATTAGATTTTTACTCATTACCTTTGGTAAAAATAAAGTCCCCTTTGGGCAGTCATGGATCTGTATTGTTAATGACACTTTATCCCCTCACTATGTTTTCCAATTCTTCCTACCATTATGTTTCACAGTTCTCTTCCCTATTACTTCCAAGTCTCTACATTGAGACTAGAATACCCAGAAGAATTAGGTAAAAGTATTCATTAGTGCTACGCAGCAAAGCTAGCCTAGGTATAAGCCCATTTTCCTAACTGAAATACAGGCTGACTGATTAAGTAAGCTTTTAAGGGCAAGTTTTGTGTTTAAGTGATATTATCTATCACAGTTTTAACAGAATGCATCTTCCCACAGTACTGTAAGACACTTCCCCCATAGATTTTTAATCTGGAATAGACTTTGGAGACATACCATAGGTTAAGTAAGAACAAATTGTTAAAAGGTAGTATCTGAGTATTCTGAACAATTGGAAATATTTTGGAATAAGCCACCAAGCCTACACTAATATTATGCAAGCAAACCAAACAAATGCAGGGGAGTTAGGCATGTAACATTCATGATTTATCATTTACATCTAACATAGTTGTACTCAACAACACAGTGGTTTTCTTAAGTTTCCAGAATAAATACAAAATCTTAGTTCCTAACCTGCAAATATTCAGCTCAGACAAACTATTATGTGAGCATTCCCAAAGCATTCACTGATATTACATGAATGTAAAAATTTAACCTGTGAAATGTAAATATCTGCAAGCTGTCAAGAGAAAGGCCTGCCTTCATGTTTAAATTTGCACAATATTTTTACTCCTGTATCTTACTTTATATTCATAATATTAATTTTACAAAAAGTACTATGTACTACTTATTCTGAGAACTCAATAGTGCTATACATTCTGTCACAAAAACCTTGACAGTCTGCAAGAACATCTGAGTAGCTAAGAAATTAGTCTCAAAGATTTTGCATTAGTCTCAAATACTTACTGTTGCTGGGGAGGCCCGTGTTGTATGAGTCACTGAATGACCAGAATTTTCCATTGAATTGCCAATCAGATAGGTCCCTCCTGAGCTGCTAATGAGCTGTCCTCCTGTGACACCCATTTGAATCCCTCCAGTGCCCACCATGCTATGAGACGAGACCACTGTTGTCACCTGTGCAGAACTTCCTTGAGTATCAAAATAATTTCCGCCAGTGTTTTGGCTGTACATCTGGGTTTCTGTGTAAGGATAAGTTGTTGATCGGCTTCAAGAAAAGAAAACAAAAGGAAAAGAAGTTATTTGTATTGTTCATTTAGCTGAGAGAAATGTTATAATTCTAGAAACGTGTGTAAAATAGCTATAACCAAATTAAGTAAGATTGGCAAACAATCCCTGCCTCCTCAGAGAAAAACATTTAATCAAGTCAAAACACTAAATAAATAATTCAGTGTCAATGTTATACCATGTATCCCCCAAACCTTCCAGAAAAATTTGTCAGTCTTACATTGAAGTGAAGAAGGTAATGGAAGTATGACAAAAATTGAGGACACTGTTTAAGAAAGAGCTCATATGACTACTAATATACTGCAAAGCAATTTATAAAGTCCCATACTTTTTATCCAACAATAAAACTGAATTTTAGTCAGATGTCATATATTTTGCATACTGTGCATGTTGCAGCATTTCAAAAAATTGATAAAAATGTCAGCCAAGAGAACCAAATGTTCGAGCATCCTACATGATCTATTGTTTTTAAATTCATGAAAGTTCTTGGCTGAAACTTGAAATTCTGAGTTCACTGGTATTTTTGGAAATGCAATTATTTTTACAAGGTGAATTGAAAATAGGATATGAATTCACGTTGTGATGAAGGAAAAGAAAATATTTTAGAAATAAAACCAAACCAGAACTATGACTTAGAAAAAGGTCACAAACATGAAATAAATTAAGAGTATGCATTAGTAACATTTTTAAATCACTTTAAACTCTGAAACATTAATGCCACATTAAGCAGTTTACCCTAACAAACTATTCAGCTATTGAAAGCTTCTATCATTCTTTCATATTCTTAATCATGTATCTCGAATCACTACTCTTCATAGTTTATAATCAATTTACAGTTTTTGAATGTGTATTTGTTGCCATGTACTAAATTTTTATCTTCAAATCAACATATTTCAGATTTGTTAAGTAAATAGCATTCATTATTTCAAAGGCCAAATTCCTCATTTTGGAAAAGCCTGTTTGAAAGTTTTATCCTGTTTTGTGACTGCTAAGCTTTGTATCTTGGCAAGCATAATGATAGAAAGGTCAAAATGTAAAACAAGTCAGTTTACTCGACCAACAATTTTCTTTTTTAAGCATAAAAACCCGTAATACTGCTTGCAATCAACAGGTAACACCATTTTCAAATTCAAAGTTTTCTAAACTTGGAGCTGCATATGTTGAGATGCACTTAGTCCAAGTAAATAAATTTTAAAAGTATGATTCAGAGAAAACAGAGAGGTGACCAGTTTCTCTGTAAGTCTCCATTTTCTTTAGTATAACCAAACAAAACACAAAATCACGCCACACCATGCAATTCAACAAGTTCAACAAAAATTTCACTTTTGTCCCAAAACACAACAAAAGAAGGAAGCAGCACCCAACTTTTATGCAGTAAGCTCGTGATTAATATACCTATCCAGGAATTTGAAGTCAGTCTTTTTCTTTTTTCCCTTTATATAGACAGGGATTAATTAGTTTCTTATCTATATATAGAAAAGGCCATGGCAATTTACTATTTGTTGTTATGGCTTTTTAATTATGAAAACTTACACTAGAGTAATTAGTACACAATGGGCTCAGAGAGAACAATTACTTCTTTAGCTCTAGTAAACTTTTAAAAAAATCAAGAAGATACAGTACCTTATCAACAACCAAAGTCAGAACTTTAGTTGTATTCACATACAGTTTCTCCCTCTCTCTTCAGAGACTTTTGGAATGTCAAAAACTTTAATCTTAAAATACCTAAAAGTTTCATAAGCACCATACTACATTATTTGCTCTCAGCCCTCCTCAAGCTACTTAAAAATTTTCCTTTTTATTCTGAGTATTTCAGAAGCCTCAAGGTCAGATGCAGAAATGCCTTTCAGTCTACTGAAAAAAAAAAGGGACTAATGCCCAAACAGACAGCTTAATTCATTAACATTTACTTAGGAGAGTTAAAATTAGTTATCTGTGCTTTGTAATAACCTCTGTATACATTTGGGTAACTTTCAGGTTCCAATTAATGTGTTTTATCGAGCCAAGGTATCATTGTGATACCTTTTGATATCATTGTGGTATTGTTTATCTTATGATGAGCAAGGTAACTGCTAGCAAAGCTGGTGTTGCATCTGTCTCAGAATTACACAGTATATGGAATGTGAACAGAGCTATGCAGCAGAGGGCAATTTAGGAAAATGTAATGTTGGAAGGTCAAGGGAAGCAATTCATGCAAATGATTATCAAAGGACTGTACATTGTAATTTCTGCCAAAAGAGGAAAGAAAAACTTGATATCAGTATCAGGTATCATTAAGGAAAGGAGCAAAAGACAACATATCCTATGGCTTGAGATACAAGGTAGACAACAGAATAATTGTTTTGGTAGAGAACAGGTAGTTCCTCCCATCAAAATGCTGTGAAAGTTAGTGTTTACTAGAACATGGCATTAGAATGTTCATCACAGTTATTAATAAGTTTGAAATCTAAGTAATTAGGCTGCAAAATCCTAGGTTTCTAGAAGCTTGCACAAACCAGATGATGTTTACCCTGAAAACAAGTCAAACAAAGTCAGATACTGTGCAAACTCAAGATTAAGCAAGCCCAGAACATGTGTCCAGTGTTAAGATCCCCCACTGGAAATTAATTGGATCAGCATGAGTTGGGAGTAGGATTGCAAGGCATCACCTATTATGCCTTATTGCTTACATACATTTTATAACAATGTGACACCCCAGCACTACCCTGTAAATTAAGTGCAACATTTTGCGCTATATTACAGACATTAATGTAATGTTATGGAGCTTAACTTTTAGATATACTTTTGACTCTTCAAAGAAAGGTGACAAAAACAATGGCACAGAGTTAACCTTGTTGTTGCCCTCCCTTAGTTTTCAGTGTGAACATGCATACATTCACACAGAAGAAATAATTCACAATCTATGTAAATGTAAAGAGTCTGATTTGTTGACTACTATAAATCAGTCTTCCTGCCATGCCACCGTGTCTCTAGCTTTTAACATAGGCTGATCATGGCCACAGATTTTCTCTGAGCAAGCAGTTGATGGGACACTTACCTTTCCTATATTTATATTTGCCTAGTCCCCTGCAGGCTTAGGGTAGTTTTATTCATGTCTTAGAAATATTGTTGAAATGCCTTGTTGAAAAATTTTTGCATCATTCTGTGTTTTAGACAAAAAAAAACAACCAAACCCTAAAGAGATTTATTTCCTTTTCCAGGAAATTCATTGAGAAATTCAGAGTATATTTAAAGAAAAAATCTCAAATCAGGTTAGAAGTTCAGGCAGTGCAGTTTCTATTTGTTTTAATTAGGTTTTAACTTGAAATTATATTCTAGTAACTTCTGTGTCTTGCAAAATAAGTAATTAACTACTGAATTCTAATCACTAGCTGTAGGCACTGACTTGGAAAATTCAAGTCTTGGGTAAAATGCACATAAATCTATTTTTTTACTTGAACTTATATACATATAAGTACGTATATACTTATATACATGTAAGTACATATAAGTACGTATATGTATACGTATACGTATATTATAGTGCAAGTTGAAATACCAGCATCCGTTTACAGTGGCTGTACAAGAAGAGCATCTTAATTCAAACAATAAAACCATTCACCATAATTAGTGTGATTTTTTATTATTTTTCTGTAATTCTAATTCAAACAAGCAAGTTACATAATAATTATTATCTTCTTCCTCAAGTAATAACCTCAGAATTACTCTTGTGGGTTTCAGTACGGATTACCTACATAGATCAGCAGGCAGGCATATAAGTATTTTTTTGCTGTCATTTCGGTATTGAAAGTTAGCCTTTTATGATACTTGATTAACTGAGGAATTATTTCATGGAATATAAATATGATAAACACTAGATGAAAACAAACATTTCCAGGAACTCTGTTATTTATATGCACAGTAGCTAATGCTCATGATAATGCTGTGTAGTATTGGAATATGGTAGAAAATCTCCATGCATAAAAACCAAGAAAAGTCTTTCACAACAGAAAAACATCCTTGAACTCCTTTAAGATTTCGGTTCAACCCTGTCGGCATAAAGCTGATAGTGAGCTTCACAGAAACTAGAGAGAAGAGAATCTTTTTTCTAATATTGACTGAAGGCCTTATCACAGCCAATGCATTGGTGCAGACTCTGGAAGTGTTATATCATAAGCAATGGGAAGAAAAGGAAGTGCCATATGCCCTAACACTGACACAACAGAACATGATAAAGCAGTCAAATGATAATGGAGAAAGCTAAATCATCTGTCTCACACAGCCCCCTTCCTCCCACAAAGAAATCTACTCATGCACCTAGAATATTTATTCAGGGCTTTTTAATAACAGATTAAATCCCAATAAAGTAATAACCTTCTTCCACAAAAGCCTCCTCAATTGACCTAAAGACAAAGATGGAAGAACTGTCAAGACAGCAAGTCATTGTTTCCTTTCACTTATCCTTGCTTATCAACTGAAACTGCTAAAATCAAAGATCAAAACCTACACTAAGAAAGGGCAATTGATGCATCTATAACCAGGGAACAAAAATTCAAAGTAAGTAATTTCCTTCATAACAGTGAATAGCTGACCTGCCTTATACATACACATTTTTTTTCTATATGGACAACTTAAAACATATCAGCCAGAAAAAATGCTTTAAAAAAGCTTTCTAAAATTTACCTAAAATACAGTTGCATTATTCCATACAAAGAAACTCTTACTAGTCATATTCAAAAAATTAAAGTATGTTACTGACAGTAATTCATGATCAATAACAAAGAACTGAGATCTTCAACACTCAGTCCAAAATATTTTTCCACATGGAAACAAAGCATTAAAAGCACACTCAATGCACAGCTGCACGAAAACCCAGTAAACCAAGGAACAAAGTAAATGACAATAGAAGAGAAATCTTATGAATTATATTCTCAGGACCTGTATATTAGACAGGTAAGTGAACCTTAGCAACAGACCTCTAAAAATTCTGCTGAAGTACTGCAGACCTGTAATCCAAATAACATGGTATTGCTACTGTTACGAACCTGTTACAGCGTTTGTACTAAATCTGCAAGATCTCAAGACTTGGGTTTGTCAGGCTTCCTTTTTTCTAGACTTGTCTGTGCTAGCCTAGAGCTTTGTCCTAGCTTAGCTGTAATAGTAACTGTTGAACAATCACATAAATGTTACTTAAACTGTCTCCATTTTAGATCTGCTTTCTACGATTGTGTGGTATAAAATGCCTTGTTAAAATGCTAATACAGTCTTCTAACTAACAGACAGTAATATCAAATAGCTATTATGTGCAGAATAAACAATGACCCTCGATTAAAAATGTAGCAGAGGTTCATGAGCTGGAGTGACAGTATTCAAGAAGTGCCCAGCAAATGTAAAACACGCTATATACAGTAAATTCAAATGTAACATGAAAATGGAAACTAGTGAAGAATAATGTGAGGACTGTGACAGGAAACATA